>NC_056679.1:138550127-139233252 GCF_018350215.1 Panthera leo | reverse complement strand
TTAAAAATAAATAAATAAATAAATAAATAAATAAATAAATAAATAAAATAATCCCTTAGGGGGGCGCCTGGGTGGCTCAGTTTGTTAAGCGTCCGACTTCGGCTCAGGTCATGATCTCACGGTCCGTGGGTTCAAGCCCCGCGTCGGGCTCTGTGCTGACAGCTCAGAGCCTGGAGCCTGTTTCAGATTCTGTGTCTCCCTCTTTCTCTGACCCTCCCCTGTTCATGCTCTCTCTCTCTCTGTCTCAAAAATAAATAAACGTTAAAAAATAAATAAATAAATAAATAAATAAATAAATAAATAAATAAATAAAATAATCCCTTAGGTAATGTTCTTCAGCGCCTTCTTTAATGCCACCAACAAAGATCTTTTTCACAGTTAAGTGGGCACCAGGTCTTTGAGACTCTTCTCTCGAGACAGCCCCCTTTGGTGCCACAACTCTTCCATCCACCTTGCGTGGCCTTGCATTCACACTGCCCCCACCTCCTCCACAGTGGCTTAAATGACAAACCCAAAGCCTCTGGAGCACTCGGCATTTGGATCCCTCACATAGTCCGTGAGCGTTCCCCATTGCTCAGAATGGCTCTCAGACTCCATCCATTGTTTCAAAGCTCAAACTCCGATGAAAAGCTTCTGCATGTGTTCAGCCTCTTTGGGAGACTCTGACTTAGACATGACGGCGGTGGGAGGGGAAACTTTAATGATGCTTCCTCTGCGGCATCCATGGGCAGAAAGGAGTAATTCAACCAACAGATCTCTGCCATTTTTTTTTTCAATGAATAACTTAAAGACCAGACTTGAACTCCCCTACAGGACAGTGATGGATTTCACAGTTGTGTGTGTGTGAGAACTCTGCCATCTTGTTCTTCTCACATGGGCCTAGGCTTTCAGTGCTTGCAACATGTGATCCTCCCAGGATTCGGTGGCTGACACATGGCTGGCTTTCACTCAATGACTGGCTCATACTCACCCTGCCCTCTCCCCTCTAGCATGCCTGTTTTGGTGTTTGATGGTAGTGATTCTACAGCCCAACCAGACAGCACATCGTACCATTGCCCTGTGCATTTCAATAGCACACTGGGTTTTCTCCCAAACCACTGGCAGTCTTCTTCCTCCACAGCATTGTAGATCTTGCTATGATTTAATTTAACCCAGAACCACTGGCTCCAAGTTTGGCCCAATGCGGTAGTTCATCCAACCAACCCCTTAAACCTGGGGAAGTTTGTAGTCAAGGCTGTAAGGCATAGACAAACCAGCCAGAAGAAGTATATTCTTTCAACTACTACTGGACCATGCAGGGAAGCATCAGAAGCATTTTAAAGGAGTACAACTCTTTTATGAGGAGGACATGTGATGAGCCTCTAAAGTGTTAATGATGTATCCAGCAGGTCAATGCATCTCTATTAGCCAGGCAGTCTAAGCATAGTGTCAGATCATGTGCTAGGTTTTGATTGGATGCGATGCTTTTCCCCTTTCTTATTCCCCTTTAGACTGGAGAGTATTATTATCTGGAGGTGGGATCCCCTCTCCACTTAATCTTTGTTCTGTAAGATTTAATTCTACTACCTTGACATGTATACACTTTTTCCCACAACTCAGAGTAGGAAGTGCATTATTCATGGCAACTCAGCACGCACACACACACACACACACACACACACACACTAAAAATATCAAACTGCATCTTGATACTTCCAATTTCATTCTATTTCTCCTCCTCCTCCTTGAAGCACTCTGAAAAGATATGCATCCAAATCCTAATGGATTTTCTGTTAGGTGAATTTCACCGTTCTCTGGATGGTGAAATTATAAGTAATTTTTTAAGTCTGCATTCTCTAATACCTACATATTATTTGTATAAAAATAGTGCAAGTATTTAAAATGATCATTGCCATGTTTAATTAAGAGATTAGCTGCTAGAGCTTTTAGATGCTGGTAGACGCTTCTCAGGATCTTATTAATTTTTTTATTTTTCTTTTAAGCCACTCAAAAAGAAGTTTGCAAACAGAATCCAATTAACAGCTTTCAAACGATATCATTGTTTTGTATTTGTTTCCTTTACTATCCTTTTCTTCTACTCTTTTTTCCTTTAATTTTCTTAGAATATTTATGGAAATATATTTTTTATCAGTTTGCTGGTGTTAATCACTGAGAATCAGTTCTTCAGCTGGCTGGCAAATGGTAGCAAACTATTGCTCATAAGTCTTATATTTAGGTAAGAGATCATTTCTGTTTTCCCTAGAGATTCATAATTCAACAATGCTGTCAAGCCTGAAAAATATTTTTTTTTAACGTTCATTTATTTTTGAGACAGAGAGAGACAGAGCATGAACGGGGGAGGGTCAGAGAGAGGGAGACACAGAATCTGAAACAGGCTCCAGGCTCCAAGCTGTTAGCACAGAGCCCGACGCGGGGCTTGAACTCATGAACCACGAGATCATGACCTGAGCCGAAGTCAGACGCTTAACTGAATGAGCCACCCAGGCGCCCCAAGCCTGAAAAATATTAAACGTGTTTGTGTTTTTTCTTCGTCAGGTCTAGTCTACTTTGCTGATTATTAGTTTGACATTAGCAGTAATTTTTTTTTTAATTGGGTACGACGACTTATGTGGACTTTGTACTCCCCTTAACTGTTACTCATTTCAAGTTTTAGAGAACAGCTGGTTACTATGTGTATATTTCTTTATGGTTTGAGGAAGTTCTATTGTCTCGGGGCCTTTGTCAAAATAAAGGTGCGAGCTACAACCCCTGGAGAACTATCATATCAAGGTAAATTGCTGACCTGCAAACATGCCCACTTTACAGCATTTCTGACCCTGCCTTGGCGACCTCCGAGGGGAGCAAGCATATGGAGCAAGGAAAGGAAGGAACAGGTGACACAGGGCGGTCACCTTGCAGATCCAGTGTGCCAAGTCTTCCGTTAGTCACTCCCTTTTCATGCCGAGCACATTCTTCTTGCCCTTTCACCCCTTTGAGGCTCTGTATACTCAAAGTCCTACTTGCCAAGGCAGTTCACTGAGCCTGCAGAGAGCTGGCCAACCAAAATCATCATAGGCCCCATCTTTGCCTACATCGGAATTTATCAATGGAAATATTAAACTAAATAATAAACTAAATTCAATTTATTGAACTCATTTTAAACTAAATTTAGGGATGGAAGCATGACATGAATGAAGATTCCCCAACTAGAATTTTAAAATAGGCAGCGTTCTGCCCTTTCTTAGACCCTCTCTGTCTTTAGCACCGCTCCCCAGTGTGGCTAGGCTCGAACACCATCATGCTGTTTCCTATGCCTCATCACTGTATTTTTCTCTCCTCTCATTCTCAAGCTTTCAGTGCTACTAACCTCTTTCCTCTATGTTTACCTGTCCTATGTCCACTCTCTCAATACTCAGTTTATGTGAAGCAGATCTTGGGATCTGAATCAACCACACACCTAGGAGCTTTGAGTGTGATGTTGGCAGCTATAAAAGTCTGCAGGAATATACCAGGCCCGGCTCCTATATGGCTGTACTCCCCATGTACAAATTACTGATGCTATGTGGTCCTCCTCATAACTACACTGTGATTTGACCGTCAAACCTGGGTTTTTTTAAGGCACAGCTTCTAAAATATGGGAGATAGGATAGCCTGTTTCTATGTTAATGAAAATTGTTCCATAGAGAAGGAAAAAAACTGATAATACAGGAGAAATAATTCCTGATGTGATGTCTTAAGGGAGAAGAGAAGGGCTCTGGTGGCCTTGCAGAAAGACTCAAAATGTGGAAAGTTCAAGATACGGAGTGATTTGAAGGATTTAGGAAACAGACAGAAAGGAAGCCTTCAGAATTTGGCAGGCACTGTAATTGCTCTCCTGATTATTTTGGGCACATGTGCTGGCCAAAGTCCTGACCGTGACCTGTAAGACCATAATTAATGTGACTTGCCATGACTGTGACTTATCTGAATTCCTCTGCTGCTCTACACGCCCCCCCGCCCCCGCCCCACTTCCTCTCCACCTCTTCCTCTCTACTCCAGCTACGCTGGCCACCTTTCTGTTCCTCGAATATACAATTCATGCTCTTACCTCAGGACCTTTGCTCTTGCCGTTCCCTCTGCCTGTTCTCCTCCAAATCATTATATGGCTCACTTCTTGCTTCCTTAAGGTCTCTGCTCAAAAGTCACCATCTCGGTGAGAACTTCTTAGCCATCCTACTTAAATTTCACACAATCCACCTTCCAGACCCTATTATTCAATATTTAATATCCCCCTTTACTTCCTCCCCCCCCCCCACTTTGGCACAATTCACCCTAATTTACTTATTTTTTACATTCTTTATCTGTCTTCCACACTGAAATATAAGACCTAAGAAAGCAAGAATTTTTATTTTAGGGAGCACCTAGGTGGCTCAGTCAGTTAAGAGTCCAACTCTTGAGTTCAGCTCAGGTCATAATGTCATGATCAGTGAGATTGAGCCCCTCATCAGGTTCTGTGTTGATGGTGTGGAGCCTGCTTGGGATTCTCTCTTTTCCTCTCTCTCCTCTCTCCTGCTTATGCACTCTCTCTCTCTCTCTGTCAAAATAAATAAATAACCTTTTTTAAAAAAAGAATTTTTATTTTAGTCTCTACTGTCCCAAGTATCTTGAACACTGCCACAGGGCACTCAATAATATCTGTTGAATTAATAAATAAATAAATAAATTTTGCACCACAGAGAAGCACAAATGTCAAAAAGAAAAAAAAAAGCATCATACAGAAAATATTTTGAAAACTAAGCTAATAGCAACAAAGAAAACCTTAATGTGTCGCCCCACTCAGGTTTTGGCAACATAATGGACTATGCTTTAAAGAGAGTGAGTGGTGGGGCGCCTGGGTGGCTCAGTCGGTTAAGCCTCCGACTTCAGCTCAGGTCACGATCTCACGATCTGTGAGTTCGAGCCCCGCGTCGGGCTCTGGGCTGATGGCTCAGAGCCTGGAGCCTGCTTCCGATTCTGTGTCTCCCTCTCTCTCTCTGACCCTCCCCCGTTCATGCTCTGTCTCTGTCTGTCTCAAAAATAAGTAAACGTTAAAAAAAAAAATTTAAAGAGAGTGAGTGGTAACATTTCAAGTACCCTAAAGGCCAGCAGAAAACTGCTTTTAGAATAAGGATCTCCCTCTAATAATACAGCATTGGAGCTGCTGCTTCTTCTCCTTCTTCTTCTTCTTCTTCTTCTTCTTCTTCTTCTTCTTCTTCTTCTTCTTTTTGAGGGGGGAGCAGAGAGGGAGATGGGGGAGAGAATCTTAAGGAGGCTCCATGCCCAGCACTGAGTCCAACATGGGGCTTGATCTCATGAACCATATCATAATCTGAGCCAAAATGAAGGTTCAGACACTTAACCGTTTGAGCCACCCGGGTGCCCAGCATTGGAACTTCTCTAACTCCACTGCCCTGGTTAATAAAACACGTTATGTACTTGAACTGATGTGATTAAGCACTTTTTTTCCCCAAGTACCTCTCATGTGCCCGGAATGATTCTCAGCTGTTCTGTCTCCTCTATTAGGAGTCCTGCTGTATGATGTTAAGGTCTCTATACACGAGTTTCCCATGAAATGGTCACATGAAGGGCAGCAAAACATACCACTCCAAAATATGTAGCACAAGGATTATTTTGAGCCAAATGCACCCCAAAAACCAGCAGTTGCAAGAAAGGCATTCTGATCACTCCTTTTCCTCCTATAAACAAGAGATCATAATTCCTGTGTGAATGATGCCCTCCCTGTACCAGAAGTAAAGTAGCATTCGTGTCGTCAAGGATGGGAAGCTGGGATGGAGAGAATTCTCCACAAACAGACCTTGTAAAAATAATTCTTCTCTTCCATCAGCCTCCCCATGTAGATGCTTCTCTCTAACTGCCCTTCTTGGAGCAGCCTGATATAAAGACAAGTAGGCTTTGCTATTTCCTTGGGTCTTCATTTCCTTATGAGGGCTCCCAAGTCACATGAAACTTAAGTAAACGTGTATGCTTTTCTCCTGTTAGTCTCACTGATGTGAGTTTAATTTTCCGGCCCAGACAAAAAGCTCTAAGAGGGTAGAGGCAACATTTTTCCTCCCCCACCTGCAATAGCAGTGCCTCCCTCAGAGTTGTCCTGGCACTTTGGAGGTGTGCCGCTCAGATCTCCTGTCCAGAAAGGACTTGTCCTGCAGCTGTGAGGAGCATAGAAAGCTGGCACCCTCCAGTTCCAGTGCCTTTGGAACTTGCCACATCATTTGAGATGAGGCCAGCCTCTTCCTGCCTGGAGCCCAGCCAATGACGGAGCACAGGGGAGTACTAGACCGTGGCCCTTTCTGTCCAATATGGAACTCTCTTGAGCCCACACCACCCATCACCAGCCCCTGCTGGGTTGACCTGGAATGTATCAGCTGTGTACTGTGGCCTGAGCCTCTCTGTTTCGGTTCATGCTTTTTATAGTTCACAGGTGTTACTCCCCAATAAACCGGCATCTGCTTATCAGAAGACTCAAAAGGACACAGTTATTCTGTAAATTAAAAAAAGACATGTAGCACTTAAAAAAAAAAAAAAAAAAAAAAAGCAAAGGGACGCCCTGAGTCTTGATATCAGCTCAGGTGATGATCTCAGGGTTTGTGAGTTTAAGCCCCATATTGGGCTCTCCACTGATAGCCTGGAGCCTGCTTGGGATTCTCTGTCTTCTGTTCTCTCTGCTCGCTCCGTCTCTCTCCCCTCTTTCAAAAATAAAAACCTTCAGGGGCACCTGGGTGGCTCAGTCGGTTGGGCGGCCGACTTCGGTTCAGGTCATGATCTCGTGGTCCGTGAGTTCGAGCCCCGCGTCGGGCTCTGTGCTGACAGCTCAGAGCCTGGAGCCTGTTTCAGATTCTGTGTCTCCCTCTCTCTGGCCCTCCCCCGTTCATGTTCTGTCTCTCTCTGTCTCAAAAATAAATAAACGTTAAAAAATAAAGAAATTAAATAAATAAATAAATAAATAAATAAACTTAAAAAAAAAAAAAAAAGATATCTGGCTAAGTGCTTACCCCAGAATTCAGTTTTCATTAAAGTCCATCTTGCCATCTTCCTACCGACAAAACAATAGAAATGTAAATAATCCCAAGGAGTGAATAATCTGGGAAACTAGCGAGATGTAGGTTGAGGATCCTAACTGCACACATTCATGTTAGGTTAGCTAGCTTTCTCTAAGTATGTCAGCACATCAGAGGGGCCCAGAGAATATGTTGAAAGGAACACCGATTTTAGCCCTGTCAGTAAAATGCAAACACCAAAATTTTTTTTCTCCTGGTAATTGACTGACTAATTGGATGCTAAATTCTGAAATTACGACAAGCATTAGCAAATGACAAGCATTAGCAAATCACTAGGATGATTGCCAGTGCTTGAAGCAGGAATGACTAATGAGAGATATAGCAATAATGTGGTCATTGCCTAGGCACACATTATGGAAAATGAAGCCTTTAATCAGTGAATGAGAGCCTCCGTCTAGTGTGCACGGAGAAAGCAGACTGGAGCACAGTGGGGTACAAGAATCTAGAATAGCCTGACACCTCGTGCTGTAGCCACATAGAATTTATTGGCACCTGGCACCTTCCGGACCCCCGAAGGGTTGGCAAATCAAAGCCCTGCTCGAGGGATCTTTGGCTTAATCAGCTAGAACTGGTTTGCTGGTTCAGATTTCCATAGACAATGGGAGGAGTGGGCAGAAATCAATTGAATTTGTTTTGTGGTAAAAGTTTCTGCCGGGAAATCACTGCTCTGGGTTCCCACCAGCTTCCCACCAATAAGAGGGTTAATTAAATCATTATCCTGCTGGCTGGCATTTAGACAGTGGATGCCTTTAATCAACAAGGCAGTGTCCAAAGTGTTCAGCTGAACACAGAGTTAAGAGGCTCTTTGCTCTACTCTTTAATGGTACCCCAGCCCAGGGCCATTAACCTTCCACACCCACAGACTGGGTTAGCTTCAGAGGAACTTACGTTGGCTGTACAATTTCCTTCAGAGCCTGATTGGGAGTCATTGACTTCTTTCACCTCGATTCCTGTAGGCCTGAAAGAGCTCTGTTGATAATAGCTAACTCAGGAAACCCAGGGGAGTTTCCTAGTGGTGAGAGGGCATGCCTTGTTTTCCAGGAGCACAGGCAGCAAATGGACATGTGACAGCTATTAGTCACATTGTTGTTGATTGATATTTCTCATACCTCAGACCAAGAGGATATGCAGGGGCCTCTGGTGGTCTCCGGGAAGAGTTCTGATCTATAAAGATTTGTCTTATCGATATGAAACAGGATTTGTGTTAACCTCATCTTTCCAAAAGGCTATTACGAAAAAGGGCAGCAGTAAAATAGTACACCAGACATGATATGCTGTGATGTTTCTTGTGCGAGAAAAGTTTAAATGGCAGGGTCACTAGCTGGCACAGTTTCTGACCGGGACGTTTAATGGCCAATGGCATAAATGATTAAGGGGAGAAAGGAGCAGAGAGTGTTCTATTGTGTTCATTTCCTGTTGCTACTGTAACCAGTTACTTCAAACTTCGTACTGTAAAGCAACACAATTTATTATGTTCCAGTTCTGGCGGTCCCAATTCGAAAATGGGTCTCACTGGGGCTACAATTAACGTGTCAGCAGGGCTTGGTTGTTTCTGGGGGCTCTACAGGAGCATCTGTTTCCTTGTGTTTCCCACCTTCTAGACTTCCTGCCATCGTGGGCACATGGCCCCCAGCCAGCGGTGCCTTCACCCCAACCTCTCCTTCTGTTGCCACATCTCCCTCTCAGACTCTCCTGCCTACTTCTTTCACTTGTAAGGACCCTTGCGATTACATTGGGCCCACCAGGTAATCCAGGCTTATGTGTGTTGCAAGACCCTTAATTTAATTATACCTGCAAAGTCTCTTTGCCATGTAAGGTAATATATTCACAGGTTCCAGGGGAAAAGGACGTAGACATCTTTGGGGAACGATCATTTTGCCTACCACACCTACTAAGGGAATTGCTGCTTTTCTCTCTCAATATTAGAGTTGTTTCAATTTTTTTTTTTTGTCGTGGGAAGACAAAGTAACAGTGTAGATATGGTCCCTCAGGGACCCAGAATCCCATCTTCCATTGTCAAATGCAATTTACATTACTCAGGCATTGGCCGTTTTAAAAGACTGTAAAGATAATGGCACCTCCTGTTTGCACAGATGGCCTCTTGGCAAACTCTGGGATAAGTACAACAACAGTTTCATAGCAGAAAGCAGGGTGCATGCTGGGAGTTCTGCGTCGGGTAAGAGGTGGGGGTACTGGAAGGGTAAGATAGTCTCCAAGTAGAATTCTTGGCCTTAATGGCTCCTGGGTTTCTAGGCTATTTGGAAAACCCCACTGGGAAAAAGTCAGCCAGCCTTGAAAAACAAGAACATCCTCGTACTGGTCTTCCCAGGCTGCAAAGCTGAGATGGGGTGGGGCATCAGACAGATGGGGCAAAAGTGACTGGAGCCTGAGCTTTGGAGTTGCAGTGGGGTTCCAATCTCCATTCTGCATGACCCGGGGCACGTTTCCTAATTTATCTGAGCCTTATTGTCTTCATCTGCAAGAAAGTAATATCTATATCACAGAGCTGATGTAAAGATCAGAAACAACCTGAGGCACCTGGCTGACCCAGTTGGAAAAGCACACAACTCTTGATCTCCGGATTATGAGTTTGAGCCCCAGGCTGGGTGTAGAGATTATTTAAATAAATAAATAAACTTTTTAAAAAAATATCAGAAACAATGTATGTAAAGTTCATAGTAAACTGGTTGGCTCATAGGAGGCGCTCAAAAACAGTAAGTGCCCTTGTTGTTGTTGTTGTTGTTGTTGTTGTTATTGTTGTTGTTGTTAGAACAGGAAGTAGAGATTGGAATCAACAGGTCTTCCAGGAAAATGTTAACTGGTTGGTATTTCTCACATAGTTACAACCACCAGACATTTGACCAAACCAGGTGAGAATACTTGAAGGCAAGAACGATAAAGAAAGACAACTCTCCCACTCCCTAGCCCTCCCTACCCAGACGTCCCTCTGGAAAACGTTTTGCAAATACCTTCTTAGGCTCCACAGAAAACAACTGAACAGAGAAATACCCTCAGTTTTGAAGATGTTAAAGTTTGGCTAGTGGAAAAGCTATTTAAATGTTCAGATTTCCAGGGGCGCCTGAGTGGCTCAGTGGTTGAGCGTCCGGCTTCAGCTCAGGTCACAATCTCACAGTCTGTGAGGTCGAGGCCCGCGTCGGGCTCTGTGCTGGCAGCTCGGAGCCTGGAGCCTGCTTCAGATTCTGGGTCTCTCTCTCACTCTGCCCCTTCCCCGCTCATGCTCTGTCTCTCTCTGTCTCAAAAGTAAATAAAAACATTAAAAATAATAATAATTAAAAAAATAAATGTTCAGATTTCTGGCTGAATCACTCCAGTTTTATTCTCTTCCAGCAAATTTTGAGTTTTGAAGAGGCCCCATCTTCCCTCCTAGTGTTCAGAACTAGTTGTTCACTGGCAACCAGAACATCACTGGCAATGCTGATGAGAGATCATGACTTTAGACCTACAGCTATGTGGGTTTACCACCAATTCACCCCAATAAGATGGACTTACCCAGCAGTTACTGGCATAGCTGGACAAGTCAAGGACTCCCCAACAGCTGGTCCTTTCTCTGGTTTCGCCCAAAACAGATTAGAATGCCTGCATCCTGGGGACTTGCTTGCTCCGAAATAAAATAACCCCCAAAGGAGCTGATTGACCATGATTGGTGTCTTCTAGCAAATTCACCAATCAGAAGCCCCTCCTCTTCCCTTGCATAAGAATGAGTGAGAAACAGGCCAGGAAAATTACCCTAGAAGGGATTCCTTTCTCTGCATCAAAACCTGAGGCCTGGATCACTTGCTTTGGGTGCAGCCAGAGTCAGTCACTTCTCAAGCAGCCCTCTGGAGAGGTCCTGAAGGTGAGGACCTGAGGCCTCTTGCCAGCACCCAGTGGTCACTTGCCAGGCTTTGGCACGAGCCACTTGTGAAGCTGTTCCTAGATCCTAGGCTCAATCAGAGCTTCCATTGCTGGAGCGTGTTGTGAATGACAGGGCTTGTCAGTTAGGCAGGTCACACCCTGTTTCATGAGAAGCCAATCAATGAGGCAGATCGCTGTGTAGGTGGAATGGAGACAGAAAACAAAATCGATGTGTTGGGCAGCAAGAGTGAAGCGTTTACTGAAAAGAACACCTGCTACTTGACCCCACAACTTGCTTCTATAGGCAAGGGTACACCCTCAGTTAGAAAACTGTAATTTGGTCCCACCATATCCTAGCTGCTATGAAGTTTACTTTTCTCTAATCTTTCATTCTGCCTTTTCCCATTCCTCTATGGGTCTGCGTACAAGAATACTGCATTTGTTTTTGGATTTTTAATCATTTTGACTAAATGACCATAGTATGTTTTGATCAATATTGACTGGAGATGGGGTAGGGGAAGCTGTTTCTGTTTTTTAAAAAAATCTCTTTCTCCACTGATGGCATGCTAATTCAACTTTTATTTTAAATTCTTTATAGCTGTAATAAAGAAAGGTTTTTTAAAAATTGTTTTTAATGTTCATTTTTATTTTTGAGAGAGAAAGAGAGAGACAGAGTGCAAGCAGAGGAGTGGCAGAAAAAGAGGGCGACACAGAATGGGAAGCAGGCTCCAAGCTCTGAGCTGTCAGCACAGAGCCCCATGTGAGGCTTGAACCCACAAACCATGAGATCATGATCTAAGTCAAAGTCAGACACTTAACTGATTGAGCCATCCAGGTGCCCCAAGAAAGAAAGTTTTAATCAGGCTCTTAAGAAAAAAAAAAAAAAGATGAAAACTCAAACAGTAAAAATAACAATAAAATTATTCTGATTTCTTGTGATTGGAGTCTATGCATGTCTGGTTTTTTTGTCAGTGAACCCATCAGCCCCAAGACAACTGAGAGCCAAGATCCATCTAGCGTTTAATGTCTAGACCCAGAAACAAACAAAAAGCAAGCAAACAGCATTAAAAAACTCAACATCAAGAAGATGCCACAACTCTAGAGACTTCCTAAACAAAAAGAGCCTGCGTGAAGCAGAGAAATGATCAAAAGCAAACAGCCTATCCAGAAAAGAAAGAAAATCAACAATGGAAGAGGACAGGTAAGGAAATAGCTCCTGCCTGACCTCATGCCACATGCCAGACAAATGTTCCCGGCATCGTTTTAGGAAAACAATCTGATAATAAGAACCAGCCACAAAGCACCACTGTGGTTTAGCAGGAATGTTATCAGTTAGCTTAGGTGAGAGGAACTTTGATAGCTACAGATGGAATTGATACATTACCAACAGGGCTGTCCAGCCACACACAAAAAAAGTGATTTGACTAGAAAACATCACCTAATAGCTTAAAATGCATTTTCTCATCTTCTACACTTTCCCAAGGAAGGAAGACAATTTCTATGGAACTAACAATGACAGTCAATCTTGGACGTTGTCATAAGTCTACTTTTTCAAAATGCATTAAAGTTTTGTTTTTTTAAATAGGAGCATACTCCAGCAGCACCTACACTGTGTTTCATCAATTCCTCACAAATTTGTATTCATAGTAAAGCAACTCCGTTATTGTGGTTCAGGAAGATGCCATCACATTTTGTTTATAAAGCCTTCAAGCCTCACTGCTAAACAGAGTGGTGATTTCCGTGAGTTAACATTTCCTACATGCAAAGCCGTGTCAGTGAGTGGGAATGAGTGTCTGCCTTTCCCTATAAACTCATATAAATGTAAATTTGATGACTTCCTATATTTCCTCTGGGTCAAGTCAGAACTAGCACATATCAACGACTTGATGAGTTCTTCCCTTCACAAAAGAGAAAAACCCTTTCTGCTTTTCCCAGCGGTCCCTAGTTCATGCAGAGAAGATATTTTCATTTTCAGGCCTGGAGTTTGGGGCTGCCCAGAGCAGCTCTGATCACAGGTAGGGCTTCCCAAAAACAAGACCCCACTCTTAGTTGTTAGAGTAAGTTCCAGAGCCTTACTTGGTTCTTCCCTTGTTACCAGAGGAAGATTATTGGAGGGGAGGGATGCCTTCTAGGACATGAATCTCCCCCTGGACCCACTTGGGTGGTTTACATCCATGCTTCTTCAAGACAGGTGACTCTTGGGCCTTCTTGACCCCTTCAGGTAGTGCAAAGTTCTGACCTGGCCAGGGCTGGGAAGAGGGGGAGGGCCCTCTTTCACAGGAGCCCCTACCATCTCTTCAGTGTGAGTAGAAGGGGAACAGGGGAACAGTGTTGTCTCCCCACCTTCTCTCCCTGTCCTCCTCTGCACCCGAACACATACATGCACTTTGATGTTATAATATAATGAGAAACATGTATGAGGTCTTCGCCCCTAGTTCCTGGCCCAGAAGTTCTAAAACACTTGAAACTTCCGGAGTGGCAGGGGTGAGAGGAACATCTTTTGTTATTCATAGTAAACCTGTACCTGAGTTTATGCTAATGAGTGATTCATGGGGCGGATGGGGGCTCGTGCCAGAGGCACCAACCTTGTAATTAAAGATTTGGAACTTTCAGCCCTACCTTCTGACCACCAGTAAGGGGAGAGGGGCTGGGGACTGAGTAAATCACCAGTGTGGTTAATCCAAGATTAAGTGACTTAATCAACTGTGCCTGCCTGGTGGAACATTCATCTAAACCCTAAGTATCTGGGTTTGGAGAGCAAATGCCTCAAACAAATGGACAGTGAGGACTATTCTGCATGCATTCAGACATCCTTCATTTCATAGAGTAATAATATTTATATATTCATATGACTTTTCTTTTAGCACTTCCTTTTCTCTATATTCCTTGGTGTTCTTTTTTTGATTATTTCTCAAGTTGAAAGTTAAGTTCATGTACTAAATACCAACTTAAAATTCTACGTCCCTAATAAGGATCATCAAAAACCTAAACAATTTTTATCTCCCTCTCTCCCCAAACATACACTATATTTCCATGCAGAGAATTCTAAATTCTGCTCGGATCTTTGAACACTTTGTTGAGTGATACAGCCTGAGCCTCTTCGACAGTGCTTGGCACATAGTTGGCACTCAAGAATCATATTCTGCCAGCATATAATGCATTTAGGGAAGTTGTCCAGCATTTACTTTCCATTACTCCAGTTGTTGATTTAATCTGGTGTTGTAGAACCACGGGAGTTTTTAACTGAACCTGAGTTTGCTCCTTGGTGGGTCACAAGGTGGAGTTGTCACACAAAGAAAACTTCATTTGCAGTCCAAAAGGAGATTGATGGGGTTTTGGAGTGGTGGGGGACCAAAACTGATGACCAAGAAAAGAATTCTTGAGATGTCTTAGGTGCAAAAAAGGTGATTTTATTAAAGTGTGGACCCGTGGGCAGAAAGAGCTGCTCTGGGGGGTGTGAAGAGTGACTGCTTAAATACCCTGGAGTTGGAGGAGGTAAAGGCAAAACGGAGGCCTCCAGAAAGACTTTGATATGCTAAAGAAGACTTATAAGATGCCAGGGGACTTGCTATTGTCAAGCTAAGGTTGTTTTCCCTCTAGTTAGGCATTAACCCTACGGCAGTAGGGTGTTCCTGGAGAACTGTTATACTCCGTATTTGCCTCAAGTATTTATCAATGGCTGCAGGTTATAAAGAAATTTCATTTTACCTGTATGGAGGGGAGGGTGATGTTGGAGCTCCAGGAAACTGACTCTACAGGTTTCTGGAGATTTGGCTTTTGATAAGATTGCCTTTTTCTTATAATTTACTAAGACATTTGCAAACTGATGGAGACTCGTGTCCTGCATGACTGTGATCTCTATCACTTAACCACCTGTTTGCTTTCCTTTCCTTTGTTCTTGGGCAGCCCGTAGTGCCTGAGGAATATCACACATCCCACCTCGGAATAAGGAGGTGTTGTTAGTTTGTCCTTTGCTCTCACTTTGCCTTATGCTCCCTCATCAGAGATCACGGGGAGATTCCAAAGCCATGACTCCCTGAGTAAGGGTGGATGGGTTCCTTTTATTGAGGATTAGAATGAAGACTTGGAAGGGGGAGTTTTGTCATTGCAGGTAGAGGCGGGCATAAGGTCATGGGGTGTGCCCTAAGGAAACACGCCTATGCATACGCTGTATGTTATGTAAATGGAGATTGTGCTCTCCCTTGGGTGGAAATTTCATAATTCTAATGAGGTAAAGGTAACTGTCAGTCACTCCATGGGGCATTCCCTGTGGTCCATCTGTGCAGGTGTGAGTTGGGGGTTGAGCTTAAACTTGACTGAAGGGTCTGGGCCTCTGAAGCTCTTCCTCCGGGCAGTCATTTTTGTTTGAGGGGTCGTTTTGGTGTCCATCAGGATGCCATGCCCCTCCAGTCTTATATCTGAGTTAAGAGATAAGCAGAAAAAGATGAAGTTAAGGGAAATGTCATGAGTTCAAGCAGGTGGGCAGTAAAAGTCACATCTTGGGGTCTAGCTGGTGGCATTTTCTTTTCACCATCTAAATCCTTTTCAAGAACTGCCTTGGTGTTTGCATTCATTTGGAGATTATTTTTGAAAATTTTTACATTTGAAAATTTTAATATAGCTATTTATATTCAGTTTTATGAATGGAATGGAGTTCTATGTTCCATTTGTTTTGTCTTCTTCTGACTTTTCCAATCTTGGGTTCTTGATTTTGAGTCATTGCTCTCATAGTTGGAATGCATATTTGAGTAATTTTTTCAGCAAGGATGCATGAATAATAGATTTTTAAAAGGAATTTAAAAAAAAAAATTTACAGAGAGAATGTGAGTGGGAGAGGAGCAAAGAGAGAGAGAGAATCTTAAGCAGGCTCTATGCTCACGGTGGATCCCATGACCCCGGGATCATGACTTGAGGTGAAATCAAGTGTTGGACGCTCAATCAACTGAGCCACCCAGATGCCCCCATGAATAGATTTTTAAAACTCGCATACTTGAGATTTCTTCTGCAATGGTTTTCAAATTAATTTGCTTAAATAATCTCAAAAAGAATTTTATAGAAGAGTGTCCCTCTTACACATTTTTAAATTGGCAGATGAGTTTCTATCATGTTTATATAATTATAAAAGATACACTTTCTAGGATATGGTATGTATTGAGTCTTTAAAATAAAACTGTCCCTTTCCTATTTTTAAAGTAGCCAGTGGATTCTCAATACCATAGCAATTTGATATTCTTTATTACCATTTACCAAACGCATGAGCAAGCTCTTTGACAATCAGAAACTTTACATCTTCCTTTTGTGTCTGACTTCATATTTCCATTCTCCCACAGAATTTGATCCTAATATGTTTTGTGCTAGAAAGTCTATTATTAGTCATTTTATCTTTATTTCACTATGATAAAAATACATGTATAGGTTGGAATTATAAAAACAAATTGCTGTATACTCTCAACAATAGCCAAATTATGGAAAGAGCCTAAATGTCCATCAACTGATGAATGGATAAAGAAACTGTGGTTTATATACACAATGGAATACTACGTGGCAATGAGAAAGAATGAAATACGGCCTTTTGTAGCAACGTGGATGGAACTGGAGAGTGTTATGCTAAGTGAAATAAGTCACACAGAGAAGGACAGATTCCATATGTTTTCACTCCTATATGGATCCTGAGAAATTTAACAGAAGACCATGGGGAAGGGGAAGAAGAAGAA
This sequence comes from Panthera leo, assembly GCF_018350215.1. NCBI lineage: Eukaryota > Metazoa > Chordata > Mammalia > Carnivora > Felidae > Panthera > Panthera leo. The sequence goes on along the minus strand of NC_056679.1, from coordinate 139,216,610 downwards.
ATGATTAGAGAGGGAGGGAGCCAAAACATAAGAGACTCCTAAAAACTGAGATCAAACTGAGGGCTGATGGGGGTGGGAGGGAGGGGAGGGTGGGTGATGGGTATTGAGGGCACCTGTTGGAATGAGCACTGGGTGTTGTATGGAAACCAATTTGACAATAAATTTCATAATAAAAAAAAAGAAATGAAAACAAAAAAAAATTGCTGTAACCATAAGGCTCTAAACAGTTTTTAAAATGTATCCTGGGACACCTGGATGGGTGGCCCAGTTAGTTAAGCGTCCGACTCTTGATCTCAGCTCAGGTCATGATACCACAGTTTGTGGGATGGAGTCCACATCTGGCTCCATGCTGACAGTGCAGAGCCTGCTTAGGATTCTCTCTCCTTCTCTCTCTCTGCCCCTCTCCCCCCGCATTCTCTCTCTCCCTCTCTCTCTTTCTCCCCCCCTCCGTAAATAAATAAATACACATTTTAAAAAATTAAAAATAAAAATGTATCCTGGGTTTTATCATTACAATTAGTCAATTTATAGCTGACTAAAACAAGTAAATATATTATAAATTTCAGTGAGATTTTGATAAAAAGTAAAATACTGGAAATGCATCTCTTGAAGAAATGGCTGAGATTGCTTTTTATTTCCCCCATTCATGTCTTTGTGGAGAAATATTACTTATTATTAGAATAACATAGTGTTTAATTCTATTCTTATATGTGTTTTTTAATACTTATAAGCAATAAGAAATCTTATTCACACAAATGTGTTAAACATGACAAAAAAGATGGATTTTAGAGCAATCACTCAATTCTGTGAACTCCTGAGTTTTATGCCAAAATTTATATCGTGAGCTATCATTGACAGTTATTTTAAACTATATCTGTCCGTTTTGTTGAAACCAAAGAACTGAAAACCACCGGGCCAGCAAAGGGATTTTTTTTTTTTTAACCTGGTTATTAGATTCATTCATTTCTTCAAAACTGATACAAATATTTCAAACTATTTTTCTGTTTTCTGGCCCATTGCCACCCACGTCACCCATGTGATGCACCACAGAATGATTCATTTTATTTTATAAAGTAGTAAGGGGATTTCAAAACAGGGAGACAGAATGGAGAACCCAACTCTCTCTCATGGGCGCATTCTCATGCTGATGTATTTTAGAAAGAATTGATGGAAACTCTTCCCATCGAACTATCTGTCCCTGAGTAGCCCTTGGAAGTCTTCTCACTCTGGTTTAGAAGCTGATGAGCCCACAGCGCATTTCCCAGATATATCAGTGGTATATTTGATTAAGTGTATTGGTGGTATATTTAAAGAATATCAATTTTTATAGTCTCATTTGTATCATTATCTTCTATTTATGGTCAGCAATACTGGGCTTTTGTTTCCTAAATCAATTAAAAATTTAAGTAATGGTTCAGATGGTACAAACATATGATAAACTTATTAAGGTAGTATGATATTTTGATAAAATAAGAAATATAAATTTGGTCTTTGTCCCTGGCTCCTGGCTAGAGCTCCTAACGTCTTTGTAATTTCCTAATAATAAACGTGCTAGCAGCATTTTTGTTTTAATATTTGGTCTTTGACCCTGGTTCCTGGTACAGAGCTCCCAAATACCTTGGAATTTCTTGAGTGATAGGAGTGTCTTTTGTTCCAATAAGAGGACTCTTGGTGGGCTCCCGGATATCTTCAGGAGGGGGCTAGTCACCAGTAAGATGAAGCCCTGATTAGAAGCTTGAAACATTCAGCCCTGTGTCCCATCCTTTGGGGGAAGGGAGAGGGGCTAGAGTTGAGTCAATAACCGATTGTGTCAATGTGATGAAACTTCCGTAAAAATCCCTGAACTGTGAGGTTTCGAGAGCTTCCAGGCTGGCGAACACATCCACACGCCCGGAGGGTCGTGCACCCCGTCTCCACAGGGACAGAAGCTCCTGTGCTTGGGACTCTTCAGAGTCTCACCCTCTGGGTCTCTCTATCTGACTGTTCATCTGTACCCTTTATCATATCCTTTAATAAACTGGTAAGCGTGCTTCCCTAAGTTCTATGGGCTTTTCTAGCAAATGATCAAACCTGAAGAGGAGGTTTTTAGAACTCTTATTTATTTATTTGTTTGTTTAAATTTTTATTTTTATTTTTAGAGAGAAAGAGTGCTAGTGAGGGAGAGGGGCAGAGGGAAAAGAGAGAAGGACAGAGAGAATCCCAAGCAGGCTCCACGCTCAGCACAGAGCCCAACACAGGGCTTGATCCCACACCCTGGGATCATGACCTGAGTCAAAATCAAGAGTAGGACACTTAACCGACTCAGCCACCCAGGTACCCCAGAACTCCGATTTATAGCCCATCAGTCAGAAGTACAGGTGACAACCCAGGACCTACAATTGGTGTCTGAAGTAGAGACAGTCTTGTGGGGGTGGGGGGGGGGGGGTGGTGAGAAAAAAACCCCTCAAGGTATACCCTCCTTTATATGTGCTTTGATCTTCATGTGCATGTCTTACCTTCTCAAGCAGATTTAAAATGTGATAAAAGTTGACCCACTTTTCCCAAGAGCAGAAGTGAATAGCACAGAATTCCAAAGGGAAACCATTCACAAGCTGACATTGACCCGGACAAGACAGTCACACCTGACAAAAGGCTCAATAATAATCCACTCATAACAAAACCAAAAGGTTTAAAAATCAAAGGATTTTTTGAACTGCATCTTATTTTGAAAGTAAAGGAGGACGAATGATAGGAGGCACTCGGGAAACTTGCACTGATGTGTAAACCGACATCAGCTCAGGGAAAATGCTGTGGGGTGTTATGCCCAGAATTCGTGATCCCCAAAGACCACTAGGGAGCCGAGTCCGATGCAAAAGCAAAAGAACCTTTATTCGAGCTAGCTCGAGCTCAATCCCCTACCTGCACCGACGCAGCGGTGAGATACCAGGGAGAGAGAGCGAGTTTCAAAAGGACAAAGGTTTTATTGGGGCCCAGGGGCAGTTGGTGAGGTAACGGCTGTGGCCTCAGCCGATTGGCTGGGGAAGGGTCCGAGTCCTGTTAGACAGGTGAGGGGGGGGGTTACTCAAGGGGAGGAGGTGTGGTCAAGGTGAAGGACACAGAACAAGATGGAGTCGGCCGGCATAGGCCCGCCCTTTCATTCCTCCCTTGTCATGTAGCTTAGGGACCCAATCATGGGACCGGCTGCATTTATGGTGACAAGGGGAACAGAGTTTAGAGGTTTACGCAAAGTTCTGGGAAGCATGTGTCCCTGGGGTGGCTCTGGGAGGTCTAATTAAGTATTGTCCCTGAGCTGGTATCTATGATCTGCCAGGTGATGTTTTGGGGGGTGTGGGGACTCCCGGTAGCATGAGCAATGACAAGCAGAGTTAACAGAGTTACCAATATTAGGTGGGTCGAATGTGCTGTAGCTTGAGCTTGAGCTTGAGCGGGTTGTGTTGGTCCCGACTGATGGCCCATCGCGTGACGAAGTCCTTCCGGATCGAGGAGGGGTCCGCTGGCTGAACGTGGGTGTGATGGACCCAGGTCGCGATGCCGTCTACTTTGAGAGCGGTGGGGGTTGTCAGCACTACAATGTAGGGTCCCTTCCAGCGCGGCTCGAGAGTCTCTCGGTGGTGCCTCTTGACATAGACCCAGTCTCCCGGCTTGTACTGATGAGGTGTCGGGGTCGGGCCAGCCTCGTAGATGGCACGGAGGCGCGGCCAAATATCCTCGTGCGCCCTCTGGAGCCCTCTCAAGGAAAGAAAAAGTTCTTGATCTTTAAACTCTGCAAGAAGTTCAGCTCGAAGGCTGGGAATAACAGGGGGTGGCCTGCCAAACATGATCTCGTAGGGAGTAAAACCCAGAGTGTAAGGAGTGTTTCTAACCCGGTAAAGGGCGTACGGTAGGAGAGTCACCCAGTCCCCGCCAGTCTCCATGGTTAATTTGGTAAGGGTCTCTTTTAGGGTTCTATTCATTCTTTCTACCTGTCCTGAGCTCTGGGGCCTATAAGCACAATGTAATTTCCAGTTTGCCCCCACCGCCTTGGCTACTGCCTGTGTTACCTGAGAGATAAAAGCTGGTCCATTGTCTGATCCTACCATGGCAGGAAAACCATACCTGGGTAAGATGTCTTCTAGTAGCTTCTTAGCCACCGTCTGAGCCGTTTCATGCTTGGTTGGGTATGCCTCCACCCAGCCAGAGAAGGTGTCTGTAAATACTAAAAGATATTTATAACCATACTTTCCTGGTTTGACTTCAGTGAAGTCGACTTCCCATTGGGCTCCCGGTCTGGTGCCTCTGAGCCTGGTTCCTTTTTTATTTGATGTGGCTTTCGCGTTGGTGAGTTGGCAGGTCTTGCAGGCAGATACAACTTGCTCTATTTTGGTGTCCTGTTGGTGAATCTTGATTCCGGCATGTCGGATTAAGTCTTTTAATTTTCGGGCCCCCATGTGAGTAGACCGATGCATGTGCTCTAATATTGAGACTCCGAGCCGGTCTGGCAGCACGAGCTCCTTGTTAGGTGTATACCACCATCCCTTTATCTCCTGGGCCATGGGGAGTTTCTTGATCCGCTGTAACTCCTCCTGGGAGTATTTGGGCTGGTCTGGTAAAACTGGGTCTCCCGGGTCTGGTAGTTGTATGGTCATGGTGGGGACTGGAGTAAGGGCTACTGCCTTGGCTGCCTGGTCAGCCTTTCGATTACCTCTAGCTACTGGGTTATCAGCTTTTTGGTGCCCTTGGCAGTGGATAATGGCTAGGTTGGCAGGAAGCCATAAGGCCGTAAGCAGGTTAAGTATCTCCTGCTTATTTTTTATAGTCCGTCCTTCTGCCGTCAGTAACCCCCTCTCCTGATAAATTGCCCCATGAATATGAGCTGTGGCAAATGCATAACGGCTGTCTGTGTAGATGTTAAGCCGTTTTCCAGCTCCCAGCATCAGCGCCTTGGTGAGGGCTATGAGCTCCGCTCGCTGGGCTGACGTTCCGGAGGGTAGAGCCTCCGCCCATACGGTGTCCATTTCGGTGACCACCGCTGCACCCGCATACCTGTGTCCATCTCGCACAAAGCTGCTGCCATCAGTGAACCAAGTAGCCTCGGCATCGGGGAGGGGCTGGTCGGTCAGGTCCATCCGGAATCCATGTACTTGTTCCAGGATTCCCGCACAGTCATGTAGTGGAGCACCTAGGTCAGGGTCGGGCAGCAGGGTTGCAGGATTGAGGGCTGCACTGGGGTGGAACCGCACTCGTGGAGGGTTGAGTAGGAGGCTCTGGTAATGAGTCACACGTGTATTGCTCATCCATCTATCAGGAGGCTGTTTCAGGACCCCTTCAATGGCGTGTGGGGTTGTGATCCAGATCTCCTGTCCTAGGGTCAGTTTGTCTGCATCCTTGACTAGGAGTGCTGTCGCCGCAATAATTCTTAGGCATGGCGGCCAGCCGGCAGCCACTGGGTCTAGTTTCTTAGACAGGTAAGCCACTGGGCGGTTCCAGGGGCCTAAGGCTTGAGTTAGAACCCCTTTTGCTATTCCCTTATGTTCGTCTACAAAGAGGTGGAAGGGTTTCATAATGTCTGGTAGGCCCAGGGCTGGGGCACTTAGAAGGGCCTTTTTTAACTGATTAAAGGCAATTTCTTCTTTTTCAGTCCATTTAAATGTTTTCCCTTCTTTGGTAGCTTCATATAGGGGCCTGGCGATCTCAGCAAAACCTGGAACCCAGAGGCGGCAGTAGCCGGCTGATCCTAGGAATTCCCTCACTTCTCTTCGGGAGGTGGGAGTAGGGATCTTTAGGACAGTTTCTTTTCTGGCATCTGATAACCGCCGCTGTCCGCCCTCCAGGATATATCCCAGGTAACTTACCCTCTCCCTGCATATCTGAGCCTTCTTCGCGGATGCCCGGTACCCTAAAGCTCCCAGGGTAGCCAGCAGGTCCTGGGTCCCTCGCTCACAGTCTTTGGCCGTGTCAGCAGCAATCAGGATGTCATCTACGTACTGTAGGAGGGTGAGGCCAGGGTGCTCCCTTCTGTACTCACCCAGGTCCTCGTGTAGTGCCTCGTCGAAGATGGTGGGTGAATTTTTGAATCCCTGAGGTAGCCGTGTCCAGGTGAGTTGCCCACTGTAGCCCTCCTCCGGATCATGCCACTCGAAGGCGAACAGGGGTTGGCTCTGGGGTGCCAGCGGCAGACTGAAGAAGGCGTCCTTTAAATCTAGTACAGTATACCAGACCCTGGAGGGCGCCAAGGAGCTCAAGAGAGTATATGGGTTGGGAACAGTTGGGTGTATGTCCGCGACCCTCTTATTTACTTCCCGGAGGTCTTGTACCGGTCGGTAGTCATTTGTGTGAGGCTTTTTGACCGGCAGTAAGGGGGTGTTCCAGGCAGACTGGCAAGGAACTAGTACCCCTAGGCTTCGTAGTCTCCGGATGTGTGGCTGGATCCCCTTCCGGGCCTCCTGTGACATGGGGTATTGTTTGATCCTTACCGGACTCTCTCCTGGCTTGAGCTCTACCAGGACTGGGGTCCTATGAGCGGCTAGTCCCATCCCCCCCCCAGTCTCTGCCCAAACCGAGGGGAATTCTTGTAGCCATCTGTCTATATTATCCTCTCTCGGGAGCGCCTCCTGGTGGAGGAGGTATTCATCCTCCAGTTTCATGGTCAGGACCTGGATGGGGTGGCCCTTGCCATCGGTGACCTGAGGCCCCCCTTGTCTGAAAGTTATCTGAGCTCCAATCTTGGTCAGTAAGTCCCGTCCTAACAGCGGGTAGGGGCATTCTGGTATTACCATAAAGGAGTGGGATACCCGGCCCGTTCCCAAATCTACTGTTCTTCGGGTAGTCCATGAATACTGGCTCATACCAGTTGCCCCTTGTACCCAGGACTTCTTGCTGGCTAGTTTTCCTTGTGGGGTGCGGAGGACCGAATGTTGTGCTCCGGTGTCGACAAGGAAGTCAACAGGGGTCCCCTCCACTTTAAGAGTTACCCTGGGTTCGGGGAGAGGGTCCGAACCCCGACTCCCCTAATCACTTAGTTCATCTAGCTCTAGGACTTTTACTCGATCAGTCTTGCTTCCTTTCCCGCCGGCCCTTTTCAGACAATCTCGGGCCCAATGCCCTATCTCCTTGCAGTATGCGCACTGATCCTTCTGCAGCCTCTGCTTCCCCCCCTTGGTGGTTCTTTTACCTTTTCTTGTGTCGTCTGCCAGCTGCCGGAGATGGCGGTCTCGTTCCTCAGGGGAGTCAGCAGTGGTAGCTAGTAGTATTCTGGCCAGGTCTCGAGTCTGCTTACTGCTGGCAGTCGCCATGGCGCGGGCCTGCTTGTCCTCAGGAAGCTCCCGGTTATTATATACCTTTTCGGCTACCACCAGTAAGTCCTGCAGACTTTTTTCTCCTAGTCTATCTATTTTCTGTAATTTTCTCCTAATGTCTATGGCCGATTGGTTTACAAAGGCCATGATAACAGCTGCCTTGCTTTCCGGAGCCTCTGGATCCATGGGGGTATAGGTACGGAATGCCTCCATGATCCGTTCTAAAAAGGCAGCCGGAGATTCATCTTTTCCCTGTTGTACATTTCCTACCTTGGCCAAATTGGTTGGCTTTCTAGCAGCCATTCGGAGACCCCCCATTAGAGTCTGGCGGTAGACCCGGAGCCTCTCCTTACCTTCTGCCGTGTTGAAATCCCACTGGGGCCGAGTTAAGGGGAAGGAGGCATCTATCTGAGCCTGGTTGGTGGTGGGATTCCCGTCTGTGCCCGGAACTAGTTTTCGGGCCTCGTTGACGATTCTTTCTCTTTCTTCAGTCGTGAACAGGACCTGCAAAAGCTGCTGGCAATCGTCCCACGTGGGCTGATGGGTAAAAAGAACAGAGTCTAATAAATCAATAAGCCCTGCCGGTTTCTCGGAAAACTTAGGATTCTGAGCTTTCCAATTGTAGAGGTCACTAGTGGCGAAAGGCCAATAGTGATGGGGCTGGTTCCCCTCCGCGTCTGGGGGTCCGGTGGCTCGCAGGGGCAGAATAGTGGAGTCGGCGGCGGAGGCGGATTGCTCCCTCTGAGCCCTTTGTCTGGTGAAGGGCGGGCTTCCCACTGGAGCGTTTCCGCCTCCCGCTCTCGGAACAGCATCTGCCTCCCCCGGAGGGGGAGGATGGTGTTCTTCCAGCATCCTAGAGGGGTTATACGAGGGAGGAAAAATTAATTCTTCTTCAGTACCCCCCTGTAAGACAGGGTAGAGGGGTGCTGAAGGCTGGATAAGACTTTTCTTCTTCTTTGTCCCCTGCAAAGCAAGAATGGGTTTTGGCTCCGGAGGGAGCGGGGCTAGGAAGGGTTTAAGCCAAGAGGGTGGGTCTTCCACAAGGTCCTGCCAAGTGATAATGTAAGGGAGCTGATCAAGATGGCCCGTCTTAGGCTGAGAGATGATACTCCTGACTCGGTGGATGGTAGGGAGGTCGAAGGTCCCCTCTGGTGGCCATCCGACATTGAAAGTTGGCCACTCGCTAGAACAAAAAAACTGCCACCGACCCTTTCGGACTTCCACACTGAGGTTGTTAGCTCTTCCCCTCACATCCTTAAAGTGATCAATCATAATACTTAGAGGAGTAGTCTGAGTCTGTCCCATAACGTCCGTCCAGTAAGTCCACAGAACAAAACAGAGAAACACAAAAACAGACAAACAGAGGGCCCCTAGAAAATCTTCCAACTCCATGGAAGCAACACTGAAAGCTAGCTTAGACATTTGAGGGGATTCCACGTCCCTCCAAAACCGATGAGGGGATTCCACGTCCCTCCAAAGACGACGGCCTCACACCGACCAGCGGGAGCGACCCGCCTCGTCTCAGACCTTTGAGGGGATTCCACGTCCCTCCAGAAGGGAGAATCGGAACGTCTTCCGAAACTCCCGGCCCGTGGTCCTCCAGTGCGTCCACTTAGACCGCGTCGGGCACTACCAGAACTCCAGAAGTGAGCTCACACAGAAAAGACAGAACAAACAAACAGACACTAACCGTGGCCAGTCAGGCTCTCCGGGTCGGGGGTCCCTCAGGGGTCTTGGGGATCCCGGGCCGAGCCCCCAAATGTTATGCCCAGAATTCGTGATCCCCAAAGACCACTAGGGAGCCGAGTCCGATGCAAAAGCAAAAGAACCTTTATTCGAGCTAGCTCGAGCTCAATCCCCTACCTGCACCGACGCAGCGGTGAGATACCAGGGAGAGAGAGCGAGTTTCAAAAGGACAAAGGTTTTATTGGGGCCCAGGGGCAGTTGGTGAGGTAACGGCTGTGGCCTCAGCCGATTGGCTGGGGAAGGGTCCGAGTCCTGTTAGACAGGTGAGGGGGGGGGTTACTCAAGGGGAGGAGGTGTGGTCAAGGTGAAGGACACAGAACAAGATGGAGTCGGCCGGCATAGGCCCGCCCTTTCATGGGGAAGGGCAAATATTTGTTATTTCCCCATCAGTATGGAATGAGGAAAGAAATACAAAAAAGAGGAAAGCACAGGAGTCAATAAGTGTCTTTCTTCTGAGGGCATTGATCCGGAAATAATTTTTCAGATTGATTCAGACATGTCTTGATAAATACAAAGCACCGTCTATGAATGTGGTAACAATACAATCTGACTAGTTTCATAAATTATTCAGATTTATTTTTCAAATCCACTTTTCCAGACATCCATGGATGCTGGCATTGATGCATAGAAAAGCTTTTTTTTTTTTTAAAGCCATCGACTACTATAAAATGTAACTTTTTATTCGTTATTAACAATTGTTCTTTTTTTAAATAAGAAGTTTTAAAGATTGGAACGTTTCATGGTGGGTGTATGAAACATAGTGATACTATTTCATTCTTACGTTGTATATGGGGATAGTTAACCAAAATGAAGATGTTTACCTATGAGAGCTCTTGTTTTCATACTTGTGGCAAAGCGTGTCATAGAAAATCAAGCATTGCTGTCATGTTATAATTAGGTATTTTTGATGCATTGAAATGAAAACAGTGAGAGTTGAAATACAGAAAAATGTAGGCCAAAAGATGAGCAGATGAATGGATAGTCAGTGAGAGGACAATTAAGGAACACCATTGGGGAACAGCATTAATGTAGGTTTTCGATGCTAAGAGGTCTCAGTTCCACTGCCTGTCACAGTGAGAGGTAAGTGCACAGGTTAGCCTGTGGGAAGGGTGCAGCTGGAGAGGACCTGACCCCTCTAGGGAGGGATCAGAGTGTTCAACCCCAGATCATTATTTGAGCTGAATGTGCCCAGGTCTTCAGTTTTTTATTTTCTCAAGCAAAGATAGAAATCTGGATTTTCATGTGAACTGTACAACGTATTGCCATAATCAAACATGCCTATAACTTGTAACAGACTTGGGTAACCAGTTTGGGGGGGGGCGGTGCTGGTAAGGAATAGGCAAACTACAGCTTGGAGGAATCCAGCCTGTCATGTTTCTTTTTGGTGTGTTTATTTTGAGAGAGAGAGAGGCAGAGTGAAAGAGAGAGAATCCCAAGCTCTCATCCCAGAGGGCTCCATATCACGAACCTTGTGAGATCACAACCTGAGCCGAAACTAAGAGTCGATGCTTAACCAGTTGAGCCACCCAGGCACCCCAACCTGTCATGTTTCTATAAATAAGGTTTGATAGGAACACGGCCACATCCATTTATTTACATGTTATCTGTGTCTGCTTTTGTGCTACAAGGGAGCTTAAAAATATTTGCTATCTGGCCCTTTACAAGTTCACCAACCCATGATAATATTTTGACCTTTAGCTGATGTGAATCTGCTGTGTTGAATTATGTTCTAAGAGGGTTCTGCCAGGTTTTAATGTCAAATTACTTTAAACAACAACATTTTGGGGTGCCTGGGTGGCTCAGTCGGTTAAGCATCTGATTTCAGCTCAGGTCACGTTCTTGCGGTCTGTGAGTTCAAGCCCTGCGTCGGGCTCTGGGCTGATGGCTCAGAGCCTGGAGCCTGCTTCCGATTCTGTGTCTCCCTCTCTCTCTGCCCCTCTCCCGTTCATGCTCTGTCTCTCTCTGTCTCAAAAATAAATAAACGTTAAAAAAAAATTAAATAAAAAAAAATTTTTAAAAAAACATTTTTTGGCAGAATATGTTGTTAGAACATTTAATATAATTGTTTTGCATTAGAAATTTAATTCAGGGGCGCCTGGGTGGCGCAGTCGGTTAAGCGTCCGACTTCAGCCAGGTCACGATCTCGCGGTCCGTAAGTTCGAGCCCCGCGTCAGGCTCTGGGCTGATGGCTCAGAGCCTGGAGCCTGTTTCCGATTCTGTGTCTCCCTCTCTCTCTGCCCCTCCCCCGTTCATGCTCTGTCTCTCTCTGTCCCAAAAATAAATAAAAAACGTTGAAAAAAAAAAAATTAAAAAAAAAGAAATTTAATTCAGTTGAATCTGATAGAAAATGTTTATTAGGAACATTTAGTAAAATTTCTCCATATTTATTGGCTTCCATACATCATCAATGAGTGTATTAAGAAATAAACTAAGCAAACTGTAATGAATAAGGTCAGAAATCCCTTTCACATCGTTATGCAGAAACAGCACACCTGAAGATGCTATGAATCACCTCATATAGTAAACCTTGAAAAAGAGAAATTACTTTAAGCTTGCACCATCTAGAGGTGAAAAATATAATTTCCCATGTACCTTACCAGAGTAGAAAGGCAGTGCACTGCATTGGTCTTTTGAGGTCTGCGTGTATCTGTAAAGAAGGGGTGGGGGAAGAGTGGTGCTCAATGGCAACAAATCAATGGCTACCCACCTCATCAAAACGAACTTCTTAATAGAAGGATTTTTCTAGGCATGGTCCTCTTGGCACTTAGATTCGAATGCTTGTGATATTATTAGTCATTACTTTCTTATGTGATGTTCAAACAAAATGAACTTGTTTTTTCTTTCCTGAATGCCTCCTGTGGGCTGACTATGAAAAAATTGAAGAGTGTTATGTTTTAAACATCCTGCCGTATACATGTTGAATGTTCTTCTCTAATCTTAAAAAGCACCCACGGGGCGCCTGGCTGGCTCAGTCGGTTGAGTGGCCGACTTCGGCTCAGGTCATGATCTCGCAGTCTGTGAGTTCGAGCCCCGCGTCAGGCTCTGTGCTGACAGCTCAGAGCCTGGAGCCTGTTTCCGATTCTGTGTCTCCCTCTTTCTCTGACCCTCCCCCGTTCATGCTCTGTCTCTCTCTGTCTCAAAAATAAATAAACGTTAAAAAAAATTAAAAAAAAAAAAAAAGCACCCACAATGTACATAAAGGCTTCCTGGTAGAATTTTTATAATAATCTATATATGCATTCTCTAAGTTATTTTGTACTGGAATCTAATATTTTTCTTTAAAAAAATCTCTGTGCAAATAAGATAATCAATTATAAAATTAAATAAATCACCCATTTGTATGGACTAGCCTTATAATCCTTTGTAAGTTTTCATCAGCTACCAAAAGAGAATTTTTTAAACACTCAGCATAATTTTATTGTTTTAAGCTGATCCCTTATGTTGTACAACAGAAAAGCAAAGTGTTTTTTACATTGCTGTTAATTCCAAAATGTGTCATACGAGTTGTATTATTCTTTGACTTCCCACGTTGTTTACTATCTGGTTCTAGCAAACACCTAAATCTCTAAAGTATCCTCCCCCCATCCCCATAACCACTGTGTGTCCCATTTGACCCCTCTTCTCCAGGGACAATATTTGTCTTTTTAAAAACTCAGTTCCAGTGACTGCCATGGGGAAATCTGGGAAACTATTTAAACCCTTGAAAATGCTTCAGCTTCACTGAATTATCGTAACAGTTTCGAAAAAGCTTCATAAGAAACCCACTATTGTTGCTTTTACCAATTCCTCTAAAGATATAGTGAAGAATTATTTTTGTTTTAAAAGGATTGCTTTTGAAAACAGGAAGCACCATGTAAACCTCTCAAAATCACAAATATATTTGACTACTGGAGAGTGGTTCGAAAACCGCACAAAGGGAAATTGCACACTTGCCCTGACTGATTTAATTTAAATAGTCTCATTGAGAGAGAGAGAGACAGAGGAAGTGCTAGGACAGCAGAATCTCTTAGGCTATAAGCACTTTCAATACCAGGAATAAATATCAAGAATATGGTAGCACAGCATGCATCAGCATGAAAGAGAGCAAAACCTAACACCTACCGTTCATCAAATACGAAGAATTTAGATCTTTAGTCAGTAAACTGGTAACTTTATTCGAACAACTTAGAGTATAATTTTTTGATAGGTAAACATAATCATTTTTAAAGGGAATTAGACTGTTCCCATTTTCTTTTATTCTCTAGAGAATGAGTTTGAACCCAACCATTTATTTTAATCTTGGTTTATTGGTCTAGATTACATATTCATACAACTATAACATCAGAAAAAATGTTTTGTAACATCTACTACATTTATTTATTTCCAGGCTGGAAAAACATAGTAACTTTGTAAAGGTATTTGCTGACTTCAATACCCATTTATATGTTTGAAAAATATGTGTAGGGGCACCTGGGTGGATCAGTGAGTTAAGTGGCCGACTTCAGCTCAGGTCATGATCTCATGGTTGATGAGTTCGAGCCCCACATCCAGCTCTCTGCTCTCAGTGCAAAGCCAGCTTCAGAAACTGTCCCCCCCTCTCTCTGCTCCTACCCTGCTTGCACGCACATGTGCTCTCTTTCTCTCTCTCAAAAATAAACATTAAAAAAGTACGTGTATATGTAGTACTTAATTTTAAACTCCTTTTGCTAAACTATTATTATTATTACTATTCTTTTTCTAATATACCATCCCTTCTCACCTGGAATACTGCAACAACTCTGCTTTCATTTTTGTTTCCTTATAAGTTATTTTTTATTTTTCATTATGCCATATTTAATATGTACTGTGTAAGTTGTAATAAGTAAGCATTATACTCACCAATCATTTAAGAAATTAAAATTACCAATGTTTTCAGGCACCTGGGTGCCTCAGTTAGTTAAGTGTCTGACTTTGGCTCAGGTCATGATCTCATGGTTCATGGGTTCGAGCCCCACCTCGGGCTCTGTGCTGACAGCTCAGGGCCTGGAGCCTGTTTCAGATTCTGTGTCTGCCTGTCTCTCTCTCTCTCTCTCTCTCTCTCTCTCTGCCCCCTCCCCCCCCCCCCACCACACACACATACACTCGTTCTCTGTCTCTGTCTCTCTCTCAAAAATAAACAAACATTTAAAAATTACCAATGTTTTTGCAGTCCTCTGTATACCTTTCTCTATTTGATCTTTCTATATAAATACCTTGTGTTTGTGATTCTCTCATTTTCTTTATGGTTTATTTCATATGTTTATGACCTAAGCAGTATATTTTGGCTTAGAATTATTTAAAGCTTCATATAAATAGTTTTATATTGGAGTGTGTTTTGCTTTTTCATTTCAGGCTATTCTGCGTTACTGTGTATAACTGTGGTTCACTCATTTTTTAACTGCCATATAGCATTCCCATTGTGTAAATATTGCAAAATTCATTCATTCTCTTGTTGATGTAAATATTTTTTTGCTCGCATAAGTAATACTTCCCTGAACATTCTTCTAGCTTCCTTCTGTTACATATATGCAATGTTTTCCCTAGGATAAATACCTTGGGGTGGAATTTCAGGGTCTTCTACCCAGGTTCAAATTTACTAACATGTGGTCTAGTCACCCTCAGTACCCTAGCCAACAGACATCCAGACACTCTGAGGGAGGCTATTTCAAACCGCTCCCAGCTAATATGCCTGCCTGACCAGAGATGCAGGTACAATCCAAATAATAGGAGGGAAGACGAGGATAACTGTCCCCTACGGCCACCCCAGCTGATCACAGAAGCACTGAGTTTTGGGGCTGGAGTTATACAGCAATAGAAAACATTGAATTTAGAACTCTGCTTTAAAATGTTAAAAAAAAAAAACAAAACACGTTGTTTTGAGACACCTATTTGTAATTAAGTTCAAATTTTATTTCACTATAGTCAAAGAACATAGTTTTTATGAGGCTAAGTCTTTAAAGTAGGTTGAGACTTGTTATAAGGTTTAGATTTGGAGTGGGCAAATTGCAGCCCATGGGCCAAAATGGCTTGTGGCTTGTTAGGTTTTATTGATATGCAGTCCTACTCATTTGTTTATATAATGTCTGTGTCAACAAAGCAAGAGTTGAGTATTTGTGAGAGAGACCATACGGTCCTCAAAGCCTAAAACATTTACTATCTCTTTACAGAAAAGGTTTACCAAATCCTGATCTAGAACATAACTGCTTCATTTGTGCCATTAAATTCATATTCTCTGATTCATAGGCACTGAATTCATATTTACATGAACTTGATGATTTTCTTCATATCCCTGTACATTCATTGATTTTTTTTATCTACTTGATTTAAGAGTTATTTCCATAATTTGGCTAGTGTTGGTAGTGCCACTGTAAACATTGGAATGCATGTGCCCTTTTGAATCAGTATTTTTGTATCCTTTAGATAAATACCTAGTAGTGCAATTGCTGGGTCTTAGAGTCATTGTATCTCTAACTTTCTGAGGAACCTCCACACTGTTTTCCAGACTGACTGCACCAGTTTGCATTCCCACCAATAGTGTAAGAGGGTTCCCCTTTCCCCACATCCTCCCCAACTTCTGTTGTTTCCTGAGTTGTTAATGTTAGCCCTTCTGACAGGTGTGAGGTGGTATCTCATTATGGTTTTGATTTGTATTTCCCTGATGATGAGTGATGTTGAGCATTTTTTCAAGTGTCTGTTACCCATTTGTATGCGTTCTTTGGAGAAGTATCTGTTCATGTCTTCTGCCCATTTCTTCACTGGAGTCTTTGTTTTTGGGGTGTTGAGTTTGATAAGTTCTTTATAGATTTTAGATACTAGCCCTTTATCTGATATGTCATATGCAAATATCTTCTCCTATTTCGTAGGTTGGCTTTTAGTTTTGCTGACTGTTTCCTTTGCAGTGCAGAAGCTTTTATTTTGATGAAGTCCCAATAGTTCATGTTTGTTTTTGTTTCCTTTGCCCCTGGAGATATGTCTAGTAAGAAGTTGCTGTGGCCACGGTCAAAGATGTTGCTGCCTGTGTTCTCCTCTAGGATCTTGATGGTTTCCTATCTCACATTTAAGTCTTCTATCCATTTTAAATTGGTCCAGTTTCATTTTTCTGTATGTCACCATCCAGTTTTCCCAGCACCATTTGTTGAAGAGACTGTCTTTTTTCCATTGGATATTTTTTCCTGCTTTGTTGAAGATTAGTTGATCATATAGTTGGGGTCCATTTCTGGGTTCTCTGTTCTGTTCCATTGATCTAAGTGTCTGTTTTTGTGCCAGTACCATACTGTCTTGATAATTATAACTTTAGCTTGAGGTCCAGAATTGTGATGCCTCCCACTTTGCTTTTCTTTTTCAACGTTATTTTGACTATCTGGGGTCTTTTCTGGTTCCATACAAATTTTATAATTATTTGTTCCAGCTCTGTGAAAAATGCTAATGTTATTTTGACAGGGATTGCATTAATGTAGATTGCTTTGGGTAAAGCATAAACATTTTAACAATATTTGTTCTTCCAATCCATGAGCATGAAATGTTTTTCCATTTCTTTTTCTCACCTCCAATTTTTTTCATAAGCTTTCTGTAGTTTTCAGTGTACAGAGATTTTACATCTTTGGTTAGGTTTATCCCTAGAGATTTTATAGTTTTTGGTGCAATTGTAAAAGGGAGCTGCTTCATTATGGGTGTATAGAAATGCAACTAATTTCTGTATGTTGATTTTTTTATCCTGCAACTTTGCTGAATTCATGTATAAGTTCTAACAGTTTTTTGGTGGAGTCTTTTGGGTTTTCCATGTAGAGTATCATGTCATCTCTGAAGAGTAAAAGTTAGACTTATTCCTTGCCCAAATATCCATCAACTGATGAATGTATAAAGAAGATGTCACACACACACAAGCACGTGCGTACACACACACACACACACACACACACACACACACACAGTGGAATATTACTCAGCCATCAAAATGTATGATATTTTGTCATCTGCAATGGTGTGGATGGAACTTGATGTATTATGTTAAGTGAAATAAGTCAGTCAGAGAAAGTTAAATACCATATGATTTCACTCATATGCAGAATTTAAGAAACAAAACAGATGAGGGGTACCTGGGTGGCTCAGTCTGTTAAGCGCCCAACTCTTGGTTTCAGCTCAGGTCATGATATTGCACTTCGTGGGTTTGAGCCCCACATTGGGTTCTGTGTTGGCAGTGTGAGACCTGCTTGGGATTCTCTCTCTCTCCCTCTCTCTCTGCCTCTCCCCTGCTCCTGCTTTCTCTCAAAATAAATAAATGGGAAAAAAATTAAAGGAAAAATAAAATAAGATAAAAACAGAGAGAGGCAAACCATAAGAGACTCTTAATTACAAAAAACAAATTGGGGGTTGCTGGAGGGGAGGTGGGTAGGGGGATGGACTAAATGGGTGATGGGCAGTAAGGGAGGCACTTGTTATGATGAGCTCTGGATGTTACATGTAAGTGATGAATCACTGGGCTCTACTCCTGAAGCCAAGACTACACTGTATGTTAACTCACTTGATTTTAAATGAAATCTTGAAAAGAAAAATAAGTGATTGAGAGGTATATTAAAATCCTCCACTGTGGTGTGACTTTGTCAATCCTTTTATTGCTGTCAATTTTAGCTTTATGTGTATTTTAAGTCATGTTAGTAGGTGTGCACAAATCCAGAATCATTGTGTCAGGCTCCTCAGTACCTACACCCACAGCAGCAGTTCTGGTTCTCAGCTCAGCTTTTTTGGACCATGGCCAGCAACAACCACACTTGCAATTACATCAAGCCTGGTGATAATCTAATAGAACCCGATAGGAGAGAGCTTCAAGAGTTTTGAGGAGTAGAGATTCTGCTTTGTGGCAGTGAATTTTCTTAAGGTATTTAAGGAACATTCAAAACAGCCTTACATTGACCTTAAAGACAGACCATCTGAAGGGCGTGTGTATAGGACCTGTTGTGACATTTGTCTAGGAAGGGTTGAGTGTGGTGAAGACAGGGTGGGACTTTGGCATGTAAGTTGTCAGGAACGTTATTTATGGCAGTGATTCTTTAAAAGTGGTTATGAAACATTTTTCATGGATGGCATTCCTCCTCTACAAACCTGAGTTTTCTTATTGTTTTTTTTGTGGGCTGTATGTTGTTCTAGTTTAGCCTTTCACTGCTTTATACCCTGAGGATACTAGACTTCGTGTCCTGTCATCTACACAGCTATTAAAACAGGAACTCAATGGCACAAAAACAGACACATAGACCAATGGAATAGAACAGAAACCCCAGAATTAGACCCACAAAAGTATGGCCAACTAATCTTTGACAAAGCAGGAAAGAACATCCAATGGAAAAAAGACAGTCTCTTTAACAAATGGTGCTGGGAGAACTGGACAGCAACATGCAGAAGGATGAAACTAGACCACTTTCTCACACCATTCACAAAAATAAACTCAAAATGGATAAAGGACCTGAATGTGAGACACGAAACCATCAAAATCCTAGAGGAGAAAGCAGGGAAAAACCTCTCTGACCTCAGCCGTAGCAATCTCTTACTTGACACATCCCCAAAGGCAGGGGAATTAAAAGCAAAAATGAACTATTGGGACCTCATGAAGATAAAAAGCTTCTGCACTGCCAAGGAAACAATCAACAAAACTAAAAGGCAACCAACGGAATGGGAAAAGATATTTGCAAATGACATATCGGACAAAGGGCTAGTATCCAAAATCTATAAAGAGCTCACCAAACTCCACACCCGAAAAACAAATAATCCAGTGAAGAAATGGGCAGAAAACATGAATAGACACTTCTCTAAAGAAGACATCCGGATGGCCAACAGGCACATGAAAAGATGCTCAACATAGCTCCTCATGAGGGAAATACAAATCAAAACCACACTCAGATACCACCTCACACCAGTCAGAGTGGCCAAAATGAGCAAATCAGGAGACTATAGATGCTGGAGAGGATGTGGAGAAACGGGAACCCTCTTGCACTGTTGGTGGGAATGCAAACTGGTGCAACTGCTCTGGAAAACAGTGTGGAGGTTCCTCAAAAATTAAAAATAGACCTACCCTATGACCCAGCAGAGTAGCACTGCTAAGAATTTACCTAAGGGATACAGGAATACTGAGGCATAGGGGCACTTGTACCCCAATGTTTATAGCAGCACTCTCAACAATAGCCAAATTATGGAAAGAGCCTAAATGTCCATCAACTGATGAATGGATAAAGAAATTGTGGTTTATATACACAATGGAATACTATGTGGCAATGAGAAAGAATGAAATATGGCCTTTTGTAGCAACGTGGATGGAACTGGAGAGTGTTATGCTAAGTGAAATAAGTCATAGAGAGAAAGACGGATACCATATGTTTTCACTCTTATGTGGATCCTGAGAAACTTAACAGAAGACCATGGGGGAGGGAAAGAAAAAAAAAAAAGGTTAGAGAGGGAGGGAGCCAAAACATAAGAGACTCTTAAAAACTGAGAACAAACTGAGGGTTGATGAGGGGTGGGAGGGTGGGGAGGGTGGGTGATGGGTATTGAGGAGGGCACCTGTTGGAATGAGCACTGGGTGTTGTATGGAAACCAATTTGACAATAAATTTCGTATTTAAAATAAATAAAATAAATAAACAAACAAACAAATAAATAAATAAAACAGGAACTCAAGAACAAAGTTGGAGGGCTCACCCTTCCTGATTCCAAAACTTCCTGCAAAGCTACAGTAATCCAACAGTGT
Organism: Panthera leo; assembly: GCF_018350215.1. Taxonomy (NCBI): domain Eukaryota; kingdom Metazoa; phylum Chordata; class Mammalia; order Carnivora; family Felidae; genus Panthera; species Panthera leo. The sequence continues at coordinate 139,196,859 of NC_056679.1, read as the reverse complement.
GGTACAGGCGTAAAGACAGACATATAGACCAATGGACTAGAATAGAGAGCCCAGAAATAAACCGTCATCCATATAGTCAAGTGATTTTTGACAAGGATGCCAAAACCATTCAATGAAAGGACAGTCTTCTCAACAAATGGTGCTAGGAAAACTGTATACCCATATGCAAAAGAATGAAGTTAAACTCATACCATATACAAAAATTAAGTCAAAATGAATCAAAGACATAAATATAAGACTTAAAATTATAAAACTCTTAAAAGAAAATAAAAGGGAAAATTTCTTTTTTTTTTTTAATTTTTGTTTTAACGTTTATTTATTTTTGAGACAGAGACAGAGCATGAACAGGGGAGGGGCAGAGAGAGAGGGAGACACAGAATGTGAAACAGGCTCCAGGCTCTGAGCTGTCAGCACAGAGCCCGACGCAGGGCTCGAACTCACCGACCATGAGATCATGAACTGAGCCGAAGTCGGACGCTTAACTGACCGAGCCACCAGGCGCCCCATAAAAGGGAAAATTTCTATGACCTATTTGGCAATGATTTCTTGGATATGACACAGGCAACAAAAGAAAAAACAAATAATTTGGACTTCGTCAAAATTGAAAACTTTCATCCAAAGGCACTATTAAGAGAGTGAAAAGACAACCCATAGAATGAGAGAAAATATTTGCAAATCATTTATCTGATAAGAGGTTAATATCTAGCATTCCTAAAACTCAGCAACAGCAAAAATGAACAACCCAAATAAAAAATAGTCAAAGGATTTGAATTTCTCCAAAGAAAATATACAGATGGCCAACAAGATACTTAACATCATTAATCGTTGGGGCAATGCTAATTAAGTCACAATGAGATATTGCTTCACAGCCACTAGGATGGCTATTACTTAAAAAGAAAAGAAAAAAGAAAAGAAGAGAGAAGAGAAAAGAAAAGAAAAGAAAAGAAAAGAAAAGAAATGAAAAGAAAAGAAAAGAAAAGAAAAGAAAAGAAAAAAGAAAAGAAAAGAAAAAATAGAGCATAAATTTTGATAGGTGTGGAGAAATTGAAACCCTGGGCATTATTGATAGGAAGGTACAATGGTGCAGTCACTCAAAAAGTTTGGCAGTTCCTCAAGAATTTAAACATAGAATTCTCATTGGATTCAGCAGTTCTACTCCCAGGTACATCCCCCAAAGATCTGGTAACAGGGACTCAAACAGATACTTGTATGCCAGTGTTCATAACAGCGTTTTTCATAATAGCCACAATATGAACAGCCAAAGTGTCCGTCAACAGATGAATGGATAAACAAAATGTAGTATGTCCCTGCAATGGACTATTATTTTGCCACAAAAATACTGAAGTTCTGATACACGCTACAACAAGCATAAACATGCTAAGGGAAAAAGCCAGACACAGAAAGACAAAGATTATATGATCCCACTTATATGAGGTATCTAGAGTGGGCAAATTCATAGAAGCAGGACGTAGAATGGTGGTTGCCAGGGGCTGGAAGAGAGAGAAATGGGGATCTATTTCTTAGCGGTTAGAGTTTATGTTTGGGGTGATAAAGTTTGGGTGGCAGTAGTGTTAGTTATACAACATTGTGAACTTAATGCTACTGAATTACACACTTAAAAATGATGAAATTTTGGGGCACCTGGGTGGCCCAGTCCTTTAAGCATCCAACTTTGGCTCAGGTCATGATCTCATGGTTCATGGATTTGAGCCCCGTGTTAGGCTCTGTGCTGGCAGCTCAGAGCCTGGAGCCTGTTTCAGATTCTGTGTCTCCCTCTCTCTCTCTCTCTACCCCTGCCCTGCTTGTGCTCGCTTGCTCTCTCTCTCTCAAAAATAAATAAATAAACATTTTTTTAAAAAGACAAATTTTATCACTTTTTAACTGCTAAGCCATGCATTTAATTTTTTTATTTTATTCATATTCATAGGTGTTCTATAGCAGAAGTGTTTTTCAGGATATCTATCATATTGTCAGAAATGTAAATTTCCTAACTTATCTCTTTTAATACCGAAGTCGCATATATTTTTTAAAAATATCTGTATATCTATAGATATATAAATATATACACACACATATGTTTACAAATATATAAAATATGCACTAAATATTCTGTTCGAGTTTTTAAAAATCACATGGTGCCAAACATAGGCAGTAATTTCTTAAACATCTGCTGTAGCAACATTTTTCTAGATATGTCTCCTCTGGCATGTGACACAAAAGCAAATTAAACTATTGGGAATACATCAAAATAAAAAGCTTTTGCAAGTTGAAGGAAGCCATCAGCAAAACAAAAATGCAAGCCACTGAATGAGAGAAGATATTTGCAAATAATACATCTGATATGGAGTTAATATCCAAAATTTTTAAAGAACCTAATGCAACTTAACACACACATACAAAAAATAATCCAACTAAAAATGGGCAGAGGATCTGAAGACATTTTTCCAAAGAAGACATCCAGATGGCTAAGAGATACATGAGAAAATGCTCAGTATCACTCATCATCAGGGAAATGCAAATCAAAACCACAGTAAGATACCACCTCATACCTGCCACAATGGCTAAAATCAAAAAGACAAGAAGCAACAAGTGTGGGTGAGGATGTGGAGAAGAAGGAACCCTTGTGCACTGTTGGTGGGAATGCAAACTGGTGCAGTCACTGTGGACAACAGTATGGAGGTTCCTCAAAAAAATTAAAAATGGAAAGATATTATGATCTACTAATTTCACTACTGGGTGTTTGCCCAAAGAAAATGAAAACACTAATTTGAAAAGATATATGCACCCCTGTATTTCTGTAGCATTGTTTACAATAGCCGAGACATGGAAGCAACCTAACTGTCCATGGATAAATGGATGGATAAAAAAGATGTGAGATATAGATATAGATGTAGATAGATAATGAAATATTACTCATCCATAAAAAAGATTGAGATCTTACCATTTGCCACAACATATACAGACCCAGAGAGTATTGTGCTAAGTGAAATAAGATAAAGACAAATACCATATGGTTTCCCTTACATGTTGAATCTAAAAAACAAAACAAACGAATAAATAAAAAACAGAATCAGACCTATAAATTCAAAGAACAAGCTTGTGGTTGCCAGAGGTGGAGAGCGGATGGGCAAAATGGATGAAGGGGAGTGGGAGATATGGGATTCTGGTTATAGAATGAGTAAGTTGGGGGGTCTGGGTGGTTCATTCCGTTAAGCATCTGACTCTTGATTTCAGCTCCGGTCATGATCTTACAGTTTGTGGTTTGAACCCCTCATCAGGCTGTGGGATTCTCTCTCTCCCTCTCTGCTCTCTGCCCCTTCCCTACTCGCTCTCTCTCTTTCAAAATAAATTAATAAACTTAAAAAAATAGAATAAGTCACAGGAATAAAAGGTACAGCATAAGGAGTATAGTCAGTGACACTATAATAGAGTTATATGGTGACAAAGGGTAGCAAGTTGTGGTGAGCATAGCATAATGTATAGAATTGTCAAATCACTGTGTTGTACACTTGAAACTCATGTAACATTGTCGACTATACTCAAACTAAAAAAATTTTTTTTCAACAATATTTTTTTAAGTAGGCTCCACCCCCAATGTGTGGTTTGAATTCATGACCCTAAGATCGAGAGTCACATGCTCTACCAACTGAGGTTGTCAGGTTCCCCTAAAAAAATTTTTTTTTAATTACATGGTGCTGAAAAGTATGTTTATATCATGCGTCCACTTGTGTTTTAGTGAAGAGGGACAGAGATGTGTTTGTATTCACTACTCTCATACAAAGAAAACACTCCTGGGATAATCCATCAGTAACTACTAACAGTTTCCTCTAAAGAAAGAAACTAGAGAACTGGGGATCTGAAGTAGGAGGACATTTTATATTGCTTGAATATTTTACTGTGTGTGTGTGTGAGAGAGAGAGAGAGAGAGAGAGAGAGAGAGAGAGAGAGAAGTTTTTAAATCTACCTGAATTTTTTAAGAGGAACTCCTAGTTTCCACTGAAAATGCATCAAATAATATATCTTCTGTTACAAGTTGCAATCACACTGCTTGAGTTTTATACAAACTTCCCATTGAAGAAACTCCTATACCTGCTCAGCTCAGACTTTCCGGCTTCATGAAGGTGTGAGCATTGACCAAAGTCCCTGCAGGGATAAGAGACGCACTCTGCTTTCTAGTTCTCTATCTGCTCTCCAGGCAGTGCAGCTCTTTTTAAGATATAACCTCAAATTCTCATTAGAGAGGAAACAGCTAACCTCATCAAACTTCTCATATCCTCTTTGGTGGAACGAGATACTTCCCCTGAAAGGATATATTTTGAAACTGAACTATAGCAACAAATACATATCAGTTTAAAATAATGACCTTTTTGGGGTTCCTGGGTGGCTCAGTGGGTTAAGCTTCCAATGTCGGCTCAGGTCATGATCTCATGGTTCATGGTTTCAAGCCCCATGACGAGCTCTGTGTTCACAGCTCAGAGCCTGGAGCCTGCTTCAGATTCCATCTTGCCCTCTCTGCCCCTCCCCCGCTTGCAATCTGCCACTCTCTCTCTCTCAAAAATAAATAAACATTAAAAAAATTGTTTTAGGGGCGCCTGGATGGCTCAGTGGTTAAGCAGCCGACTTCGGCTCAGGTCATGATCTCGCGGTCTGTGAGTTCAGGCCCCGCGTCGGGCTCTGTGCTGACAGCTCAGAGCCTGGAGCCTGTTTTGGATTCTGTATCTCCCTCTCTCTGACCCTCCCCCATTCATGCTTTGTCTCTCTCTGTCTCAAAAATAAATAAACGTTAAAAAAAAATTTTTTTTTTAATTGTTTTAATAATGACTTTTTTTCTCAAAATAAAAATTAGTATCCATTTGAGTTTGAGTTTGAGCTATAATTACTAGCATAGAAATATTTCCAACGAAAAAAGCTAGTTTTAACACAATTATATATAATATGGCCATAAGTTAAAAAATTTAAAGTCCAAGTTAATGTTTTATAATAAGAATATTATCTGTATGACTTGTATAATTTTTTAAAGTTTTATTTAAGTAATCTCTACACCCAACGTGGGGCTCGAACTCACAACTCCAAGATCAAGAGTCGCACGCTCTCCTGACTGAGCCAGCCAGGTGCAACCCACTTGTATGTTTTTTTTTTCTTTATTTTCTCTGACTCGTATAATTTATAATACAATGTTCATCATCTACACTGTGGTAAAAACAGAAAAGTTTAGGAAAAGAAATGGCAAATAAACTATAATACTTCCCCACAGAATAATTCCTATTATCGTATCGATAGATTTCCTTACAGCTTCTCTCTCTCTCTTTCTTGCATCTGTCATATATGTGTATATGGGATATAGACATAGATATTACAATTGTAATTCTGCTTTACTCAGTTAGCATTATATTATAAGCATTTTTCCATAATAAAAAATATTACTTGAAAACACAATTTTAGTGACACCTGGCTGGCTTGGTCAGTGGAGCATGTGACTCATGGTCTCGGGGCTGTAAGTTCAAACCCCATGTTGGGTGCAAAGATTAGTTAAAAATAAAAAAATAAAAATAAAATGGAATTTTAAATGCTAAGTAGTATTCCTTTATGTGGAAATAGCATCATTTAATTAGCTATCTTCCTATTTTCATACATTTCCTTTTTTTCTGTTCTGTAAGTTGAAGAAAAGCCTGATACACAAAACTTGTCAGTGTCTTTAATCATTTCTACAGGAAAATTTTCTAGAAGCAGAATTACTAGGTTAGGAAATACGAACATTTTAAAGCAACTTTAACACCTTGTTTCTTTCCAGAAAGGGAATGTAGTAGTTGTTTTGTCAATGTACCCTCCTGGCAATTCTGTAGGTGTGCCTGGTGTCTACTTCCCTTCTATTTCCCTTCTCTCAACACTGGCCATAACTCCCTTTATAATTCTGTACTAGGGCACCTGGTCAGCTCAGTTGGTGGAATATGCAACTCTTGATCTCAGGGTTCTGAGTTTGAGCCCCATGTTAGGTGGAGAAGTTACTTGAAAATAAAATCCTAGGGGCACATGGGTGGCTCAGTTGGTTGGGCCTCCAGCTTCGGCTTAGGTCACCATCTCATCATGATTGGAGGGTTCAAGCCCTGTGACCGGCTCTGTGCTGACAGCTCCGAGCCTGGAGTCTGGAGCCTGCTTCGGATTCTGTGTCTCCCTCTCTCTCTGCCCCTCCCCCACTCATCTTCTGTCGCTCTCTCTCAAGAATAAACAAACATTAAAAAATTTTTTTAATCTTAAAAAATAATGACATGAAATGAAATGAAATGCTGTACTAAACACACATGCACATACACACACATCACCCTTTAAATTTCCTTAAATACTAGACATTGAAAATCTTTTAGTTATTTACTGGCCATTTGTATTTCTATATTGTTAATGTTCAACATTTGTATTTATGTCCCAAAAAATAATAGTCCTTTCACCTCTGAGTATGTTTGTGTGTATTTTCTAGGTGCTATGAGATCAAGTACACAGACTTACCACAAGAGGTCCCTATCACACAAATTATATTAAAATCTAAAGCCTGTTGGGTTTAAGTCCCAACAATCAGGATCTTCATGAGTGGATTGGTTCACTAATTCTGATTTTAGAAATTACTCTGGCCTGCTAAGAACAAGCCTCTCACATAGACAAAACTTCCTGAACAGAGCAAGAGAGAGCCAGGAGCAAGAGGTTAGTGATTCAGGAAGCTAAGTGCTGCACGGTTGAATTTCTCTGCATTCCATCACCCACCCGTCTCCTACAAATTGATTTTCCTGCTTAGATATGGTTGCTCTCAAATTTCAAAAGAAATAGAATCACTTTACATCTGAGATCCCCCTTGGTCATTCGTTTGATTGTTTGGCAAATCTCTTTGTGTTTAACCAAAAGAATGATGTCTTTTTTTTTTTTTTTTTTTTTTTTTTAACTCAACGAACTATTGGCAACTCTGTCCCACCATCCTAGGTACTGAAAATATAATAATGAGCAAAGCCTGACACTATCCCTAGCCTATCAGAGCTCACACCTGCAACCTCAATCCTAACACCTCTAAGCAGACTCTCAAGAAATTTACCTCCAGATGCTTTAACCTTGATAAGAGACATTGTGTACAGACCACACAAGAGATGTCTTCTGCTCTAAGATCCAGAACGTTGCCTCTATGACCCATGATTATATCCTGGTCTGTTCTGAGTATAAACCATCTAGCTTTGTATGGTGTATGATTTAAATTGCTTCTTTAAGGGGCGCCTGGGTGGCTCAGTTGGTTAAGCGGCCGACTTTGGCTCAGGTCATGATCTCACGGTCCGTGAGTTCGAGCCCGGCATCGGGCTCTGTGCTGACCGCTCAGAGCCTGGAGCCTGTTTCAGATTCTGTGTCTCCTTCTCTCTGACCCTCCCCCATTCATGCTCTTTGTCTCTCTGTCTCAAAAAAGAAATAAATGTTAAAAAAAAATTTTTTTAATAAATAACTAAATAAATTGCTTCTTTAAAACTTAGTATAGGGGCACCTGGCTCCTCAGTGGGAAGAGCATGTGACTCTTGATTTGGGGGTCATGAGTTTGAGCCCCGTGTTGTGAGGTAGATTTTACTTAATTTTTTTTAATCTTTTTAAAAAATTTTTTAAATGTTTATTTATTTTTGAAAGAGAAAGAGACAGAGCACAAGCAAGGGCTGGGCAGAGAGAGAAGGAGACAGAATCCGAAGCAGGCTCCAGGATCTGAGCTGTCAGCACAGAGCCCGACGTGGGGCTCGAACTCCCAAACCATGAGATCATGACATGAGCCAAAGTTGGATGCTTAACTGACTGAGCCATCCAGGCGCCCCTAAAAATTTACTTAGACCTTAAAAAAAACTACACAGAATAATATACAAACACCCTAAAGAGTTCAAATTATACAGAAACAGGAGTAACAAAAATGAAAATCACCCATAATCACAATCTTCACAGCTATTTTATACCCTTTTATAGATATATCATTATACACATACATAATTTGGCAAATACTTGACTACTCACTAGGTAGGAAGCACATTCCAAGGGCTGTGTCACAGTCTGCTTGGGCTGCCATAACAAAATATTACAGACTGGGTGGTTTCAACAATAGAAGTTAATTTTATCACAGTTCTGGAGGCTGGAAGTCCAATAGATTTGGTGTCTTGTGAGAGCTCTCTTCCTGGCTTACAAGTGGCTACCCTTTTGCTGTGCCCTCACACGGACTTTCCTCAGTGTGGATGCAGGGTGTGGGTAGAGGTCTCTGTTGTCTCTTCTTATAAGGACGCTAATCCTATTGGATGAGGGCCCCATCTGTACAACTTCATTTAACCTTAATTCCTTCCTTACTCCAAATACAGCCACACTGAGGGGGAAGGGCTTCAACATACATATTTGGGAGAGGGGACAGTGGATATTATGCAAACATTCCCCTATAACAGGCTGTGAAGCCTCTACAGGTGAATAGGAAGGCACAATCTTTGCCCATGTCTCACTCATGTTGGAGGTAATGGCATAAACCCTGTGTTTCTTCCTCTTCGTGTTTTGTTTACTTTGTCATCTTTTGGAACTTCCATTACATCTGGATTTATGAGGTAAGGAGAGGGAAAATGAGACTCAAAATGAGACTCAAGAAAATTTTATTTCCTTCTTGATCTGGAAAGCATTCTCTAGGAAAGGAGGTTGAAGGCTCTTAGCTACTCCACAGATCAGTAAGGGAAGACCACCCTGAAGCATTTGCCACAACTTCGTCTCCCATTTTCCGCCTTTCCTCAAAGGGCAAGGTTGCTAAATATATAATACATGGGCTGTTCTCTACGTCGGTCTCCTATGCAAAGACATGATCATTCCAAATGGGGCTGGATTCATTCATTCAGAGCCTATCTCCTGATGGCTCACGCTAAAATACGGTCTCTCCCCTTGAGGGGCTCTTGGGTCCAGTGAACCAATAACAGGCCTGTTGTGTGAGAAGTGCCATCGACAGCAGAGGGAAAGCCAAAAAGCCAGGGGAGAGAAAGAACACCCAGAAAGACTTGAGAAGAAATTGTGTCCCCACTGAAATCTGGCAAAAGCTAGAATTGAGCTTGGGATGAGAGGGGACTGGCAATTTGGGGAAGGCAACGAGTGAGGGTGCACGGACTTGTAACACTGTCAGCTTTGGGATGTGCAGGGGCAGCTGTGCCCTGGGACCCTACAGGAGAGGGGAGATGGGAGGAGGGAGAGGTGAACCCGGATCCCGAAGGCCCTCGTGCGCTAGCTAGGAATTGGAATTTTATCCTGAAAGCCTTGGTTACCACTAAAATACTTGAAGCAACAGAGTGACACGATCTGATCTTAGAATGATGCCTCTAGAGAGCGCATAGAGAAGGCTTTGGAAAAAGGGGCGGGATTAGCCACAGTGAACTAAGGTGAGTAGCTGAGGCAGATACTATCCATGACCTAGTCTTTATCCATCCTCCATACCTTCTCAGTAGAGAAAGAAAAAGAAAAAGAGGGGCACCTGGGTGGCTCCGTTGGTTAAATGTCTGACTCTTGGTGTCATCTCAGGGCTTCATCTCAAGCCTTAAGTTCAAGCCCTGCATTGGGCCCAGTGTTGGGCTTTGTGCTGGGCTGAAAGCCTACGTTAAAAAAAAAAAAAAGTTTTACTTTTCTTTAAAAAAAATTGTTTTAAACACTTATTTACTATTGAGAGGCAGAGACAGAGCATGAGAAGGGGCAGAGAGAGGACGAGACACAGAATTTGAAGCAGGCTCCAGGCTCTGAGCTGTCAGCACAGAGACCATCGCGGGGCTCGAGCTCACAAACTGGTGAGATCATGACCTGAGCTGAAGTTGGCCGCTTAACCGACGGAGCCACCCAGGAGCCCCAAAAGTTTTACTTTTCTGATTAAGGTGCTGCCTTCCCGCCTGGAATGTGATTATGAATCTGGAGGTCAGTCCTTGATAACTTCTTGAGCTGCTACCAGCTCTGTACTGTTCATTTCTATTTGGTGAGACCACTATATTTGGGTTTCTGTTCCATGCAGCCAAATACGGTCCTGATACAATTGTTATTTTAGCAGTTCAGGTAAAGAAGTCACGAGAACCTGATCACCTACTTTCAACGGAGGCAGTGAAATGAAGCTAGAGGGTTAACTCACAGGCTATTACAGAAGCCGATTCAATAGGACTCTGATTAACTGGATGTGCCTATTGGGAATTACCATCAGTGAGATAACTTTTTCTCCCTGTGAGTTCCAGGATCATGTAGGTCACTGTCCTCCTACTTTTTCCCCCCTACCTGCTGTTTTTTTCTCTCCCAACATTTTCCCTTCCCTACTTCAAGAAGTTGACTAGGCTTATGGTGCCTGGGTAGCTGAGTCAGTTAAGCACTCAACTCGGGCTCTGGACATGATCTCACAGTTCGTGGGTTTGAGCCCCACATGGGGCTCTGTGCTGACAGCTCAGAGCCTGGAGCCTGCTTGGGATTCTGTGTCTCCCTCTCTCTCTGCCCCTCCCCTGCTCACGTTCTGTCTCTGTCTCTCTCAAAAATAAACATTAAAAGAAGAAGAAGAAGAAGAAGAAGAAGAAGAAGAAGAAGCAGCTGAGCAGGCTTTTATGTATCCTTGTTCTTGAGCATTTGTGTAGTTGGACCTAACAGAGATGTTGCATTAGACAGCCCCTTTACTGGCTTTTGTTTAGAAAAATCTATGTTCATTTTGGGTTTATGCTGGTCATTTTCCAGGAAAAGGAGACTGACCACTCATGCCCTTCTGTGTAAGAAACCAAACCCTTGGGAGCAGCTGGAGAGATTTCCTGAGACAAAAACAGGGGATGGGGGAGTGTGGTCTCCTCTGGTGTTCCCTGCCTCAGGGAAGGACCTCACCCAGTAGGTGACCTAAAATTCATCTTTTTTTTTCTCCCCAATATATGAAATTTATTGTCAAATTGGTTTCCATACAACACCCAGTGCTCATCCCAAAAGGTGCCCTCCTCAATACCCATCACCCACCCTCCCCTCCCTCCCACCCCCCATCAACCCTCAGTTTGTTCTCAGTTTTTAACAGTCTCTTATGCTTTGGCTCTCTCCCACTCTAACCTCTTTTTTTTTTTTCCTTCCCCTCCCCCATGGGTTTCTGTTAAGTTTCTCAGGATCCACATAAGAGTGAAACCATATGGTATCTGTCTTTCTCTGTATGGCTTATTTCACTTAGCATCACACTCTCCAGTTCCATCCATGTTGCTACAAAAGGCCATATTTCGTTCTTTCTCATTGCCACGTAGTATTCCATTGTGTATATAAACCACAATTTCTTTATCCATTCATCAGTTGATGGACATTTAGGCTCTTTCCATAATTTGGCTATTGTTGAGAGTGCTGCTATAAACATTGGGGTACAAGTGCCCCTGTGCATCAGTACTCCTGTATCCCTTGGGTAAATTCCTAGCAGTGCTATTGCTGGGTCATAGGGTAGGTCTATTTTTAATTTTCTGAGGAACCTCCACACTGCTTTCCAGAGTGGCTGCACCAGTTTGCATTCCCACCAACAGTGCCAGAGGGTTCCCGTTTCTCCACATCCTCGCCAGGATCTATAGTCTCCTGATTTGTTCATTTTGGCCACTCTGACTGGCGTGAGGTGATATCTCAGTGTGGTTTTGATTTGTATTTCCCTGATAAGGAGCGACGCTGAACATCTTTTCATGTGCCTGTTGGCCATCTGGATGTCTTCTTTAGAGAAGTGTCTATTCATGTTTTCTGCCCATTTCTTCCCTGGGTTATTTGTTTTTCGGGTGTGGAGTTTGGTGAGCTCTTTATAGATTTTGGATACTAGCCCTTTGTCCGATATGTCATTTGCAAGTATCTTTTCCCATTCTGTTGGTTGCCTTTTCGTTTTGTGGGTTGTTTCCTTTGCTGTGCAGAAGTTTTTATCTTCATAAGGTCCCAGTAATTCATTTTTGCTTTTAATTCCCTTGCCTTTGGGGATGTGTCGAGTAAGAGATTGCTACGGCTGAGGTCAGAGAGGTCTTTTCCTGCTTTCTCCTAAAACTCATCTTTGACTCATCTCCTGCATCATCTCTCACTTTTGGTCCATCAACTAGTCCTTTATAATTTATTTTCTAAATATCACCTGTGTCCCTCTGCTACCCGGAACTGAGTTTGCCTCTTTGTGGGTGTCAAGCCAAAAGACACAACCAAGCCAAAGAAAAGGAAAAGGAAGGGTTTTACTTGCAATAAGTAAAGAAGAACACAGATGATATTTCCCAAAGCAGTATCTCCTCAAACAACAAAACTGGTGACGCGGTGCATACGTATTCATGAAGAGGTTTGCACAATGGGGAACTCAGCATGGAACTGAGGCAAAAGTCCTCTTAAGGCGACAGTGTCCAGGTCTTGGTTGATCTGAGTCATGAGGGCCAGCAAGGGTCAGATGTCATCAATTCTCTGGCTCCAGTTGGTCCAGTATTTGAGCACTCAAAGGAGTTTAGATCCTGCAAAGATAAGTTAAGAATGTGCTTCAGGTCAACCTTTACTTTGGAACCAGCACTGGGAGTTTTACCACTGATTTATTGTCCCTGATACGATTAGGCTATTTCCTGGCCTGATAGTGGCCCTTTGTGCCTACATTCTTTTGTTCCCTTAAAGTCATTAATGATAGAGTCTATCCTTCTGCAGTTTCAACATCTTCCAAGAAGTTCTGCAAGAAATGTGCTTTGGGCAAGTAGTGCCCAGGTCACAAGATTGCCAGGTGCCTAAAATGACTTTTCTCATGTCAAGGAAAGCTATGTCTTGTCTTTCTTTTTCCAGGGAGCTCTAACTCTTCCTGCTTACACCTCCGTTTCTTTTCAACTCCACTGCCACAGTTCTAGTCCAAACAAACAAATACTCTTTTCCACCCTGGACTGTTGCAAAATCCATTGTGTCCCCTCACCATATTCTATAAAATGATCTTTTCCAATATAGAGTATTTCACAAAGGATTCAAATATATTTTTAAAGATTTTATTTTTAAGTAATCTCTACACCCAACATGGGGCTCGAACTCAAAACCCCCACATCAAGAATTACATGCTCTACTGACTGAGCCAGCCAGGTGCCCTGGGATACAAATATTTTAACATCTTCCCTCTGCTCTTAAAATAAATAAAATTTCTTCCCATGTCCTCCAAAGACTGACCTCTCTAGATCACCAGACTCGTATCTCCATCCTCCACTGTCTGCCCACACTCCCACCATGGTGGCCTGACAGCAACTAGAATGCTCTTTCTCTCCTCAAGAATTTTATGGTGGGGGGCAACCAGGTGGCTCGGTCAGTTAAGCAGCTGACTCTTGATTTCAGCTCAGGTCATGATCTCATGGTTCATGAGATACAGCCCTGTGATGGGCTCTGGGCTGAAAAGGCAGAGCTTGCTTGGGACTCTCTCCCTCCCTCTCTCTGCTCCTTCCCTGCTTATTCTCTCACTCTCTCCCTTTTGTAAAATAAATAAATAATAAAAACATTTTTTTTAAAAAAAAATTTTGTCTTAGCTTTTTCTGCTGCCTGGTAGGGACTGCTTAACTACCGTACTGCCTACACACACACACAAACACACACACGTGAACACACACACCACACTTCCATTCCACTTCATCCATGCCTAACTTCCATTCAACTTCAGATTTCAGTCCAAATGTCATTTCTTCAGAGAAGCTTCCCCTGGCCCCACCTTGCTGCCCAGCTAAAAATCAGGGGCCCTGATTTTAAGTCATGGGTTTTTTTCATAGCATGTTTTCAGTATATATTTGTATGATTATCTAGGCATCATAAGTTCCACAGAAGTAGGGACTGCACCCACGCTCATTGTCTCTCCAAGGTCTAGTAGTGTGTCTGCTCAGATCGGACATTTGACAGTTATTTGTTGAATACAAAAAATAAAGGAAGGTAAAGAGGGACTCTATGGGTAACCATCAGGTTTCTGGCACAAGCAAGTAGGTGAATTGTGAAATTCAGTTCAGCTTAATTCAGTTTAATTCTTTATGAAATAAAGCATGAGGGTATGTGCATGCATGATAGAGATTTGGAAGAGGTTCATTCTCTGGCTCTCTAAGGATCCCACAGGCTTCTCTGTGGATGACATCTGTCATCCTCTTATAACAGGTAGCACCCTTAGGCAGAAATAAACTGTGTTGAAGCAGAATTCTGAAAGACACGCTGAGGTGGCTCATTTAGGAGACCTATCTGGACTGCATCTAGGTAGTATGATGCATTGCAAGGTTATCTTGAGATTTTATAAAGATGACAAAAACTTATTGATACCTTAAAAACATGTTATATAGACTTTGGGGGATAATGGTGTGTCACTGTACGTTCTTGATGTGGTAAATGAGTCACTGGTGCCTGATGTTGACAGCTGGGGATGCTGTGTATGTGAGGACAGGGGTATATGGAAACTCTGTACTTTGTGATCAATTTTGCTGTGAACCTAGAACTGCTCTTAGAAAAAAATAAGTCTTGGGGCGCCTGGGTGGCTCGGTCGGTTGGGCGTCCGACTTCAGCTCAGGTCATGATCTCACAGCTTGTGAGTTCGAACCCCGCATCGGGCTCTGTGCTGACAGCTCGGAGCCTGGAGCCTGCTGCGGATTCTGTGTCTCCCTCTCTCTCTGCCCCTCCCCCCACTCATGCTCTGTCTCTCTCTCTCTCTCTGTCAAAAATAAAAATAAACATTAAAAAAGTTTTTTTAAATAAAAAGTAAATAAAAATAAGTCTATTAAAGACAATATGTGAAAGATAGCTTACACAAAAAGATAAAATCATGGGGATCAGGATGGCTTAGTTGGTTAAGTGTCCAACTTCGGCTCAGGTCATGATCTTGCGGTTCACGAGTTTGAGCCCCACATTGGGCTCTGTGCTGACAGCTCAGAGCCTGGAGCTTGCTTGGGATTCTGTGTCTCCCTCCCTCTCTGCCCGTCCCTGCTCACACTCTGTCTCTCTCAAAAATAAATAAACGTTTAAAAAATAAATACATAAATAAATAAATAAATAAATAAAGATAAAATCATGATTCTCATTCAGAAATAAAATGAACATGTTAAAGATTATGGGTTTTGGGTTTTTTTTGGTTTTTTTTTTCAGAATTAGGGAATCTGACAGATGTTATGACTGGAGAAGTCAAAGAACGGACACAATTATAAAGCAGGAATTGGTTCAATGAATGTGCAAATGGAGGCAAAATGAGCTTCCTCCGTATGGGGGAGGGAAGTCAATTGAGCCTCTGTTGAACAGGGCAGAATTTGCATGCCTCTAGACAAGAATCATTTTACATTTCTGTTATCTACAAGGTAAAGAGTTACAAAATAGCTCCCATGAGGGCACCTGGGTGGCTCAGTAGATTAAGCATCAGTGCAGAGCCTGCTTGGGATTCTCTGTCTCTCCCCCACCTCCCCACTGCCCCTCCCCCGCTTGCACACATGGACTCTCTCAAAAATAAGTAGACTTTAAAAATAAATAAATAAATAAATAAAATGGCTTCTACGGAATCACCATCTGTAAAGAGAAAGGGTGTATTGTGTAGTTTGCCATTGAAGCACACATTCTCCCTATACATACATAGATACACACACAAAGCATTAATGTGATGTGGCCTTACCTGGAGGGGAATCCAGCGTGTCTACACAGATTTTGTTTAGTCCAGTCAGGATGACTTCTTGGGTACCCCACAGAACTTCCATCTGATAGGTACTGGTAGATGTAGGAAAACCGAATGGCAAGCTGACATTGCTGGAACATTATATTCATCCCCCAGGCATTGACTTCCTTGTTCCAGACTTTCTTATTTTTCAAAACAACTTTGTGGGCACCTGGGTGGTTCAGTCGGTTAAGCATCTGACTTCGGCTCAGGTCGTGATCTTGCAGTTCACAAGTTCGAGCCCCACGTCAGACTCTGTGCTGACAGCTCAGAGCCTGGAGCCTGCTTCGGATTCTGTGTCTCCCTCTCTCTCTGCCCCTCCCCTGCTCATGCTCTGTCTCTCTCCATCTCTCAAAAATGAATAAACATTAAATAAAAATTTTAAAATAAATAAATAAATAAGAACAACTTTGTTGAGGAATAATTTACATACTGTAAAATTCACCTATTTTAAGGACACAATTCAATGACGGTTAGTACGTTAACATGGCTGCACATGTATCTCCACAATCCAGTTTCAGAATATTTTCATGAGCCCAAAGAGAACTTCCGTGCCCATTTGCAGTCTCTGTTCCCATCCCAGTCCCAGCCAATCACAAATATGTTTTCTCTTTATAAATTTGGCTTTTCTGGACATTTTTATAAAAGGAATTATACAGTGTGTGGTCTTTCGTGCCTTAGCTTCTTTCACTTAGTATAATTATTTTTAGTTTTGTCATGTTTTAGCATCTTTCAGTAGTTCAAGGTTTTTATTTCTGAATAAAAAACATATAAAATATATTCCATTGTATGGATATAATACATTGTATTTATTATTATTTATATTATTATATAATATGTATATATTATGTATTTATAATACATAATATAAATCAGTTGATGGATTTGGGGGTTATTTCCACTTTTTGACTATGATGAATAATGATTCTATGAATATTCACGTGCTAATCTTTGTGTGGAAATGTTGGAGTTCAGAACAAACAGTCAAGAAAGAATTCTTGAGACGTTTTCAGTGCAAAAAGGTGGTCTTATTAAAGCACGGGGACAGGATCCATGGGCAGAAAGAGCTGTACTGGGTTGTGACTGGTGACTGATTATATACCTTCAAGTTGGGATGGGTTTAGGGATAGCCCAAGTCTCTTAAGGAATTTGGAAGCAAGGTTTCCAGGACCTTGGGGGGCCAGCTGCTGATAGGAAAAGGTCATTTATTACTGTTGAGTAAAAACTCAGTCATGAGACCATTCAGATGTATCTCAGGTGGCATATGCTTGAAGGATGATTGCTAACACATATATGGGGGTAGAGATAAAGGAAGTTTTCTAAGAAACTTGTATATGTTAAAGTAGACTTACAGGATCCTGGAGGTTGGGATAATGTTAAGCTAACATTGCCTTTTGCCCTTAGCAAAGTATTAACATTGAGGCAGTTAAGTTCCTAGAAGAAGGTCACTCTGCCTGTCTCAAGGACTTGTCAATGGGCTGTAAATTATAAGAAAACCGAACTTTTCCATATTGCCTTTGTTCCCCACATCAGAAATACAGTTTCATGTCACTTGGGTAAATACCTAGGAATGGAGTTGCTGGATCAAATGGTAAACATATTGTTTTAAAATGTTGGTTTTAGTTTTATTCACATATGGTGAGCCCAGCAGATCAAGAGATGATTTTCACTGAAAAAAATATTCGGTTACTCACAGTTCCCAAGTTGAGGAGGGTCACTCTATGTCATGCAGGGCCATATGGGGAAGCACCACATCAGTTAGGAGGCAGAAAGGGGAAAACGTGGGCAAAAGCATGTATTATGGTATCTGCAGGAAGGAACAAGTGACACATGGTAAACAAGTTTGGGATTGGCTAGTTTGAGTAATTTTTAGCGAGCTCTAGGGCATCAGAGTTGTCTCACATTCTCAGTTACTTAGCCTTGAGGTGATTACGGTGGGGAAATAATGGCTTTTATACCTAAGTGCTCTGGAAAGGAAGTAGTTGGGGTACCAGCTTTGGATTGGTTGGTTTACATGTGAAAGGTGCCTTCCTGGACAAGTTGTTTACCATCTCTAGAAATTAGCTAGACCTGAGAGGGGCAGCCTCCCCAGGGTCTGTAAAGCCCCGGATGTCAGAACTATTAGAAGAAAAAAACGTGCTTAATACACTTTATGTTTAGGGGCACCCGGGTGGCTCAGTCAGTTGGAGGTTTGACTTCGGCTCAGGTCATGATCTCAGAGTTTATGAGTTCAAGCCTTGCATAGAACTCTCTGCTGTCAGCACAGAGCCTGCTTCGGATCCTCTTTGTCTCTCTCTCTTCCTCTCTCTCTGCCCTGCCCCTATTCTCATACGTGTTCTTTCTCTCTCAAAAATAAATACACATTTTAAAAAATGAAAAAAATACACATATGTTTAACTCTTTAAGAAACTGCCAAACCGTTATCCAAAGTGGCTACACCATTTTACATTCACCTCAGCAATGTACAAACGTTCCATTTGCTCTACATTTTCACCAACAGTAATCATTATCTGTCTTTTTTATTATAGCCATTCGAGCAGGTATGAAGTGGTATCTTGTTATGGTTTTAATTTGTGTTTCTTGAATAACTAATAATGTTGAGCATCTTTCATGTGTTCATTGGCCGTTTCTATATCTTCTTCTTTTTCAAATATCTATTTGAAAATTTGCCCATTTTTACATTGGTGTTTTTAGCTCTTTATTATACAGTTTTAAGAGTTCTTTATATATTCTACAATCAGATACATGACTCGCTTCCTCACAGCATGGCCGCTGGGTTCCAAGAAAGAACATTCCAAGACATACAAAGTACAAGCTACCAGTCCTTGTGTGGTCTGGGTTTAAGTCCCAGAATGTCCTTTCTGCCTCATTCACCTGGTCAGAGTTAGTTACAAGGCAGCCCAGATTGAAGGGGAAGAGAATAAGCCCCTCTTCTTGTTATGAAGAGCAAAATTGACACAAATTTATTGTGGCTCTCTTTGGAGACTTGGCCACTCCCCTTTCGTGTACTTCAATAATCCTGATATTTGTAATAAATGAAACATATGAGTATGGTGGATGTTATTTTTAAATAGTCCAATATAATTTTCTTTCTTATACCTCTTAACTCAAAATTTCTAATCTAAGTCAACTATCCACTCATTTTAAATTGGAATCAAAAAGCTAACCCGTTCGATGCTCTAGTTTGCCAAATTTTCTTAATGTTACAAAGACTTTAAATACCAAACATATACAGGGGTGCCTGGGTAGCTCAGTCCGTAAACATCTGACTTTCAGCTCAGGTCATGATCTCATGGTTCATGAGTTTAAGTCCCACTTCAGGTGAGCATGAGCCCCACTTCGGGTGATCTGGAGACCCACATCATGTGAGCACAAGCCCCACTTTGTGCAAAAACATGAGTCCTGCTTCGAGTGAGCCCCGCTTCTCTCTCTCTGCCTCTCCTGGAATTCTTTCTGTCTTTCTTCCCCTTGCTCACTTACACCCTCTCTCTCTCTCTCTCTCTCTCAAAAAAAAAAAAAAAAAAAAAAAAAAAAAATATATATATATATATATATATATATATATATATATATATATATACCAAACATATACAGAGTGTACCTTGTGGCAGACAGACCCAAAAGTGAGCCCCAATATTTTCCCATCTCCTGGTGTGCATTCTTTTGTTTAATCCCCATCACTTTGGTGTGGGCAAGACCTGTGACTTCCTTCTAACCGATAGAATACGGCAAAGGTGGTAGGATATCAGTCCTTTAATTAGGTTGAAGTATATGGAAAAGATGCTGGGACCTCACTCCCATAGTGATATTATTTTATAAAAGACTCTGTTTTAGCAGACTGGAATGAGAGAATTTTCTTAGGCTTGATGAAGTAAACAGCCGTGTTGGACAAGCCTGCAGTGGACTGAATGTTTTTGTCACCCCCAATATTCCTATGTTGAATACTAACTTGCAATATGATAATATTAGGAGATAATCAGGTCATGAGCTCTCACGAATGGGATTATTGGAAGCCCAGAGAGCTCTCTTGCCCTTTCTTTGCCATGTGAAGATATGAATGAGTAGAAGGCATTGGTCTGCAGCTGGGAAGAGGGACCCCACCAAACCCTAACCATGCTAGCAGATTGCTATGTGATTTCCAGCCTCCAGAACGCTGAAAAACCAATTGCTGTTGTTCATAAGCCACCTAGCATATATTAAGTGCTCAAAATAGTTGAAGATAATAGGGTAATGCCTTCAAAATTACCTAGCCAAGCCATGAATCGAGCATAGGGATAGATTGAGACACTTTCCTTGTGTAAAGCCTGCCGTAAGCTGTGTTTCAGCAAATATGGAGAGCAGACCAAGGAAAAGAATCCAGGAAAAGGAAACACAGCAGAAGAAATACTTTGATAGAGAGGGGAATTCTCAGGATGATAGTGGAGCAGTAGGGCTTTACAGCAAGCAACCTATACAGACTACAATAAGGGGAGGAGTGCTATGACTGGGGGGGGCGAGGGGGCTCCAAGAAAAAAATGGGAATAGATTATCTAATATGCTGGTGCACTGTGGGGAAGAATAAAGTTTTACTGAGAGAGTATTTGAAGAGCAGATGGACCACTTGGGAAAACATTAAAGATAGGCTTGTAAAAAACAGAATTTTAAAAATTATTAATTCCTGGAAACATAAAAATTTGTAAAGATACAGTATGTAATTAATAGGTTCATCACTAATCCATATTTGTGCAGCCATAATAATACATTGGCTGTTTTTTTTAAAGTTAATACACCCAGCATGGGGCTCGAACTCACAACCCGGAGACCAAGAGTCTCACGCTCCCCCAACTGAGCCGGCAGGAGACCCAATACAGTGACTATTAATTTATCTAGAATTTTTTATCCTGGAGAAGCGAAGTAGGAAGTGATAATGTAAAAGACTAAATCATCATCTACCTAATAGGAAGTTAATAGTTTCAAAGTGATAAATCAAGAAATAGCCGCGGGACGCCTGGGTGGCTCAGTCAGTTAAGCATCCAACTTCATCTCAGGTCATGATCTCCCAGATTGTGGGTTTGAGCCCCATGTCAGGCTCTCTGTTGTCAGCACAGAGTCTGTTTTAGATCCTCTTTCCAGGGGCGCCTGGGTGGCTCAGTCGGTTAAGCGTCCGACTTCAGCTCAGGTCACCATCTCGCGGTCTGTGAGTTCGAGCCCCACATCCGCGTCGGCTCTGGGCTCTGGGCTGATGGCTCAGAGCCTGGAGCCTGCTTCCGATTCTGTGTCTCCCTCTCTCTCTGCCCCTCCCCCGTTCATGCTCTGTCTCTGTCTCAAAAATAAATAAAAAAACGTTAAAAAAAAAAAAATTTAGATCCTCTGTCCACCTCTCTTTCTGCCCCTCCCCTGCTCATTCTCTCTCAAAACAAAAAAACAAAAAAACAAAAAAACAAAAAAAAACTCATCAAACTCCACACCCGAAAAACAAAACAAATAACCCAGTGAAGAAATGGGCAGAAAACATGAATAGACACTTCTCTAAAGAAGACATCCGGATGGCCAACAGGCACATGAAAAGATGTTCAACGTCGCTCCTTATCAGGGAAATACAAACCAAAACCACACTCAGATATCACCTCACGCCAGTCAGAGTGGCCAAAATGAACAAATCAGGAGACTATAGATGCTGGAGAGGATGTGGAGAAACGGGAACCCTCTTGCACTGTTGGTGGGAATGCAAATTGGTGCAGCCGCTCTGGAAAGCAGTGTGGAGGTTCCTCAGAAAATTAAAAATAGACCTACCCTATGACCCAGCAATAGCACTGCTAGGAATTTATCCAAGGGATACAGGAGTATTGATGCATAGGGGCACCTGTACCCCAATGTTTATAGCAGCACTCTCAACAATAGCCAAATTATGGAAAGAGCCTAAATGTCCATCAACTGATGAATGGATAAAGAAATTGTGGTTTATATACACAATGGAATACTACGTGGCAATGAGAAAAAATGAAATATTGCCTTTTGTAGCAACGTGGATGGAACTGGAGAGTGTGATGTTAAGTGAAATAAGCCATACAGAGAAAGACAGATACCATATGGTTTCACTCTTATGTGGATCCTGAGAAACGTAACAAAAACCCATGGGGGAGGGGAAGGAAAAAAAAAAAAAAGAGGTTAGAGTGGGAGAGAGCCAAAGCATAAGAGACTGTTAAAAACTGAGAACAAACTGAGGGTTGATGGGGGGTGGGAGGGAGGGCAGGGTGGGTGATGGGTATTGAGGAGGGCACCTTTTGGGATGAGCACTGGGTGTTGTATGGAAACCAATTTGACAGTAAATTTCATATATTAAAAAATAAAAAAAAATTTTAAAAAGTAAAAAAAAAAAAAAGAATAAATATTAAGGAAAAAGAAAAAAAGAAATAGCAGTATAAATATATTACTTAGAAATACAAAGAGGGGTACCTGTGCCTGGGCGTCTCAGTCGGTTAAGTGTCCAACTCTTGATTTCTGCTCAGGTCATGATCTCACTGTTGCAGGATCGAGCTGTGCACGTTGGGCTCCATCCTGAGTGGGGATTCTTTCTACATGGGATTCTTTCTCTCTCCCTCTGCCCCTCCCCCATGCTCTCTCTCTCTCAAAAATAAATAAATAAATATTTAAAAAAAGATATATGAAGATAAATGCTAGATTAAAGGGGGGAAAACTAGATTAATTTAAATTAGGTGCCTCCAGGGAATAAGGGACAGAGATTTTCCTTAAGATCTTTCAATACTATTTTGAGCATCTATTATATGCCAGGCATATACCTCCTTCCCCTCAAGACCCCAGTCATCAGAGTCAGCCATCTCCCAAAGAGTCACATGGCAAGACTTTTCATTGCCTCTCCCCAAGACCCTATTCCATCCATTACTGCTTTATTCATTTCCATCATCAGTCAGTCTCTCCCTCTCCATTGGCTTCTTTCCCTCTGTTTATAACTGTGTCCAAGACTTCCAGCTTGGCAGACTGACTGGCCAGCTTTGGCTTCTTTCCCTGGATTCTGATTTCATTTCTTGGCATAGAATATTGTTGGAATGATATCCACTACTGATGAGCCCTTGTTGGGCCCAGTTCCAGGACCTCCCACATAGGGGTACTTGTCAGGTACTCTGTACACCACAGGGTGGGGCACAGAAGCCAGCCCTACCTGCAGTGATGGGCTTTAGAAATCAGAAGTATTATCACTGTGGAAATCACTAGAAACAAGGAAAGAAAGAGAAAGAAGAGTCAAGGGTGACCCCAAAAGATGGCAGAGCTATTACTGACATCGGGAACTCAAGAGCAGGACATTTGGTAAGGGAGGTAAAGAATATGATAAATTTGGCTTTAAACAAATTGAATTTGAAGTTTGTCGAATTGAGTAGTAATCAGAGTAGAGTGGACAGATTAATCATGACCCAGAAACAGTGAAATACAGTGGGTAAGATCTTAGAATTGACATACAGTAGATTCATATTCTGGCTCTACTAAATACTAACTGAATGACTATTGGTAAAAACTTCTCTGAGGCTCGGTTT
The DNA here is from genome assembly GCF_018350215.1 of Panthera leo. Taxonomy (NCBI): domain Eukaryota; kingdom Metazoa; phylum Chordata; class Mammalia; order Carnivora; family Felidae; genus Panthera; species Panthera leo. The sequence continues at coordinate 139,173,696 of NC_056679.1, read as the reverse complement.
TTTCATCTGCAAAATGGGGATTATATCTTGATTAGAAAGCAGACGTGACAAATCTGAGATGTTACTAGGGAAAGGCCACATGAATCAGAAAGAACAATCTCACTATAGTTGGAAGTCTAGATCCGAGATGTGAAGAATGCCAATCACTATCCTGACTGCAGTACTGTAGAAGATCAAGGATGATAGCCTCAAGGGGTACTTGAGGGATGAGGCCGCTCAGGGTAGAGAGAAATGGGACAATTTAGGAAATACATGGGAGATAGAACCAGTAGGATGCTGTGATTTGTTGGCATGGGGAGGTGGGGCGGTGGTAGAGAATGTCTGTGTTCCACCTGTATGCTTTCAGATCCCTTTGCCATTTTCCTGTTGGGCTTTCACTTCCAACAGCAATACTGGCAAGGAGATCCAGAAGCACCTGGGATTTACAGAGCCCTGGCAAATGACTCCTGGTGCAGAAGTAGAACTGCTCCAGATTCCTTGCCCCTTGTCCAGATTGCTCTGAGGTATGACGGTCTCCAGAATTCTCATGGAGTGGAGCCTAAATTGCCCTTCATGGGATTTTGTTTGATGTCAGATATTTGCTTCACTTCCTTCTCTTCCATGTCTCTCTTTCCCACTCCCATACTGTTTTTTTTTTTTCCAGACAGTACTTCCTGACCAATCATTTTCACATGAATTGGCATCTCAAGGTCTGCTTCTGGGGAGTCCATCCTAACACAGTGTGGTAGTCATTAACGCTCTTATTAATTTTTCACAGTGGAGCTCTGCTTCCTGGCCTCCCATAGTTGGGTGATGGAGCTGAGTTATCAGCTCTAGCAGAAAGATGTGTGTTGCTTCTGAGCTCAGCATCATACGAATGAATGAAGCCTCTGAGAGTTCTCTTCCCTCTGTTGTGGTGACCAGAAATGTTCCAGACAGTGGCTACTCTGTCAGCCTAGGACCCAGAGGCAGTGTGACAAAGGGGAGCAGAGCCCCACTTCTGACTCATTAGTCAGAGCCAGAAATCAACTTTCTTTGGGTTAAGCCACTGAGAGGTGGGAGGTGTTCAATATACAGCAACATGACCTAGCATATCTTGACAGATACAGAGGAGTGAGGAAAAGAAAAGAATTAAGGATGACTGGGCTATTGAATGGATGGGGTTAACATTCTTTGGGACTGGGAAAAGCAAAGAGAAATTTCTTTGTTTTTTTGTTTTGTTTTGGTTTGGCTTTTTTTTTTTTTTTTTTTTTTTTGGTGGGGAATTAAGTGCAGTTTTAGATGTTCTGAGTTTGGGATTCTTGAGATAATCCAAATTGAAATGTTGAGAGGACAGTTGATTCTAAATCTCTGGAGGATGATCTAGGCTGGAGGCAGACGCTTGGGATATAAGTTGCAAATGAGGAAAATAGGAATGGAAAATCAAGACGAAGGGAAAAAGAGAATGCCTCTGTACTAATGACAAACATTAACAAACATGCTATGATTGAAATTTAAACTGAGGCGCCTAGGTGGCTCATTTGGTTAAAGCTTTCAGTTTTGGCTCAGGTAATGATTTCACCATTCGTGAGTCTGAGCCCCTCATTGCGTTCTCTGCTATCAGTGCAAAGCCTGCTTCCTTCCGATCCTCTGTCTCCCTCTCTCACTGTCCCTCCCCGGCTTATGTGCACTCTCTCTCTCAAAAATAAACATAAAAAAAAAAGAAAGAAATTTAAATTGGGCATTGACCTTCCCCAGCCTGAGAAACAAGGGACACATATTCCAGTACATGGCTTTCACTGTTGGAAAGAAATAAGTATATCAGCTCCTTCAAGAAACTAAAGTTCTGAATGTCTCCTTCTCACTTCAACCAGGGAAGCTTCTGAATAATGCTGTCTTAGAGTAAGAATTTCGTGACCAGGGAAATTTGGAAAAGTATAGGTGATCTCCCCTGAGTATCAAATCTTTGGGCTAGATTTCTGATACAAATTGAATGGCAGAAAATTCAATATATACTCCCTGAGGAATCCCAAAGAGAAGAGAGTCCTGAGGGAATCTAAGCAAAGTGGACTTTTCTCTAGGAAAAAGCTTTGGAACTTTCCCAGCATTCTCTCCAGCTGAGTTGTCCTATGAAGTGCAGTTCCGTGGCATCCAGCCCATCTTGATCTCCACGAGTTTGGACAGTGCTGCTCTGTGTCAGGCAGAATCTCCATTGAATAGTAACTGCCCCTGCTTTTGTAGCCATGAAACTTTCCCCACAAGTATTATAATGTCTTCAATAGAGCAGGAGGGAGTAATCGGCCACAGAGGGGACTGGAAATGATTTTAATCACTGAGAATGACATTGCAAGATGACTACAATACTTGAGGTGATGTGTAAGGTTTTATTTCACAGAGCAGCAGATTAACTCAGTTCACTGAACAGACACGGTCTCTGGTAAAACATTCAGAGATCTTTTGGATCTAGTAAGTTTTACGAAAGCAGCAGAAGAAAAATTCTGGTATGTGTGTGTGTATATATATATATATATACACACACACATACACACACACATACATACACACATACTATCAGCATTTGGGGGAAAAAGCAACCACTTGAAAGAAAATGGGGGGAAAGTAACAAAAAAAATAAAAATTTTAAATTTAATACCATACAAGAGTATGAGTATATGTTCAGTATGACACCATGATGAAAAGTCTTGCTTTATAGAGAAAATTAAGTGACCTAAAGCATATTTTTGGGATTCATGATAATGTCTAGAAAAGCAGCCATCATCCTTTAAAACACAAAGGCAATGATCCTCCTCTCCCAACATGCTCTATTTAGGAGATGGTTTACTATTTATTCAGACTCCTGGCTATTTATTATAGACTGGTAACTGCTAGGTTTGGGAATGAAGGATGGGGATGGGAAGATATAAAGCAGTTGGAGACACAGTCTTCCTGACCTTCTAAGGTCAGAGTCAGCATTCTCTCCCCCTGCCTCTGGGGCCATCCTGGTTTTCCAGCAGGTCCTTGCTGGCTGCCCTTTGAGCTCTTAATGGAATTGAGTGTAAGGGAGACAAGAAGGCTGGTATCCTTGCCAGACTCTAAGAACCAGTGGGCTCAGAGATACACTGCTTCTCATCAGCCTGGCTCAGCCTCTTCCCAGAACTTGTCAGCTGGAGGTTCAGTCTCAACTTTGACCCCTTCATAGCCTGAGGTTGGGCCACAGCTTGGGCCCCAGTGGACCCTGCCCAGGACACCTGATGCATTCCTTCTTGCCCATCCCCCGCCTTCTCTCCTGGGGCCACACTACTTGAATCACGGAATCTAATTGCTTCAGTTGAAGGCTTGGGTCCAGTGCCCTCTCCTGGACATTGGGATGAGGGTCAAGAGCACAGGGACCATGTCCAGATTAGGCTGAGCTCCCCAGTGAGATGCTGCATGAGGAAAGAAGCGGCCCTTGGTGATTCCTTCTCCCCAGACTCTCAAGGGAGGTTCTCTGAGAGCCAGATTGGCCGAGGCTTCCTGCTTGGGAAACTGCCCCAGGACTTTGGACACTTACAGACTGGGCTATATAAATCCAGCAGGTCTCACTCCAGGGTCAGAATGGGAGTCTGCTTTGTTTTTTCATCAGTGTTTTTCCTTGAATCAATGCTGCTGTTGGCAAGTTGTCTTTACTAACTCGTGTGTTCTTTGCAAAAAACAAGAATGAAAAGACGGAAGCAATGATTTAAGTGTCCTCCTTATTCTCCCAATTATAATGGGTTCCCGAGTGCTTGATGGAAAACTTTTCGACTGTAAAAAAAACACTCATAGATTTGGCAAAGCATACAAGTTATAAAAAGCTGGTGCTAGACACAAAAAGCGCAATCCATGGAGAAAAAGAGTAATAAATTTAGGCATTAAAACAAAAATTTTTCATTCATTGAGAGATACTATAGAAAATAACTAAATCTTTTTATCAAAGCACACTAGTAATAATAGTGATAAATATTTACACCATGCTTCCTATATGCTAGGCACTGTTCTAAGTATCTTGCATATATTAACTTGTTTAATAATAGTCTCCTCATTTTGCACATGAGGAAACTGAGGCACAGAGATCTGACTTTAAGTGAAAAGCAAGCCATGGACCAGAAGAGTATATCCAAACCATGCACATGCAGACACACACCAAATTCCTGTGAAACAATAGATAGAATAAAAATAACTTAGCAGAAAACTGGACAAAGGACACGAACAGGAAAGGAGATCCAAGTCTTCTCTTAAAATGTAAAAGATGTGTAATCTCAATAGTAACTGGAGAAATGCATAGACAATAATGAGGTAGTATTTCCACTGTATCTACCCCATAAACGTTTAAGACTAACAATACCAAGTGTTGGTAAGAATGTAGAACAGTTGGAACATTAGTACGTTACTGGCAGCAGCATGGACTGCCCAGACATGTTGAAGAAAATCTAACCTTATATGGTATAAAGTTGAACGGGCTCACCTCTTATGACACAGTGATCTCACTCCTAAACATGTACTCTAGAAAATACAAGCTCTTGGGGCGCCTGGGTGGCTCAGTCGGTTAAGCGTCTAACTTCGGCGCAGGTCATGATCTCACGGTTTGTGCGTTCAAGCTCCACATGGGGCTCTGGGATGACGGCTCAGAGCCTGGAGCCTGCTTCGGATTCTGTGTCTCCCTCTCTCTGCCCCTCCCCCACTCATGCTCGGTCTCTCTGTCTCAAAAATAAATAAAACATTAAAAGAAAATCCTGAGTGGAGACACATGGATGAGAATTTCTGTTGAGCAGTTAATAATGGCTAACTAGTGAGAACCATCTTAATTTCTACCAATAGGAGATAAATTGTAATTGATTCATATGCTAGCCAAATATACAGCAGTGAAAATTACACACACCTGGTCTCCCGTGTCTCTGTGTACCTCCCCACTGCCCTCTCTCCACTGCTTGCTAGGTTTACCAGACCCTTCTCTTAGCATGGTCTTACTGTGAGCAAGGCAAACACAATTAAGTGTTTGTTAAATTACAGCCTTTTCCCATATTTCCTCCCTGAGATTTCCCAGCACCACTTTCTCCTTTTTATTTTATTTCACTTTTTTTGAAATTCAAGAGTTTTAAAATTCTTCAGTCACATATTTATACACAATTGGTTGTTTTTCTCCTCCAGGGGGTTAATCACATCCCCAGTGGACATGGTTTGTTTGTTTTATTCCGTGGCAGCCTTATTTCTAAATCACCGGGTGGGGGATGTCTCATCGTGGCCTCCATCCTGGAAAAAAAGCCCCTGCACAATGTGCAGGATTCACATTTGCCCAGGGTGCGGTGGCAGGTAAGGGCATTTCAACTTGAGGAATGAAAATATGTAAAAGCACAGAGAAGTGAAACAGCTGCTTATTCCCCCGAACTGCTCACAGTTCACAAAGCCCTCAGTGTGACTGAAGCAATGTCAAGGTTAAGTCCTACTGTGGGGGTGGGGGTGTCAGTCTGGAATAGGGAGGGCTTTGTCCTTGGGAGTGGGGGAGGGAGCACATAACACAGGCATTTGACTTCCTGTCTGCAGGTCCCTGGTCTTGCTTTCATACTGCTTCCCGCAAGGTCTTTTCTTATTGCCATAACAAGTCATGTCAACTTACCAATCCTGAAGACACTTGCTGAAAGGACCCCAGCTTTGAAGAATGAACTCAAAAGGAACATGATTTCATTTCTCTCCAACTGTAGTCTTTCTCAAAAGTAGCCAGAATGGCTGAAGAGGAAGCCGGAGACAGAGGTAGGCAGCAGCCTGACTGCTAGGGCTTAAGACAACATGCTAAGGGTTTGTACCTTAACCGGTAAGAGATGGGCAGTCAGCAAAAGGTGTCAGAGTCTGAGAGTAATACATACTTCCCCTCACACGTAAACATGTATGTGTATGTATAGATAGACACACTGTATTTAGAGACATTAGATTCTCTGTAAATGTATCAAGTATATATATATATATATATATATATATATATATATATATATATATTTACAACAATTGCTCAGTTATTATACTCGTATGCACATATAGTGTGTCTATACACATTCATATATATGTATATATGTATATATACACAGTTTAGTATGTACATATAAAGAATATTATATATGCATGCGCTTGTGTGTGTGTGTGTGTGTGTGTGTGTGTGTGTATACAGAGAGAGAAAGAGAAACAAAGAAAGACAGGCAAACAGAGACAGATAAACAGAGATACTGGATGGATACCTACCCTAACTATTAATAGTGCTTACCACTGGGGGCTGAATTGTAAGGGGGCTTCCACTTCCTATTTGATATCCTGATATCCTAGTTGATATTATTTGAATTTGATACAAGAGCATACATTGATTTGGTAATACAAAAATCTCAAAAGCATAAATATTTAGGGAACAGTATGTAGATAGAGGCTAATAATGAATATTTTTTTTAATGACTTGCCCATTGTTCTATGGAAATACAAGAGCTGTGGCCCTCTTGGCTGGCCAGAGTCCTGGGCTGCAGGAGGGTGGAGGTGGGGACAGGCTGGAGATCAGTCAGGACCCATTGCAGTAGACCCAGGAGAAAATGAGGTATAAATTATACACACTCTTTCATTGCTGAGGTTTTGCTCCTACTCTTCTCCAAATGGGGAACTTGCTCCCTTACCCCACTTCTCCACCTACTGAGATTCTGTTCATCCTTCAAAGCTGAGTTAAAATCCTAGTTTCTCTGTAAAGCTTCTGCATTCCCAGCCCTTGGTAGAGTTACCTCCTTAGTGTTTCCGTGGCACTGTTTCTTCAAGTATGGCATTTCTTTCTGCCTTGTTCTAGCCCTAGGTTATTTATATATCCTAAACAGAGTGTAACAACTTTTTTTCTTAATGTTTATTTATTTTTGAGAGAGAGACACGCACACTGAGTGTGAGCTGGGGAGGGTCAGAGAAAGAGGGAGACACAGAAACCAAAGCAGGCTCCAGACTCTGAGCTGTCAGCACACAGCCTGATGCGGGGCTCAAACCCACAAACTGTGAGATCATGACCTGAGCCGAAGTTGGCCCGCTTAACTGACTGAATCACCCAGGCGCCCCTAGACTGTAACAACTTTGAGGATAAGAGCCATTTCCTATCATTAAAATAAACAAAGAAACAAAAACCACCTAACAGTGCAAGGCTTTGCATGTCAGAGATTCTCAATAAATGCTCATAGAATGAACATCATTTAGAAAATATATATTGAGGGGCTCCTGGGTGGCTCAGTCAGTTAAGCGCCTGACTTCGGCTCAGGTCATGATCTCGCAGGCCGTGAGTTCTAGCCCCGCGTCGGGCTCTGTGCTGACAGCTCAGAGCCTGGAGCCTGTTCTGGATTCTGTGTCTCCCTTTCTCTCTGACCCTCCCCTGTTCATGCTCTGTCTCTCCCTGTCTCAAAAACAAATAAACATTAAAAAAAAAAATTTAAAAATATATATTGAGATAGAAACGTTTTGAAAGCTATAATTTCTTTTTTTTCTCTGTTTATGTCACTTACCATAAATCCTTTTCTTCTAATTTTATTACACTTAAATTAAAAAAAAGATCATAATAACCATGCCTCTGAATAAAAGGTTATTTTCTTTTATTACACTTCTCCAGAAGTGTAATTTAATGTTTTACATATCAGCATCTGCTTCATGGGATTTCAACCTCTTGGTCCATGAGAATCACCTAGAGAGTATAAAAAAAAAAAAAAAAAAAAAAAGACTCAATTCCCCAGAGCCACTTCCCAGTATTTTGGTTCAGTTGGTCTGAGGTGGCCCTTATTTTAAAAGTTGGAGATATTAGCTTGTAGACAGGTTGAAATTTTCCAGGTAATTTTGATTCAACTGGTCTGAGGTGGCCCTTATTTCAAATTTTTTTTTTTTAATGTTTACTTATTTTTGAGACAGAGACAAAGCATGAACGGGGGAGGGGCAGAGAAAGAGGGAGACACAGAATCGGAAGCAGGCTCCAGGCTCTGAGCCATCAGCCCAGAGCCCGACGCGGGGCTCGAACTCACGGACCGCAAGATGGTGACCAGAGCTGAAGTCGGACGTGAGATGGCCCTTATTTTAAACAGTAGGTGATGTCCGCTTGTAGCCAGGTTGGAGTTTTACTGCTTTAGTTGATTGACTAATGCCCCAGGGTCATTTCTTGTGACATTTCTCTACCAGAGAGAGATCAAAGACTTCACATAGATTCACTTGAGATCATTCTCTGCCATCTGGCTGACTCCCTGGGTCCTCCTTATTTCCATCAAAATTCTAGAAATATTTTAACTTCCTTTCACTGCCCCCACACCACACACATAGCTCAGTAGCTTTATTCTTCACTTTTCCCCACTTTTTTTCAAACTCCCTGATAATTCAACATATTATAATGAATTTTCTTTTTGTATTTATAGTTCACTATAAATGCCTTTTAAATAATTCTTCCAACTTTATTGTTTCATATTTTTTCTTTTTAAAAAAATTTTTAAAGGTTTTTATTTGTTTTGAGACAGAGAGAGACAGAGCATGAGCAGGGGAGGGGCAGAGAGAGAGGGAGACACAGAATCCGAAGCAAGCTCCAGGCTCTGAGCTGTCAGCACAGAGCCTGAGGCGGGGCTCAAACTCACAGACTGTGAGATTGTGACCGGAGCTGAAGTCGGACGCTTAACAGACTGAGCCACCCAGGCACCCCTGTTTCATATTTTTTCAAAAACATCCTAGGCATATTAAAACACATAGGTACATGTGTATTGCATATATGCAAGCCCACATAGACACATAGGTGAATGTGTCTCTCCCTGTGTTGTTCCGCTCCTTGCTTTTGTTTTTTAAACTTGTTCTGGGATCTTTCAAACATAAAGATGAGCATATAAGAAATGAACAGTTGGGGCGCCTGGGTGGCTCAGTCGGTGAAGCGGCCGACTTCGGCTCAGGTCACGATCTCGCGGTCCGTGAGTTCGAGCCCCGCGTCGGGCTCTGTGCTGACAGCTCAGAGCCTGGAGCCTGTTTCAGATGCTGTGTCTCCCTCTCTCTGACCCTCCCTCCTCCCTGTCTCTCTCTGTCTCAAAAATAAATAAACGTTAAAAAAAAAAAAAAAGAAATGAACAGTTAATAAACAGTAGTGTATATTCAAGTGGCCAATAAATATATGAAAATATTCTCAATCTCATTGTAATTAGGAAAAATGCACATTCAAATGAGAGTAAAAATGAATTTTACATCAGTCAGCCTTAAACTTTAAAAGTGTGACAAGGGGAGTTGTGAAGCAATGGAATACCAAAATACTGCTGATTTGAGGGTAAGTTAGTACAACTACTTTGGAGAATAAGTTGGTAGGATCAAATGTATTAGTCAGCTATTGCCATAATAATGCTGTGTAAAAACAAAACAAAACAGATACACCAAAAGAACTCTTCAAGTCAGCAAAGATTTCTTAAATAGGACGGAAAAGAAAAAGAAATGAAAGAAAACTGATTAAAAAAACTCCAGGGGCCTCTGGGTGGCTCAGTCGGTTAGGTGGCCAACTTCGGCTCAGGTCACGGTCTCGCGGTCTGTGAATTCGAGCCCTGAGTCGGCCTCTGTGATGACAGCTCAGAGCCTGGAGCCTGTTTCAGATTCTGTGTCTCCCTCTCTCTCTGACCCTCCCCCGTTCATGCTCTGTCTCTCTCTGTCTCAAAAAAAAAATAAACATTAAAAAAAAATTTAAAAACAAAAACAAAAAACAAAAAAAACCTCCATCAACTCCTCGTTAGCACTATTAAAAGGGTGAAAAGGGAATCTACAGACTGGGAAATAGTCTACAAAGGACTTGTATTCAGAACATATAAAGAACTCCTACAAATCAATAAGAAAAAGACAAAAACTTAAAATTAAAAATAGACCAAGATCTGAATAGTCACAAAAGAGGGTATTCAAAAGACCAATAAGCATATAAAAAGATATTGTTCATAAATAGGTTGAAAGGATGGAAAAAGACCTACCATACAAACAGAAAAAGAGAACTGGAGGGGCTAAACTCCTATCAAAGCAGACTTTAATATAAAAGTTTGTAGAGATAAACAGGGACATTCTGTAATAATAAAAGGGTCAGGAAGATGTAATAATTATATAGTTTATAGAGATATATTTACCTAAAACTGAGCCCCAAAAGACATGAAGCAAAACTTAACAGAATTGAATGGAGAAATAGATAATTCAGTGATAATAGTTGTACTTGAACGCTCAACTTGCTATAATGGATAGAGCAACTAGAAAGAAAGGCAGCAAGGAAGTAGAATACTTTAACAACACTATTTACCAACTAGACCTCATGGACGTATATAGAACAGTTTGCTGCACAACAGCAGAACATACATTTTCTTTTCTTTTCTTTTTTTTTAATGTTTATTTATTTTTGAGACAGAGAGAGATAGAGCATGAACAGGGGAGGGGCAGAGAGAGAGGAAGACACAGAATCGGAAGCAGGCTCCAGGCTCTGAGCCATCAGCCCAGAGCCCGACGCGGGGCTCGAACTCACGGACCGCGAGATCGTGACCTGAGCTGAAGTCAGACGCTTAACCGACTGAGCCACCCAGGCGCCCCCAGAACATGCATTTTCTTAAGTACACATGAAACATTCTTGAGGATGGAATTTAATTGGAGGCCATAAAACAAATCACAACAAAGTTTAAAAGACTGAAGTCATACAAGGAATGTGTTTGCTGATAACAGTGGAATGAAATTAGAAATTAGTAAGAAAAAGATTTGGAAATTTTACATGCATGTGAAAATTAAGCAACATGCTCCTAAATAACCAATGAGTCCAAGAAGAAATCCCAACAGAATTTAAAAAGTGCTTTGAAGTGAATGCAAACAAAAATACAACATAGCAAAACTTATGGGAAACACCAAAAATAGTGCCGAGAGGGAAATCTATACCTGTAAACAGCTATATTAACAAAGAAGAATGACCTCAAATCCATTACCTAACCCCCCACTTAAAGAGATTAGAAAAAGAAGAGTGCACTAAATCCAAAGCATGGACTAATGAAGCAAATAATAAATATTAGAGTGAAAACAAATGAAGCAGAGAAGAGAAAAACAATAGAGAAGTTAAACAAAACCCCAAATTGTTTCCTTGAAAAGACCAACAAAATTGAAAAGCTTTTAAATAGACTGACCAAGACAAAAAGAAAAGACTAAAGTTACCAAAATCAGGGGTAAAAAGGGGTCATTACTATTGACCTTACAGAAATCATAAGAGTATAAGGGCATACTAGGAACAAATGCCTGTCAATAAATCAGATAATCTAGATGAAAAAGACAAATTCCTAAAAACACACAAACACTCAAAACTGATTCAGGAAAAAAAAATAGATAATATATACACTAAGAAGTAGAGATTGAATTAGTAAACAAAAACTACCCACCAAAAAAAAGCCCAGGTACAAATAGCTTCACTGCTAAATTCTACCAAACATTTAAAGAATTAGTACAGGGGTGCTTGGCTCAGTTGGCTCAGCCTGGCTCAGTTGGTGGAGCATGTGACTCTTTATCTTGGGGTTGTGAGTTCAAGCCCCATGTTGGGTATAGAGATGAGGAAGGAAGGAAGGAAGGAAGGAAGGAAGGAAGGAAGGAAGGAAGGAAGGAAGGAGAAAGAAAGAAAGAAAGAAAGAAAGAAAGAAAGAAAGAAAGAAAAAAGGAAAGAGAAAGAGAGAGAGGAAGGGAGGAAAAGAGGAAGGAAGGAAGAAAAGAAAGGAAGAATGAATGAATTAGTATAAATCCTTCTCAAAGTCTACCAAAAAACAGGAGAGACAGTATCTCCTAACTCATTCTATAAGTTCAGTATAATCTGATAATAAAGACAGACATCACAAGAAAAGAAAACCATAGACCAATGTCACTTAATGAACATGGGTGCAAAAATCCTCTGCAAATACTGGAAAACTGAATCCTATATCATATAAAAAGGATTATACACCATGACCAAACGGGATTTATCCCTGAGAATGCAAGGTTGGTTCAACATATGAAATCAATGAATGTAATACATCATATTACTAGAGTAAAGGAAAACCACAGGATCCTCTAAATAGAGAAACAACACTTGACAAAATCCAACACATTTTCATGGTAAAAACGCTCAACAAAATAGGAAAGAAGGAAACTTCCTCAGCCTGATAAAGATCATCCGTGAAAAACCCATTGCTAAAATCATACTTACTGGTAAAAGACTGAAAACTTTTTCCCTAAGATCAGAAACAAAGACAAAGATGTGTGTTCTCATCACTTCTTTATAACATTGTACTGGAGGTTCTGGCCAAGCAATTACGCAAAAACAAGCAAACAAAAAAAGAATCAAGACAGGAAAAGGGGAAGTGAAACGCCTTCTATTATCGAACCCCAAGTTTGCCCTGCCACTCAAAAGACCAATACTCAAGAGACAAGTTTTGATTGGAAAGTAATTTGAACTTTATTCAGGAGGCCAGCCACCTGGGGAGAAGGCAGACTCTTGTCCAAAAACCAGCTCCAGGGTTTCTGCCTGGCCCAGGAAGTTTTAAAGGGATTTGGGGTAGTTAATTGGCAAAGGGAGTGCAGTGGCCTGCGACATGTCCTGATCATGTGCAGCCTCCGTGATGCCAGCTACAAACGTTATCTCACGGCTCAGGGGTTGTGCCAAGGGGTCCAGTTCCTGTTTTGTGATGTGCTCTGTTCTTTCCTCAAAGGAGGGCAAGGTCTACAGATACACAAAGGTGAAATTATTTGTGTGACCCAAAACAGCAAAGCATTTTGCTAAAAATTTGCTAGGCTAATCAGAAAGCTGAGGTGGCTTCAGACCAGCTTGCTGGCCTCTGCAGCCTTGGAACCTTCCAGTCCTTCACTCCCCAAGTCCTGTGGTCTGTCTGCCGTGGATCCAGGGACTTAGGTAAGCACCTAAGGAGCGTGTTAGCCTGAAGCAAGTTAATCCTCGAGGCCAGTTGGAATGCATTTAACACTTCTATTTGCAGATGACATGATTTTGTACAGAGCAAACCCTAACGAATCCACCAAAAATCTATTAAAGCTGATAAATTATTTCAAGGAGCAAGATACAAGATTACTATATGAAAACCAATGGAATTTCTATACATTAGCAATAAACAGTCTGAAAATTAAGAAACCAATTTCATGTGTAGCAGCATCAGAAAGAACAAAACGGGAATAAATTTAACTGAGGAAGCACCAGACTTCCAGACTGTGACAACAATGCATTCTTGAACAAAAAGCAAAGAGGATCTAAGGAATGAAAAGACATGCGGTGTTTACATATTGGAAGACATGATATTGTTAAGATGGCAACAATGTGCGAATTAGATTCTGTAGATTCGATGCGATCTGTACAAGAATCCAACTGCCTTTTGTGCAGAAACGGACAAGCTGTTCCTAAAATTCATACAGATGTGCCAAACGATTCTGAAATGGTTGGTGTCCATCTACAAGAGAAGGGGAAAATAAATCTTGGCATTTTTATACAATGGGATAGTATACGGAAATAAAAAAAAGCTACTTCAACACTCAGCAACATAGTTGACTGTCACACATGTAAGGCTGAGCCAAAGAAGCCAGACACAAAAAAGTTCAAATATAAGTATACTAAGTTCTATTGGCATGAAATTCACAAACAGGCAAAACTGTGATGTCAGATGTCAAAAGACGGGTTACCATTAGGGAGTGGTATTGACTGGTAGGGGGAATGAAGCAGTGTGCTGATGTGTTGGTAGTGGTGATTGATTTGGGTGGTAGTTATCTGGTTGTCTACATATTAAAAATTCATTGAGGGGCGCCTGGGTGGCTCAGTCGGTTAAGCGCCTGACCCTCGATTTCTGCTCAGGTCGTGATCTCACGGTTGGTGAGTTGGAGCCCCACTTCGGGCTCTATGCCGACGGCTCCGAGCTGGCTTGGGATTCTCTCTTTCTTCCTCTCTCTCTGCCCTTCCCCACTTGTACTTTCTCTCTCTCAAAATAAATAAGTAAACTTAAAAAAAATAATAATTGAACTATACCCTTAATATTAGAGACCTTATGCACCTTCCTGTAAGTGTTAGATCTTAAAATAACATAGAAAAATCAGAAGTTTAAATCCCTTCACTTTGTGTGACACCTGGTTGGCTCAGTTGGTGGAGCATGTGACTCTTGATCTCAAGGTTTTGAGTTCGAGCCCCGCCTTGGGTGCAAGAGAATACCTAAAAATAAATTCTTTAAATCCCTTCACTCTGCCATACATGTATGACGCTCTTTGTCTCATCCCAGTTTCTCTATTGTGTTAGTTAATCTCACCATCTATAAAGAGTTTTGATAAAGATCGTAGCTATGGTGCTTATTTAAAATGTGGATTCTTTGGCCCCATTCTAGATCTCCTGGATTGAAATCTGTAGGGGAGAGACTTGGGACAATGCATTTTTAGCAGAGAAGCTGGAGAGGCACTGCAATAGGGAAAGCATGAGGGAGTCTGCACCACACGGAAGGCCTGGGTCCACCCCATCCCCCACCCCGTCTCTAATCAGTTCCTCTGTAGCATTTTCAAACCAAGGCCAGGCAGAAAAATTGAGAGACATTGTGTATTGTTTCTGCCTTGATGTGGGGGGAAGCAGAAGACTGACTGTCTGTCCCCTAAGCCTTGGCAGGACATGCCTTTTGCTGCTGTCCGATGTGTTTTTGTTTGGGTTCAAAGTTCCATCCCGTTTTTGTCCTTTGCAATATAAAGGAATTCAAGTGATTTGCTGAATTCCTTTTTTCCTCCCTAATCATCCTGGTTCAGCTGGAGTATTCAGAGTTTCAGAGGTTTTTGTTTGTTTGTTTTGATTTTGGGGTTTTGAAGTTGGAGTAAAGGAGTCTTCCTTTTATGTTTTTCTTTTCCTTTTTTAAAAAAATTTTTTTTAAATGTTTATTTTTGAGAGACAGATTGACAGCATGAGTGGGGAAAAGGCAGAGAGAGAGGGAGACACAGAATCCAAAGTAGGCTCCAGGCTCTGAGCTGTTGGTACAGAGCCTGACAAGGGGCTCGAACTCACAAACCTTAAGATCATGAACTGAGCCAAAGTGGGATGCTTAACCCACTGAGCCACCCAGGCGCCCCTAGCTTTGTGCTTTTCTTAATTACAGTATCTAAGGCTTCCATATGCAAATCTTTACTTGGACAGCATTTTATGTTCCACCATTATCTGTAGGACAGAATTTAGCTGTGAATCGAGTCCCTTGTGCAGTCCCTGACGTGAAGAAAGCTGGTCAGTAATGTTGCCACCTCCTACTTTCTAATATTTTTCGAAATCAGTAAAAGAAGCTCGTGGTGGGGGTGTTGAATAGGTGTGTAGGAAAGTGAATGGGGGTGGGGGTGAGATTATAATGCCTCTATCTTTAGTAAACACAAGTGTAAGCATTGTATACGTTTTAGTTAGTAGGGTGTTTGCATAACAATGTTCTCAGAGTGTGGACCATGCCACCAAAACCCAAAATAATGGGCTGGAAATTGATTTTCATTTAAAATGAGTTATGTCTTCTTATGGAGCTCCATAAAGGGCGATCCCAAATTATCCTGGATCTGCTTGCCAGTGTTCATGATCCTTCACCTAATAGAGTTAAGATCACCTCAGTGTCGAAAAACACTTTGTTTCGTTCAAAAAAGGTTCTCCTTCAGGATAGACAAGTTAGAAAAAGGCACGCCTCCTTCTGGCTGATGAAGCCTAGAGTTAGGAGGCTTGGCTTGGCACACAGAACCCCAGCAGGGTTTCAGCCTTTTCTTGGGCCGTCTGTGGTGTGTGGCCTTGTACAGGGCCCAGCTGTGTATGGAGCCAGTGAAACAATGACAGTATTGCATGCATTCCCAGAAACTCTCTCTCTCTTTCTCTCTCTCTTTTTTTTTAAATTTTTTGAAGTTTATTTTTGAGAGAGAGAGAGACAGAGACAGAGTGCGAGCAGGGGAGGGGCACAGAGAAGAGGGAGACACAGAATCCAAAGCAGGCTCCAGGCTCTGAGCTGTCAGCACAGAGCCTGACACGGGGCTGGAACCCACGAACTATGAGATCATGACCTGAGCCAAAGTTGGACCCTCAACCTACTGAGCCACCCAGGTGCTCCTCCCAGAACCTCTCTTTATCCACATATTGATTCTGCTAGGGCAGTGGGCAACGATTGAAGTATAGGGACTCATTTATTGTGAGACTGATGGGGCAGAGACCTTTACCCTGTTACGCAGGAAGAGAACATTCTCAGTCTCTTTTGGAGTTGTCCCTCTTTTCTGATTGTGGACACGTTGGCCCTGAGAACTGCGGAAACTCTGGGCACCTACAACTCCATCTAAACCCCTGCACTAGGAGAGCTGACTGAACTCCAGCATGGCTTCCAGCAGTCCCAGGCCCTGGGATGATCTGGCCCTGCTTCAGTTCCTGTCTGGAAAAGCTCACAGCTGCCAAGAGAGTTACTGTTTGTTCCAGCCAACACCTGATCAAATGCCCTTGACCTCCCTTTCTTAGAGCATTAACAAAACAAAACAAAACAAAACAAAACAAACAACTTCCAGTTGTAAATTCTTCCTCTGTCCCTTTGAGTTGTGCATGTATCTCCTACAACCCCCAGAGTGCCTTTTCCAAAAACTTGAAAGCCATTTCTTTGAAATGTAATAATCCAGTTAATAGGACCTCTGTCTTCCAGGCTCTGTGGGAAGTAGAAGCCTAGCTTGGATAAATTCCAGTTCACAGACACAGATGACTGAATCACAGTGACACTAACCAATATTCTTGCCCACTTTTTGTAACTTTTCACTTCTCCGGCTCTGATCAACATCCCCTTGCTCCTCCACCCTCCTCCCTCATTCTGTAATTGAACCACGGTGAGTTGGTTTCTTGGTGAGTTACAGATGGAGACTACGCCAAGTGGAGTTGTAAACCAAAGGAAACTTTATTTGCAGGAACTGAGATCATGGGGAATAACTTTGAAAGCCATGACTCCCTGAGCAGGGATGGATGGGTTCCTTTAATTTACAGTTTAGGATGAATATTCAGAAAGGGGAGCTTTGTGCATCCTCTGTTATGTTAATGAAGCTCGTGCTCCTCCTAGGTCAGAGAATTTAATGTTCTAGCGAAGCAAGGTAACTGTCAGACAAAGGGAAGGGGCTATGGGCTATGGTATAAACTGGATGGGGTCTTGGGCTCCTTATCTACAGTTAGGAATGGAGGGCCCTGCTTACTTCTGAAACGCACTTCGAGTTTTACCATTGATTTACTGTCTCTAATATGGGTGGGCTATTTCCTGGCCTCATAGAGCCCGTTTTTGCATTCCCTTTGTTCCCTTAAAATCCTAACTAGCGAGGTTTTTGCATTTCTTTGTAGTTCTGATACCTCCTAGGAAGTTCCACAAGTAGTGTTCTTGGGCACGTAGAGTGGGTGAGACACAGATCTTGGAAAATAGCTGGCGGCCTAAGATGATTTGTCAAGGGTTACAAAATCTATGTCTGGTCTTTCTTTTTCTGGGGCCACTAACTCTTTCTGCTTACAGTTCTCTTTTCAAAAGGTTCAGTCACCTCTGCACAAATCAGAATTGAAGTCAGCTCTTTCCCCCCCACCCCGTCCCGACCACGATGGTTACTGAATAACATTTGTCTTTACTCACTTTAACCAGTGTGTGGTTTTATCTTTGATAGTTCTTTAACTGGCCCTTATCCGGTTCTTTCTATGAAAGTAATATAACTTGCTGTAACTTAATATTCTAGCACTCATATTTTTCCATGTTGCTATCTAGTTTCCATAAATATAGTACTTCTTGTTTTTTTGAAAAGTTTTATTTATTTAAGTAATCTCCACACCCAACGCGGTGCTGGAATTCACAACCTGGAGATCAAGAGTTGCATTCTCTTCTGACTGAGCTGGGCAGGTGCCGCCCATAAATATAATACTTAATCACTGCACAGTATGGGTTATGTGCTATAAATTTCTTAACCAAAAACCCAATGGATTTTTTATTATAAAAGGACTATGTGTTCATCATGGAAAATGAAAAAACTACTATAAACAAAATATAAATCTCCTCTCCAGTAATCCTACTACCCTGTTTTGCCTCTTTCTAATCCATTTTCCAACTTTTGCTGTTAACATTTCAATATATGTCTTTATGACCTATATATTCTCTGAATATATCCATATGATTAAGCATAATATTAAAAGCAAAAGTGGGATCTTTTTAAACGGATGTGTTTTCTACGTAATATTTCCTGATGTTATTAAATATTGTTCATAAATGCAATTTATTTTATTTTATTTTATTTTCAGAAATGTAATTAAAAAATGACACAACATTGTATCTTTGGTACATTGGATGTGCCAACATTTATTTCGCAACTTCTTGGTGGACTTTCCTGCCCTTTCTCCACCACCAGTATTTCCCTATTACAAACAATATTGAAATAGTCCTATAAGCAAATCTTTGTGCTCATCCTTAATTAGTTCCTTTGGATAAATTCTGAAGGGAGCATTTAACTCCACTGAAGATCAGCTCCTTTTTCTTTTGGCTTCTATAACACCACAATTTCCCTTTCCTCTCGTCACAGCTCTGCTTCCCATGTAGGATCTTCTTATGAAGATTTAGATCGTCTAAATCCTATTAGATTTTGACTGGGCATGTGTTTTTTTCTCCCATTCTTCCTCAGCAAGCCCATTCATTCCATGGTTTCCATAACCCTTCCTGTGCTGATGGCTTTCCATTTATAACTTCAGTCTAGATATGTCCTCTGAGCTGTAGTTCCTAAAGATCTATTTCATACGTCTCCACTTGGATATCTCACAGCACATAACAAACATAGCCAAGGGGCGCCTGGGTGGCTCAGTCTGTTGAGTGTCTGACTCTTGATTTTGGCTTGAATCATGATCCCAGAGTCTGGAATCAAGTCCCGTGTCAGGCTTCATGCTGAGGATGGAGCCTGCTTATGATTCTCTTTCTTTCTTCCTTTGCCTCTCTCCCCTGCTCAAGTGCTCTGTTTCTAAAACAAAGAAGCAAACAAAAACGAAACAAAACAAAAAAAACTCAACATAGCCAAAATGGACATAATGATTTTTACCTCCCAAATCCTTATTCTCCAGTGATTCCTATTTTGGTGAGCAGCACCAGCATCCACCCAATGGTTCAAGCCGAAAACCTGGTGATCTTGTCTTCTCTATTACATGGCACATTTTGCCAAGTCATGTTGACTCTACTTCTCACCTTTAGGCTTTAGAATTCATTTACTTCTCTTCATCCTCACTGTGGGCTCTAGACCAGACTGTCATCAGTCTGTATCAGTTCCATAAGTGGCTCTTTGCCTCCAGTCTTCTCTTCGACTCATTTTTCACATTGCTGCCTAAGAAAATTTGCTAACATGCAAGTGTGGTCATGTCAGTCTGAAATTTAAACTCTTCAAATGTCTCTCCATTGCCTTTGGGATTGAGTCCATGCTCTTTATCGTGGCTGGCCAGGACTTTTTAAAAGAATAACTGGTCCTGCCTGTTTCTCCAGCCTCATTTCTTGACACTCTACACTCTGCTAAAAGCCTTGGCTGTCTTCTCAGTTCAGCCAGTAAGCCATTGTTCTACAGGCCATATTCACGTTTCTAATTGGCTCTGCCTGTCCCATTCATTGCACTACCACATCACAGAGTCCATCTAGAGCAGTGCCTGACATAATAGACATTTTAAAACACATGTGTTGAGTCAATAAATGTATAAATATTGGGTGAGAGGATGTTAATGCAAATATATTCTGGAAGCTGGATATATGCTAATTGAGAAGAGGTATAGTTAAGTCTGTAGTCTAATGTCTAAGTCTAGAGTAATTGAGAACAATGGTCAATTTCCTGCTTCAGCACCTTGGGTCAATTTCCATATCTCTTGGGGCACCTGGGTGGCTCAGTCAGTTAAGCATGGGACTTGGGCTCAGGTCATGATCTCATGGTTTGTGAGTTCGAGCCCCGCATCGGGCTCTGTGCTGGCATCTCAGAGCCTGGAACCTGCTTAGGATTCTGTGTCTCCCTCTCTCTCTGCCTCTCACCCATTTGTGCTCTGTCTCTCTCTGTCTCTCTCTCTCAAAATTAAGTAAACATTAAAAAAAAATTCCATACCTCTCTAAACCTGTTTCCTCATCTTTGAAATGAAGATATAGTATCTACCTCAAATAGATAGTGTGAGGATTAAGCAAGACAACTAAGGTAAAATGTTTAGTACTGCAAGGGAGGAAAACTTTTCCTTTCTTCCCTTTAAGTCTTTGGTTGCTCTAATAATTAAATTGACATAAAACAGATTAAAAGGAGAAATACTTAATTACATACTTACAGGGGCCCCACTAACACATGAGAGGCTCTTTGACAGGGAACTGAGGTTCATATGCCATCCTGAGCTACAGAGAAGAGGATAGAAGTCCGGCATTTCACACGGGAGAAAGATCATTCATAGGGAGATGGGAAGAGCCAATATTTGGTAAACAAATGTATGCCATGCCATGAGGAGGAGTCTTATGTTAAAAAAAAAAAAAAAAGGTTAATTTTGGTAATAGCGCTCTTCCTGGTATAGGCTTTCTATCTAAAATTTTAGAGCAGTTAAAGGGAAGGTAAAAAGCTCTTTCTGAGTCTGTTGGGCTCAACAGACTTGATTGTCTTTAGCTCCAAATAATCTTCATGCCAAAGTGGCACATTCTGGGGTGGACTGCTCTGAATCCCATCAGTACAATATCTGGCATAGAAGTGCTTAATAAACGTAATCCAACAATAATGACAATGGAGATTATGATACATTGCCTCCAGATGGGTGTTCCCTTTTGCACGCCAACCTATTACATGATTTAGCTGTTTCAATAAGCCTTCCCAGTTCCTATTAACAATTAAAAATAATCCCTCTTATTGCCTGCAATAAGAAAGGCAAACATTTTGCATTTCTGTGATTAGCAACAGTATACCTATTATTAGACATTCATGGTATTTATACATTTTGGCTTTCTTAAGAAAAGAAATGCTTCAGGGGTGCCTGCCTGGCTCACCTGGGGGAGCATGTAACTCTTGATCTTCGTATTGTGAGTTTGAACCCCATGTAGGATATAGAGATTACTAAAAAAAAAAAAAAATTAATAAATTAAAAAAAAAAAGGCTGGGACACCCGGGTGGCTCAGTCCATTAAGCTCCCACTCTTGATCTCACAGTTCGTGACATCGAGCCCTGCATCGGGCTCTGTGCTGAGAGCACAAAGTCTGCTTGAGATTCACTTTCCCTCTCTCTGCCCCTTCCCTGCTTGCATACACACACACACACACACACACACACACACACACAGATACACACACACAGTCTCTCTCTCTCTCTCTCTTTCAAAATAAATAAATAAACTTTAAAAAAATAATTTAAAAAAAAAATTTTTTTTTTTCAACGTGTTTTATTTATTTTTGGGACAGAGAGAGACAGAGCATGAACGGGGGAGGGGCAGAGAGAGAGGGAGACACAGAATCAGAAACAGGCTCCAGGCTCTGAGCCATCAGCCCAGAGCCTGACGCAGGGCTCGAACTCACGGACCACGAGATCGTGACCTGGCTGAAGTCGGACGCTTAACCGACTGCGCCACCCAGGCGCCCCAAAAAAATAAATTTTTTAAAAAGGGTAAAAAATGCTTCAATGACCTCTTTGTGAACATAACTTTTTTTTTCTTCCTAAAAGGTTCCTTCAGATAGATTTCCAAGAGTAGTATTACGGTAACACATTCACATTTTCAGAAGTTTTGATATGTATCACCAGGTTGCTTTCTGTAAAGTACAGACAAGTTCTAATTTTATGATCCCTCCCTAAATCCTGATTCTTCCGCTTGTTTTTCATTAAAAATGAAAACATAATTATACTTTTCTGTATATCCTTTATGTATACGGCACGGTGATCACTTTGACCAGTAACTTGTTTCTAGATGACTCTTATCGTTTCTAGACAGCCATTTGTCATCCTTTCTCATAGTGATATTAGAGACTTACTGAGGTCATGTGTGAAATGTGTTAAAAATAAAATGTACTACCTGGTTAAATATGATATTCTTTTCATAGTCAAAACTGATGTGGTTTTTTTTTTCGCCAAGTACTATGGTAGGTAAGTCACTGATTTCTCCAGAATGCAGTTACTTAATAGAGCAGCAAAATCAAAGAATAATATCTCTATAGTATAGCATATATACTATAGAAGAATGTTCCTTTATTTTTTTTTCCAGCTATATCAAGGACTTTGGTTTAGGTTTAACTTTGACTTTTGGTTAGGGTTGCATTTGTTGGCAAGTAACGGAAGATTGGAGGTAGGTTGTGTGGAATTGGTGTGGCAGCTCCAGAATGTCATCATTGTCCCAGGTTCCTATCTCTTGGCTGGGGTATAGTTACACACGGATTTCATTCCCTTGGTCAGCTCATGGCTTCAAGATGGCTGCTCTGATCCCAGACATAAGTCTTCCTCCCAAGCAGGAAGAAGAAAAAAGCACAAATGGCAAAAGGCAAAGGGATATCTGAATCTTTTTTTTTTTTTATCAGAAAAATAAAGCTTTCTTGAAAGCTATACTGAACAATCTTTTGTTTACATTCCATTGGCCACAGTAACTGTATAACTATCCCAGTTGCAAGAGGAATCTGGGGAGGAAAATAGTTTTAGTTGGACACATTGCCACCCTGAACAACATAGGGGCTGTGACAGAAAAGCGGGGGGAATGGATATTAACTAGGCAAATTGGCAGTATCGGCCATCGATGTAAATATGTATATAATTTTTCATTAGTAATATGAAAAATACCACGTGTTATTTCCCTTAAACCCAAATTGAACTTACCAAATACTCTGTGATTAAACTTCTGTTTCACATTAGACCAAAGCAAACTAGAAAAAAACAAGTGTAACTGGACTTCTCAAACCTGTCATTTCTCTTGTTCTTCAGGTTCTTTCCACCTGCCTCCCTCAACCCTGCGCATAGTATCACTCAGGAATTTGACATCTGCAGACAGTAGTAGTGCCTGACAAAGAAAACCCCATCAAAGTGCTGCATTTAATCCCGAAAGCATTCCTGTGACATATTTCATAAACCAGAGAAAGAAACAAAGCATTCTACGGTATGGAGTCCTATTTTCTTCTAGTCCAAGGAGGAAGGATTGCTTCCTCATTTCGCCTTTGCCATGGCTGACATTATCAGCCAACTAGTTAATCCATTGGCTAACATTTTAGATCTGGAAGTCCCTGGGCTGCTTCATTCATTAAAACTTTCCTACTCTGATTTTAGGAATTTAAAACGTATATACTCTATATATTAGATCCTGGTTCTACACATTTTAGTCTAATGGAGGGTCAGTGATGGTAGTAAATCTCTTCTGGGGAATCGTATTTCTTCCATAGACTAAGTAAATATAAATATAAATAAAACTTATAATTAGTCTCTGGAACCTAAAAAAAATAAAAACTTGGGGGGCGCCTGGGTGGCTCAGTCGGTTGGGCGTCTGACTTCAGCTCAGGTCATGATCTCACAGTTCGTGGGTTCAAGCCCTGCATCAGGCTCTGTGCTGACCGCTTGCTCAGAGCCTGGAGCCTACTTCAGATTCTGTGTCTCCTTCTCTCTCTGCCCCTCCCCTGTTCATGCTTTGTCTTACTCTGTCAAAAATAAAATAAAAATGTAAAAAAATAAAAATTAAAAAAAAAAAACAACTTGGAGAGCAATTACCCTTGAAAGATGCAAAACGGTTTAAAAAAAATTTTTTTTTTAACATTTATTTATTTTTGAGACAGAGAGAGAGAGAGAGAGCATGAACAGGGGAGGGTCAGAGAAAGAGGGAGACACAGAATCTGAAACAGGGTCCAGGCTCTGAGCTGTCAGCACAGAGCCAGACGCGGGGCTTGAACCCACGGACTGCGAGATCATGACCTGAGCCGAAGTCGGATGCTTAACCGACTGAGCCACCCAGGCGCCCCCAGAACGGTTTTTAAAAAATATTTTTGCCTTTCAAAAACTAACAGAGGATACAGTTTTGTTTAACACATATGAGGAAGTCTTACAAGTTTTCTAAGGGTTTAATTTTCTCTTCATGTCCAGGAAAATACCACTAGATCTAAGAAATAATTTAAACATGAAAGCAATGAGAATTTGGTATGTTTTAGGGCTTCAAAAGCAAAATCCAATCATATGGCATAGGATTTTGTGCACATAAAAGGTGGTATGGAATACTGGTTAAGGAAGTGTACTACTGAGCCATAGTGCTAGAATTATTAGCTGTGTGACCACGGGCTAATTACTTAGCTTCTCCGTGTGCGCCTCAGTCTTTTGTAGGTTAAATGGGGACAATATTAGTATGTACTTCAAAGGATGAGTGTGAGAAATAAATGAGTTAATTTCCACAAAGAAGTTAGTAGAATGAGTACCTGGGCATTTGTTAGCAGTCAAAAACATTAGCCGTTATTTTAGCCATTAGGAACTCCTCTTTTCCAGTGCTAGGACTCTTCTCTTGTAAGCAACCTCCAAAATCCAGTTGTGGCAATCTTCTCTTAATATAGTTCCACCCTTGGGTCGCCTGGCTGGCTGAGTCAGAAGAGTCTGTGACTCTTGATCTCTGGGTCATGAGTTCAAGCCCCACATTGGGTGTAGACATTACTTAAAAAAAAAAAAAAAGGTTCCATTCCCCTTTGAACATGTACTAAAAATGCAATGGAAACTCTTAGCATGTTTCCTTATGCTTGTAACTTAACAAAATAATAATCAGAGCAAGCATATGCAACAACAAAAACCAAAGCAATAGTCCTTTTATTCTCTACAAAACTATTTATGTATGTATGTATGTATGGTATGTATGTATGTATGTATTTCTTATTTCTAAATATTTACTTACTTTGGGGAGACCGCAAGTGGGGGATGGACAGAGAGAGGGGAACAGAGGATCCAAAGCAGGCTCTGTGCTGACAGCACAGAGCCCAATGTGGGGCTCGCACCCAGGAACCATGAGATCATGACCTGAGCCCAAGTCAGACAGACGCTCAACTGACTGAGCCACCCAGGGGCCCCTTTACAAAACTTTTTAGACCAAAGCCTCAAATATATTTCAAAATGTTTTGGTAGTCATTCCAGCATGTATTAATCTGATAAAGGCTCACTTTTTAGTTCTTTGCCCACTAATTGCTCATGGATCCCCAAGACTATGGGGTAACAGACAAGCAAGATTTAATGAATCGTGGCCAAAGAAGTAAGTAAATGATTTTTTTTTCTTAAACACCCAAGGCCACATAATGTTGCAAGTAGAGAAGAGAATGAAGTCAGAGTGTCCTCACAGAACACTCCTCACATAAGTAGGAGACAGAACTTCTTCAGTGGTTCTCTGAAGGTAGGATCCTTGCCATAGGAAGACAGCTGGGTTTAGCTGCCTGGATGGGGTCGGGCTGGGTGGGTATGGTTCTGATGCCCACCAGAGTGGCCAGACATTTGGGAGACAAGCCTCTCAAGCACAAGTACTCACCCACAAAACTTATAGCTAAAACTCAATCACGCCCATGATTTCAAACATTCGGAACAAGTTGTTCTGTCTAGCTTTGTACTGGGGCTTACAGCTTCAACAACTGCAGCCTCTGGTAGCAAAAAGAAGAATATTTTCCCAAAGTGGCAATTGTTTGGGATTACCCTGGAGACTCCTACTTCCGTACAGCTCTAAAAATAGAAATTCAAAGGTTTTATAACTTCATTCATTTAACATTTGCTGTGCATAAAAACCGAACTATTCAAAATTCCTGCTCAATTAGGTCTAGTTTGTTAAGGTCCACTAAAAATGGTAAATCTTTGGCATGTAACATTTAAGATTTCTGCTAAATGTTACAAATTAAACATAGTAGATGTGACCTTATTTTTTAAGAGCAACTCGAGGCAGAAAAGCCTATCCAATTAAAAAAAAATCTGAATCCAGTATGTCTCTATCAACAAGTCTTCTCTGAAGTATTTATTGACCTTGTTGATCACTATTAAATTTGTGAAAGACTGGTATTGTGATTGCTAAGTATTTTTGAGGAGTGAAAGAAACAATCTGAAATTCACTGGATGAGCTGAAAACAATGCCACAGATCTTGGATGTTTATTTTCCAGAGTTTGTGTATAAAAAGAGGTCTTAAAATTACATAGAATACTGATCCTCAATACATTTCTTAAACATATTTAAACTATGCAATGCATTACTTTTAAGAAATCTACCACGCTTTAAATACTTGAGAGCATATCTTTCTTTCGTGGGAGTGTAATTAGCAAAAGGGCCCTGAAGTGAGTTAGGAGCGGGAAGAGGAAGAAAGGAGGATGGGGCCGTCATCCTTCTGGGTCTGGGCTAGTTTGCTTGTTCTACATTCTGAAAGAGAAAAGGTCAACGCAGGAAATTTAGTGATTCCTTATTATCTTAAGATGGAAGTCATGGCTCTTGGACTCGTCCAGACTGTGCATGGAGAGTTCCTTTTCCCTTGCATCCTCCTAGGTAGCGGTGGGTTTAGGAAGGAGGTGGCGGGGCGCAGGCCCACGGTCCTCGCCCGCGCTCCCTGCATCCGAGTCCAGAGGCCAGGATGTCTTGGTTCACCCAGTATACATTCTGGGAGGGCCCGCGCCATTGCCAGACTGGAGGAGATCTCCGCTGGCGTGTGCAAACGGGATTCTGCGAATGTTGACATTAAAGGAATACGCAAATTCAGCGTCGTAGTCCCCGCAGCTTACCCGCACCTATTTTTATATCTAAGCCAAGGTCACTCTTTAATACCGGGCCACAGCCTGAGCTGGGGCGTCGCGCCCTGCCTTGTGACGGCGGCCCAGGCGGGCCGAGCGGGCGCCAGGGGCGAGGCGGGGGCCGCGCGGCGCCCCCCGGCTGGCCCGGCCGGCACCTGCCCGGAGGCCGTCTGAAGGCCGGGTCCGGAGGGAGGCAGGGCGGCGTCCCCGGCGCCGAGGAGGGGCCGCGCGGCGCGGGCGGGGGGATTCGCGGTGGGCGCGGGCGCTGCGCGGCAGCAAAGGCTGGAGGCGCTGCGGCGCCAGTGCGTCACGCCGGCGGAGGGCACGGTGGGCTGCGGCCGACCCGCCGACTAGGAGCCGGGCGTCCGGGGCGAGGGGGAGGCGGCCGTACCCGCCCTGGCAGCCGCGAGCGACGCGGCCCGGGACCGGCCGGGGGTCGCCAGCGAGCCGCCGGCTCCATTCATTCCCGCGGCTCCGCCTCCTTTCCCGGGCTCCGGTGGCTCCGGAGGCGCGTCCGAGGTGAGTGCGCTGTCCGTCCCGGGCGGGGGCCGCGGGCTGAGGCCGAGGCTGCCGCGCCCGACCCCGCGCCCCGCCGGCTCCGGCCCAGCGCCCCCGCGGGCGGCGACGCGGGCCGCCGGCTGCGGGCCGCCTTGTGGACTCGGCCGCGACGCAGGCCCACGCCGGCCTCCCGGGCCCTGGGCGCGCGTCCAGCTGCCGGCGGCCGGCCGCGTCCCCCGAGGGGCGTGTGGCGCGTCCCCAGGTGCGCGGGCCTCCGCGTCAGAGCCACCATTTTGTGTGAGGGAATGCCGCCTTCTTCCTTGGCTGGCCTGGGATCGGCTTTGGCTCCCCGGCTGCTGCGTGCCGAGCCCCCTCCCCTCCCACTGCGCCCCACCTGGAGCCTGGCCGCGCTCGCCCGTTGCCCTGGCTCGGTGGAAAGCGGACCTGGTGAGGCGGCGCGCCGAGGCGTTTAGGCTCGGGTTCAGCCACGCAGGTGGCCTCCGGAGATGCTCTGCCCACCTCCCTTGCATTTAACCTCTGGAATAGATAACTGTATAGATTCTCTTCTAGAATGAAGGGCATCGCAATTTTGTTCTAATTCTTAGCCGCCCATTGTGCAGTTTTTCGAGGCCTGTGCCCCAGGAGATCGGTGGGTGAAGCATCGAGCCCTGGGTTGTTTATGCCTCGGGGATCTGGATTGCATTTACTCCTATTATTGTCCTTTGGAAGAAATGATGAAACCTCTGACTCGATTCTGGAAACTGGTGTGGGTATCTTAGGTTATTTTAGATTATTAGAGTAGATTCTAAAATAACCACCTGATGCAGGCCCCCTTCCCCCTTGGAGAGATCCTTTGGAAACATCAATTAAAATGCTCAAGTGTGAGGATTTTTGAGGGGGTTGGGGCTGAGCGAGCAGGTTACTCAGAGACTACCGGAAGGAAAAGTTGTAATTGTATTCAGAACTGTTAGGCACTTTGTGATTTTCAAGGTTCCTCAGAATTTGGTAATTTTTGTTTTGATTTATCTTCTGGCAAATGTGCTTGAGTACCTAGTGGATTATACTTGTGCCGTTTGTATTTTATCAGTGCATCACAGACAGGGATTAAAACCTGGCATGGTGGCTGTTGCATAATACACACGTTTGGGCCTCGGAGGGAAATCACCAAAATAGATCTGTACCATGTATTATTATTATATGCTTGCATTGGCAGATTGATAGCATGTAAGTTGTACCGGATATCTTTGCAAACTATAGCTTCTTTTTCTCCTACAGGAGAAAAGGTTTTTCTGGTCTGCGGACCGGACTGAGTTTTCCTGTTGAGGGTGGTGGGGCTTTGGACAGGGAATGAAATAGTGAGAGGAACCTGGGAAACATCTATGTGTGGTAAGACTTACAGTACAAAGATGAAGAGTCTTTGAAGGAAAGCTTGTAGGTGTCATAGTAGCCTCCTCTTTTTGAATTTATGATGAGGATTGGCTTAGGGAATTTAGAAATAGGTTATGACTGGTGATACTAGCCTGCTGCACGAGTGATTATAGTAACCAGAGGTGCCTTACCTGTGGATTTAAGGTTCTGAAAAGTTTCAAATTAGTCTCACCTGAGATTCGTCCAAAACAGTATTAGACTCATTACAAACGGTATCATTTCCTAATAAAGGTATAGTATATGTCAAAGGACTTAACTCTTGAATTGGAGAAAACAAAGTGTTTTATAATTAGATGCTCTTGAGAGTAAAATGTCATTGCCACCCTCCTTATGAAATTACTCTCAACTTTTTTTGAATAGTTGAAGACTTCCATTAATTCTTTATAAACAAGTGATTCCATATCATGGGCCTTTCCTAGCAGAAATGTCATGCCTCTCCTAAATGACGTGTTCCAGGAGGAGAATTATGGAAGTGACAGGGACCTCGGACATGGAGAGATGAGTCTTGTTTTTTTAGGAAACTTAAGGAAGCACCGATTGTTTTCTAGGGGTTACAGGTGCCCTGATTGGATGTGTCTTAGGTCCGTGGGGAACGAGATTGTTCCTCCCAGCACGTTCAGCTCTGAGCCAGACACAGTTCCTGCACCTTTAAATTCTGTAAATGCACAGGTTACAGAGGTTCACTGATTTGGTGCTACTGGCCTTATTAACTCCAGTTTGAATTAACGTAGTTGGAGATTTTGGGCATCATGTTACCAATATTTGAGAAATTGAAAAGGAAAAAGGCCTTTCAATATTTTTCTCCATTAGCTTTTATCTAACCCTTTCAAACCCTTACATGTGTTATGTTCAGTAATATGCCTAAAAATGCAGAGATTTTCTTTTTAAAGGTAATTAGAATTTAAGAGGATTGAGTATTCAGGCAGAGTATTCAGGCAAAAATGTGTCAAGGGTTCTGTAGAAAGGATTGTAAGTTGACTAGGAAGTGAAACAAAACCATCATGTTTCTTCCCATTTCTAAGATGTTGTGAATCTGAAATGAAAAAGGAATTGCATGGTTATTGTGTTTGAGATGATTTTCTCTTCACACATCATTAGGCTTCTGATCCGTTGTATATTTAACCCTGAAATTAAAGTTCTAAATTTGGCATGCTTCACTGGTAGTAGGGCATTTCACAATTCTTTACAACAACAACAACAACAACAACAACAAAATTACTGGAGGTTGAATTTATTAAGAAAAAGGTGTCATGGTTTAAAAATAATCAGGAAAAAGCTGATAATTTACTAAAGATAACCTAAATAGACTCATTCGGTTTCAGGGCTGGTATGAGATCTTATCTGCTTTGTAGGAGGGAACTACTCATTTAGTCCCACCTATTCTTTGTCCAGAAAGTTTGTGACTCATCACATGTTTTTAAAAATATGTATCATTTTTAGCTACTACCTGCTCCAGTGAGGTGTTAATTTTAGGCTACACCAAAGGGTGTTTTCATTTATTCAACAGAGTGTCTGTTGTACCTTAAGGGGCACAAGGGGTGCCTGGGTGGCTGGGTTGGTTAAGTGTTTGAGCCCAGCGTCAGGCTCTGTGCTGACAACTCAGAGCCTGGAGCCTGCTTCATATTCTGTGTCTCCTTCTCTTTCTGCCCCTCCCCGTTCGTGCTTTGCCTCTCACTCAAATAAACATGAAAAAAGTTAAAAAAAAAAAAGGACACAAAAACAAGTAGACCTCACCTTCATGGAGTTTATAGTGAAGTATTGTGTATTAAAATGTTAAAGATTTCCTTAAAATCTAACTGCACACAGAGTTTTGCAACTATGAATCGGGAACAAGTCAATTTAATAAATTACATTTTTAATCTTTATTTTTTATTATTTTTATCTTAAATTTTTTTTTAATGCTTATTTATTTTCGAGAGAGAGAGAGAGACAGAGCATGAGCAGGGGAGGGGCATAGAGAGAGGGAGACACAGAATCCAAAGCGGGCTCCAGGTTCTGAGCTGTCAGCACAGAGCCCGACGCAGGGCTTGAACCCACGAACGCAAGATCGTGACCTGAGCTGAAGTTGGATGCTGAACCGACTGAGCCACCCAGGCGTCCCCAGTAAATTATATTTTTAAAAAAGAAGTGCCAAAAAATAATAAAAGAAGTGCCAGATTGCATGTATGTGTGAGGGGAAACCCCCTGCATTTATGGGTTGTACAGTGGAGAGGGTTCAGTTGCCGAAAGAAACTGAGGAGGGAAGAATACTAAGGAATGGAATTGTCTGGAGTGTTGTCCAGGGACAGGGATGGTGGGGAGTGGACTTATAAGCAGTAGAATGGTCAGTTGGGTTTGGTCTGAATCAAGGTCAGGTGAGAATGAAACTAATTCACTGAATTTGGGAGTTGAGAGGTTATTGGAGGCCTTAAGAGGAGTAATATCAGGGTGGGCTGGGTGGCTCAGTTGGTTGCACGTACGACTTTTGATTTCAGCTCAGGTCATGATCTCATGGTTGGTGGGAATTGAACCTGGTGTTGGGTGTGGGCCCACAGCAAGGAGCCTGCCTGGGATTCTTTCCCTCTCTCTCTCTGCCCCTCCCCTGCTCACACTCTCTTTCTCACCCTCAAATAAACAAATAAATAAACTTAAAAAAAAACTGTTTAATAGGGGTGCCTGGGTGGCTCCGTCGATTAAGTGTCCAACTTCAGCTTGGGTCATGATCTCATGTTTCATGGGTTTGGGCCCCGCGTCGGGCTCGTGCTGAATGCTTGCTCAGAGCCTGCAGCCTCCTTCGGATTCTGTGTCTGCTTCTCTCTCTGCCCCTCCTCCGCTCATGCTTTGTCTCACTCTGTCTCTCAAAAATACATAAATGTAAAAATAAAAAATTAAAAAAAAGTTTAATTGAAAAAATAGGAACTCCCCCGTATTATTAATTTTATAGTTTAAAATATTTTACACATATACCAGTACATACTAGTGCTTTCAAGTTTGATAATACCTGAGGACCTAACTCTGATTCTTCACTTACCAGTAGTTATTATCCAGAGGCAGTATAATAATCCGCAATTCAAGCCAAATAGACGTAGGTTTGAAACCTGGATTTGCTGTTTCTAGCTGCCTTTTAAGATACATGGGCCTCAGTTTCCTCTTCTAAAAGGTAGTTATAAGAGAGCCTGTCTTAAAATGTTGTTGGTAGAATTAAATGTGATAATGTATCTAAAGGTGAGCTATTAATATTATCAATGAAATTAGGATAATTTTTAGTACCAATTTCAGTGTTTCTCATCTTCCTCTCTTTTATTATCTTTTTTTACCCTGTGTTCAATACAACACTTTGTTAAGGTATGTTTCAAGGCAACAATTGTCATTTTCAAAATTGTGATCTACCACTTGTTAGTCGGAGATTTTGTACTGCATGGGATAAAGTATAAGCCTTTTAAACCTTTTGTAGTTTTTGTGGATTCCAGATGAAGAACGTATCTTTTTTTTTTTCAAGTATATACTTTTTTCAGTTATCTCTACACCCAACCTGGGGCTCAGACTCATGATTCTGAGATGAAGAGTTGAATGCTCTTCAGATTGAGCCATCCAGGCATCCCAGAACCTGTCTTCTAATTTTAAATGTGGCCCTGTTTTCTATTAATTATTTATGCTCATGATGGAAAATATAGCTAAATTTACCAAAAAGCAAGCACATGTTTGAAGTCTTGACATTTGGCCTTAGAATATAATGCATATCTAAAACTACTTGAGGGGTGTCTGGGTGGCTCTGTAGGTAAAGTGTCTGACTTTGGCTCAGGTCATGATTTTGCAGTTCCTGAGTTCGAGCCCTGCATTGGACTCTGTGCTGACAGCTTGGAGCCTGGATCCTGCTTTAGATTCTCTGTCTCCCTTTATCTCTGCCCCTTCCCTGCTCATGCTCTCTCTCTCTCTCTCTTTGAAAAGTAAACATTAAAAAAATATTAAAAAAAATAAAAGTACTTGAAATTAATTTTAAGACTGAGATTTATCGATAATATTTTGTAAACCATAAAAAAGAAATTGATGTGATTCTGAATAAATTTTGTTTGGAGAATACAAACTTTTTATATCTGAGTATCTTCTCAGAATGGCCAAAAAAAGCATAGTTTTATGAAATGATTCATATGGTTTTACAGTTTCATGTACAAATGACCACTCAGCTGAAGTCTGTGGGCTCTTGGCCCTCCTTTCCAGAACTTTGACACTGGCTTGGATGGAGACAGGGATGTTCTTGTACCTGTACCTGCAGAAGGGCCGAGAAAAGTTTCCCCTGTCCTGTGTTGGAACGTGCCAGCTATAACTAACAGTAGTCTTTGATTAGCTAGTTGGCTGTGTTTTCATGTGGTATAATTCATTTGTGGCTAGCGTTTATTGTTAGCATGGCCCATTCTTTTTACCCTTTAGATACAGGCAAATAACTCTTCTCTTTTCATCTGGGTATTGACTCTTCAGATATTTGAAGGGCAGCATTCTTGGCCTCCCTTCCCCAAGACTTCCCTTCACTAATTTCTCCTCATTCCTGTTCCTCATCCATTGTACCATGGTGTCTAGATCCTTTGCCATCCTGGTGGTTTTCCATTGCAGGCATTCCAGTGTTTCAGTGTGATTTTTCTTAAAATGTGATCATCCGAGTGGAATCAAAAACAGTGGATGCTGTCTGACCCATGAAAAGTGCAGGGATACTTTTCCGTCTGTGGATCTGGATCGTCATAACCTTAATAAAGAAGCACCATTCTAAGGTTTTTTGGCTTTAACTTAAGAAAAACTTGCTCATGGTTCATTTTGAGTCTACTGTCATGTAAATTTCAAGGTCTTACTTGTCTCTGGCCTTCAGCAACGAATAATTTAAGAACTATAATGCCACTTAGTGAATTTCATTTTTTCTTTAGCTCTATTGTATAGTAATTAAATAAATATTTAGTAGGCATTTTACTTTGTCAGTTTTTGTGTTTCCCATTTAGTTTTTAACTTTTCAAACAGTTGGCTTTCTTATTTTTGAATTTCTAAAAGATATTTCGTAGGATTTATATTCTCTGAGGCCTGAATTTTTTTTACTCACCATTAACTCTGTGCCCATTGTGAGATGTGGCTGCACTGACTACATGACTTATCCACTGTCCTAACAGATTATTCTCAAGATTTTTCTCAGATTATTCTCTTATACTGTTGCAAAGAGAGTTGCTCAGAACATTTTCATGCATGCTTCCTGGAACACTTTGCTGTCTCTAGGCTGGTTGTATACTTGTGCAACATAATACATGATACCATATTATTTCTCAAGTATTTGAACTCGTTTACACTCTTACCAGTGTATCTTAAGTGGTCCTGTTGATTCACTACCTGTCCCAACACTTAATCTGAATAGATATCTTAAAAAAATATGAATAGATTTCTTAATTTTTGCTCATTTAGTGGGTACAAAATGGTACCACTTTTTTAGTGTTTACTGTTCAAAGAGAGAGAGAGAGCATGAGCAGGGAAGGGGCAGAGAGAAAGGGAGACAGAGAATCTAAAATGGTACAAAATGGTATTTAATTGTGGTCCCAATTTGCGTTTTCCTGATTATGAATAAAGCAGAGACTCTCTTTATATGTGTTTATTAAACAGAAAAAACACAAAACAACGGTTGGCTTCGTATTGTGTAGTAACCATTTAAAAATGCTGGAGACGGTGCATCTAACATCTGAAGAGAGAATATTGCAAGATTTAAAAAATCTTCCTCCTACAGAGTGACTAAACAATATGTTTGATGTACTCTGTGATATTTGTGCGATCAGATACATCCTGGATCATACTGGCCTTCTGTCTTGACCTGGGAACCTGGCCCCCAGGTTAAATCCCTTGGAGACCGATTGCCTAGGTTTAGAGCCTGACTGCCACTTAGTAGCTGTATGATTTTGGACAACTTACTTAACTTCCCCACACCTGAGGCTCCTAATTGGGAGACTTAAGAATATCTGCCTTAGAGGGTCTTTTGGAGGAATGAGTGAGATAAGATGTGTAGAGTGTTAAGCTCACGCCTAGTGAAAGGCAAACAAACAATAAATGGTAGTTCTGTCATCATTGGGAAGCACATTTCAGTTTTAAAAAATAATTATAAATGAATTTTTGATGTTACTACCCTTTTGTAAATTAAGACATTTTTTCCTGTCTTTTTTCTCCAAGTAATCAGGTATAGACACAAGTTATTGGTCAGAAGAGGCAGTAGATAATTTTACCCATCCCACTTTTCATGTGTCGATAAAGTGGATTTTGCTTCCCTGGGGTTCTGAGGTTGGTAGCACAGATGAAGAAAAATCACATTAACCTGTGGTAAGTATACTAAAAGAAGTACGCGTGAGGTACTTACCGGAGTTTCTCTACTTGTCTCCTTTAGTTCTATTTATTAATCTATCCTACCTAAAGCTGTGGGAACAACTGTCTGACTTAAATGTCTTTTTCCTGCTCAAGAGCCTTAAATTGCCTCCTGCATCCCAAATACAGTTCAGACTCTTTAGTCTGGTATTCTTAGCCTTTAATGTTCTGTACAGAGTTTATTTTCCTTGTGTTTCTACCACTACTTCTAATATACCTCAATTCTCTTGGTAAATCCAACGCGCCATTTTCAACATGCTTTCTGGCTTCCACGTAGTATGCTCCGTCTTTTTAGAGGGTTTTCCCCTCTATCACTGTTGAAGGTCCATGGATAGCTTTTCACCTAGCCTCAGAGCCGTACATGTCTCAGCTGTAGCGTTTCTTCCTCCTGGCACCACTGTGTGATTTGTTTCCACAAACTTTTGTTCAGTCCTTCATTTATTCATTTATTTAGTAAACATGGATCGAAGTCAGACAGGAAGGCTCCTACTATCACTTACCTCTTTTTCTCCTGGGTGTGCTGCCCACGAGAGGCAAGAAAACAATTTACTTCATCTGGGTAAGCAAACCCACCTGAGGTTGCAGGAGGCGTGGGAGAACAGGTGCATGGAGCCACGGATGGAAGTGCCGAGTTGGAGAGGCCTGGAGGGAGAGAGGTGTGGGTAGCCTGTGGTCCCGAATCTGCTGTTTTTCCAAGTTGGTATGCTCCTCTGCCCATAGTGGCAACCGTTGGTTACATTTCTTAGTTGTGTAGTGAAAGTATGAGGGGCTGGGGTGGTGATTGTGACTTGGCAGCATATTTCATAAATTGTTTGCCAGTATTAAACACCAGGTTTGGTTTGGCTATTGCTTTCTCTTTGGGCTAGGTGTATTTTCTTTGAAGTGAAAACATCAGTCTTCTTTATGGTTTTAAATGAGATAAGCCTCTGTGATACTTTATGTCAAAGATACCTACAACATTGTGCATTTTGTTGAGACTCCTGTTTTTAACAAGTGCTCGTGTCCTTGAGTTTTGCTGTGCCAAACTCCTGTTAACTTGAATGAAACGTTATAAAATTAGATTTGTTACATGGTAAAGAAGCTGGGTCAAAGGATTTTAGTTTCTCTCACGTTGAAATGAAAGCAAAATTTTATGGTGCATTTATTTAAATCCTTCTCATTGTGCTTTTTCCCCCTGAGATTTTTACTTGTTTATTTATATATTTACTTATTTATTTTTGAGAGGGAGACACAGAATCTGAAGCAGGCTCCAGGTTCTGAGCTGTCAGCACAGCGCCTCACATGGGGCTCGAACTCACTAGCTGTAAGATCATGACCTGAGCTGAAGTCGGACGCTCATCCGACTGAGCCACCCAGGCGCCCTTCCCAGAGTTTTGTAAACTGCTTCTGTGAGATAGAAACAGAATCCAGGTAATGAGGTACTGGAGTAGCTGCTGGCATCTTCTAGAGGCAAATCTATTCTTTTTGCGGTACAATATGTAGTCATTCAAGTGGAAGCTTCAGTTACAGGTGATTTCTGTTTCTTTGCATATGTATCTGAGCAGTATAAGTAGTTTTACTTTATAAGTAGTTTTACTTTTTTTAAGTATTTATTTTAAGAGAGAGAGGGAGCTAGCAAGCAGGGGAGGGGGGGGAGAGAGAGAGAGAGAGAGAGAGAGAGAGAGAGAGACAGAGGGAGAGAGAATGTCAAGCAGGCTTCTGCACTGTCAGCACAGAGCCCGATGGGCTCGAACTACTAACGTGAGATCAGACCTGAGCCAAAACCCAGAGTGGGATGCTAAACCGACTGAGACTCCCAGGTGCCCCAGCTCTCTCTATATCTTGCTCAAAATGTATTGATAGTTAAGAATTGAGTATCCATTCTTGGGTGTGGTAAAATTTAGTATTTTGTGTTCTGACTTATCTTTGCTTATGAATCTTATTTCAGCCCAAGAGTCTGTTTTGCCTCCCCAGGATAGAATATGGCCCCCCCCCCCTCCAGTCACGTTCTCTCTCCCTTGTAGTTTGGATGCAGGCACGTAAACCAAATCTTGTCACTTAGATGCATCCAAGAGAGATTACGTTTTCATGTTTAAATGATTTCTTAGATCTAGGACAATCTTCCTAGATATGAAGAGAGAACTAATTCTTAAAAAGAAAACTAGTAATATTTCTCCTGATATATGCAATCAATCTTTAACTACGGTAGGACTCCTAAAAGGCTCTACTTTTAGACACAGCGTTGTGATAAAAAGAACAGGCCTCAGAGCTAGACTGCCTGGATTAAAATACTAGTTCTGCCACTTAACTAGGGTGTGCCCTTGAACAGGCTACTCAGCTTAGTTTCCTCATCTGGCAAGTGAAGGTAATTAAATTCCTCACTTCATCGGTTTGTGATAACAACTATTTCTGGGAATACATGGGAAGTGTTTTGAATAGAATAGGCACACAGTCCGTTGTTGGCTCAGTGATGATTACTTCAGAAGATGATTTTGCTTCCTACTTAAAATAAAAACAAACAACAGGTATGAATGCTTTTTAACTTTGTGCCCCGTTAACCATAAACTTGCGGACAGTCCTCACCCATAGGTAATCAAATCTTTTTCCTTTCTCAGAGGACAGAAATGGATTTGTGCACCGTGTTGAGCCTATCTGAGATTTGATAGCTGGAGCACTTTGCTCACTGGTTTCATTTTTTGTCATGTTCAGAACCTTAGCTCTAACACTGGAGAAGGATTTAGGATTTAGAGCCTTGTGTAGGGCAGGATGGAGAGAAGAATAAAAAGAGAGAGATTGTTGAGCTAATGTACAGCAGCTAGGTGAGTTAGGGAAGAAAAGGATGTTAGAAAAAAGGGAAGAATCAAGAGAAGAATCATAATAAGGTTCAGGAACAGGCTTTTTGTGTAAAACGTTGAGAGCATTACAGATTATGTTGCTTGGATACCTAACCTATTTTCAATGTTGGGGAAACAGGATCATGACTTGGATTGGTTGCGATAATTATTTTTTTTTCTAAGAACTCTTTCAGCTCTAAAATGTCCATATTTTTTTGATATTCCGTTCGCCCTAAAGCCCCCAAGTAAAAATAATTATAAGAATTTTGAAAGAATTTAGGAACTGAATTTAGAAAATACATTCCCCCTTTTAAAGTGTATATTTGACATCTGGTGATTAACCTTAAATAGGGAAAACCATCACAATTGTAGCAATTTGTTTTTTCTTTTTCATATTTTCTTCCTTAGAACATTCATTCGTTTAAATAGTTATGTAATAATTTAGGGAAAAGGGGTAGAATTATTAAAAGATGGATGTGAAGTAGCTGATGGGCATCTTAGAATTCTTACGTAAGAGGTATTAGTATTGTGTTTTTATACAAGTTAGCCAGGATTAATGAGCATAACATTTGCTTAATTTATAAATTAATTTGGACACTTTTTACACTTCATTATCCATTCTGCGTAAATTTTTTGATGAGTTAGTTTGCTTAAGGCAACACTAAGCTTTCTCATTCATGTAGAACCTATTTAGCCCTTTTGGTTTATCTCATGGGCAGAGCATAAAGTGCTTGACAAAATTTGATCTGACAGCTTTACAGTTATGTAACATAGAACAGAAGCTTAACAACAAAAAAGAGGGAGAAGTGAGTGATTTATCATAGCAACCTATATTTCTGTCTAGAGCTTTACCACTTTTTTCTTGCCTCTAAACTGTAGCAGAACCGCCATAAGGCTAGTAATTTAAAGTCTTAACCAGTATTTTTTCTAAATAATTACAAACATTTAGAGGTGAAAAGGTCCTTAGGATTATCCTGTCCAGTTGCATCACATTACTAATGAGAATACAGAAGCTTGAAGAGGGTAAGTAACTTGCCCAGGGTCACTGACTTAGCTAGTGGCAGAGCTGACCCAGGAACCAGGGTCATAGAATTCCAATTCCAATTGCTCTTTCTGGTGTAATGGGTGAATAGAATACTTAATAACAAGATAATTGTTGCAGTATTTTTCAAAAGGAGCTTTCTTATAACCATGACAAATATGATTTTGCATATTGAGTAAAAATAATTGTATTGGGAGGCATGTCTCATTGTACCTATTCTTCTAGCCCTACTAGTGGTATGATGTTCTGTTTCTTCATGTATAGATTGAAGCTGATAGAAATATCTCACTATATATCCAATGTGGCTGTGGCTTTCTCTTTAAAGTCTTGTATATGGTCCCTTCTCAGTAAGTATTACCTGTTGCTATTAACCAACTGATGTATAATAGTTTCTGTCTTCATTTAAATACTATCAGGTGATTATTTAGCCAATAAAATTGAACACTGAAGCAAGCAGTAATAAAAGTAATGGATCTAAGGAGAGATTTGCAACACAAAAACATTTTAGAAGAGGTGTATGTGTGTGTGTATGTATGTATATGCACATTGGAATTAGAGAAATACTTTCTAATTCTTTTCATATTAAAAACTATGAAACTATGGTTGTTTTTAAACTCTATTCAGAAATCACAACTTGTAAGTAAAATTTCTCTCCCCAGTAATGCTCTTTATGCAAATTTCAGAGTATTTAACTTGTAGGACTACAGGAACACATGATTGTTCCATTTTGTGTTTGTGTGTGTGTGTGTGTGTGTATGAATAATCTTTGGCTAATAATAATAAGCCCAGAAGCAATGTTTTTCTGTTTAAAGACTGTAGTCTAGGGGCGCCTGGGTGGCGCAGTCGGTTAAGCATCCGACTTCAGCCAGGTCACGATCTCGCGGTCTGTGAGTTCGAGCCCCGCGTCAGGCTCTGGGCTGATGGCTCGGAGCCTGGAGCCTGTTTCCGATTCTGTGTCTCCCTCTCTCTCTGCCCCTCCCCCGTTCATGCTCTGTCTCTCTCTGTCCCAAAAATAAATAAAAAACGTTGAAAAAAAAAAAAAAAAAAAAAAAAAATAAAGACTGTAGTCTACAAAGGTTTAAGAATGAAGGGTAATAAATTTGTTTTTACACTTAAATTAATTTAGTCACGTTGTTCTTGTCTTTAGTCATATACCTATAGTGCAGTGTTTTCTAAAATGCACTGATGTATTACTGGTGATTTAGGAGATGCTCTTAAGTGGTTTTAAGATGAGTGTTTAAATGATGGTAGTTAAAAATTTTAATGCTGAATAGGAAAACGTGTAATCCGATGTATCACATTGGTGGTTTTATAGTTACGGGTGAATAAAATATTTCTTAAAAAAGTGGCTTGAGATTCTGATGTATGCTGTAACATGCAGCCTTAAAACCATTGTGCTAAGTGAAATAAGCCAAATGCTAAGAGACAGTTATTGCATTGCCTAGAATAGGCAAATTCATAGAGACAGGTAACAGAATGGTGGTTATTAGCAGCTGGGGAAAGAAGAAATGGGAAATTATTGTTTAATGGGTACATAGTTTCTCTTTGGGATAATGAAAAAGTTGTGGAGATGAACAGTGGTGATGTTTATACAACAGTGTATGCTTACTGCAGTGCTTACTGCTGCAGAATTGTAAATCTAGAAATGGTTAAAATGCTGCGTTTTATATGCATGTTATACTAAATTAAAAAAAAGCAGAGGGGAGGAAATAGGATGAGAGGTGTGTGTATTTTTAAAGAAGCAAATTGGGGGGTGCCTAACTGGCTCAGTTGGTAGAGCATGTGACTTTTGCTCTCAGGGTCAAGAGTCCAAGCCCCCGCATTGGGTGTAGAGCTTACCTAATAAAAAAGAAAACTGAAGAAAAAAAGAAGTCACTTGAGAAATGTATTGAATAGTGATGTAGGCACTTAACACATTGGGGGAAATGTTCGTGGTGGTATGCAAATTATTGAAGGTTGGGCAACACGAGAGGAAAGTTCAGTGGCTTACAGAGAGTGGCACATGTGAGTCTCAGTCTCAGTGAGCTGTGGACTAGTGGGTGGGCAGACACATGACTTTTACCTGAACCGTATTAGATGAGAAACTAAGCCCTCTCTAAGACTGGTTATTGCCCTCAAATTGTCTTATTCCGGGCTATAATCTTGGGTTCTTTATTCAGATCACCTCCTTTGCCTATTTGATAGAATTGTTGTCTTTTTAATAATGAAACCAAAAAACTGCATTTAAAACACGACATTAGCATTTAAAATCTTTTAAAAACCATAGCATAGTAACAGATGAAAATCACCTATAAACTTGCTGTCCCGTCAAGACTACTTTTCATTCTGTGTCCATTTTGTATTCTTTGCCTTGACTTTAAATCTAAATCTAAACTTGTAAATTAAGTTTTTGGTAGCAGGCTTCAAACATTAACTTCTGTTTCACTCCGTATTAAAAAAAATTTTTTTAATGTTTATTTTTGAGAGAGAGAGACAGAGATAGAGACAGAGCGTGTGCAGGGGAGGGCCAGAGAGAGAGGGAGACATAGAATCCGAAGCAGGCTCCAGGCTCCGAGCTGTCAGCAGTGAGCCCGATGTGGGGCTTAAACCCACGAGTCATGAGATCATGACCTGAGCCACAGTTGGATGCTCAATCACCTGAGCCACCCAGATGCCCCTGTTTGATTCTTCAGATTCTAATTACTGTTAGCAAGTTAAATTTTTATTTTTATTCTTAAAAAAAAATTTTTTTTTAAGATTTTATTTTTAAGTAACCCCTACACCCAACAAGGGGCTCAAACTCAAAACCCTGAGATCCAGAGTCACAGGCTCCACCTACTGAGCCAGCCAGGTGCCCCCAGCAAATGAAATTTTTAAATGTGTTTCATTCATACATAGCTTGTTCTGGTAGCTAATTTTCAACAGAGTCTTTTGGTTTAAGGGAAATGGTATAATAGTAATCTTTCTTGAGCATTGTCTAGTCAGTGGTATGGACCATTAAAGGTCTCTTAGGGTGCCTGGTAGTTCAGTTGGCTAAGTGTCTGCCTTCAGCCCAGGTCATGATCTCACAGTTTGTGAGTTTGAGCCCCACTTTGGGCTCTGCTGTAGGTTCGGAGCCACCTTCGGATCTTCTGCCCCTCTTTCTCTCTGCCCCTGCCCTGCTCGCTCGCTCTCTCTCTCTTTCTCTCTCCCTCGCTCTCTCTCTCTCAAAAATAAATAAATAAACTTAAACAAAAATCTCTTAATGCTTTACATGGATATAAAGCTGGAATCTTGTCTACAAGTAAAAACAGTTATACATTCTCTTAACTAGTGTCCTAATTATGTGTCTTTCATCTACTATTGACCATTTGTTTTGTGTTTTTAGCTTGACCTAAAATTTTAATCTTCATTAGAATAGTTAGATCGGACTATAGAATGTAATGATGTATTTCCTTAGTTTGTTTTTACATACTGACTTTGACAGAGATAAAAAGATAGTCTCAAACTAACAAATAAGCTTGCTTAAGTATTGCTGTTTTATTTTATGATCCTTTTCAGACTCCACCATCTTAGTTATATATAGGCTCCTGGTTGGGCTCTCTTAAAATCTTTAGGTTTATTTTTCCTTTTTATAAATTGGCTGGAAATCTTGTGGCATTGCTTTCGTCAATAGTTTGACAAATGTATCTTGCTTTCTCCCTTTATTTAGACTTTTACATTTACTGACAGATGGGCTGAATTGGTGTGTTCTATTTCTAGGTTTTGATTTTAAAAATCAGTTTGATTAAATATATAAATATACAGCATTATTTGAATAAAATAATAAATTATTTGAATAAAATTAGGTTCCCAGTCATATGTGCACCAAGTTTTAAAGTTCTTAGGATCAAGATTTCAGATTATGGTAAAAAAAAAAAAGTTCTCATTATCCTCATATCTTCAAACTTCAGAAAAATATATTTAATTGTATATAATTGTTACTGTATGTGTCCTGTCTTTCATGTGTTTATCTCATATTTCCATTAGATATTCAGTTCTTGGTTACTAATATTTTTGTTGTGATAAAACGTATCTGAAGGTCACTTCAGGGAAAAGTAACTTCTATTTTCTCAGTTGATTTTCTTCTGCCTTTCCCCTTTTAAATTTTCCTTTATCAAAACTGAAGAATTTATTGACAAATAGAGCAGTTCTGCTCTTCAGTTTTTATTTTGGGTAAATATAAAATAGGAAAATTTTAAAACAAAATTATCTGTACTAACTTTATACTTCCTTTAAAAACTGGTAGCTCCAGGGGTGCCTGGGTGGCTCAGTCAGTTAAGCATTGACTTCACCACTCGGGGCTTCGAGCCCTGCGTCAGGCTCTGTGCTGATAGCTCAGAGCCTGGAACCTGTTACAGGTTCTGTGTCTCCCTCACTCTCTGATCCTCCCCACTTACACTCTGTCTTTCTCTCAAAAAGGAAAACATTAAAAAAAAAATAAAAACAGAAGAACTGGTAGCTCAGTATTTGACGTAGATTGTTTTTATTTAACTTTTTATCATGGAGATTTTAAAGAGTACACAAATAAGCATCCTCTCCACAATGCATCTGACAGGTCTCTTAAGTTTTCTTTTTATTTCATTTATCTCTCTCTCTCTCTCTCTCTCTCTCTCTCTCTCTCTCTTATTTATTTATTTATTTATAATGGAGTTGTATTTATTTTTTTTTATGAGTGGGGGAAAAAGGCAGAGGGAAAGGGAGAGAGAGAAACTTAAGCAGGCTCCACGCTCATTGTGGCGCCTGATGAGGGGCAGATCATGACCTGAGCCCAAATCAAGAGTCGGACACTTAACCAAGTGAGCCACCCAGGTGCTGCTCTTAAATTTCTTTTAATTTACATCAATTTCCACTCTTTTTTTTTTAAACTCCATTCTCTGTTAAAGAAGCTGAGTTCTAAATATGGATGGCTGCATACTTATGGTTTCATTTCATGCTTGTCTAATGGCTTGGTTAGATTTGGGTCCAGTGTTCTTGTCATATCATGTGAGAATGCATATGTCTGCTCATCTTAATTTTAGTAAGATTGGTCACTGTAGGTATACAGACCTAACACTAATGAGTGCATGTATCCCTACCAAAATAATCATACCCAAATATTCATAGGAGCTCAACTGTCCATCAGTAGTAGAATAGGTAAACAAACTGTATTTGGTATGATGGAACACTACATAGTAATAAAAGGGACAAATTAACTGGTCTAACCAACAATATTGATGTTTCATACAGAAGTAATGTTGAATGAAGAGAGTTAATGCAACAAAGAGCCTGCTGTATGATTTCAGATATAAGAAGTTCTAAGATGGGCAAAATTGTCTGTTTTAAACGTACTCTAAGACCAATGAAATAATACTACCTTATTAAAAACTTTGCCCCCTTCTGATTGAAATAGCTCCCCTTAATCATATACTCAGTTTCCATAGGTATTAGGATATATTTCCATATCTTATTACATTGATTTGTCTATTCATATGCTTGTCATCACATTGTTTAATGTTTTGATAGTACGGTGCTTTTTTTCTGTTGTTTTTTTTTTTTTAGATTTTATTTTTTTCATGTTTGGTTACTTATTGTGA
Organism: Panthera leo; assembly: GCF_018350215.1. Lineage (NCBI taxonomy): Eukaryota > Metazoa > Chordata > Mammalia > Carnivora > Felidae > Panthera > Panthera leo. The sequence goes on along the minus strand of NC_056679.1, from coordinate 139,129,321 downwards.
GAGAAAGAGAAACAGAGCATGAGCAGGGGAGAGTCAGAGAAGGAGATAGAGAATCCTAAGCAGGCCTGATCTTTACCTGTGCCGAAATCAAGAGTCAGATGGCTGGGGCACTTGAGTTGCTCAGTTAAGCATCCGACTTCAGCTCAGGTCATGAATTCATGGTTTGTGAATTCGAGCCCTATGTCAGGCTCTCTGCTGTGAGTGCAGAGCCCACTTTGGATCTTCTGTCCCTCTCTCTGCACCACCCCCCAAATACATAAACGTTAAAAAAAAGATGCCTAATTGACTGAGCCCCCCAGTTGCCCCTAGATTTTATTTTTAAGTAATCTCTACAGCCAAGTTGGAGCTCAAACTTACAACCTTGAGATCAAGAGTCACAGGCTCTATCTACTGCGCCAGCTAGGTGACACCCCTTTTTGTTATTTATTTTATTTTAGTTTTTAGAAGTAGACTCTGCTCAGTGTGGGGCTTGAACTTACAACTTCAAGATCAAGAGTTGTGTGCTCTACTGACTGAGCCAGCCAGGTGCCCCTAAAAAGTTTTATGATAACTTTTTTGTTTTTTTAAATTTGTATTTAAATTTTGGTTAGTTAACATACAGTGCAATATCGGTTTCAGGAGTAGAATTCAGTGGTTCCTCACTTACACACAACACCTACTGCTCATCACAAGTGCCCTCCTTCGTACCCATTATCCATCTAGTCCATCTCCCACCCACCTCCCTCCATCCACCTTCAGTTTGTTCTCTATTGTTAAAGAATCTCTTGTGGTTTGTTTCCTTTTTTTTTTTTTTACTCCCTTCCCATATGTTCATCTGTTTTGTTGCTTAAATTCCATGTAGGAGTGAAATCATATGGTGTTTGTCTTTCTCTGTCTGATTTTGGTTGACATAATATGTTCTAGCTCCATCTATGTCATTGCAAATGGCAAGATTTCATTCTTTTTGATGGCTGAGTAATATGCCATTCTATGCGGGCGTGCCACCTGCCCACCCACCCCACATCTTCTTTATCAGTCAGTGGACATTTGGGCTCTCTCCATAGTTTGGTTATTGTTGATAATTATGTGTTTTAGTATCTGACAGGGTTCATACTTTTCTCCAATCATTGCTCTGCCTTTTCAGGATTTTTCTAGCTACTCTTGCTTATTTATTCCTTCTAATTAACTTTATAATTTGTTTTCCCTCAGGAAACAATAAAACCCTGAAGGTATTTTCATTAGGATTCCATTAAATTAATAGATTATCTTAGGGAGGACTAATACCTTTTTGGTGGTGAAGCATCCTTTCTAAGAATATGGTTTGTGTTTCCTGTTTGTTCACTTTGTTTCTTATAGTAATGTTTTAGACTTAACTAGGTTTCCTATTGTTTATTGTTAAATTTAAGCCTGTTTTAATTTTTGGTGTTTAAATGGGATCTTATTTTCTATTTTTACTCATTTTTTTCCATTCATTATTATTTTTTTTTTACCAGTGGTTATTGTAAATATGAAGGCTTGATTTATATGTTTAATTTTATATCTTGCTATTTGACTATAATTTCGTATTATTTGGAATAATTTTTCCATTAATTCTTTGGGATTTTTCAATTAAATAAATTATTTGCAAATTGAGCTGGAGATAGTCTTCTGCTGCAACCCTCACACCTATCCCGAATTGTTATGCCTTAATTGCTTTCTCTCATCTAATTGCATTGACAGATACCTATATAATTTTATATAGTAGTAGTGTCCTTATTTTTCTTGGCTTTAGTGTTTCCCCACTAAGGTGTTGTTTTGTTTTTTTTTTAATATCTATATATATGAGAGATGTAATTTACATGCTGTAACGTTTACCTATTGCAACTGTACAATTCAGTGATTTTTGAAATAAATTTGTAGGGTTGTACCATTACTATAATCCACTTGTAGAACAGTTTTGTTATTCCCAAAAGTTCCTATGTGTTTGTCCTTTTACAGTGGCTTAAATGTTGGCAGGTATAGGATGATATATGCGTGTGTATTTATATGTAAATATGTATATCCTATGCGTGTATAAATATATTTTTATCATTTTAAGGAATTATTCATTAATTTCTATTTGTATTAAATTAAAAAAAATTTTTTACTCTTTATTTTTGACAGAGAGAGAGAGACAACATGAATGGGGAAGGGGCAGAGAGAGAGAGAGGGAGACACGGAAACCAAAGTAGGCTCCAGGCTCTGAGCTGTCAGCACAGAGCCTGATGCGGGCTCGAACTCACAGACTGCGAGATCATGACCTGAGCCGAAGTCGGATGCTCAACTGACTGAGCCACCCAGGCGCCCCATATTAAATTTTTTTTAATGTTTATTTATTTTTGAGGGACAGAGTGTGAGTGGGGGTGGGGCAGGGAGAGAGGGAGACACAGAATCTGAAACAGGCTCCAGGCTCTGAGCTGTCAGCACAGAGCCAGACATGGGGCTTGAACTCGTGAACCGCAAGTTCATGACCTGAGCCTAAGTCAGACGCTCAACCGACTGAGCCACCCAGGTGCCCTGATTAATTTATATTTCATTGCTTGCTTTACTACAAATGAACGTTTAAAAGTTTTATTGTTTGATAAACATTTTCAATCAGCGGGCTCAAATTGTTGTCTGTCTTGGCATAGTGAAAATGAAGTTTCCTTGAAGTGTGGTGTTACAATAAAATTTTTTTTTTCTATGAGTAAAGAAAGGTAACATTTCATATTCTGAAACATTTGTTCCATGTTGTTTGTTGAAGAGGATGGCATTCCCTGTGGATATGCTGGATACTTGCAGTCATGAAGAATTGGAAAATTCTGCTGAAGATTACATGTCAGATCTAAGGTGTGGCGACCCTGAAAACCCTGAACGTTTTTCTCTTCTCAATATCACGGTAAGGTGTGCTAAGGTGATTGTAATCAGTCTTTTCAGTTGAGTTTATATGTGAAATCGTATCTGCTTACTTTTTAAAATGTTAACTACTCACTTTTGAAATTTTTATCAAAAGACTATTCAGTAAAGTGAATAAATATTGATTTGTTACTATAGCAGTATGATCAAGTTTTAAAAAAACACACTCTACAGGTTATTGCTTAATATTTATATTATGCCTTTAAAATTATATGTAAGTTGGGTAACAGTTTGCTGAGACTGGTTACGGGATTTGAGCTGACTAAATTTAGATTGAGAATTTGTGATTTTAGAAGGTTTTTAAGAAAGAAAAATCAGAACACTAAATTGCACATTTTTGTACCACAGATCTTCCTTTTCCTGAAGTACTAGAATCAAGCTTTCTAATTAGTAAGCATGATATATTGTGAAAGAAAGATAATTAGACTTGGAATTGTTAGAATTTCCCTGTGAACTAGATGGTAGGCAAATTCTCTAACCTTTATAGGCCTTGTAGTTTTCTTCTAGTAAGTGATGTTTAAGAGATTCTTTAAAGTCTCTTCTTGTAAAGCACCGGTATTTTATAATTATCTGAATTGTAGTATCATCTGTAAGTGGGGAATTATGGTCAGATTAATGAAGGTAGGCAAACCTTAGAGTTTCATGTATCTCACTGGAAAAACCGATTTACCTGTCTGTTGTCTTTTGCTATAAAATGGAGTTTTTTTCCCGTGAAATTGTGTAACAGATAATAAACTAGTGTCTTTTTTAATGAGTTTATATGTACCATATCATGCCTTTGTTTTTATTTGTATTTGTGGCTAGAGTACAATAATAATATTTATTGAAATAAACTTCAGTTTTTTGTCCCCGAAGATAATAAAATTCTTGCAAAAGGGAAGTCTGATACAATTTTTTGACACGAGAAATACCTTCTATGAAATTACATAATTAGCATTAATGTAGGAAAAGTTTAATATTTTGGTAGAAGCATGTTGTTTTTGTCCTATATTTTCTTAATAGACTTTTCACTAATCTTTACTCACTTGTCATTTCAGATTCCTATTAGCCTGTCCAATGTAGGCTTTGTACCTCTTTATGGTGGAGATCAGACTGAGAAAATTCTTGCTCTCTTTGCACCTGAGGACTCACTCACAGGTACCTTTTTTTTTTTTTTTTTTTTTTTTTTTTTTGCTTAATAAATGGGGCACATTGTATTATAAAGTGTAGATATATTTATCTATATAAACCTTATCAAATAGTAATATTGTATGCTATAAGACTTAAATGTTAATAATCATTTATTCTATTTTTAGCTGTGGCACTTTACCTTGCTGATCAGTGGTGGGCTATTGATGATATTGTGAAAACATCTGTCCCTTCTAGAGAAGGGCTTAAGCAGGTAACAAGATCCTGTATTTAAAAGTGTTTCTTATGAGGCCATTTCACAGTTTGTTTCCCATTAAACATTGATAGTTCTTAAAGTTATTGAGCACTTCTCCATTTTAGTATGACCAGGTTGTATTAGATGATTAAAGTTTCATTGTTTTGATGAAGCTGGTACTCTGATTGGGCTTCCTCAGTTTTATGTGGCTCTGAATGTATCTGAGAATTAAGTGATGAAGAGTGAGTCTCTATGGGTTACTTGAATGGTAGTTACCTGTATTGGCTTCAGCTTCTGATTTCCGTATAGGGTAGACAAAAACCTAGTTCCCTCCGTGTGTTTGCTTAGGTTCTCTGTCTCTAGGAGAGACTGACCAGGAACCTTGCCTATCAGGCCCATTTCAGGTGGTCTATTCAAGTGCTCTACACAGTGGAATAGAAGGGAGATCCTCACTAGCATACTTCCAGGCTTTGTCCCTTTTTTTCTGTCCTCGTCACCATCTTCTCATTTCCTTCGAGGAAGACATAGATGACCTGAATTCTGCATGCCTCAGTGCTGAATGGAAGAACCAGGCTGTGAAAGGCAGAATTAAGAAACAAAGAGGATCTAACGTGATGAAAAGTAGTTACCCATAGGTTCAAAAAAATAACTGCACATGTACATCGTGAAGAATAAGCTAAAACAGCGCATATGAAAACGATTGGGGGCTTTAGTTAATTAGAAGTAAAATGAAGGTAAACAAAAAAGCTAATACAAGAACTGAAGTTTATATAGCAAAGCCCCATTGTTTTAGCAGTTATCTTCAGTGTTTTTGTCTGTAGTATCTTCAAGCCCCAATGGGAAGAGAGATGATAAGGATCTGGAGCATTTCATGAGTGAGAACTGGAATGGCAAAAGTACCCAAAATTGCATTAGATCAGTCCTTTCTTTCATTCGTTCCTATGTTCCTGTGGTAGGAATTTAGGGGAATGTCATGGCTCTCTTCAATTATTTTTAGACTGTATGGCTCCAGAGTATCAAAGTACAGTCTTTGGCTGTAGTCAACTCAGTATAAAGAAGAATTATATACTGGTCAGAGCTGTTCAAGGAAGGAATGGGTTGCCTGGAAAGCAAGTGAGCTTTGTCATTTCATGTGTTGTTTGGTATCTGACATCTCCTAGTGTGTAGTATAGTTAAGGGTTTTTGTTTAGTTTTGAGAGGAGTGTTGGTATATGGGTTAATGCTTTTTTTCTCCACTCACCTAATTATAGGGCACTCTTGTTTTTCTTCAAGGAGGCTTGAGGAGAAATACCTTATGGGTAGTAAGTACTCTTGTTTTTAGTAGTGAAAGATGTCTGTGGGAGGAAAACCCCATTGTTTGATGTCAGAAAGTTGGTGAGTGGTCCCTGTGACCATGTAACCCTGCATGTAGGAAGTGAGGCTCTGTTTCTGTTCTGTGACTGCCCCAAGTTTGTTTTTTATCAGACTTGCCTGGTACCACTGTCATCACTCATCTGATCTGGCAGAAGGGTCTGTGGGTATGTATGTGGGGTGAGGTGGGTGTTTCTTATAGTTGTCTAACTATAGACATGACTGTTAAACGAACATTTTACCTGGAAAAAATGAGAGAGATTCCTTTCCTAGGAACATAATTATGGATTTCCTCATCAAGTAAGGTAATGGTTCTTAAAGATCTAGAGGATAACAGGAAGCTTTCTTTTTTTCTTTTTTTTTTCTTTTTTCTTTTTTATTTAATATTGAGACTGGAATGGGGTGAAAAGAACTGAAACAGTAGAGGTAGCCTGGGTCTGGGCAGCTGGTAGCAGAAACAAAACACTTGAGCGCTAAGGAAGAGATGGCTAGATCATTGGTACATTGGAAATTAGTTTTTCCTGTTTTAGAATTTTGCTGAGAGGCACTATTTCCATGCCTATGTGTCTATAGAAATGGATTGTTGTTGGCATGAGTGGTTACTCATCACTTTTACTGTGATGATAAGTTTAAGAAATCATTATTAGTGTATTTAAAGTGCTTTGTGCATGCCAGTATGAGGTGTGGAAGCAGGGAGCAAGGTGGATAGCATCTCTGAATGCATATCATAACTGTTGTGCCTGTGTCTGACTCTCTTTCCAGGTGAGAACTCTTGGGGAGAGAGTGGTACTGTATGTTCTGAATCGAATTATTTATAGAAAACAGGAAATGGAGAGAAATGAGATACCATTCCTGTGCCATAGCAGTACTGATTACGCTAAGATTCTGTGGAAGAAAGGAGAGGCCGTTGGGTTTTATTCAGTTAAGCCTACAGGTAAGTCTTTAAAAGTTATTTAAACTACATATTATGGAAGCTTCCTTTTTAGACCCCAACTGTATCTGTATCCTTTTAAATTACTCTGTAGAGTTTAAATTGACGTGATTTTACTTAGTATTTCTTAGGAGTACTTTGATTCTACCTTTCTATGTAAAAGAGGATTGTTAGGAAAGTCTTTTGAAAAAAAAACAAAAATAAACATTTGACAGAGGGTAAGATTTGTACACATATGTGTAAAGAGAGGTGTACTTTGAGCCTCTGATTTGGCTGTCTTGACTTCTTACCATGCCCTTCTCTCTCTCCCTCTCCCCCCCCCCCCCCCCCCCCCCCCCCCCCCTTTAAATTTTAGTTAGTTAACACACAGTGCAATATTGGTTTCAGGAGCAGAGTTCAGTGATTCCTCACTTATACAACACCCAGTGCTCATCACAAGTGCCTTCCTTACTACCTATCATCCTTCCCTTAATTTAAAGTGGTTGTTTGATTCCTGCTGCTGTCACCATTACAGGCTCCTTTTAAAACTACTCTCTACCTGTGGACCAAATGCATGGCCTCTGTCTGCCTCACACAAGTGATTAAGCCTGATTTATTAAAGGCAGCTTTGCTAATTACCATGAAAAACAATTTATTTCGAGAATTTAGACAACTTTGAAATTGTTAATCTTCTGAAGTTTGGATTTTTTTAAAAGTTTATTTATTTTGAGAGAGAGAGAGCACTCGAGTGCACAAGCAGGGGAGGGGCAGAGAGAGAGAGAACCGAAGCAGGCTCTGCACTGTCATTTTGGAGCCCAGTGTGGGGCCCGAACTCACAAACTGCAAGATCATCACCTGAGCCGAAATTGAGAGTTGGACACTTAATCAAGACTGAGCCCCCGAGACACCCCTGAAGTTTGGATTTTTGATCCTAAGACTTAGCTATACCCTATTCCTAAAAGATGGGTGCCACTTCATTTTGCTTTACCTATTTTCCTGCTGTTTCAGTTCCCTGGAGGTACTGAAGCCACAAAGCTCTAACTTGCTTGATCTGTGTATACATATATACCCACCACATAGCAAAGTCGGCCTGCTCTGTACCTTGACCGGAAGACCTTTCGTAGAGAACACTCAGATTAATTTTTGGTCTTTTTTACATTTCACACCTTCCAGATTTAGCTTTTTTTTTTTTTTTTTTGGTCTGATCAAGTTTGGAACTAGCTCATAGACATTTGGAGCACATATTAGTTTATACTTATTTATTTGGAACTTTGCTTTAGATGAAAGGCACACAGTTAAAGGGCATAACATTGCTCTTTGAGTGTTTCTGATCAGTACCTGATTCCAGCAGCGTGCTTCTCTTCCTTTTTCATGCTCATTTGGGCTCCTTCTCTCCTCGGTGACCTGGCCTCTAGTTTTGCTTGTTCTGGTAGTTAACTAAATATTATATCCTGGAGTTTTCAAGTGCCGCTTGTCTACCACTTTTAGCACCTTCCGCAATTTTCTACTAATTGCATTACCTCCTTACTATTTATTTTAGTTCTTTCCCACTTTTAAGTTTTGGCTCTCATCCACCAGATAACAATGCAATTAGGTGTGCTTATACCAGACTTTGAATTAATAATCATTTAATTCAATCTGAAACTATTATTTTTTTTTTAAAGGAAACCCAAGTGTAAAATATTTTGGAAAAATTGCTCAAAACAAATACTAAAGCACTTTCTATTTTATTTTTTAATTTTCTTATTATTTATTTTTTTTGTAATTTAACTTTATTTTTTATTTTTTAAAGTTTACATCCAGATTAGTTAGTATATAGTGAAGCAATGATTTCAGGAGTATCTTCCTCAATGCCCCTTACCCATTTAGCCCATCCCCCCTCCCACAACCCCTCCAGTAACCCTCAGTTCTCCATATTTATGAGTCTCTTCTGTTTTGTCCCCCTCCTGTTTTTATATTATTTTTGCTTCCCTTCCCTTATGTTCATCTGTTTTGTCTCTTAAAGTCCTCATATGAGTGAAGTCATATGATTTTTGTCTTTCTCTGACTAATTTCACTTAGCATAATACCCTCCAGTTCCATCCACGTAGTTGCAAATGACAAGATTTCATTTGTTTTGATTGCCGAGTAATAGTCTGTTGTATATATATACCACATCTTCTTTACCCATTCATCCATCGTTGGACATTTGGGATCCTTACATACTTTGGCTATTGTTGATAGTGCTGCTATAAACATGGGGGTGCATGTGTCCCTTTGAAATAGCACACCTGTAGCCCTTGGACAAATGCCTAGTAGTGCAATTGCTGGGTCGTAGGATAGTTCTATTTTTAGTGTTTTAAGGAACCTGCATACTGTTTTCCAGAGTGGCTGCACCAGCTTGCATTCCCACTAAAACACTTTCTGATAGAAGTATTCATAATCTATGTATCAGGAAAAAAACTCCCAGTAACAAAAAGATAAAATCTTTATTAAACAAATATGTATTGAATGAAAGCCTTATGATATTACTCTTTATGATTTTTAAGTTAAATAGCATATTGGTATATTGGGATATTTGTTGGGATGTAAAATTAGTTTTGATATATAAAAGGATTTATATATATATTTATATATATATATATAAAAGTATATATATATATACATTTAAAAGGATTTACATATATATTTATATATATAAGGATTTACATGTATTTATATATATAAGGATTTACATATATATTTATATATAAAAGGATTTACATATATATTTATATATAAAAAGGATTCACATATATATTTATATATATATAATGATTTATATATATATTTATAAGGATATATATTTATATATGCTTATATATATATTTATATGTGTATATGAAAGGTTTTATATATATAATAGGATTTGACTGTTTATGAAGTCAAATCCTATTACAGTGTAATGAAATTTAAGAAACTGTATAATTTTTTTTTTTGTCTCAAGTACAGAGATCACTGTGGGAGACTTAGAGTTTGTATGGTTTTGGGGTTATGGAGATGTCATTATTAAAAGTAGGTTTTTACAGTAGCTTGTGTGAAATCTGGAACATAACTCAAAGGGAATTCACAGAATTTAATAACATCATTATAACAAAAGATTTTCTGGTCCCTTCTATAGTTATTGAGTATTTTTATCTATTAAAAAAGGAATAGGATTAGTGCTGAACCTTGTCTCATTCTGGTAGTAAGTAATATTCATTAATGGACTTATAAACCAAAAAAAAAAAAAAAAAGTGAGATACATCTATTTCATTCAAGATACATTTTGAGTAAAATTTTATTTTTCACCTAATAAGTAATTTTCCATTTGTAGAATACATTTATGTTTTGATCCATTGTGTACTATTATTAATGATGATAATAACCCAAAATTTATTTTGGTTTCATAATTAGAACTGTATGGTCACAAGAAATTTTAAAAATCTATATTTGTGTACAGGTATGTTTTTGCACTGAAAAACAGTTGAATAATCAAGTATATAATCCAAGAATAAAAGTACATTACATGATGATAACATTCTGTAGAATACATATAAGAGAAATAGAAATTCAAGGAGAAAAAGGAACATCATAACATTTTTGAGTGTTAAGGAATGGTTAGTTCAATAGTAAAGGAACAGTTAAGGGGATGATAACGGTTATCAAATTGATAATAATTTCTAGGGTCTGTTAGATTTATTAAAGTGATATAATTTTTGTTTATCTTTAATATTATTAATTGTAAAGGGAAAAAATAGTACATTTACATAGAGAATCATGGCAGACACTCTGTTAACTAATAAATCATGGTTAATATCACCAGGAGTAACACCTGTCAATATCATGGACTCCTGATCTCTGATGTACTGAGAAGGGCATAACATGATTTTTGGTATTTTTGCCCAAAACACATAACCTTAATTTTATAATGAGAAGACATTTGCAAAGCCAAATTGAAGGTTATTCTACAAACCAACTGATCAGTAATCTCTAGAAGTGTCAAGATCATGAAAGACAAAGGTGGAGGAATTATCAAAGATGAGAACTAAAGACATATTAAACGAAATCCAGTATGGAATCCTAGATTGGATTTGGAAACAGAAAAGAGGCAGTAGTGGAAAAAGTGGTGAAATTTGAATAAGGTTCTAGTTAATAGTATTTTATCAATATTCATCTCTTGGTTTTGATAATAGTACTTTGATACTGTAAGAAGTTAGCATTAGGGGAAGCTGGATGAAGGGTATCTTGGACTCTGTATTTTTGCAAGATTTTGTAAGTTTAAAACTTTTATAATAGTTTCTTAGAAGTTGATATTGGTAATATGATAGAAATTCTATCCTTGAAATTATAGAAACTTAAGAAAATTTTAGATGTTACCAAGAGATGTGAATACGTGGTATTTCAAAAAGTTTTTAAGGTTACAACATAAGCAAAAATGTTTGAGGAATTTGAAGTGGCCAAGAGAAAAAAATTGTTTGTTTTCTTTTTTTAAAAAATGTTAGTGTTGGTTTTAGAGAGAGAGAATGAGAGTGTGAGCAGGGAAGGGTCAGAAAGAGAGGGAGACACACAAGCTGAAGCAGGCTTCAGGTTCTGAGCTGTCAGCACAGAACCTGATGCAGGGCTCAAACCCACGAACTAGGAGATCATGACCTGAGCTGAAGTCAGATGCTTAACCTACTGAGCCACCCAGGTGCCCCGAGAAAAAAAAAATTTTACAAATACCAATGTAAGTGGTTCGTCTTGGAAAGGTCCCAGTCAGATCATCCTTCTGTGAAGCTCATTGTCAGCCGTCACCACTGTGTACACAGAACATCTAGTCAGCTTTTTAATGTCTCATTCCTAACTATGAAGAAATTGCTTAGTTAGGGAAAGCCACTGATAGGAAATATAGAGACCAAAAAATAATTAAAGCAATTTGGAAGAGACAGACAATGCAGAAGCAAAACAACTGTTAATATAGTCCTTACACTGATGAAGTGAGGACAAGATATATTAAAAGAATGTGAACAGAGCTCTTGGAAATTCAGAATTACAATGTATGAAAGATAAAGTTGAGGAAATAGCTCAGAAAGTAGAACAACTACAACATGAACCCTAAATGATGGAAAAGAGGAAAGAAAATTACAGGAATGGTCTGAAAAATAGGTGTTTCAAGAGAGAACAGAGAAACTGGAGGGGAAGAAATGACCAATGAAATAATTCGAGAAAATTTCTCAGAACTATAGAACATGCATTTCCACATTAAAAGGACCCATTGAGAATCCATCACAGTGAATGAAAATAGACTCATACTGAGCTAGTTTAGTGTGAAATTTCAGAAATCCGGGATAAAAGAATTTTGTACATCTCCAGAGAATGAGAGAAGCATATGTACAAAGGATCAAGAATCAGAAGGATTAGATTTCTCATCACTGCTGAGCACAAGAAGTGAAATAGTGCCCTTAAGGCACTGAAGAAGTGTGGTTATGGTGCAGTTGGGACTGGGTGTATAAATGTGTGGAAGAGGTAAACTCTCCCCTTCCTTACTGGGAAGTCTGTTGATGGTGCCTGGAATGGAAACATCAAGAAAAGTAGTAAGTTAATTAGAGATGGAAGTAAATACCAGAAAGATCAGTTAAACAGTTTCAGAGTGGTCATTCCTGGGGAGCAGAAAATATTTATGGATCACAGAGGCCGTCATGGGACTGCTTTTTTTTCCTTTGAGTCTCAAAGGACTGTTGTGCTCTAAACAGTATGCATGTAAAAGTTTGATTAAAAACAAAAGTGAGGGGCACCTGGGTGGCTCAGTCGGTTAAGTGGCTGACTTTGGTTCAGGTTATGATCTCGCAGTCCATGAGTTCGAGCCCCGCATCAGGCTCTGTGCTGACAGCTTGGAGCCTGGAGCCTGCTTCAGATTCTGTGTCTCCCTCCCTCCCTCTCTAGCCCTCCCCCGTTTGCGCTCTCTCTCTGTCTTTCAAAAATGAATAAATGTTAAAAAAAAAAAAAACAAAACCGAAATAAAAGTGAACATTTAAAAAATGGAACTACAGTAAAACCTTGGTTTGCAAACATAATTTGTTCTGGAAACTTGCTTGTAATCCAGAGCACTCCTATATCAAAGCAAATTTCAAGAAACATTGGTTCAGTTCTGATCATGTGGCATTCGGTGTCGCATACTACTTGTATTGCAAGACATCGCTCTCATTTATCAAGTTAAAATATATTAGAAATGGGTGCTTGTCTTGTGAAATATTCACAGACCAAGTTACTTGTGATGCGGGGTTTTACTATATTTCCAGAATCTAATCAGTGTCTACCACAAAACCTAGCTGAACTTTTTTTTTCTTTTTTTTTTTTTTTTTGAGAGAGAGAGAGAGAGAGAGAGAGAGAGAGAGAGAGAGAATATGAAGGAATCCCAAGCAGGCTCTTGCTCAGCGGGGAGCCTGATGCAGGGCTTGATCTCACTACTGTGAGATCATGGCCTGACTCAAAATCTAAGTTAGATGCTTAACTGACTCAGCCACCCAGGTAGCCCTCTACCTGAGCTTTGTAAGTCCTCACAGCATCTGTAACGATAAAAGCATTGTGCTAACTAGAAAACTACTTAATGAAAAATATCTCATGTAGTTGTGAAAAACAAAACAAGAAACCTGTTTGTTAATTCAGTGGTTAATTCAGTGGAAATTTTATAACGTTGCCCTTTGTCAAGATACAGAAAAGATGTAAATTTGTGTAAATCACATATCACATTTTAGCGTATATAAGCTGAGAGAAAAAAACAAAATGGAAGACACTGTCATTGGTTGCTGTTTGGGAAATGTCCATTATTATTTGGTTTCAGCTGTGAACCACCTTGATCTAATTTGAAGACCCATATTTTTGGGGAAAAAAATGAAGATCCACATTTTTGGAAAGTATAATTAACCATATCAGGGAGGCACAATCTAATCAACAGCTATCATTTTGTTGAGTCACTACCAAAGGGACTTATGATCAGTACTAAGGGACATATGTTTGGTTTTTGTAACCCTCATCTGTAATAATTCATAATGGAAGCGTTTTTTTCTCTCTCATTATTTGCTAGTCAGCTTTCTTTATGATTTTTAGATCTTTTAGTTGAGATGATCTGTTGTCTTCCCTCCTTTTGTGGGCAAATCACTCACCTCCTGTTCACTGAAATTCCTATCTCTGGCCCTTCTGTTTTTAAAGGAACATCAAACTGTGATATAAAATGGTAAAGATTGGTAGTATAGGTAAAGGCAAAACGTAGCAGAAATTTGTGTTGGAGGAGTGAGATTATATTGTAGGGCCTTGAGTCTGTCTAGGTATAATTTTTTTTTAAAGGAAATGAACAAAGGCACGGGGAAGTCTCAACCACTGTTGGCTACCCGAAGTGTGTCATTGGGAAATGAAGTGGCTACTTTGTTTTCAGGTGAATTTCTAGCCATCTAAAAAGCCACATGCTTTCCAATAAGGGCTCTGTTTATTAGGGAGATATAGGGGTGCTTTCATTGTCAATATAGACACAAAGATGGCTGGTCTTGGGTTCCTCTGCCTTCAAAGCACCAAAAATCTAGTGGATGAGACAGAAAACTATAGTCATTAAACAGCTACTTATAATTTAGTTTGGTAAGTACTGTATTCGAGTTATCAAACAGGAGTCACTGAAGAGTGGAGCAGCAAATTTTGCCTAGAGGAAGGTGTCACTGAGGAAGTAATAATTAAAAGTGGCTTTTAGTAGGCAGAGAAGGGGCAAAGGGCAAGAACTTCTTAGTAAACTTATAAATGGGACATAAATACATGAAAGAAGGCACAGAGTCATGAAAATTGAAGGTGTATTTGGGACGCCATCCTGGATAAGCTGGTGGGACTAAAGGGTAGGGAGGGTTGAGTGGGTGAGAGGTAAAGATGGAGGTCCCCTTGTGAAAGGTCTTAAATGCCATACTAAAGTTTGGAATTTTATTGGCAAAGAAGCTATTGATTTTATGTAAGGGTAACATGATTAAATATTTTAGTGAGATAATTTTTGTAGGACTTGGTGATTGGGTAGGGAAATTGTATTCTCAAATCAGGGAAGTCAGTTAATTGGGAGCTATTTTAGTGGTCCAGGCGTAAGAAGGACTGACATTAGGGATGCGGGAATAGGAATAGAGAAGGAAACAGATTTGAGGGAGATTTTTGGGTGGACAGAGTATGATGACTCCAGTCTGTATGTCGAAGGGGAGGGGAGGAACCAGTGATGACTTCCGTGGGTTTTGGCTTGGGTGCCCGGGTGGGAAGATGTTAAGATGGGAGTACGGAAGGAGGAGTGGATTTGGTAATACTTGAGTTCACTTTTGACATGTAAAGTTCAATGATCCAATGGGACATCTAAGAGATAGTTAGAAATAGAAGTTTGATCGCATGGGGGAGGTGTGGATTTTGACAGAAGGCAGTGCAATTCTGCTTATTATCTATGCATGAGTGTATTTGTAGATGCATGATTTTATGATTTTGTGGTAAGTAATCTCTGCCTCCATTGTGGGGCTCAAACTCAACCCTGAGATCAGGAGTCGCATGCTCCAGTGAATGAGCCAGCCAGGTGCCCCAGAAATCAGTGTCATTTTAAAACAAAGATGAGATCAGTCAAAATGCTTGTGTAAAGTGAGTGTGTGTTTATGAATATTGGTGTGAGGATATAAGTTACTGGAAGCAGCGTGAAGTAAACAAACATAACTGTGGAGGGAATCTGCCTGGGGAAGGTAGTATCTGTTGAGATGTGCTCACTGATTTCCTGACAGTTAAAAAGGAAATGTTAATCTAGTGGGAGATAAGAGAAAGGGGAAAGTTAGCGGAAGCTGCCAACTGTCCACTAAATATTTGTGCTTCATCTTCTTTATTCTAGTCATTGGCTAATAGCTGCACAGTCAGGAATTATATTTTCCACTCACTTTTGAGGCTAAGCTAGGTGGGGCTGTGTGACTAGTTGTTCCCAAAGTGATGAAAAATGGTATGTGTGACAGAGCAAAGTGGTTAAGATGCACTGCTTTTCTCCATCTGTGGGGAAGCCACAAGATAGAAAGAACTTGAGTTCCTGTGGTAGTCCAGTTTACCCAGTTTCCTGTATTTATGTGCTTGTGTAGCTTGCTTGAATCTGAGCTGGCCTTGTGACATGGTTTACCAGTAGAAGGCAGCACAAGTGACGCTGTGCTAAACCTTAAAGCCTGGAAGTTTGTACTGTTAGAAGCTAAGTCACTATGTCAGAAATATGACTGCTTTGAGACTGCCATGTGGTGAGGAAGTCCAAACAGCTGCGTTGAGGAGAAATGAGGCTCCCAGCTGGTAAGCCCAGCTGCGCTTGTAGTTCAGAAGCTAATACACTGTATCTTGTGGGAGTGAAGCCATTTGGACTTTGAGCTGTTTCATTGCCCCATCTGATACCATGTGAGAGTTGTGATAAATGAAGCAAGTTTTTGTTATAAGCCAGTACATTTTGGGATGGTTTGTCGGGCAGCAATAGGTGACTGAAACATTTCTTAGATGGTTGTGCATCAGAAAACTAACCACTTTGCATTAATACCTATGTGGGACTGCTGCTTAAGCAAAAATAAGTCTTACGTTAAGCTTTCCATATTGGTTTGTTAAAACAGCTAATGTTACTAAAACTGATTTATAGAGCATTTATGCTGTGATGAGACTGTGATAAGGATACTTGACTAGTGGTGTATGACAAGATCTCTCATGTAGATATAATCACATTGTTTGTTTAGAATTCACTTTAGGGGCGCCTGGGTGGCTCATTTGGTTGCGCGTCCAACTTCAGCTCAGGTCACGATCTCCTAGTTCATGAGTTCGAGCCCTGCGTTGGGCTCTTTGCTGACAGTCAGAGCCTGGTGCCTGCTTCGGATTCTGTGTCTCCCTCTCTCTCTGCCCCTCCCCTGCTTGTGCTCTGTCTCTCTCTTGCAGAAATAAACATTAAAAACATTTTTTAATAAAAAAAGAATTCACTTTATGCATGCATTCTCTGGAGACAGTCACACACTGATGCCTTCATGAGACATTAAACCAGTTTTTATGAAGGTGAGGGAAGACATATTCCTGGTGGACAAAGAAGAAATGGTGATTCCATGAGAACAGAAAGCCACTCAGTTGGGGCAGAATATCTGTTCTTGAATTTGACGCATAGACCCTGAATGATATTGTCAAATGTTATTCATCTTTTAAAAATTATTTCTAAGTGTTATATAGATAGGGGAGGAAGGAAAGGAGGAAGAAGGTGAATAGGAGAAAGAGGAAGAAGGAGATAGAGTAAAAATTGTAAAAATTCTCCTTGTGAAACTTAGATTTTAGAGGAGTTAGCAATGAACAGAGACAAGTGGACAATGCTGCGAAGAAAACTAAAGTAGACAAAAGAATGGAGTGTGTGTGGGAGGTAGTGTTTTAAATAGAAAGGTCCACATACGCATCTCTGAAGGAAGTAAGGGATGATTAGATACGTGATGTTTCAGGTGAAGAGGTTTTCAGGCAAAGAACTGAAACGTAGAAGCCCTGAGGCAGAAGCAAGTTCAGGGTGTTTCAGATAGAGCAAGAAGGCCAGTCGCTATAGTAGAGGGAGTGAGTGATATGGGGATAGAGAGAGGCAGGTCCATATCTTAAATTGTCTTGTAGGCCAAGGAAAGAGTTTGAATTTCTTCTGGTAATGAGAGTCCATTGAAGGGTTTTGAACATGGGTGCAATGCGATCTGAGTTTTGTTTAGAATAAATAATTAACTCAATTGTATGAAAAACCAGGAGAGGAGATGCCGGGGTTGAGTTTAGTTCGTTAAGAGGCTGTTGCACAGAGGCCCTGGTGAGAGCTGATGGTGGCTTGGACAGGGGAGATGGGGTAGAAGTCATCATATTTGAGATAAATTATGAAGTTACTGCTGCAGGATTTCTGATGGATTGTACATGGGCTATGAAGGAAATGAGTTAAGGATGAATTATAGACTTTTTGCTATGAGTAGCTGGGTGGGTGGTGATGAGGCTTACTGAAAAGTTGGTAAGGGAAGATCAGCTTTGGGGAGTTTCCATGAAAAATCTGATTAAAAATCATTTATTGGAATCACAGGTATAAATTATTATTCTGTTTTGTTTAAATTTTAATAGCTTTATTGAGGTAGTATTCACATTTCATACAATTCACCTATGTAAATTATGCAATTCAGTTTCTTTTTCAGTAGGTTCACCAAACTGTACAAGTATCACCCTAACCAAATTTAGATCACTTGGGTCATCTCCAAAAGGAAACCTTGTACTCATTGGCAGTCACTTTAAACTCCCTCAGCGTCTGGCCTTAGTCACCCACTAGTCTGTCTCTAGATTTCTGTCTCTCTAAATTTGTCTATTTTGGACATATAAATGGAGTCCTACAATAATATAATCAGACACAGTAGTTTTTTGTGTCTGACTTCTTTGGATTAGAGTACTATTCAAGTTTTGTCCATGTTGCAGCGTGTTAATGTTATCACCACTTCATTCCTTTTTAGGGACAAATACTGTGCCCTTGTATGGATGTACCAATATCGTCTTTCATCATTTGATGGACTTTTGAGTTGTTGCCACTTTTTGGTTATTATAAATAATGCTGTTGTGAAGATTTGTGTGTAGGTTTTTGTGTGGATGTGTTTTTATTTCTCCTGGGTATATACCTAGGAGCAGAATTGCAGGATCATATGGTAACTCTAAGGTTAGCCTTTTGAGGAGCTGCCAAACGGTTTTCCAAAGCGATTGTACCATTTTACATTCCCACCAACAATATACCACGTTTCTCCACATCCTCACCAATACTTATTTTTATCTATCTTTCTCATTTTAGTTAGTTTAATAGGTATGAAGTGGCATGGCATTATAATTCTGAATTGTATTTCCTTAATGGCTAAGAATTTTGAGTGTCTTTTCATGTGTTTATTGGCCATTTCATGTATATATGTCTTCTCTGGAAAAATGTCTTTTTAGATCCTTTACGCAACCATTTGTAGATTGGGTTGTCTTTTTTGTTTTTGTTTTTGTTTTGTGTGTGTGTGTGTGTGTGTGTGTGTGTGTGTGTGTGTTTTTTTCCCCCTTCAGCTTTATTGTGGTATAACATGCAAAAATTGCTAGTATTTAAAATTGATAATTTATTGTGTTTTGATATATGTATACAAGCTGTGAAACTATTAACCACAATCAAAATAACAACCATATCCATTATCCCCAAAAGTTTGTTTGTGTTTCTTGGTAACCATCCCTCTGCCCACTATGAATCCCCAAGCAAACTATCTATTAGTATAGATTAGCTTGCTTTTTCTGGAATTTCATAAAATGGAATCATTACATTATGTACATTTTTGTTTTAGTCAGGTTTCTTTCACATTAGTTAATTTAGAGATTCACATATGAAATTCACTCTTTAGAAAAACTTTTTTAGATATTTATTTTTGGGGGAGTTCAAGGGGGGAGAGGGGCAGAGAGAGGGGGACGGAGGTTCCTAAGCAGGCTTTGCACCACAGCAGTGAGCCTGATGTGAAGCTTGAACTCAGAAACCACAAGATCATGATCTAAGCCCAAGTGAGATGCTCAGCCGACTGAGCTACCCAGGCTCCCCAAGGAATTTACTCTTTTTAAAATGATTTTTATGTATTCACAAAGTTGTGCAACCATCACCATTATCTAATTCCAAAACATTTTCATCACTTCAAAATGAATGCCTGTGATCATTAGCAGTCACTCATTTTCTTCACCCAACAGTCCCTGGAAACCACTAATCTACTCTCTATGTGCATTATTTATCTTGAAAAAGCTTTTTTAAATCCTTACTTTATTGGCTTAAGAACACAAGATTTACTCTTAACAGATTTTTAAGTGTAGGATATATTATTAGCTATAGGAATAATGTTATACAGAGGATCCATAGAATTTACTGATCTTATATTAATGAAGCTTTCAACCCATTGTTTGGCAACTCGCCATTTCCATCTCTCCTGCCTTGGTGACTACTGTTTTCTGCTTTAAGAGTTTGACTCTTTTAGATACCTCTTATGGTTGGAGTCACACAGTATTTTTACTTCTGTGGCTGGCTTATTTCATTTAGCATGATGTCCTCAAGGTTCATTCATGTTGTCATATATCACAAGATTTATTTTTTATTTTTTTACATTATTTATTTTTGAGAGAGTGAGAGAGCGTGTGTGTGCGTGTGCACACCATCAGGGGAGGGGTAAACAGAGAAGGAAACAGAGGATCTGAAGTGGAATAGAGGATCCTGATGTGGGGCTCTAACTCAGGAACAGCAAGATCATGACCTGAGCTGAAGTCAGACGCTTAACTGATTGAGCCACCCAGGTGCTCTATAAGATTTATTATTTAAAAGGCTGAATATTATTCCATTATATGTGTATATCGCATTTTCTTTATTGACTCACCCATCACTAGTGGACATTCAGGTTGTCATACCATCTTGGCTATTTTGAATAGTGCTGAAATGAACATGGGATTACTGATATCTCTTTGAGATCCTGATTTCAATTCTTTTAGATAAATACTCAGAAGTGCCATTGCTGGATGATATGGTAGTTATATTTTTGATTTTTTGAAGAACTTCTATATTGTTTCCATTGCGGCTGCACCATTTTGTATTATGATCAACAGTGTACAGGGTTCCAGTTTTCCGTCACCAACACTTGATGTCTTTTTGTTTTGTTTTGTTTTGTTTTGGTAATAGTCATTCTGACAGGTGTGAAGTGATACTTCTTTATTGTTTTGATGTGAGTATCCCCAATGATGAGTGACCTTGAATGTTTTTTCATATACCTGTCAGCCAATTGTATGTCTTCTTTGGAGAAGTGTGTATTTAAATCCTTAGCCTATTTGAAAAGATTTTTTTAAATGTTTATTTATTTTTGAGAGAGGGAGAGATAGAGGGAGGGAGGGAGGAGGGAGAACATGAGCCAGGGGAGGGGCAGAGAGAGAGGGAGACACAGAATCCAAAGCAGGCTCCAGGCTCTGAGCTGTCAGCACAGAGCCCGATGCAGGGCTCAAACCCACGAACTTCAAGATCATGACCTGAGCCGATGTCACATACTTAACTGACTGAGGCCAAGGCGTGCTCCAGTCCTTAGCCCATTTTAAAATACAATTTTGTTTGTCTTTTTATTATTGAGTTAATAAGCATTCTTTATCAATTTGATATACAATTCTTTTCTGGGATATATAATACGGAAATATTTTTTCCTATTTTGGGGTTGTCTTTCACTTTCTTGATGGTGTCCTTTCAAGCACAGAATTTTTAAATTTTGATGAAATACAATTTATCTTCTTTTTCTTTGTCACTTTTGCTTTTGGTATTTATCTAAGAAAGCTTTGTGTAATCCAAGGTGATAAAGATATATTGCTATCTTTTCCTCTAAAGCTTTATAGTTTTAGCTCTTATATTTAGGTTGATAATCCTTTTGCATTTAATTTGCTCATAAGTTGTGAGGAAAGGAGTCCAACATGGTTTTGTTTTTTTTTTTTTGCTTTTTTTTTTTGCATAGGTGAATATCTTGTCATCCCAGGACTATTCATTGGAAAGGCTATTCTTTTTCCATAGAGTTGAGCTGGAGCCCCTGTCAAAAATGATTTGACTATAAATATAAAGTCTTGTTTCTGGACCCTCAGTTCTATTCCAACTGATCTCTGTATCTGTTCATGTGCCAGTACCATACTGTCTTGATTACTGCAGCTTTATAAGATTGAAAATGGCAAGTGTGAATCCTCCAACTTTGTTTTTCATTAAGATTGTTTTTGCTTTTTGAGGTCCTTTTCAATTCATATGAATTTAGGATCACCTTGTCAGTTTCTTTTCTTTTTTTTTAAGTTTGTTTGTTTGTTTGTTTATTTATTTATTTATTTATTTAGAGAAACAGCATGAGCAAGTGGGGAGGGGCAGAGAGAGAGAAAGGGAGAGATTCCCCAGCAGGCTCTGTGCTACTCTGTGCTCTGTTTGTGAGATCATGACCTGAGCTGAAATCAGGAATCCATGCTTAACCGACTGAGCCCTCCAGGTGCCCCAGACCATGACAATTTCTGCAAAAAAATGTAGCTGAGAATTGTCAATTTTTAGGTCAATTTGGGGGAATATATTGACATTTAATAATTATAAGTCCTCTGACCCAAGAACATGGATGTCTTTTCATTTATTTAGATGTTCTTTAATTTCTTTTAACAATGTTTGCAGTTTTCAGTAAGCATATTAAGCTTTGCAGTTTTTTTGTTAAGTTTATTTGTAAGAATTTTATTATTTGTTAATGCTGTGGTAAATTGTTTTATTTAATTTCATTTTCAAATTGTTCATTGCTGGTATATAGAAATATAATTGAATGTATATTGACCTTGTTTCCTGCATCGTTGCTGATGTGCCTTTTATCAGTTTTAATAATTTTTTTGTGGATTCCTTAAGATTTTCTATATACAAAATCATGTCATCTGAAAATGTAGCTCTACTTCTTTCTTTTCAGGCCAGCTGTCTTTTGTTTGCTTTTCTTGCTTAATTCGAACCTCTAGTACAGTGTTGAATAGAAGCAGTGAGAATGAAGTTTTGTTTTATTCCTGATCTTAGGAGAAACCGTCCAGTCTTTCATCATTAAGTGTGATGTTAGCTGTGGGTTTTTCATAGTCCCTTTATGAGGTTTATGAGGTTTATGAGGTTTAGGAGATTAAGTATTTTTATCATGAAAGGTGTTGGGTTTTGTCAGATGTTTTTCTTTTTCCTGTTTATTGAACTAATCATATGATTTTTGTTATATTTAAATTTATGTGAGCACTTCCATTCTTAACGTTGGAAAAGTCTCATGTATTAAAGAAATTAAAGATGGGTGATCATCCTCATTTGGATAGATGGTAGAAGCCTTGGGAGTAGGTGAGATTTCCCAGAGAATATATGGAAGAAGGTGGTCAAGTTGGAACTTTGAGGATTATAAGTATTCAGTCTCCCATGTGCAATGCTAAATTTAATTTAATTTCAGTTAGTAAATTTAATGAAACTTCATCTTTCATCTAAGTTAGCAGGTTGTGGTTTTGCTTTACTAGATAATCGAGTAGAACTTGTATACAAAGTACAGTTGACCCTTGAACAACATAGGTTTGAACCGTATGACTTCACTATATATGTATTTTTTTCAATAAATACAGTACAGTACTGTAAATGTATTTTCTCCTTCTTGTGACTTTCTTAATAACATTTTCTTTTCTCTAGATTCCTGTATTGGAAAAATATAGTATGTAATACATATAACATACAAAATGGATGTGAATGGACTGTTTGGTATTAGTAAGGCTTCCAGTCAATAGTAGGCTATTAGTGGCAGGTGGATTTTCAGCTGCTCAGGGGTCAGTGCCCCTGACTCCCAAGTTGTTCAAGGGTCAACTGTATAAATATTTAAATAAAGGAAGAGAATCTGCATGTTTTTTTTGTTTGTTTGTTGTTGTTTTTTTTTGTTTTTTGTTTTTTTTTTTGCAAGGAGCATCTATGTGGTAAATAAATAGAAGAATTTTAAACTTTATGGACACTAATTCCATAAACTTTAACACTTGAAGATGCTGGAATTTACCTCTTCTCTACTCGAAGAAATGTTTGTGTGAAACAAAAAAAATCAATTTGTGGAAAATTTCTGTCATGAAATTAGGATTTTTCTGTAAGGAACCTGAAACTTGTACAGTAGTGAATGGCCATAAATCCTCAGGCTCCATATTGAGAATTAGAACCAGATAGTGCTTTTACTTCTCATTTTTTCTTTGTCCTTTGAACTACTAGTGCTTATGAAGTAATGTCTCTTTTGATTTCAGAATCACTATTAGCAGTTATATTATAAAAAACCTCTGATTTCAAGGTATTATATATAAGTTGATTATGGTCAAAATAGCTTGTTGCTGAGACTACCTGTTAGACTTTTACAGGTAATTTGTATATTTCAGCTTTGTGAGTAAAATTGACAATTAAAAGTGGTACATACTTAAGGTGTACGACTTGATGATATATGTATACATTGTGAGTCACCAAAATCAAGCTAATTAACATATATTGCTGCACATAGTTACCATTTCTCTTTTTTTTTGTACAGTGATAACATTTAACTTCTTCATAGCAAATTTCAAGTACACAGTATTATTAACTATAGTCATTATTTAAGACCTTTTAACCCATAGATATACCCTAACCAAATGTTGGCAGTTAAGATCCAAGTAATGTGAATTTCCTATTGTAAACTTAAATTAGTTGATAGTCTTGGAGACTGTTACTGAAATTCTCCAATTTAATCATAAGTAATTCAAATTATTTGGTTCAACTAATAAAAAATCTTGTTATATTGACCAGTTCATCAAATAAGATTGGTGAAAGTCAATTTGTAAGTTGTTTGTTACCTGAAATTTTGTTTCCTCCTTGAACTGCATTATTGGAATTTATCTCAAATAATATGAATAATCTGAGAACAGTAAGTTATTTTATTTATGGCACAAAAAGAGTAGAATATTGACTGATAAATATGAACTAATTCTAAAATTAATATAGATAAGTGTGGGATACCCTACCATGATGCCCACAACTTATGTACTGTCTTAAAATGTGTTAAGGTGCTAACACATCTAATTAGAGGGTCAGAACACAAATCAGGGTTCTTAAAAGACAAACCAGTATACCTGTGTAATAAGACGCATATTTAGTTACTATAAATTATTTATCCTGTTTAACCTTAAACATACAGGGTATTTTAAAAAATAGACTCCCAGCAAAAAGATTGCTAACATAGCCATTTCTAAGACCAGTGTTTCCATTTAGTCCTAATCTATAGTCTTTAAAAATCTGGAGAACTAATTTGCTTCTTTGCCATCATGAAGTAGACAAAAATGAGACTGTACTCACTAGAGAAAAAGGGAAAAGATGGGTGTTCAGGGACCATAGCTGGAATGAGATACTTTGTGTATTATAACCTATATGCAGCCATCAAATACTCTTTCAGTTCTAAAATGTAGTAATTGATGAGTTTTTTTTTTTTTAATTTTTTTGAGTGTTTATTTTTGAGAGAGAGAGAGAGAGAGAGAGAGAGACAGAGCATGAACGGGGAAGGGCCAGAGAGAGGGAGACACAGAATCCGAAGCAGGCTCCAGGCTCCGAGCTGTCAGCACAGAGCCCAACGCGGGGCTCAAAATCACAAACCCTGAGATCATGACCTGAGCCGAAGTCGGACGCTCAACCAACTGAGCCACCCAGGCGCCCCAATTGATGAGTTTTAAAGTTGTGCAAGTCTACAGAGATGCATATTCTAGTATATAGCTCATAAAATGAGAAAGAATAGTTACTTGTGTTAGGTGATACTGTTGGCAAACAAAATACATAGCTCTTCTCATTATCACATATATACTTTTTGATGTGTAATAGCAGCTGGAAAGGATTTTATATTATGAAATTGATCCATTTATTTAACATTCTTCTTGATGTAGTAAACTAACCATTTCTAGAAAGACTGTTGACTCATGTTCTTTAAATGTATGTACATATTTGGCCTTTTAATGTGAAAAATTGTTGGGTTTCTGTTTTATGACTACAGGAAGTGTATGTGCCTCATTTCTTACCCAAAGCTACCAACTGCCAGTCCTTGATACAATGTTTGTAAGAAAGAAGTATCGAGGCAAAGATTTTGGTCTTCAAATGCTGGAGGACTTTGTTGATTCCTTTACAGAAGATGCACTTGGCTTGCGGTATCCACTCTCCTCTCTAATGTACACAGGTAAATTAAGTTAAAAAATGTTAAGCTTGTCTCAGTGTCACTTCTGAGTTGTTTCTGCAGATATTGTAAATGTGCATATATGAGTAAGTATTAAGTAAATTTGGATTCTTTGGCTCCGTAGGGCTTCATTTTACAAATATGTCCTTATTTCATGTAATGGCTTTTTGGAAGTGTGGGAGCTTTTTTAAAAAGTTGAAATATAATTCACATACCATAAAATTCATCCTCTTAAAATGTACAATTCAGTGGTTTTTATTATAGTCATAGCTGTACAACCATAGCCACTATCTAATTCCAGAACATTCTCATTATTCCAAAAAAAAACCCCTGCACCAGTTAGTGGTCACTCTTCATTCCTCCATTCCTTCATCCCTAGCAACCAC
Source organism: Panthera leo (assembly GCF_018350215.1). Taxonomy (NCBI): domain Eukaryota; kingdom Metazoa; phylum Chordata; class Mammalia; order Carnivora; family Felidae; genus Panthera; species Panthera leo. The sequence goes on along the minus strand of NC_056679.1, from coordinate 139,103,683 downwards.
TAATCCATTTTCGTTCTCTATGGATTTACCTATTCTGGACATTTCATACAAATGTAATCATGGGATATGATTATATTATAAGCCCTTTGTGTCTGGCTTATTGTGCTTAAAATTTTTTAAGGTTCATCCATGGCGTAGCATGAGTCAGTGGTTAATTTGTTTTTATGGATGAATAATAGTCCATTTTATGGATATGCCACATTTTGTTTATCCATCATCCGTTGATGGGCTTTTGGGTTGTTTCCACTTTTTCATCGTTATGAATAATGCCTTGATTATGATAAATTGAATACCAAATGAATTATAGGTGCATGTCTATTTTTGCAAAAAGTCTTAGGGAGCTTTAGTTATCCTTCACTTTAGGCAGAAATTGCCTAATAATATTTTGTTGATGTCGTTTGTATAATTTTGTGAATAAGACTCTTTGAAATGTGAAAATAAAGGAGTACATTGAAAATAGAAAATTTTAGACTAAGTGGCATCTCCATTGTCTATTTCTTGGTCTTCCTGTCTATCTTGTAGCATGCTTATTAAATTTGAAGAACTTGGATTTCCATTTGGTTTTCTCTTTCAATGTAATTAGTAGTTCCTTCATGATGCTCCGTGTCCAATATTTTTGATGATCTTCACTTGTTTCCATGAATATTTTTTTTTAATTTTTTTTTTAACGTTTATTTTTGAGACAGAGAGAGACAAAGCATGAACGGGGGAGGGTCAGAGAGAGGGAGACACAGAATCTGAAACAGGCTCCAGGCTCTGAGCTGTCAGCACAGAGCCCGACGCGGGGCTCGAACTCACGGACCCGCGAGATCATGACCTGAGCCGAAGTCGGCCGCTTAACCGACTGAGCCACCCAGGCGCCCCCATGAATATTTTTAATGATATAGGAAATATTATAGTGTTTGACACTGTAAGCTTTAGAAAGATAATTTTCATTCTGCATATAGGTAATGAGTGCCAAGTATGGATGGGCAAGCTAGAGTAGATGATTAGCTAACTATGAGGAGCTGATTTACACAATACTATAGCATGTACCCATTCCTAAAGACATGGATTAAATAAAGTCTCCTGTATCTTTTATTCACTTGGAATTTATCCTGGGTACCGTTTGAGGTATAGATCCGACTTTATTTTACGTGACAGGTATGTGGTTGTTCTAGTCTCATTTATTGAATAATGTATTTTTTTGCAGTGTTTGGCATTTATGTCTGTATCAGGTTAGCAGACAGTGGTCCATTGACCTGCTAATTGTCTTTAGAAATAAAGTTTTATTGGAACACAGCCATGTTCTTTCATTTACATAATGTCTATGGCTTCTTTTGCACTAAAACATCAGAATTGGTTAGTGCCCATATTGACAATATGACAGTGCCCATATTGCCTGTAAGCTTAAAATATTTATTACCTGTCCCTTTAACAAAAAGTTCACTAAGTTTTCATGTATAGCATATGTTAAATTTTTGTGTGTATATATATTTGTGTAGATTTCTTATTTGCTTATTCATTTCTGTTATCTTTTAAGTTCCATTACCTCACTGTTATATTTATTTTAGCTTTTGAACATCTAAAAAGACTAGTCTCCCCCATTTAATATGTCTGACCTTGCTTATTTGTTTCCCTGTGTGGACTTGAGAATCTATTTACTAGATGAAAAACAAAATTCTGTTGGGATGTTATTGGGATTACTTTTATATTTACAGATAAGCCCCTAAAGACTCCCCAAAAAACTGTTAGAATTGATAGGGGTGCCTGCCTGCTCAGTCAATGGAGCCTGTGACTTTTGATCTCAGGGGTTGTAAGTTTGGGCTTCATGATGGGTGTAGAGATTACTTAAAAGTAAAATCTTAAAAAAAAAACAAAAAAACCAAAAACAAACACCAAAACTATTAGAACTAATAAATGAATTCAGTAAAGTTGCAGGATACAAAATCAGTTTGCAGAAGTCTGTTGCAATTCTATACACTAATAAGGAAGCAGCAGAAAGAGAAATTAAGAAAATAATCCCATTTACATTGGCACCAAAAATAATAAAATACCTAGGAATAAACCTAACCAAAGAGGTGAAATATCTGCACTCTGAAAACTATAAAACACTGATGAAAGAAATCGAAGACAACACAAAGAAATGGAAAGACATTCCATGCTCATGGACAGGAAGAAGAAATATTGTTAAAATGTCCATACTACCTAAAGCAATCTACAGATTGATTTATTTATTTTTATTTTTATTTTTTTTTTGCAATCTATAGATTTAAATACAATCCTTATCAAAATACCAATAGCATTTTTCACATGACTAAAACAGGCAATTGTAAAATTTGTATGGAACCATGAAAGTCGTCCGATAGTCACAGCAACCTTAAAACGGAAAAGTAAAGCTGGAGGTATCACAGTCCCAGATATCAAAATATACTATAAAGCTGTAGTAACCAATACAGTATGGTACTGCCACAAAAACAGACCTGTAGATCAAATAGAAAGCCCAAAAATAAACACATAATTATATGGTCAGTTAATCTTTGACAAAGGAGGCAAGAATGTGCAATGGGGAAAAAACTCTCTTCAACAAGTGGTGTTAGGAAAACTGGACAGCATCATGCAAAAGAATGGAACTGGACCCTTTATACACCATACTCCCAAAATGGATCAAGGACCTAAATGTGAGAACTGAAACCATAAATATCCCAGAAAAGGACACAGGCAATAATTTCTCAGACATCAATCTTAGCAACATCCTTCAAGATAGGTCTCCTGAGGCAGGGGAAACAAAAGCAAAAATAAACTTTTGGGGCTACATCAAAGTGAAAAGTTGCTGCCCAGCACAGCAAAGGAAATAACACAGGAGAATGAAAAGACAGCCTGCAGAATGGGAGAAGATATTTCCAAATGACATATTTGGTGAAGGGTTGTAGTATATAAAATATATAAAGAACTGATACAACTCAACACGGAAAAAACAAATGATCCAATTTACAGTGGGCAGAAGACATGAACAGACATTTCTCCAAAGAAGATGTCCAGATGGACAACAGACGCAGAAAAAGATGCTCAACATCAGTCATCATTAGGGAAATGCAAATCAAAACCACAATGAGGTACCACCTCATACCTGTCAGAGTGGCTAAAATCCAGAAACAACCAATTTTGGCAAGGATGTGAAGAAAGGGGAACTCTCTTGCACTGTTGGTGGGAATGCAAACTGATGCAAACTGTGGAAACAGAATGGAGTTATTCAAAAAATTAAAAATAGAACTACCTTATGATCTAGTAATCACACTACTGGGTATTTACCCAGAGGCTATTAAAACACTAATTGGAAGCAATATATGCACCCCTGTGTTTATTGCAGCATTATTTACAATAGCAAAATTATGGATAAGCAGCCCAAGTGAATCTATACATTCAACTGGCGTACGCCTGAAACTGATTTAACACTGTATGTTCACTACCCTGGAATTAGAATTTTTAAAAATGTCAAAACAAAACAAAACCTTTACATGTTAGCTTATGGAGAATTGACTGTTTTCTTCTATCCAACATATTATAATTGTGTAATATGTACAACTGTAGGATTTTGTTCAAACCAGTTAGCATGTATATTCTCCATACAGTTCTTAGAACTAATATAGGAAAAAAATGTATATGTTTAGGAATTTTATCTTTTTTGTTGCTATTATAGATGTTGTGTTTTCTTACATTATTTCTTCTCACTAGTCGTTATAAATATGAAAGATACTGATTTGTATTAATTTTGTACCCATCCACATCAGTAAATTCGTAATAACTCTAGAGTTAATTATCTTGAGTTTTCTAGAATCTGCCTCTTTGTTAGGGCCCAGGCTGAAAGCCTTGCCTGATCGCTGCCCAACAAAAATGTATCTTTCCTCCTCTAAGTCTTGTGATGCTTTACATGTAGTGTTCTTATACTTCTTAAGTACCTTCTAAGTACCTTATCTTCTATTTCTTCTAAGTTTTTATTTTAACAACAGTTTAGGTGCTGAGTTCATTGTGCATAAAGTCCACGGATAGGTCTTTTGTAACACCACTTGGTCTAGTTCTTTGCATGGAATGAATGTGCTGAATAAATGGCTGTGAAAAGATTCTGTGAGGCAAAGAAGGTTAAAATAGTTGGGAGACATTTAGCATTGGGGAATATCTGTGGGGAATTGTAGGGTCCATATTATAAAGCTTATGCTTTAAAAGAATGTTATTGCAAGGCTGAATGAATTAATTAGTGCTGTCAGTAATGAATGAATTAGAATGTCAGTAAGAGGAAGAAGTCTTCAAAACTTGTTAAGGAATAGCTAATGCTGCTTAGTTGGTAGATGTTCTTTCTTGTGGGCACATACCTTCTGTATTATTTAGCTGAATGACATTAGTGTGAGAGTTCTCTTTCTGACTCTGGCCAGACAAATCTGAACTGGGACCTTCAAGTCTAGTCACCCTTTGTAAAGTACTCCTTTTGGACCTCATACTGTGTAAGGCATTCTCTACTGTTTTAGTCATTTAAATTCAGACAGATGATCAGTGTGGCCTCTTGTGCTTGTTTTCTCTGGCCTCTTCTTTCTCATAGGTATAGAAGAAACTGAAACCAGAAAATGTGAGAAACATTTTCAAATATACAGGAAAAAAAAATGAGACAATAGTATCCTAGTGTCAGTGTATCCTTATCCAGATTAACAGTTGGTAAGGTTTTGCCTTGTTGTTTTTATTAACTTGTAGGGAGAAGTAAATAAAATCTTGTAGATACAGTTGATGGTCTCTTTGGACTCCTCCGTAATCCCATTCCCCTTTCTCCTTTTCTCCCCAGTGATAATAGTGTTCCTGAAGTTGGTGTATATCCTTTCTGTTCTAAGTTTCATACTTAGATCTGTGACCATAAACACCATAAGGCATCATTTAGTTTGCCATTTTATTTTATTTATTTAAAAAATATATGCAGCTGAGATTTTTTTTTTTTTTAAATGTGTTATTTATTTTTGAGAGAGAGAGAGCGCGCGTGAGAGCGATCAAGATGGGAGGAGCAGGAGAGAGAGAGAGAGAGAGAGAGAGAGAGAGAGAGAGGGAGAGGAAGACTCAGAATCCTAAGCAGCCTCCAGGCTCTGAGCTGTCAGCACAGAGCCTGACACGGGCTGAAACTCAAAACCCGTGAGATCATGACCTGAGCTCAAGTCAGACCCTTAACCGAATGAGCCACCCAGGTGCCCCTATTTATTTTTTTATTTTTGAGAGAGAGCGCGCTCAAGGGAGTGAGGGGTAGAGAGGGAGGGAAGGAGAGGGAATCCCACAAGGGGCAGAGAAGGGGGAGAGAGAGAGAGAAGCAGGGCTCATCCGAAGCAAGGCTTGAACTCACAAACTGTGGGATCATGACCTGAGCTGAATTTCAATGCATAACCAACTGAGCCACCTAGGAGCCCCTTGCTTTTTTATTTAAAAAAAATTTTAAGTTTTTTGGGGCTAAAATATATATAACATAATATTTGTCATTTGAACAATTTGTGTATATACAATTCAGTGGCATTAGTCACATTCACTCTCTCAATTTGCCTATTCTAGTTACTGCATAGAAGTGGAATCATACGGTATATGTTCTATGTCTGTGTTATTTCCCTTAGCATAGTGTTTAAGGGCCATCCTCGTAGCATATATCAAAATTTCATTCCTTTTATATGGCGGAGTATATTTTTATTGTGTGAATATGTCACATTTCATTTATTCATCCATTCGTCTTTTGATGACACTTGGATTGTTTTACCTTTTGGCTGCTATGAATAATGCTCTCCATACACATTGGTGTACAGATAGATATGTGTTTGAGTCCCTGCTTTTTATTCTTTGGGTATGTAGCTGAGAGTGGAATTGTTGGGTTATATGGTAATTCTGTGTTTAACTTTTTGAGGATTTGCCAAATTGTTTCCCACAGAGGCTGTATCATTTTGTTTAATCGGTGTTTTTTTTTTTTTTTTTTTTGAGTTTATTCTTGAGAGAGAGAGAGAGACAGAGTACAAGCGGGCGAGGGGCAGAGAGAGAGGGAGACACAGAATCTGAAGCAGGCTCCAGGCTCCGAGCTGTCAGCACAGAGCCCAACGTGGGGCTCAAACTGACGAACTGTGATACAATGACCTGAACCGAAATCGGACGCTTAACTGACTGAGCCACCCAGGTGCTCCAGTATGTTTTTAAAACTTCATATAAATGACATCATTTTGCACCTATACTCACTTGCTTTTTTACTGATCTTTTTTATACATTTATCAATGTTGATCCATATAGCTGTAGTTTGTTGTAGTTGCTGCATAGTATTTTACTGTATACATACTATTTTATTCATGTATCCCTTAGTGATGGGCACTTAGGTTGTACCTCCCACCCCTGTTTAAAAACAGTCCTGTAGTGAATATTATAAATGACTTCTTGTGCATATGTGTAAGTCTTTAGGGTGCATATCCAGAAGTAGAGTTGGAGCATAAAACACATCTTTCCAACTTTACTAACTATTGCAAAATTGTTCTCACACCAGCAGAGTGTGGGAGTTTCCATTTTCCTTATTCTTTGGATGCTTGTTATTATCTGATGGGTGTGAAAATGGTGTCTTACTGTTTCATCTTGCATTTCCTTGGCAGCTAGTGAGGTTTACCTTCTTTGGTTAAGTGATCTTTCAGTTTGCATTATGTGTGAATAACCTTTTCATAGCCTCTACCAATTTCTCTCTGGGATCATTTTATCTTTCTAATTCGATTTTAGGATTTATTTAAAATATGCTTAGAATACTAACCCTTTGTTTTATTCTGAAGATCTCCTAATCTTTGTCTTTATGTTATGTTTTTAATATAAAACTATGATGTCCAGTAAAGCAGTCACTAATATAAATTAAATATAGTTTCAATTTAGTTAAAGTTAAATGGGATTATACATTCAGTTCCTCAGTAGCCTCATGGGACTAGTAGTGGCTACTGTATTCACGGTGATGACATAAGACGTTTCCATTATTACTTTTTTAAAACATTTTTAATGTTTATTTTTATTTATTTTTGAGAGAGACAGAGTACAAGTCGGGGAGGGGCAGAGAGAGAGGGAGACACAGAATCCAAAGCAGGCTCCAGGCTTTGAGCTGTCAGTACAGAGCTCGATGCAGGGCTCGAGCTCACAAACCACGAGATCATGACCTGAGCCCAAGTCAGACACTCAACCAGCTGAGCCACCCAGGTGCCCCCAAGGCGTTTCCATTATTGTAGAAAGTTCTGTTGCATTGTTGCTGATGAAAGTTTTAAACTTTATCATAATATTTCATTATGGATTGTGACTTTTTTTAAATCTTTCATGAGAAATTGTTTAGCACTGTAATGTCCCAGAGGTATTCTCTTATGTTTTCTTTTGTATTTGTTTTTCTTTTGTATTTTTTAAAAGTTTTATTTAATCTCTGCACCCAGCGTAGGACTCAAACTGGTGATCCCAAGATCAAGAGTCACATGCTCTTCTGACTGAGCCAGCAGGGGCCCTCCTGTTAGGTCTTCTTTTAAACATTTTGCTTTTCTTAATAGGTCTAAGAATCCATCTAGAATTTAATGATATGAATGGTGTTGATGTGAGGTCAAGATCTGACTTTTATTTTCTTCTGTATGGATTTTTGTTCTAGCATTACTATTTTGATAGTTTATCTGTTCCCCCCTGAGATGTAATACCTTCTCTATCATTTGCCAAGTTTTTAAAGTATGTGTGGTTGTTTCCTGGTGGATGTTTCCCCCTAGTATTTTAATTTTTTCCCCCTCCTTTTCTTCCATATCCTTTCTTAACCCTTTGTTCTTTCATTTTGAATTTGGGATCGAGTTGTTGAAAAGTTTTCCTAAAAAATAAACTTGTTGGGAATTTGTTTTAAATTGCATAGAATTTACTGAATAATTGGTGGTTTTACACTGTTGAGTTTAATAATCCTTTTGTTTTAATTTTATGCCCTCTAGTAACATTTAGTAATTTTCTCTTTAAGTGATGTGCATCTTATTTTGGGGGGGGTTTATTTTTATTTTTAAATTTTATTTAAATCCTAGTTAACATATGGTATAACAATGGTTTCAGGAGTAGAATTTAGTGATTCATCCGTTACATATAATACCCAGGGGTCATCCCAACGAGTGCCTTCCTTAATGCCCATCCCCCATTTGGCCCATTCCCCCCTCCCAGCACCCCTCCACCAGTCCTCAGTTCTCTGTATTTGAGAGTCTCTTATCATTTGTCTCTCCCTCTGTTTTTATCTTATTTTTGCTTCCCTTCCCCATGTTCATCTGTTTTGTCTCTTAAATTCCACATATGAGTGATACCATGTGATATTTATCTTTATCTGACTTATTTTGCTTAGCATAATAAACTCTGGTTCCATCTACGTTGTTGTAAATGGCAAGATTTCATTCTTTTCATTGCTGAGTAGTATTCCATTTTGTGTGTGTGTGTGTGTGTGTGTGTGTGTGTGTGTGTGTACACCTTCTTTATCCATTCATCAGTCAGTGGGCATTTGGGCTCTTTCCATCATTTGGCTATTGTTGATAGTGCTGCTGTAAACATTGGGGTGCATTTGAAAGGTGTATGTGCTCCTTTGAGTCAGCATTTCTGTATCCTTGGCTAAATACCTAGTAGTGCACTTGGTGGGTCATAGGGTAGTTTTATTTTTAATTTTTTGAAGAACCCCCATGCTGTTTTCCAGAGTGGCTGCCCCACTTTGCATTCCCACCAGCAGTGCAAAAGGATTCCCCTTCTGCCACATCCTCGCCAACATCTCTTGTTTCCTGAGTTGTTAATATTAAGCCATTTAACAGGTGTGACATGGTAGCTCATTGTGGTTTTGATAGGTATTTTCTCTGATGATGTTGAGCATTTTTTCCTGTGTCTCTTAGTCATCTGGATGTCTTCTTTGGAGAAGTGTCTGTTGATGTCTTTTGCCCATTTCTTCACTGGATTATTTGTTTTTTTTGGGTGTGGAGTTTGATAAGTTCGTTACAGATTTTGGATACTAGCCTTGTATCTGATAAGCCATTTGCAGATATCTTCTCCCATTCCATAGGCTGCCTTTTATTTCTGTTGATTGTTTCCTTGGCTGTGCAGAAGCTTTTTATCTTGATGAGGTCCCAATAGTTCATTTTTGCTTTTGTTTCCCTTACTTCTGGAGACATGTCTAGTAAGAAGTTTCTGTGGACGAATGAAAGAGGAGAGATCACAACCAACACTGCAGAAATAAATACAATAATAAGAGAATATTATAAGCAATTATATGCCAACAATTCGGGCAGTCTGGAAGAAACGAACAAATTCCTAGAAACTTACAAACTACCAAAACTGAAACAGGAGGAAGTAGAAAATTTTAACAGACCCATAAGCAGTAAAGAATTGGAATCATTAATCAAAACTCTCCCAACAAGCCAGAGTCTAGAGCTGGATGGCTTCCCAAGGGAGTTCTACCAAACATTCAAAGAAGAGTTAATACCTATTGTTTTGAAGCTGTTCCAAAAAATAGAAATGGAAAGGAAAACTTCCAAACTCATTCTATGAGGCCAGCATTCTCTTAATTCCAAAACCAAAGACCCCACTAAAAAGGAGAATTACAGACCAATTTCCCTGATGAAAATGCATGCAAAAATTCTCAACAAGATACTAGCAAATCAAATTCAACAATACATTAAAAGAATGACTCACCACAATCCAGTGGAATTTATTCTTGGGCTGCAGGGCTGGTTCAATATCTGCACATCAACCAATGTGATATATCACATTAATGAAAAAATCTGATAAGTACCAGATGATCCTCTCCATAGATTCAGAAAAAGCATTTGACAAATTATAGCATCCTTTTTTGATAAAAGCCATCAAACTAGGGACAGAAGGAACATACCTCGAAATCATAAAGGCCATAGACAAAAGACCCACAGCTAATATCCTCAATAGGGAAAAACTGAGAACTTTCCCTCTAAGGCCAGGAACATGACAGGGATGTCCACTCTCACCATTGTTTTTCAGCATAGTGTTGGAAATCCTAGCCTTAGCAATCAGGCAACAAAAAGAAATAAAAGGCATCCAGATCAGCAAGGAAGAAGTCAAAACTTTCACTCTTCTAGATGACATGATACTCTATATGGAGAACATGAAAGACCCCATCAAAAGACTGCTAGAACTGATACGTGAATTCAGCAAAGTTGCAGGATATAAAATCAATGTACAGAAATTAGTTGCATTTCTATACACCAATAATGAAAGCATCAGAAAGAGAAATCAAGGAATCCATCCCAGTTACAATTGCACGAAAAACCATGAGATACCTAGGAATGAACCTAACCAAAGAGGTACAAGATCTTTATGCTGAAAACTATAGAAAGCTCATGAAAGAAATAGAAGACCGAAAGAAATGGAAAAACATTCCATACTCATGGATTTGGAAGAACAAATATTGTTAAAGTGTCCATACTACCCAAAGCAATCTACACATTCAATGCACTTCCTATCAAAATAACGCCAGCATTCTTCACAGAGCTAGAACAAACCATTCTAAAACCAGAAAAGACCCAAACAGCCAAAGTAATGTTGAAAAACAAAACCAAAGCTGGAGGCATCATAATTCTGGACTTCAAGATGTATTACAAAGCTGCCGTATGGTACTGCTACAAAAACAGGCACACAGATCAATGGAACAGAATTGAGAACCCAGAAATGGACTCACAAACCTATGACCAACTAATCTTTGATGAAGCAGGAAAGAATATCCAATGGGAAAAAAGAGTTTCTTTAGCAAGAGTTTCTTTAGCAACTTTCCCAGTTGGGAAAACTGGACAGTGACATACAGAAGAATGAACTTGAACCACTCTCTCACAGCATACACAAAAATAAACTCAAAATGAATGAAAGACCTAAATGTAAGACAGGAAGCCATCAAAATACTATTGGAGAAAGCAGGCAAAAACCTCTTTGACCTTGGCTGTAGCAACTTCTTACTAGAAACGCATCTTTTTTTTTTTTTTTTTTTTTTTTAGAAACGTATCTTTTATCAGGATTTTTATTTTTTGATCATGTTAAAGTTTTCGTAAATGAGACTGCTGTGTGATTTTCTTGAGTTGCCTTAGCATTTTTAAGTGAGTGTAGCAGCTTTCTCTTCTTTCTGTTTTCCAAAACAATTGATATCAGGGATTTCTAGAAAATTCTAAATGTATTTTTCAGCTTGCAAGCAGTACTTTGAAAAGTATCCAGGAGATCATGAACTCCTCTGGGAAGTTGAAGGTGTTGGACACTGGTACCAGCGAATACCAGTCACCAGAGCATTACAGAGAGAAACGCTTAAAATTACTGGTAAGAATTACAGGTTTTCAGTTTGAACACGTGTCCAGCTTAAAAAAGTGCCTATTGATGGTTGTGTCTTACAGTCCAGAGTTATGGTATATTGTAATGCGACCTTTCTAGTAACAGACCCTCTTTTCTAAAGTTTGAATTTTTGTTATGTATTAACATTTGAGTTACTAATAATAAGGGAACCTAGAATAATAGCCCATAAGAATCTAACATTCTGGCAGGTATTGGTAGGTAAGAAGTAAACCCAGATATCAGCATAGAATAGGCATCAAGGGATCAAAGGGTAATTCCCGATCTCATAGTCACTAAATACAGGTAACTAATACTTTTTGTGAGTTCAAGGTTTCATTGTAAGTTACTGATGAAGGAGATGTTCCACACCTAGATTTTCAACACACTCTGTTCAGGATGCTCTTCAGGGCTTTTGTGAAAATCAGTACAAACAGTGCTACAGTTAAAACCAAATACTGATTAGGTTACAATTTTTAAATTTCTTCTATACACAGCAGTTTCTCAAAATGAAGCCAAAAGACCCATGTCTGGAGAATATGGTCTTGCATCTGTTCCAGAATATGAAGCAGAAACTGAAGACAATCAGTCTAGTGAGATGCAGCTAACTGTAGGTACACTGTATGTTTATTGTAGGAAATGATTTTTCTGTTTCTTTAAACTAGATGCAGCTCATATTTGATTTTGTAAATGTTACAGTTCATTCACCAAACTTACGTAATTTTTACTGTGCTCATTTTCTTGGTATTTCCTGTTAATTGGTTACTAAGGACTTAATTTTCCTTGAAGAATAATTTGGAATACACACACACTAATACAAAGTAAAATAAAAATTTGTAATTCCACTACCCTAGATACAGCAACTGTGAACACTTTTGCATTTGTATTTCATATATATTACATGTATTTGTGTACATTTTTGTTTTCTGTTGTGCTGCTTCTGTTTTTCTCCATTAACATGGTATTGCAAGTATTTCCCATGGCATTACTGTTTAAAACATGATTGTTCAGTAGAAGCATACTATTCTAGTATATGGAAATATTATTGTTTATTTCTTTAACGTATTATATACTTAAGTTTTTTACATACATAAGTGGCCCAGCAGTGAACACATTTATACATGTATCTTTTTGCCTATGTAATGCTTTCCTTACAGGGATAAATTTTTAGAAGTGATACTAGTTGTAGGTCAAAGGTTATGAAGTTACTTTGGGAAGTTTGAGGCATGGATGAATTTTTAGAAGTGATATTAGTTGTAGGTTAAAAGTTGTGAAGTTATTGTGGGAAGTTTGAGGCTATATATGCTACGTCTTTGTGGAATGTAGTGCACTTTGCAAATACTAGGTAACCTTTTTAGGAAAAGTGCTTTGGGGAATTATTTGTGCCCCGTATTCCTGCCTTAATTAGCATGAGTGTTGACTGAACATTTTTGAAACATTATACTTATTTTGAGATAGAGGGAGAGCATGTGCTCAAGTGGGGAGGGACAGAGAGAGGGAGAGAATCCCAAACACGTTTCGTGTGGTCAGCGTGGGGCTCAGTCTCACAAACCATGAGACCACGACCTGAGCCGAGATCAGGAGTTGGATGCTTAACTGACTAAGCCACCTAGGTGCCCTGAAACATTTTTAAAGATAACATAAATAATATAATTACATATAAGGAGTTTTAATTTTTTCTACATTTGGAACTTCAAACTTCATGATAAGCCTGGGTTCTATTATATTGTGGTCCAGATTTCTCAGATATACTCAGATTTATGTACTGTTTTTCAGACATAAAACCAGTCAGTGAATGTAGAAAAAGCTCTTCCTATGCAATGATTTACTTTAATAATAAGCCAAATACTTATAAATGTATGTATACATTTTATGTCTGTTTTTCAGACATAAAACCAGTCAGTGAATGTAGAAAAAAATCTCTTCCTATACAATGATTTACTTTAATAATAAGCCAAATACTTATAAATGGGTTGTGTAAATGAGAATATATATTAAACCATATCATAAGGTTGGCAGCATAAATGGGATTTTCTTTGGTTTTAGAAATTCTTACTCAGATTACATTAAGATTTTAATTAGTTCAAGGAAAATATTTCTCACATTAAACTATTTTTAATCTCTCTTTTTATCAGTAACCACATGGGAAAGTGGTCTTGTTTGTTTATTTGATCTACATTTTTTTAGCTTTATGGAGGTATAATTGACAAAAATTGTCCACATTTTGACAAGTTGTACACTTGATGTTTTGATATACACTCTGAAGTGATCAATACATGATTTATTCTTTAAGTGGTGATGGTATTTCTACTTGGTTTTTCCTATTTGGGGACATAAAACATTACATGTATTTCTCTTAGACTTTTTGTATCTTTTATTTATTGATCTTTATTTGTGTCTTTGTCTAGTTGAACTGCAGGTTTCTTGAAGACCGGATTTTTGTCTAGCCATCTGTCACAGTTTACCCTTGTTTATGTCCTATCAATAGGCCTTAAAGTCTCTGTGCCTACTTTGTTGTAGGGTTTCAGCAAGTGTGTGATAAAAAATGAACAGTAGTTGGTCTAATAAAGTAGATGCTGTGGCAAGTACCGGATGTACAAAGATATGGTTCTTACAAGCATGGGAGGAAGTAGATGGTCCGTTATTGGAAACTGTTAAATAAGGAAATAAACTACAGGATTACAATTGCCTTAATAGAGCATATAGCAAATGATTGAAGGTACATAGCAGAGTATGACTAATTCTGCCCAAGGAGTGGAATAGGTAAAGTAGCAACCAAGCTGACTTGGAAAGGGTAGGTGGGAGTTTTGTGCCAAAGGTTAGAGCTTTCCAAAGGTGAGCATGTAAAAAGGAGAGGTGTGAAAGAAAATGGCCTATTTGGTACGTAAGAGGCATTTGTTTTCGAAGAGGTTGAGAGTTTGTATTCTAGGCAGTGATAAACCATTAAATTTTTTTTGTTTGTTTTTAAAGTAAGAGAGTGGGCACATTTTGTGATTTGGAAGCTTTTCTTTCATTAGATTGGAGGGAGTTACAGAGCATGTGGTTAGAACGAGGGATACCAGAGATGAGGCTATTGGACTAGTTCTCATTCAAGATGATAAAGGCATGAACTAAAGCTTTGGTAATACAAAGGAGGGGACAGTTTTGAGAGATTCGTTAGAGTCAGAATTGACAAGCTTCGTGGTTCGCCGAATGAGGGTTAGGAAGTTATTACCCCCTCAGGTTTTTGGCTAGAATGGCTGACTGAATTGTTATTGCCATTAACCAAGATAGAGAATAATGTTGGGAAAAGATAAGAGTTCAGTTTGGGACAGGTTGGTTCTGAAGTTGGTTGGACATACGTATTTTATTGAAAGAGAGCTTTGGAAATCAGGAAAGAGTTGGGGAGATTAAATTGTGTATTTGTTTTCATCAGCAAATAGATGTTGAAGTAAAGGTGGTAGGTAGAATTACACAGGGAGAGCACATGGACAGAGAAGAGAAGGTAGTTGAGGACCGAACACTAGGAAACCCCTGTGTGTCGCATTGGAACATACTAGATGGCTTGGTAAGTGCTCAGCCTCATAACCTGAGGCTATAACGTAGCCTTTTAATTTCTTAAGTAGGTATCCTTAATTGATGAATAGTACAAAAAGTACTACTTGAAAAATGTTTCAAAAGGTTTTCTTTGACACGGAGTGAAGTAGATTCATAGGGAGAAAAACTGATCTAAAAGTTTTGCCTTTAATCTGTATCTCTGTTTTAGATGGACTCTCTAAAAGATGCCTTTGCAAGTACTTCTGAAGGTAAGAAATTCAGCTGATTTACCAGTATGTCAGACACAAGAATTTAGGGGGAGGGGATGTCCCTTAGAGTAAATGAAGACTTACCTAAGATCTAGAGGTGAGGGTTTTTTTTTTTTTGTTTTTTTTTTAATTGTCCAGTTAGCCAACATACTGTGTAGTCTTGGCTTCAGGAGTAGATTCCCATGATTCATCACTTACATACAATATCCAGTGATCATCCTAACAAGTGCCCTCCTCAATGCCTTTCACCCATTTTCCCCTCTCCTCCAATCCCCCCATTAACCCTTAGTTTGTTCTCTGTATTTAAGAGTCACTTATGGTTTGCCTCCCTTTCTGTTTGTACCTTATTTTTCCTTCTCTTCCCCTATGGTCATCTGTTAAACTTAGAGCTGTGTTCTAATGCCACCACTACCACTGGTCTTGCTGTGTGAACAAAGCAAGCTATCACACTACCCTTTTCCTCATTTCCTTACCAGTAAAATCGGGAGAGTGATACCTACCTTATTTATTTCCCAAGATTATTGGGAGAGAATATAAATGAAAATGCAAAATATATTGCACAGCCCAGAGCAATACAGAAATGTGAGGAATGAATAACGCAAAGTTATTTCATAATTTAGAAAAAGACATGGGCATTGTTTCTTAGCCTGATATGAGAGAAAGAAATGTGTAATTGGGGGGGAATATATGTAAGCTAGCATAGTTCTTAAATTTCTGTGTAGTGTAACAGGTAATCCTTTCAAGACATAATGAATTAACTGTAGTTTTGCTGGTTTTTTTCTCAGGTCATGATAAAACACCAGTTTCCACTCGTACTCGAAGTAGTCATCTAAAGCGGCCAAAGATTGGAAAGCGATTTCAGGATTCTGAATTTAGTAGTTCGCAAGGGGAAGATGAAAAGACTCCCCAGACTTCACCTACAGCTTCAATAAACAAGTACTGTTTATTTTACTCTCATTATTTGGTTATTCTTATTTTCATGTAATTAGTATTTAGTATTTAAGGTGGAGTCTATTATTACCTTGTTTGTGTACACATAACCTTGGTGTAAGAGTCTGTATTTGAATTCTTCTAAGGATTACTGATTACAGTTACCAGTGGTGTCACTTTGACATGTTACAGTGAGAAGTTGATAGTAAGAGAGTAAAATAAGCCACACATAACGTGTGAAAATCCCAGAGAATTTTCTAGTGATTATATTACCCCAAGTGAGTCATTATCACCAGCTCTGCCAGTAGCTGTAGTTTTTTGTTTGTTTTGTTTTGTTTTGTTTTTAAAGTAGGCTCCACAGCCAGTGTGGAGCCCAACATGGGGTTTGAACTCAAGATGATGAGATCAAGAGTAGGAAGCTTAACCAGCTGAGCCACCAGGTGCCCCAGTAGCTGTAGTTTTTAGTAATGCTGAGGTTTAGTTTTTTTAAAAACCTTAAGTTTTATTTTATAACTGATTTATTTTACTGGGTTATTGGATGTAACGCAAGTTAGCGATAACCATAAGTGGTTAAGTTCAGTCAACCCCTCTAGGAACTTAATAGCCAGCTGAATCAACAGAACCCTCAGGTTAAAACTTTATCCTTTATCTTCCTTGGAATCATAAAGAAAGCAAGATTTCAAGTTTTTAGTAAAACTAGATTTTTGTCTTACTAGTTCTACCTGCTGTTTCTGAGTTAACCATTCATAATTTTGCCTTTTCATCTGTGAAATTATTTTACTCGAGTAGAAAATTCTGTACCTCTGCTGATTTCATTATGTAAATAATTTTAAATTGGAATAGTTGAGTAATGATGTAAATGGTTTATTTTTGTGAAAAATTTATGTTCAAGGCATATATAACTAAATATTTGAGGCTAGTCATTTGTGAAAAGGTAAGAGGTTAGATAATTACAGTTTTCTTAGCAGTATTTAGATGTAATACTTTTTTTAGAAGGGAACATAGCCGTGCATTTTAAATTGAACATCCCAGAATTATTGTGGAATTTTGCTTTTCTTTTTTTTTTTTTTAATGTGCTAGTCAATTTTACTGATTTTGAAGATACTGCAGTTTTTATATACTTGAGTGATTGTTCAACATTTTGCAGCTGTTTGGCTTTGCAGCACAGCAGTTCATACACTATTCTGTACAGAATTACCAGCAAGACTGATGTATTAATAGAAGGCACCATCATGCTTATTACATTACCAGAGAACAAAAACACAGTAAAGACCATTTTCACTGTACACAGTTTAAAGAGAGGAGGAAGGGGACGAGTAATGTGTTGGGCAGCCAGCCATCCCTGTACTGAAAAGGGGTAGGTGGAAAAATCTTAGATATGGAGCTACTAAATCTGGTCTAGTGTTCAAGACGATGGCATTTAAAGTTCTTCTTTTTGTTATTTGGTTCATAACTATGTTCCTTCTGGAATATACTTGTAGTCTTGCTAAGGTTTATGTGTACACACGCTGGTCACAGCAAGCAGATAAAATGCCCTCATCACTTCACAGACTATTCTCTCCTGGAAAAAGAGAGGAAAGATTTTTTTCCCCCTGTTGCCTCCTGTTGCAGATGTCCGTGTTAATGAAGTCAGAGTGAGCATCAGTGCCTTTTGATGAGTGCGTAACAAGTTTCTGTTCGGTTGTATTTTTGGGGGGAGCCAAGAAAAAAGACAAGATTCTCCAGTTGCACAAATTGCATTGTTTGTGTTTCCAACATTAATAGGCAGAAACAGTAACACTTAAAATGTGCAGCAGAGGGTTTTTTTTGACTCAGAGGACCTGAATTCAGTTGGGCATGTCCTGTTAAGTTCATTTTGTTGTAGATAGTTTAAGATACGGTCATTTCTCAGCCCTTAATTCTCCAAGTCTAGATTTATAAATTAATAGTGTGAATCCTATTATGGAATTGGGGAAATAATGTCCACCTCAATTTAACTGATAGAGGATGCTTTTCACATCAAAAAAATGATCAAAAAGGCCGTCACATTCCAAAGCCAAAGAAAAAGAAAAATTAACAAGAATGCAAACATGATGCATAACGTACCACTGCTAAGACTGGCAACGGGAGCTTCTGTGATGTTGTCCTGTGAAGCAGCTTTCCATTTGCCCGGTTCCTCCTCCAGAGCCTAGTTTCTGTGCCATGCCACCTCTTGGAGGAGGTCCTCTTCCAACTTGGTCATGCATCATTCCACCACCCACTATTCCATGTGGACCACCAGGACCTCGATCATTGCACCTAATATCCCTGCGATCATAACCGCCACCTCTGGTTTCTTGCTCTCTTGCAGCTCTTGTTTTTTTTCTCTTCCACATTTAAACGTACTTCCCCTCAAAACAGAATTGGTTTTGCAATTACGATTCTCTGAACTGGTTCAGAGTCATCAAAACCCACAAAGTTTGGAAGCTTTCTCCCAAAACCCTTGGTATTGATGCGCAGTTCCACAGCGTTTACAAAACTCATGAAGAACTTTAAGTTCATTTTCATCAATATCATGTGGGAGGTTATCAACAGAAATTTGATGACTATGTGGATAGCAAATTATTCTACAGTTGTCAGATTCACTCTGTTCAGCATCTCTTCTGCCTGGTCTTGGTCCTCTAGGAGGGAGACCAGGGTTGTACCTCTAGAGTCGTTGTTCATGCACGCAACGTGGCTGAGACTGAACTTCTGGTTTAGCTTCAACTCGTGGCTTTGATGGTTCCTGTGGCAGAGACACAGGTTCAGCAAGGAGGAGGAGAAATAGACTTCTCCTCTAATTCTTCTAAGTTCTTCTCTTGCACTTGTGGCTTTAGTTCTTCAGTTTTTGTTTCAGATTCTGGCTCAAGTTCATGAGAGGACTCTTCCAAAGGCTCCTCTCTGCCATTAGCCACGGGCTGAGCTTCATAGTAACCGCTATCAGCATTTTCTTGTACAGGTTCTGGGGATGGTTGCCTTTCTTCTTGTTTCTCTTTTTACCTCATCTCCTGATCCTTCATTGAGTTCTGATTCAGAATCACCAAATAGTTCATCTGTATAACGAAACACATCATTGTGAACATAAACTTACTTGGAACAGATCCTTCAGAAGCCGGATCCAAGGTCTGTATAAACTTCCTCTCTGGCTGTCCTCTGTTAGATAGCCAACCCGTGACCTGGACGGCTGGCTACTCGATCTCAAGGTTGCATGAGCATCCACGTGATGAATTTTAGTATGATACTCACTGAAGTTCAGAGATAATACTTTGTGTTGTGTATCATTTTGGCCATAAGCAGCCTCCTGGGGTTTCTGCTAGCATGTACTCCAGCATGAACATAGGAAGAATTCCTTCCGTAAAACCTGCATAAATATTCTGGAGCTTTATGCTGCAAAGTATAATCCTACCTCACAAACTCCCACCCTATGAGCAGCAGACTGGGCTTCTCCGTAACCATTTCTTGGCTGCACCATGTCAAATGCTCCAACCAACAGTGGTGGCAGGTACGACGTGTGGAGGTCGACAGGAGAGTCGCCGAGGACCAGCTGCAGTGGATACTACTCACTAGCTGCCTCCTCTTTCCTACAGACCTGAAACCTCAGAAGCTGGAGAGCTGCGAGCTTGTTTCCCTTACAACTACTTCTTCCTGGGCCAAACTTTGCTTTTTATAAATGGGTAGAGAGTAAGAGAAGGATTTAGCTTACATGCTTGAGGAGATGGTGACGTTACCACTCAAACTGGAGAACAAGGTAGGAAAGAACCTAAGTTTGTAAGAAGAGGAGACTGCCTTTGGACCAGAAGTTGTTGACTGAACAACACTTAGTTGATTCTTTAAAGTGTTACTTGATTAACAGACTCCTGAAAGTTTATATTCATCCTTAATAAAACAAGTAAGAATTTTTTTCTTTTCTAGATTGGAGTCTACTGTACGCACATCAGAGAGCTCAGAAGAATTCCTGGAAGAAGAACCCGAACAAAGCGTGATTGAATTTGAGGACGAAAGTAGTGATAAGGATGCTCGGCCTGCACCAGAAACCCAGGCACGTCTGGAAAAGCAAGATGGTGAAAAGGTATGAGATCCTGCTTATCAAATAAAGTGAATGAAAGTAAACTAAATTTTAACTTTCTTAATCATATATCGTTAGAAAAATATGATGATACATTTTAGAGTGGTAGTAGAAATTGTATTTAATGCTAAAAAGCATCTACCTATACTAAACAAGGTCCAGTACTAGAGTTGGGAAGAGGATAAAGTTGCAAATATCATTTTGTATTTCAAAGTGAATTTTTAAAAGTTTGACTTACAACAAAGATAAAATAGAGGATGTTTAGGTAATAAGATGCCTCAGTA
Organism: Panthera leo; assembly: GCF_018350215.1. Taxonomy (NCBI): domain Eukaryota; kingdom Metazoa; phylum Chordata; class Mammalia; order Carnivora; family Felidae; genus Panthera; species Panthera leo. The sequence goes on along the minus strand of NC_056679.1, from coordinate 139,083,290 downwards.
TTTTTAAAATACAAAATTTGAGAAATTAAACATATTTAAGAAGTGACACAAATCATAGGACTGTAAGGTCTACCTTGTAGAACCAGTTACAGTGCCTTAAGGTCCACAGCCCTCAGTTGTACCTGTATTTTGGCTAGAAGGATAAGATTCATCATCAAAACCAAAAATTATAGATAGATATATACGTATATATATATGTGTATATATATAGTATCTATATGTGTGTATATATTTATATATATATATATACATACATATACATATATATATGTGTGTGTATATATTTATATATTTTGACTATAATTTATTACATATTCCTGGATAAATAACTTCATTTTTTTAAACATGAGAAAACTTTATCTGGCCTGATTTCTATAGTTCCTCAAGTGTTTATCCTTATCTTTTTGATTCTTCCGTTTCTTCCTGTTCTTGTTTTTTTCTTTCTTTCTTTTTTTTTTTTTTAAGTTTTATTTATTTTGAGAGAAACAGAGACTGTGCGAGTGGGGTAGGAACAGAGAGAGAGGGAGACAGAATCCCAAGCAGACTCCCCGCTGTCTGCACAGAGCCTGACGTGAGACCCAAACCCCCAAAACCATGAGATCATGATCTGAGCCAAAACCAAAAGTCGGACACTTAACCGACTGAGACACCCAGGCACCCCCTTTTCTTTTTTTTCAGTATTTTCAACTTTTGGTTCTCTAGAGATTCCTTATTTCTTCTTTCATACATGCTTAAGTTTCTTTACAAATCTTTTACCTGTTTGCCAAGTCTAGCCAGCACCTTAATAAGTGAAACTACATTACCATTTTTATTTTTATTTTAATTTAAAAATACTTATTTTTGAGAGAAATATAGTGTGAGCAGGGAGAGGCAGAGAGAGAGGGAGACACAATCTGAAGCAGGCTCCAGGCTCTGAGCTTGTCAGCACAGAGCCCGATGCGGGGCTCCAACTTAGCAGCCTTGAGATCATGACCTGAGCCTAAGTTGGACACTCAACCAACTTAGCCACCCAGGCACCCCCACCAATTTTATTTTCTTAACTTACTCCACTTTAGCTCCTGCCTCCTCTATTTCATGAAACTATATTTTTATTTTTTATTAAAAAAAAAAAGTTTATTTGAGAGAGATTGATTGGGGGAGGGATAGAGAGGAGGAGATAGTGAATACCAAGCAGGCTCTGTGCGGGGCTTGGAGCACAATGCAAAGCCCAGTGCGGGGCTTGAACCCACGAACTGTAAGATCATGACCTGAGCTGAAATCAGTTGCTTAACCAACTTAGCCACCCAGGAGCCCCAGTGAAACTTTGTTTTTATTTTTTTTTATTTTTTTTATTTTTTTTTTTTTTGAAACTTTGTTTTTAAATGACATTTTCTTCTTGTGTTGTAGGACATTTGGACAGTAAAGCACATGTTTAAAAAGGGGATTTATGCACATCCAGACGTTTATGAGAATATATATTTGTGGTCTTGTTCTCTTAAAAACTTAACGATTAGGGGCGCCTGGGTGGCTCACTTGGTTGAGCTTCCAACTCTTGATTTCAGCACAGGTCATATAATCCCAGGATGATGGAATCAAGCGCCATGTTGGGCTCTGTGCTGAGCATGGAGCCTGCTTGGGATTCTCTCGCTCTTGTTCTCTGCCCCTCCCCCCACTCGTGATTGCTCTCACTCTCTTTCTCTTAAAAAAAAAATATCCTTAAGATTATACTGTACGTACTTCATGTAACCAGTTTCATTTGTCCAGCAATACACTGTGCACACATAGTCTTGTAGGTCACCAGTGACACTTAGTGACTTTCTGTACCTAGATCGATTACTGTGACTTCTTCAATATTCTCTAGTCCCGTGTAATGTAGGCCTTATAACACTACTGTATTTTGGTTTCTTGGTTTTTCCTATCTCTGAAGTTTTGTTTTGCTTTATTTATTACTTAGCTATTCTGCTTCCTTTTTTCCCCTTTATTTGTGGACATTCTGGAAGATTCAGTTCTTGACTTGTTGCTCTTTGGTTCATGTTCTCTCCTTTGAAAATGCATCCAATCCAGTGGTTGAACTCTCATCTCTGTGGGGATGACTAGTAACTCTAGACTTTGAATATTGATTCAGACTGTAATGCTTCAATATTGCTTGTCTCCTGAATATTTTTATGTAGACAGATGTCTTTTATCTTCTTAAATTCAACATAATCTTTATCCTTTCTTATTATTTCTGTATTGGGCCTTTTTTCCTGTAATTTTTTTTTTTATCTTCCATTCTGTTCCCAAACCGAAAACTTGAGGGACAGATTTCTCTCTTCTGCTGCTTCTCACTTTTAGTTACCAACATTCTGTTTTTTTTTAAGCGTTTGCTATGTTTTTCTCATTTTTTTCTTTCAACATTTTTTCCTATCTTAGTTGATCATTTTATGAACTTTATTGTAAATACCTTCTGTGTGCAGTCTATTTTCCATATATTGTCTGGTCAGATAAAATTTTTCTAAGTCCTGATTTCAGTATCCCTATGATTGTAGGGATCCTACATAATTCAGACAGATCTATTTCTGAACACTTGAGTGCATCAGCTTTCTAAGTTTTAAAATGGTAATCAAACGTCCTGTATTAGAATCTCACTAAGATTCATTAGAACTACTAAACATTACATAGAAATATTTTGTGTTGATAAACATTGGAAGAATTTCATAATTGGAGGGCTTGTGTCATCAGCTCACTGATATTTCCGTATTTAATGTGATGTAAGGAGCAGGATTGTTCAAAAAGTGAGCCAGAGTTGACTGGAAAGTTGACTGGAAAATGAACTCAGATCGAGGACTATTTTCTTCCAGCAAGAAGCTGTGTCCAAACTGAGCTTCCTCCAAGACTGGCAGTGCTTTCTCCCCTTGGTAGGGTAAACCGTAACTTCCCACAGGCCCCAAAGATGTCAAGTGCTGACCAAGTGTTGTGTAAAGAGCTGGCATCAGCTCTAGTCTCTGGTGCCTTTTTACTGAAAAGGTGCCCATCAGGCTGGCCCTATAAAAAGGAAGAACAAGAAGGGAACAGGGTTTCTTCACTGCATCTCAGACCTGCGCTGTGTCTGCATAGCATCCTGGTCTGTCTGCTGTCTCCATGAGAACAGGGGGAGTTTGGGTTACTTGTGCATTTTTACCGACCCTGCCTGAGAAGTTTGTCTTTTCCTCAGACTAATTCCTTAACTCATGTCCTATAATGTGGTAAAACTTTATCTTGAGTCCTGGTGCATGACAGGTGGAGACTGGGAACGGACTCTCCTTGCATGACAAATAATAAGTTACCTTAAAATTGTATCCTGACTTACTTTTTCCCCCCATTCATGTAGGAATCTGAATTGGAGCCTCTGAATGGTGAGATAATGGATGATACTCTGAAGGCCTCACTTACGACTGAAGAGGAGGACTCCGCTAGTGAAGTTTTAGATGAAGAAACAAAATTGCAGTCTTTTAATTCCAGTGAAGACTCTGCAACTCTTGTTCCAGTGGTGGCAGAATCTTCAAAACCTCCTGAGACTGTTGCACAGGATAAGGTAAGAGGGAGATAATTTCTTACAGTCCACCTGTTCCAGTGTTGGTGACGTGGAAGGGGCATTGCAGTGGATATATTTTCCTCCACTTAATATATATAGTCCTTCAGGAAAATTAATTATATATTATCACACTACATTAGGTATTTTAAAATAATGCAATCCGTAACGTTCCATAAATTCTAATCTTTGTAACCTTATTCATACATATGTGACTTACGTTAACAAAATGAATTTTTTATTTTATATTTTACTTATTTTAAGTAAATTTATTTTGAGAGAGAGAGAATGAGCAGAGTAGGGGCAGAGGGAGAGGGAGAAAGAATCCCAAGCGGGCTCTGTGCTGTCAGAGCAGTCCCGACATGGGACTCATTCTCAGGAACTAAACCGTGAGATCGTGACCGGAGTCGAAATCAAGAGTCGGACACTTAACCAACTGAGGCACCCAGGTGCCCTGAAATGAGTTTTGTTTGTAGATTTAGAGAAATGCTTAGAAAAACAGATAAAACATAGTTTACCAAATACTCGAATACCTGTTGCTTACGTAGTCTATGACCAACAGTCTATGACCATAGTCTATGACCATTTTAACACGTTTTAACTGGGGAGAGAGATTAGATGAGTGGGGAAAACCTGATGGAATATTTTAAAAGGAGTTTCATTTTTACTTTTGAATGTTCCACTTTAAGGCTGAACAACTATTGTATGGCATTATTTTATTAGTGTTTCACTATATAAATGAATAAAATTTCCATTGCCCTTCCCTTTCATCTAGTGAAGTCATAGTCAAACTTAGTGGGATGGCCCAGTGTCACACTCCAGAGGACTCTTGCTTGTGGCTCAAGTAAGAGCAAGACACCAAGAAGTTTTAGTTCATTGATGGTTTTAAAGAAACTTCATAGGAAGTTTAAAATGTCCGAAGTACCTTTATTATGTCTTTAAAGGAGGAGTCAAATGATCACATCAGTTTTGAAAAAATTGACTTGTGTTCAGAGTATGCACACCTGATTAATGAAAGTGACTGAGTACTGAATTCTTTAAAATGCAGTTCATTGTCACTGAATATTAGTGTCTGAGAATAATTTATGTAAGAACTGTACTGCAAAGGTTTGTTCACCAGGTGTTTTATTTTTAGACCTCACATATAACTGACTCAGAAATGTTGCTAGACGAAGGCCCATCTGATGAAAAAGGGCACACTGAAGAGAAACTACCACTAGTTTCCAGAAAGAAAGCCCATTTTGGGAGTTCAGACAATGTTGGTACTGTCCCAAATGAAGAACGATCTGACAGTGGTTTTCCAAACTCTGTGATAGCTGAATTTTCTGAGGAGTCCATCTCTGAAAATTTATCGCCCAATACTACTTCTTCATTGGAAGACCAGGGTGAGGAGGGGGTACCTGAGCCCCAAGAAACATCTACAGCTCTTCCCCAGAGTTCTTTGATAGAGGTTGAACTTGAAGATGTGCCATTTGCACAGAACGCGGGACAGAAGAACCAGTCAGAGGAACAGTCTGAAGCATCTTCGGAGCAACTGGATCAGTTTACACAGTCAGCAGAGAAAACTGTGGATAGCAGCTCAGAGGAGATAGAGGTGGAGGTGCCTGTGGTCGACAGGCGGAATTTAAGAAGGAAGGCCAAAGGGCATAAAGGACCTGCTAAGAAGAAAGCGAAGCTGACATGAGTCAAGAAGAAATGCAGATGCTAGAACCCTCTTCTTTGTAACATAATTGTTGTTTTTAAAATATGGTAATAAATGGCATGGGGCACAGGGCAAAAATTCTAAAATTTTACTTTGAACTTATTTATGATGCCAGTTTTCCCTCCCCCTTAGGACCTAGGAGTCACCATTCTTTTTAATTTTTCAGGCTGTTTGGTGTAAGTACAATTTTTTATTTTTATTAACCATGTTTCGATTTGGGGAAACCAGATCATACTATATTTTCTTTAACAATTGGGACACCTGACCGTTAGTATTTCAGAAAATATAAATTAAGCTGAAAGTAGTAGGCTTTCCATTACTTGTAAGGATCACAGAAATCTTTTATACTATGGATTTTAATAGTAAACTTGGTGAAGGTTCCGGAAGTTTTATCTTAAAAAATCAAAACTAATCATTTTTTAAAATGTAGGCATGTCAAAAATGTCAGTACGTGAAAATATACTTCAACTAAATGACAGCACAAATACAGAAGTTTATGGTGAAGGGTTTATGAAGGTGGTATTTTGGCCTCCTGATTCGTAGCTGTGTAGATGCTGTTTCCTCCTTTGACTTGTGTCTGAGGAAAGGTACAAAATGTTTCCAATTCCATCTTTACAACATCTTATACTAACAATACTGCTAGGGACTCAACTTCGGCATGTCGGCACTCATGATTATATACATTTCATTTGAAGCTGGGGACTATACTTTTGTCCTCATCCAATTAACATGTATACTTCAGAAGTGTGAGAACCCTTCCTAAGGCTTCTCCTTGATTCTGCCACTGCCTTTACTCTAGAGTTGTATATTCTCCTCAGCTTTTGTCCACTTCCGTAACTCAAGAGAGTGATTCCTACCAAAAGGTCTGCCTGCCTGCCAGCTTATATCCTTGGCATCCACACCTGGGTAGATTTGGACCCCACCACCTTAGATCCAGATGACAAGAATAAATCTGCCTAGGGAGCTACAGTTAAAAGCTTATATCAGATTGGAGGCTTTGGGTGTTGCTCTGGTCTTGCTCACTCTTAAATTTGTTCTTGAGGACAGGTTACAAGCTAGCCTGTATATATACATTGTTACTGTAGCAAAGGCTTTTGCCTAGGAAAATTAAAAAAAAAAATTCTCATTAAGTATTAGGTGTGCTCAGATTTGCGCTTCTTGTGGAGAATGCTTTGAGACCATTTAGATTGTTTTTAAAACAGAATTGGTCTTTACATGGAAAAAAACAAAACGTTAAGTCTTTCTGCCGTTATCTGAGGTGCTAAGGATTGATGTTGAATGCTTTATCCTAGTCTATGGTCAGGTGAGGTCATTAAATTTTATTTTGAGATACTGATATTTTAGATCTAATAAGCTAATTGTTTAAGCAGGTAAAATGACAGTAAATTTTGAATGCTTGTATCCCCTACATTTTCCTTTGTTACTGGTCAGAGGCAAGCCAGATGACTTTACTCCAGATGAAAAATTAAAGCACTTTGGCCATTTGTTTTCTAAACAAATGCTGATTAGTCGAAAAAATAAGTATGACTGGTACTAGTACTAGTGTATCTATCATGTTGATGCCGTTTTATAGATTTTGTGAGAAACTTTACTACCACAATTAGGGAAATAAAGATAGGAAGATTTAGTAAATTCTTAACCTTTCCATTTTTAATTTCTTACAATAGATTTAAAAACCTAACACTTAGATATTTTACTTTTTTACTTGGACTATTCATTATTCTCGGGTATAGTTTAAGAAATTTGAGCTGACAACTCTTGATAGGTGAATATATAGTTGCTGAGTTTACAACATAATCAGTTATTCGTGTGTAAGTGAGGACTAACAGTATACACTCACCTTGTTAAACTTGTTTGGTTTATTCTTAAACAGTAAGAGCATTTTCAGCAACTGCAGAACTTTTTGCTTAGCATACCAGAAAACTTTTGATACATATTATCTCTGACAGAGAATGTTATTTTGGGGGTTTGTAGATGGTAGAGAAAGTGAGGTCACGTAGAAAAACCTTACTGTCATGGTAACATGTTCGTGTCCAGTAAATGAGTTCTGTACTCAGTGAGTATAGAATTGATAACAAAATTTGTCCTCAATAAGGAATCTGAATAAAACGAATCAGATACCTAGTTTTTGCCAAGGCATTGGAAAAACTTCAGAATTAGAGAGGACTGAAATCTGATTTCAGCCAGCCAGTCTAGTTGTTGAGTGTCTAGTCACATGCTATAGTCCTTTGTGGACTGCTTTTTTCTGTTTAGAAGTTTTATTTCTGGAAAAGATTTCACTTCAGTTTGTGTAAATACTTATATATTTCCTTATGTAATATAAAACATATATATTAGCAAAATTTTAGTTCTGCTTTCAAGTTTAAATTCTCCAGTTGCTAGACATCACAGAAATATATTTAAGAATTTATTATAAAGCTCCTCTACAACTTTTAAAGGTGAGAGGATCTATTATGATTTTTTATAAAATCAAATAGCATGACAGAATGTCAGTCTTCTACTTAAAATGTCTATATTCATGGTGTTTCCATTCACTGCAGAATGAACATGGCAAGGTAACAATTACTGGTGATCAATGGTTCACTTTTAGCTGACCACCAGGACACTACCTAAAATTGTTTCAGTGACTTTAGAAAATTATCTTGAAGGTTTATGATTACATCAAACTGAGTCTTAACGTAGTATCTGAATACCTGCTATTAAGTACTGCTTTACCGTTAGGGATTACCTTCTAAGGTTTGGTCACACCAGCAAACTGATACAGATCTTAATGTAAATAAAGAATTTATACTAACATTACCCATCTGTGTAATAGCATTTTAGAAATTTCTGCCTTGTATGTCCACTAGTGGCTAATCTGATGTTAGGGTGTTAGCCAGTCTTTCATGAGTGTTATTAGTTACAAATGTTAGGCTTCTGTTGGTATATTTAATATCAAGCTTTCTTTGTACATGATAGTTAATTTGCTTATTTGGGGTTCTAAAAGATAAGCGGACCTTAGTTCTGTAGTATTGTGCTTACCTTTAACCTTTTTTTCCCCCCACCTTCCAAAACATAGTCATTCACACATTCCCCATTTCTATTAGTGGCAAAAATCAGTCGTTAAAATCTTAATTGTTAAGAAAAGTTCAGCTTCTGTCATCCTAAAGTAATTGTATCATACTGGATAGTCATTCCCAAGGAAATAGGCTTTCTTTTCCTAAGTGTGTATGTGTTCTAAAACTTCTATGTTTACAGTATTTAGGAAAGATGTTACGTTATTTAGAAGAGCAAGTCTTACTGAGGTACTCATGTTTGTTTTCTTGGTAGTTTTTTTTGTTTTGTTTTTTAAGTTTTAATAGTAGTATGTTTTGTGATCGTTTCCTGGCCTGTGTTTTGATAACTGAATTTGTTTAGACATAAAATAATTTTGTTAAAGGCACAATTAATCACATTGGTTGTACTTTCAAGACAGACTTTAAAAATAAACAATTTAAAACCATTAACGTGATTATAGATTAATGTGCTATTACACCTTAAAAGCTCAGAGCTACAAACATTCACATCACAAGAGCACTTTGACTAAGTTACAAAACCTGAAACATTATCTTTTTTATATTATTCAAGTTAACTGCAAACAAATTGCTCATAAAGAGCATCAGTGCAGTGTTTTTAAAACTTTTACCTGGAATTACTTACATTTTTAACCCTGTTAAATATATGAAAGTATAAACATTTTAGTGTATTTTTTTCCATATATTTTGAGTAGAAAATACAGTTCCTAGTAGATAGAAGTATACATGACTGAGAGGAAGAAAAAATGTGTAAAATACAAAACTAGAGGTGAAAAGATTTTTCTGAACTCTATTTACTGTAGTGTGCCTTCTCTCCTGTACTTTAAATACCTTATAAACAAAGGTTACCAGGGGTTAACACTACCTTTCTTAGGATTAATGAAGAAAAAAGACTTCAGGTAAGGTCTCAGAAATGACAGTTTCCTAACATAGGCTTTAGTTTTAAGTGTGCACGAACCTTTATGATAAAAGGTGTTTTCAACTATATTAATTTTTCCAGTAACAAAAAATCTGCATTGCTGAGTATCCACTTCTTAATGCAGATACAGACCAAGATACTTCTACAATTGCTTTTTTAAATCTTTTTTAAATGTATTTTTAAATCTTTATTTTGAGAGAGAGAGAGAGAGGGAGAGGGGCAGAGAAAAGACATAGGATCCCAAGCAGGCTCTGCACTGTCAGCACAGAGTGCTGAGTAAGCTACCCAGCTCCTCTATAATTGCTTTGTAAAACATTATTCAGATTTATGAACGCCTAAATGCTCAACAGACTAAAAAATAAAGACCAATTTGTAAATAAGCCTATTTTAATGTTTCTTACAATAGAATAAATAGTTCTCTTGAAGGCTGCAGATATGTAAGGCTGTTGGGCAGTATTTGGAGAACCACCACAGAAACGGTGTCTTCTTAACGGGTGAGTAGTCTTCAGTAATTGTCAAGAGTTACTTGTCTGAAAGTGCTGTCAAACCAGCAAGACTGCATTTATGCATCCATCGTTTTCAGGATTGTTGGTAACCTGGGCATATTTTCCTGAAGAAAACAACGTGGGAAAAAGGAGAGATTTAGCTAATAAAAATTAACTTTGCCCAAAATATTTCTAATGGACACTTTTAAGAAAGAAAAAAATAAACGATAGTAGGATCAATGAGATTTTACAAAATCACTCAAAATCAAACAAGTTCTGGAGGCAATTTTTACATACTGTTGTTACACTTCTACAAATAGTAGTCAGCTCCATTCTGTTAGTACGTTGTATTAACAAGCCCTTGTGGATTTACCTGAGCATTGTTGCTTTTCCACACACTTTTCTTACTAGAAAATGCAGTAAGTTTTCATTAAGTTTCAAGTTAATCTAGCAACCAATTTTAAAACTGATGTCTGCCAATATGAAGTAAGAGTTAATGACTCATATAAAGACTCAATCAAGAAGTCAGAGTGTACTCTTCAATTTTGAAGAACATTAAAGGTTACCTGGACACTAAAAGCAGAAAACCAAGAAAACGAGGCATGGCGTCTTTCTGTTTTTTAATTATTATTGAAATAGTGTGGCTATGTGTTTGATGTAGGTCTCCCTTCCCCCATTCCTGGGGGAATTGTAATTCCTTCCAATATGTTACTTATAATTGTAACTTTCCATCTGCTTCTTTCATAGTTTCTCTTAAAACAGCCATAAATCTAAAAATCTAGTACACTTTATAAACTGATATCAATAATCCAAACTAAAAAGAATCACATTCATAACTATTGTGTCTACAGAAGTATTTTTCATAAGTTTAAGTCTGATTTACATCATTTTTACTTATCCAGCAATTCTGCATTAAAATTTGCTTACATACTTCCTACCAACTTAAAAATTTCAATTTTAGGGTTATAATAGCAGCAGCCCCATATTCACAACTTTACTTACCCCAAATAACCTTGCCTCCTTGTGTCACAAGGCCCAACTCACTCACGTTCACTTCAATGACAGTACCTTTGGTAATAACACCCAAAGACGTATATAGTGGGGATGAGGGATTCTTTTTTACACCAAGTATTGGCAGGCAAAAGGTGGCTTTCAATTCAGGATGTGTTACATGGGCCTTTTTGAAACGTAAGCCCTAATAAGTCAAACACAAAAACGTTACGAGTCTAAAATGTTAACGATGAGCAATCATCTGCTTTTCCAATGGTCTTCCCCAACAAAAATCCTCATGGATTGAACAATGTCAAATCTTAAGGCATCAATTAAATATTTATAAATTCTACAGACTACAAACCTGATAAATACATGGGGGAAAAACTCCAAACACATACTCCTGGAGTTGTTACCATGGAGCTTTACCTAGCATCATACTCAGATTTTCCTCTGTAGTTACGTACATTTACTGAGAACTTGCTATATGCCAGGCACTGTGCTGAAGTGTACAAATGGCTCATTTAAGCATTATAACCTTACAACTCCCATTTTTTTTTTTTTAATTTTTTTTTTTGACGTTTATTTATTTTTGAGATAGAGACAGAGCATGAATGGGGGAGGGTCAGAGAGAGGGAGACACAGAATCCGAAACAGGCTCCAGGCTCTGAGCTGTCAGCACAGAGCCTGACGCGGGGCTCGAACTCACAGACCGCGAGATCATGACCTGAGCTGAAGTCGGCCGCCCAACCGACTGAGCCACCCAGGCGCCCCTTTTTTTTTTTTTTTTCAATAACATAAGGATTGACATGTGAGATGACTTGTTCCCCAGGTTAAATGGCATGTCTCTATATACCTTAGCTATTTTACATGATGAAAAAGGTGGGGTGGACTGTCAGCTTTTCATTGATGGTAATACTGGTCAAAGACTGGAGAAAGCCCAGACATCTTTTACAGAGACCACAGTCACTCAGTCACCTAGATATGGCCTCTTGGGGTGTAGCACTTCAGAAGCCACAACACTCTGCAGTCTCTTAAATTTGATTTTTCCACGTATGGGGTAAGGGTACATCAAGTACTTAGTAATGGACTCTTTAATGAAGCTTGTAATAAACTTACACAGTTGGGAATGCCCTTTGACTAATGCACCATAAGAGACTTACTTACCTGTCAAGCTACAGAAAGCCTAGAACAACATGACCAGTATATTCTCTCCCTACAGAACTGATAAAGTTACCAAACTAGATTTAAGAGATTATGAATATGAAATCAAAATAAGAGGCATCCATGATACAATCCAGGGACGGGTCAAGGTTTTCTGTAAAGGGATAGTGAACATTTTAGGTTTTGCAGGCCATATGGTCTCTCCTGCAACTACTCAAAAGTCTTCAGGAAAACACAGCCATAGACATTATGTAAATGAAAGGGCACAGCTGTGTTTCGACAGAAATTTACAGAAACAGACTGTTTGACAACATTTTAATCTGTTAAAAATTATTCAGGTTGAGAAACGGGAACACTGCCAACCTTCCTCTGATTGTTTTTCTAAGCAGGTTAGATATCCAGTGGGGAGAGTAATTTAGTCTGTTTAAAGGGATTTTGCAAAAATACACAGCTGACCCACAAAAACAGGTTTGAATTGCACAAGTCCACTTACATGAAGACTTTTTTTTGATATTTATTTTTCCTTAATGATATTAACATTTTTTTTTTTCTTTAAGTAGCCTTCATGCCTAGCGCAGAGTCCAACGTGGGGCTTGAACTCAACCCTGAGATCAAGACCTGAGCTGTGATCAAGAGTCAGATGCATAATTGACTGAACCACCCAAGTGCCCCTTTTTTTCTGGTGCCCCTTTTTCTTTAGCTTTAAGAATACAGTTGGGGCGCCTGGGTGGCGCAGTCGGTTAAGCGTCCGACTTCAGCCAGGTCACGATCTCGCGGTCCGTGAGTTCGAGCCCCGCGTCAGGCTCTGGGTTGATGGCTCCGAGCCTGGAGCCTGTTTCCGATTCTGTGTCTCCCTCTCTCTCTGCCCCTCCCCCGTTCATGCTCTGTCTCTCTCTGTCCCAAAAATAAATAAAAAACGTTGAAAAAAAAAAATTAAAAAAAAAAAAAAAAAAATACAGTATATGATACACTTAACATACAAAATATGTGTTAATCGACAGTTGATGCCATCAGTAAGGCTTCCAGCAACAGTCTATTAGTTTAGTTTTTGAGGAGTCAAAAGTTATATGTGGATTTTCAGCTGTGCAGGTGGTGGGCATCCCTAACCCAAGTTGTTCAAGGGTCAACCATATGTTCAATTACATCTTGGGAAAGGGGACGAGACTGGTTTTGACCATTGGTGTCAAAGGAAATTAAAGTCCCACTCTTATATTAAATTCTTTTTCCAGTGATTACATACTGTTTTCAAAAGCATTAATTGCCCTAATAAATAGGATTTGCTTCTTGAAAAAAACTGTCCCTACTGAAGTTTTTGAACTGTTCTTAAATATAACAAGTGTCAGGTATATAGATTACTTGCTGAATGAGTAAAATGACTTCATGTGGAAAATGAAGATTCTAATATGCCATTTATTTAAAAATCAGGATCCACTGACACTGTAATGAAAACTACTTTTCATCTCGTTTCTTATGAAGACAAGATTCTTGACAGTACAGGAAAATTCCTAAGCCATCCCTGTCAATAACTTAAAATAGCAAAAACAGCCTAAAAAATGTCTTTCAATCTCTTTTCATATCAATTTCAGGAAATTCTACTTTACCCAATTTAACACAGCAACCAATATTTAGTCCATCCCACTCTTCAAGGGACTTACCATTGGCCTAATGAATCTTTCATATTTAGGTGGTTTTCGAGTAAAGCCATCTCCAACAAAGCAGACTTTTGTAACCATCCTCTTCCATGCTTTCTTCTTTCTCTTTCCTGTTCGAATAACTTTTAATACTTCTGTTTCTCCCTGGGCACGAACTTTGGGCAAAGGGACTTCCCATTTTCCCTAAAAACAGACCATCATTTAAATTTGTTAGTAAACGGCAATGAGAATGAAAAATCAAATTTTTTTCCTAAACCAACAAGATTTTGGCTCAACTGTTTCTAGAGGTCTGTACTGTCTCCTCACAAGCCCCGAATTAATTGGAACTAAGGAAGTTTCATATTATGAACACATTAAATAAAATGGTTTGCTTAAGCTAAAAATCTTAATGGCTTGTTATGGATGAAAAATGCCACCTGTAATAAGGCAGTGACTTCTTGAAACTATATGTGCTGACTACCAAATAGTTCATATGTAAAATTAGAAGACTGTTTCCACCTCTTAATATATCTATTTTTACCTCAAGTGAACGGTTAGATTTTATTACTAGTAAGGCAAAATCATCACCACATACTTTGAACCTCCCTAGAATGCAAATTGTTTGAAAAAAGTGAAAGGCAGTATGAAGAATCTGACTTTGGGGCATCTGGGTGGCTCAGTCAATTAAATGTCCAACTCTTGGTTTTGGCTTAGGTCATGATCTCACATGATCTCTGTGCTGACAGTGAGGAGGCTGCTTGGGATTCTCTGTCTCTGCCCCTCCCCTGCTCTCTCTCAAAATAAACACTGGAAAATAAGTATTTAGTAACTTTTAAAAAAATACTAAAAATTTTTGTTGACTTATTACTAACACATAGGTTCTAGAAGCAGTTCTACCATTTCATAGATCTGTGAGCATGAAGAATGATTTACAACCTCCTGGACTTCAGTCTTTTTATTTGTAAAATGAGTAGAGGTTAAGTAGATAACCTCTAAAGTTTGTTTTGGTGCTCAAGTTATACCATTCTAAATGTAGATTCTTACACACCAAAAAACTGTGGTTTTTAAAATCAAATTTGGAGACTGAAAATTCTTTAAATATAGATACCACATATTCTGTCGCTACCTAGATTTCTGTCAATTTATCCACATTGACATCCAACATTTTATAGGTGTTTAAAAACAGTACCTATATCTTTTCCTGTTTTTAGCAGAATTTAACCTAATTTGACACAAGCGCAATTCAGTAATGTTTTTAAAAATTCTGAATTTTTATTTAAGTCAAATCAATTAGAGGGTTTTTCACTATTCTACTTCTGAACAAATTTTAGCACAGCAGGGCAGCAAAAAAACAGCAGTCGTATCTTTCTCTGCAAGAGCACAACACTAGGAGGTGTCAAATGTAGGAAGTTGTTAAAACTCTGAATTTGAGATGCACTGCTAACTTTTTAAGTACTTTTTTTTACACTAAAGATGTGTGGTATTCTAATACATTTTTAAAAAGCTGTTAAACACTAACGTGTTCTGGTGATGAGAAAGTAAATATTTTATTAAATAATACAAAATGAAATTTACAAAGACTTTGATACCTGAATAATGGGAATAGTAGCTGGATTTCATGTATCCAATTAAACTGAAGGAAAAAAACTAAGATTAAATTTAAGTAATTCTCTCCTGAACAAAAAAGAAATAAATGCTTCAATTTTCATTACTTACTGCTTTCTCTTTTCGTTTTTGTTTAATCATATTGGAAAGTACTTTAGCTCGGGACTGTCCCTCCCTGTCCAGCAGATACGCAGGTATTGCTCCTTGTGGAGTCTTTTCATCATTCTTTTGCTTGGTGTTTCTCTTTTCATGCATCTTGATACTATCAAGAAAGAAAAAGATTCAAGATTATCCATTTTAAAACCTATTACTAAAAAGACATTAACTTGTTAAAGAAATGATCACTTACGTCTTTTTCATTTGTATTTTCTCAGCATGGCGCTGTTTATGGTAGAGCTTAGCTTTCAGACCAATCATCTTTTTTGCCTTCTTTGAACGTTCATGAGCCTCTCGACCTTCCTTCTTTCTCTTTTTCTCATGGTAATCCAAACGATAGCCATAGCGCTTCCGGTGTAACTCAATATATTCGTTTTGTGGCTGTAACAATGCAAGAAACATTGATTTTAAAAATTAATGACAGAATTATGTTAAAAAACTTTCTGAGCACCATATGAAGTATAGAAGGCCTTATGTCATCCAAATGTTCACTTGGTTAAGTAACTCTTGTGCTATTAAGCCTAGTCAAGTGAGTTAAAAAATGTTTGATCCTGGATGATATAAGGCATCAGGATTCACATCTGTAATAATCTCAGTGAAAGTTTCTGTTCATTGAAAGGAACTTCCAAAATCCACTGGCCCCACAAAAAGGATGACCTGATTCCAGGATCTCTCTCTCTTTTTTTTTTTTTTTCTTAACATCAGTAATCTGGTTTTTCGATATCGTCATCATTATCCTTTTTATTTAAAAAATTAATAAGTTAGTTTTATTTACATACAATTTACATATAATGAAATGTGCCCTTTTAAGGTGCAGGTGTACAGTTTTAAGTTTTAACAAACTATAACAGTTTTGTAACCACCACAATCAGAGTAAGAGAGTCTTTCCATTACCTCAGAAAACTTCCTTGTATATCTTTGAAAGCAATCCTTTTTTCCACCTCCAATCTGTGTGTAGTATATTACTCTAGTTTTGCCTTTTGCAGAGCATAGAAACTTACATATTAACAATTTGTAGCCTTTTGCGTGTAGCTTTTCACTTAAGGCTTTTGAGATCCCCCACGTTGTTACATTCATCAGTACCTCAATTCTTGTTACTGCCTTGAGTCCCATGTACGGATATACTGACCAGCTGATGGGTATTTGGGTTGTTCCCAGTTTTTAGCGAATTAACACGCGCCCATAAGTCTTTTGTGTGGTCATATGCCAAACTGCTTTCAAAAGTGGTTGTACTCTTTTGCTGTCACCAGCAACGCCTCGGATCCCCTTTTGCTTTTTAAGGGGCAGTTTTATTTTACATGGCCACTTTTATTTTAAACATGTGGCCACAGTCCATTTGTATTTTAAGACTGCAAAAATAAAATAATGACGCAGTCAACTCCAGCACAGAGAATAATGCCGAGTGACAGTCAACCAGGTACTACGTATCAGCTGCGGTGTTTTCAACCGCTATCACATAAACGTTGCGGCAACCACCAGGAAGGTACGTGGGAATACACCTTTGCAGAGAAACACTAAAGATTCAGTAGAAAGAGGGCAGGTGTGGCAGATCTGTGCTGTATGCCTGGCTCCGTTTCCTCAGCAATAAAACGAGGCGGCAGAGGGATTAAGATCTGTCTATAGCACAAGGATATCCCTAGGCTCTGGCACTGACGACACACAACACGTGGCGAAGCCGGCAATTTAACAGACTCTGTGTCCCCCAAACAAGTTTTTTTTCACTCAACCGAGCCCACCCTTCCCTTCAGCAGTACCTCCCTTCCGCCTACCACCCCTCACCCCAGGGCCCCCGCCCCAGGGCCCCTGCCTTCCACCAGCTCTGTAGCCCTACGACCCGAGCGCCCGAAACTACCCCCCTCACCATGGTGACAGCCGCAGAGCCGCCGGGTGCAGTTGCCGGGGCGCAAAGAAGCTCTCAATTTTCGGGTCTCACAGACCCGCGAGTTCACTCCACGCACCCCGACGGGAAAGAGTTCTAAAAAGACCGAGTGCCGAGAAAGCGCGACACATCAGTTCCGAACCTGGGGTTTTGACGTTTAGATAGAAGGGCGGAAGTTGCCGACCGGAGGCATTTGGGTGGTGCACCGCCGGAAGTGGTGGAGTGCGGCGGCCGGAGGACGTGGGTGAGGAAGCTCGAAGTTCCTTTCTGGTGGTACTAGGGCTTTCGCCGAAGTATTGTATCGTGACGGTGAGGCCTTTGCGGACTTCGGCGCGGTCTGCACCGGCGACTCTCAGCACCTGGCGGGAAAAAGCCGACCTCCGGTATGCACTCCAGTGCCAGGTGGGTCGAGGACCGCGCGGTGCGACTCCCGCGTGCCTATGACCCTGCCCCCTTGGCCACCGTGCCGCCTTGTGCGATACAACAGCCAGCCAAGGAGGGGGAGGAAAGGATTCCCCACCCCACCCCACCCCCGCCCCGAGGGCCTTCATCCTCCCCCTCAATCTCAGTGTATGGATTCGAGGCAGTTTTTCATGGCTGTATCTTCTAATGTGATTTATTTTCTTTAAAACCCTAATTCTGACATTTGTGCATTTTCAGGTGCAATACATTACGTAATCTTTCTTCCTAGAATACACTTCCCCCAGGTATTGCTTCACACACTTGAGTTTTTTGCTTAAATGTCATTTATTTTTGTTTTGTTTTTTAATTTATTTTATTTTACTTTATTTTTTAAATTTACATCCAAGTTAGCATATAGTGCAACAGTGATTTCAGGAGTAGACTCCTTAGTGCCCCTTACCCATTTAGCCCATCCCCTTCCCGCAGCCCCTCCAGGAACCCTCTGTTTGTTCTCCATATTTAAGAGTCTCTTCTGTTTTGTCACCCTCCCTGTTTTTATATTATTTTCGCTTCCCTTCCCTTGTGTTTATCTGTTCTGTCTTAAAGTCCTCATATGATTGAAATCATATATTTGTCTCTCTGACTAATTTCGCTTAGCATAATACCCTCCAGTTCCATCCACATAGTTGCAAATGGCAAGATTTCATTCTTTTTGATTGCCAAGTGATACTCCATTGTATGTATGTATGTGTGTGTGTATGTGTATATATGTGTATGTATGTATATATATGTGTATATACATATATATATATATATATATATATATATATATATATATGTATATACACCACGTCTTCATTCGTCCATCGATAGACATTTGGGCTCTTTCCATACTTTGGCTATTGTTGATAGTGCTGCTGTAAACATTGGAGTGCATGTGTCCTTTCAAAACAGCACACCTGTATCCCTTGGATAAATGCCTAGTAGTGCTATTGCTGGGTCCTGCGGTAGTTCTGTTTTTAGTTTTTTGAGGAACCTCCATACTGTTTTCCAGAGTGGCTGCACCAGCTTGCATTGCCACCAACAATGCAAAAGAGATCCTCTTTCTCCGCATCCTCGCCAACATCTGTTGTTGCCTGAGTTAATGGTAGCCATTCTGACAGGTGTAAGGTGGTATCTCATTGTGGTGTTGATTTGTATTGCCCTGATGATGACTGATGTTGAGCATTTTTTCATGTGTTGGTTGGTCATCTGGATGTCTTCCTTGGAGAAGTGTCTATTCATGTCTTTTGCCCATTTCTTCACTGGATTATTTGTTTTTTGGGTGTTGAGTTTGATAAGTTCTTTACAGATTTTGGATACTAACCGTTTATCTGATATGTCGTTTGCAAATGTCTTCTCTCAGCTTAAATGTCATTTAAATGTCACTTGAGTAAGTGACCTTGGTTACAGTTACTGCCCAATTTTTCTTTCCTAATTCTCTGTAGCACGTATTACCATATGAGATGCTATGTATTTTATTTATTCCCTTTGTCTATTTCCACCAAAAAAGATAGAGACAGTATGAGCCTAAGGATGTCTTTTGTACACTAATTTTATTTTATTTTATTTTATTTTATTTTATTTTATTTTATTTTATTGTATTAATTTTTTTTAAATATATGAAATTTATTGTCAAATTTGTTTCCATACAACACCCAGTGCTCATCCCAAAAGATGCCCTCTTCAGTACCCATCACCCCCCCTCCCCTCCCTTCCCTTCCCCCCCCCATCAGCCCTCAGTTTGTTCTCATTTTTTAAGAGTCTCTTATGCTTTGGTTCTCTCCCACTCTAACCTCTCTCTTTTTTTTTTTTTTTTTCCTTCCCCTCCCCCATGGGTTCCTGTTAAGTTTCTCAGGATCCACATAAGAGTGAAACCATATGGTATCTGTCTTTCTCTGTATGGCTTATTTCACTTAGCATCACACTCTCCAGTTCCATCCACATTGCTACAAAGGGCCATATTTCGTTCTTTCTCATTGCCACGTAGTACTCCATTGTGTATATAAACCACAATTTCTTTATCCATTCATCATTTGATGGACATTTAGGCTCTTTCCATAATTTGGCTATTGTTGAGAGTGCTGCTATAAACATTGGGGTACAAGTGCCCCTATGCATCAGAAATTTTAATCCCTTTACTTAGAAGGCAGTGGTAGATACAACAACAGTAAATTCTTGTTGAATAAATGAACTTAATTCTCATACTGATCCCGTAGTGTTATAGATGGAAAGATAGGCTCAGAGATTTTAACTGATATATTACAGATCACAGAATTGGGACTCCAGCAAGTCCTCTAAACTAGTAGGATCTTTGCACCACAAGGGAAGGGTCCACTTGAAGTTTGTATTATAATTAGAAGTTTATGAAAAGTTTTTAAAAGACTTTCATTGCATTGTAACATACACGCAGAAAAATGCATACTATAGACATATGCTTCAGTGAGTTTTCAGACTCTGACCACACCCTGTAATTCACACCTGAATCAAGAAATTATATTAGCCTGCACCTTAGAAGTCCTCCTCATGCCTCTTTCCAGTCACTGGACTCCCAAGTAGAAGAACTATCCAGACTTGTAGCAGAATGGATTAGCTTTGCCCATTTTATACTTTACATAATAGGAATCATACAGTATGAACCCTTTTGTGTTGGTTTTGTTTGGTTAACATTGTGAAATTTATCCTTATTGTTTCCTGTTGTAGTTCTTTCAGCTTATGGAAACTTTTAGTACGTTTAAGTTGTGAGATCATCAGTATGTTTTTTCATTTCTGATTGTCAAAGCCACTCATGCACTCTTTGCCTTTTGAATTAAGAACAGAAAATAAATGAAGTTCTAAAGGTTAAGCAGTTGTCACATTTTGATTTGTGTAAAATAGAGGAGGCAAAGTGGTTGGCTATGTTGTTTATCATTTGTTTTTATTTTCAGCTGTGATTGCAGGTTAAAAATGGTTGCTTAAGCAGATTAATGTCAGCAAAACTCTTTTAGAAAAACTTACTTCCTATATATATGGTAGTAGCCAAATTGGCTATCATCACTTCTTTTTACCTATTAAAGTCTATAGTAGCTATCTGTTGTTTGCATGCTGGCAGTTAGAAGCATAAAAGTGCATTCTTCTGATCTGGATGAAACTTTAGGTAGAATTTTATTGATATAGATGAGATTATAAGTGAAACGTCCGGAGGTTGTGAAAGCTGATTTATAAATTGATTGTGTGTGGTTAAAAAAGTCAAGCTTCTTTACATTAAAGAATAGGTATGGTAAGACCTTTGTAAAAATTGCCATGAATGAAATAGTTACTACTGTGACATGCATGAGACAGAATAGAATTTTTAAAGCTAACCTTTTTCTTGAGGTTGGGGATCATGTGTTACTTACTTTTTTTATTTCTGATAACCAACTCCCTGTGTTGCTGCAGTAAATGTAGATGAACCGGGGAATTGTGAAGTGCTTTATCAGTCCAGTTGATATAAATTTAAGAGTATCTTTACCTGAGCTTTTTTTTTTTCCTTTAGCGAGTAAAAGTTAATTGGGCAAACTTTTTTCTTGAATGAAGTTAAAGTCTAGAACTGATTTTTAAAATTTAGATAAAATGTACCTCACTTTAGATGATTTGTTTTAGAACTTCTGCTAGAAATAAATAAAAACGAGTGTTTAGATTGATAGCATGAGATGACCTAGTCAACATAAAGAGAAAAAGCAAAGATATTAGGGGTTGACATTAATCAATAATAAACATATTGGGCTAATTCATACTTGATATTTTTCTAAAAAACATTGAATATGACACAAATCTGAAATGAAGTTTCTAATTGAGGAGAAATTACTAAGTACAGTGACAAATATCATCTGCAAACAGACCATTTGAACTTGATGCTGTAGCATCTTTTTTCATATATTACTTGATTCTTAGCAACATCATCTTCATTTTGCTTGCATACTGATGTATTTTGTGGTTGTTCTTTAGTGGTCCATGATTTCTGTTTTTGTATATTAAGTTTTACAGGCATGATTCTCTACTGATGTTTTAAAAAACAAACCATGAGTTCTTTGTATTTGTTCATAGTGTAACTTGTTGCTAGTAATGTAGAATGGGTAGTTCCCCTTTTTTCCCTTTATTATTGCTTTTGTACCATCAGGTGTTAAAACATTTAGTGAGTTCTTTATTCTCCAAGGCCTAAGGAGGTCTGGGCCTTATAGAATAACTCACTTTATAGCACCAGTAGTAGGCATCCATTTTCGTTGAAGATCATTGATCCACAGGGAAGAAGAAAATCACTGGAGGGCCCTAATCAACTTAATAAATCAAAAAGTATAGCATTTTGCTGGGCAGTGTTAGTGGAAGATCCTTCCTTTTGGAGAGCTCACAGTAGTGGAGATAGCTTATAAATATTTTATATGTCGTGAGTAAATATAAGTTCTGAGTGTTATAAAAACATAAAGAAGGTGGTATTAAAACTTCCTAGGAAATTAGGAAAAGGTTCCAAGCTGGGACTTGAAGATTGAATGGAAATTTACCAGGTGTGGGGTCTTGGGGATTCTAGGACTGCTTTCAGGCTGTGGCGACATTACATACAAAGATGCCATAGCATGGTGTTCCTGGGGAATTTTGGCTACAGCTCCCTGGTTTAGAGTAGGGAATAGGAGAGTACAAGTCATGAAGGTAGTTTGGGACAGGTTTTGTTGTATTAAGAACCTTTAAATGTTTTGAGTAGGGAAGTGACAAGAGGATGTTGTTTATTTGAAGGATATGTGTAAAGAATGGATTATTTCCCACTTCAGTGATTTGAGTACTACTTTTTGAGACTGGTCATATCTGAATGTCAGCTATGTTATTATTTCCTTAATATTTTTCCTTAAATTCACCTTTTAAAGCAAATTATTTTAACTTCTTAAGCATTACTATCTACAAAATGGATTCTCTTGGCTAGTTTTTCTGATATTTGGTAAATCATTTTTTTTTCTTAGAACCTAAAATAATCATGGGCATTCACTTGGGGAAACAGGGTGTTGGAATAAGTTTTAAAAATGTAGCTAAAGGAGCTCTTCACACTCCTAAAAATGATTCAGAACTCCAAAGAGTTTTGTTTATGTGTGTTATAATTCATATTCAATCTTTAGATATTAAAACAAAACTTTAAAATATTTTAGTAATTCACTTAAACATAGTAAATCAACTAACTGTTGATGTAAGTTATACAGTTTTATGAGAAATAACCTATTATTTTCCAAAACAAAAATAATTTCATTTGAGGAATCTTTTACACTGCCTTAGTTTTACAAATCTCTTTAATTTTGGGCATAACAGAATACAGCTGACATCTCATATCACCTTCTGTATTTGTTACTATATATGTATGTTTTTTATTTTTGATTGAACTTCTGAAGTAAGTCCAGCCTCATACATATAGGTGGTTGAGAAAAGGAAGAGTATTTTAATAGTCTTTTCAGAAAATTGTGCATGACTTTACCAGGCTTTTGACAAGTGGTAGTTTCTTAGTGCAATGTGAAGTCAAACCCTGTTAGTGAGTTTTTTCGTATTTTATTGTGTTAAAATCTGTTCTCTTTTAGAATGGATCTAACATGCATGATACTGCAAACATTCTTTGGTACTGGAAATGAAGAGGGATTGGATTCAAGGTATATTTAGGAAATAAAATCAAAAGGATTTGATGACTTCCTAAATGAGGGCTAGTGAATATGTCTGTTCCAAGACACAGGAACAGATTTAGGAGGAAGAATAATGAATTTTGACATGGATTCTTGTATAACATAGCACACAGTCTATCTCCCTGCTCCCCACCCAGTGTCAGATACTTCCATGAATTTTTATAGCCTTGATAGTGTACTTGAAACATAGTGAATATTCAGTTCAGTAAATAGTTTTGTTTTTAATTTTTAAGTTTATTTATTTTGAGAGAAAGAGAGAGAGTGCGAGCAGGGGTGGGGCAGAGAGAGAGGAAGAGAGAGAATCCCAAGCAAGCTCCATGCTGTCAGCACAGAGACCAATGTAGGGCTCCAACTCAGAAACTGTGAGATCTTGACTCAGGTCGAAACCAAGAGTCAGATGCTTAACCGACTGAGCCACCCAAACACCCCATCAATTCAGTAAATATTTTTAAACTAAAGTTCCTTAGTTTTGGAGGGGAGGAGTTAAGATGGCAGAGCAGCACGGAGACCCTGAGGTTGTCTCATCCCTGAAATGCAGCTAGATCACCACCAGACCATTTTGAACACCTGGGAAATTGATCTGAGGATTAATGCAACAATCTGCATAACTTGAGCCACAAAACTTGGCAGGTACTCGGTACAGAGAGGTGAACTGGTGGAGAGAAAAGCCATGGAGGGTGGGGAGCCATTTTCATGGAGAGAGCACAGAAAAAAAGGGGATAGTGCAGTGCATCAGGATTGTGCAAGAAAAGCACTCTCTGAAAGTAGCTGGAGAGAAAGAGGAAGAGTGAAAACACTTGCAGGGGACTGAACAAGAAATCTGTTCTCCAAAACTACTGACAGGGTGAAAGTAGAGGGTTTTAGTACCACCAGGATTCTATTAACAGTGGAGAGCAGAGTCTGAAGTTTCAGAGCTCAGTGACTGGCGGTGCTCTAGGGAGGAATTAGGGTGAATCCCCAGGAGTAGGCAGCAGGGTCTGAGGGGTCCCTGTGTCACATGTGGAGAAGTGGTTCCCCTGCTTGGAGTACATTTGGTAAAGGCCATATGGCCTCTCCTGGACCACGGTCCTAGTGGACCCTGGAGAGCAGCCACGTTTGCTGGTATTGGGACAAAGATACCAGAGTGCAGTAAAACCTGATGCTGGCTGTGTGTTGTGGTTTGCGATAATTTCTGAAACTCTGCTGCTGCACTATTGCGTGAATGTTTTCTGAGGCAAGCCGGCACCCGGCCATCGCTCAGTGAGACCCTCCTCCAGAGGGTTGGTGTGGGTCCATGCTGCAGGGTCCTCTCAAGTGTGGAGTTTTGAAACACAACCCCATGTGAGATAAAACTCTGGAGGGAGGTGGCACCTGGAAGGCGGGCGGACAGCTTACAGGGTAGAGACGGGGTGGACAGAGGCCTGAGATGGAGGAGGGGTGCTTGATCACGGGTGGGTGAGAGCGCAAATGTCCTGTAACAGAGAGGAGGGAGCTGGGTGAAGCCATTTCCACTTCTCCCGGGCTTGCACACATGTGCCACCCCAGTAAGGTAAGCAGCACCACCTAGTGGAGAACAGAGCCCCACCCAACTGCGCCCATCAAGCACATCCCCCAGAAGATCAGCACAAGTCACTCCACCGGCTTAATGTACAGAACGCAGAGTGCTTCATAGTTTCATTTCTAGGGGAGACTGCATATAACTTCATTCGGGTTTCATTCTGTTTGCTGGTTCATTTGTTCATTTTCTTTGCTTCTGTTTTTGCTTAAATTGTTTTCTTTTTTTTTCTTTCATGGATACAGAGAGAAAATTTTTTTAAATTTTTTTACTTTGATTTTTATTTAAAAAATTTTTTTATTCTATTTCATTTTATTTACTTTATTCTATTTAATTTTTTTAACTTTAACATTTTTTCTTTACCTTTTTTCTGTATTCTATCAAGCTTCTTTAAGCAAGCAGAAACACACCTAGGATCTAGCTTCTTCCTTTGTTTGATTTTTTTGTTTTGTTACTAATTTTTTAATATTTTTTATTTTATTAATTTTTTCTTCCTCCAAAATGACAAAATGAAGGAATTCACCGCAACAGAAAGAACAGGAAGAAATAACAGCAAGGGACTTAACACAGATATAAATAAGATATCTGAACCAGAATTTAGAACCATGTTAAGAATACTAGCTGGGGGGCGCCTGGGTGGCTCGGTCGGTTAAGCGGCAGACTTCGGCTCAGGTCATGATCTCGCGGTCCATGAGTTCGAGCCCCGCGTCGGGCTCTGGGCTGACAGCTCAGAGCCTGGAGCCTGTTTCAGATTCTGTGTCTCCCTCTCTCTCTTCCCCTCCCCTGTTCCTGCTCTGTCTCTCCCTGTCTCAAAACTAAATAAAATGTTAAAAAAAAAAAAAAAAAAAAAGAATACTAGCTGGGGTTGAAAAAAGCATAGAAGACAGCAAAGAATCCTTTTTTGTGGAGATAGAAGAAATAAAATCTAGTCAGGCTGAAATTAAAAATGAAAACATGACAGCCCAAAACCTCTGAGATGTAGCAAAGGCAGTCATAAGAGAGAAGCATATAGCAATTCACACCTTCCTAAAGAAGGAAGAAAAGTCTCAAATACGCAACCTAACCTTACACCTAAAAGAGCTGGAAAAATAACAGCAAATAAAACCCAAAGCCAGCAGAAAAAGGGAAAAAATAAAGATTAGAGAACAAGTCAATGATCTTAAAATATAAAAAACAAAACAGAACAGATCAATGAAATCAGGTGATGGTTCTTTGAAAGAATTAAGAAAAGTAGAATATTCCCTAGCCAGATTGATCAAAAAGAAAAGGGAAAGGACCCAAGTAAATAAAATCACGAATGAAAGAGGAGAGATCACAACCAACACTGCAGAAGTACAAGCAATACTAAGAGAATATGAGGAGCAATTATATGCAAACAAATTGGGCAGTCTGGAAGAAGTGGACACATTCCTAGAAACATATAAACTACCAAAACCGAAACAGGAAGAAATAGAAAATTTGAACAGAGCCATTAACAGTAAAGAAATTGGATCACAGACCAAAAATGTCCCAATAAAGAAGAGTTCAGGGCCAGATGGCTTTCTGGGGGAATTCTACCAAACATTTAAAGAAGAGTTAACACCTATTCTTTTGAAGCGATTCCAAAGAATAGAAATGGAAGGAAAACTTCCAGACTGATTCTGCGAGGCCAGTATTACTTTGATTTCAAAACCAAAGATCCCACTAAAAAGGAGAACTACAGGGGCGCCTGGGTGGCTCAGTCAGTTGGGCGTCCGACTTTGGCCCAGGTCATGATCTTGGCAGTCTGTGAGTTCGAGCCACGCATCAGACTCTGTGCTGACAGCTCAGATCTGGAGCCTGCTTCGGATTCTGTGTCTCCCTCTCTCTCTGTCCCTCCCCCGTTCACATTCTGTCTCTCAAAAATAAACATTAAAAAAAATAGTGTTGGGAAAACTGATCGGTGCAGAAGAATGAACTTGGACCACTTTTCGTACACCATATACAAAAATAAACTCAAAATGGATGAAAGACCTAAACCTAAGACAGGAGGTCATCAAAATACTAAAGGAGAAAACAGGCAGCAACCTCTTTGACTTCAGCCACAGCAACTTCTTACTTGACAAGTCTCCAAAGGCAAGGGAAACAAAAGCAAAAATGAACTATTGTGACCTCGTCAAGATAAAAAACTTCTGCACAGCAAAGGAAACAATCAGCAAAACTAAAAGGCATCCAGCGGAATGGGAGAAGATATTTGCAGATGACGTGTCAAATAAAGGGTTAGTATCCAAAATCTATAAAGAACTTACCAAACTCCACACCCAAAACCCAAATAATCCAGTAAAGACATGGGCAAAAGACATGAATAGACACTTTCCCAAAGAAGACATCCAGATGGCCAACAGACACCTGAAAAGATGCTCAACATCACTCATCAGAGAAATATAAATGAAACCCACAATGAAATACCACCTCACACCTGTCAGAATTGCTAAAATTAAAAACTCCTAGCAACAACAGATGTTGGCGAGGATGTGGAGATGGGAATGCAAAAACTGCTTCAGCCACTTTGGAAAACAGTATGGAGGTTCTTCAAAAAATTAAAAATAGAACTACCTTATGACCCAGTAATTGGATTACTAGGTATTTATCCAAAGGATACAGGAGTGCTGATTTGAAGGGGCACGTGCACCCCAATGTTTATAGCAGACCTATCAACAATAGCCAAAGTATGGAAAGCCCAAATAACTATCGACTGATGAATGGATAAAGGAGATGTGGTATATATATTCCATGGAATATTACTTGGTGATCAAAATAATGAAATCTTCCCATTTACAACAATGTGGATGGAACTACAGTGTATTATGCTAAATGAAATAAATCAGAGAAAGGTGATTTCAGTCATATGTGGAATTTAAGAAACCAAACAGATGACCATAGGGGAAGGGAAGCAAAAATAATAAAAAACAGAGAGGGAAACAAACCATAAGAGACTCTTAAATACAGAGAACAAACTGAGGGTTGTTGGCTGTGTGTAGGGTGGGGGGAGGAGCTAAATGGGTGATGGGCATTAAGGAGGGCACTTGTTGGGATGAGCACTGGGTGATACATGTAAGTGATGAATCACTAAATTCTACTCCTGAAACAATTTTTACAGTATATGTTAACTAACTTGGGTTTCAATTAAAAAAAAATAAACACACTTAGTTTTTATAGTCACAGAAGACAACTTGCTCTTGTGTATTTTTTTACATATTTATGGTATGAATGAATAAAATCAGAATATATAAGTAAACCAATAAGTTACATTACCAATGAGAAATTAACAAATTAACATGTAGAAGCTTACCTTTTTATACTAAATTTTATGTAAATACATAAATGCATTTTGGTTACATCTTTATAATTCCAATCTTTTTTATGGTATGTACATATCTTGAAGAATTAAAACGTTGAAAAAATAAAGAATATTTTAGCTTGAGAACCATATTTCTCATTTTTGTCAGAATTTTTATTTTCTGAATGATGCATGGAGTTTTTGATAGCTAAACGTATTGCACCTATTGTTTCAACATAATACATTGTTACCATATATGTTGCATATGCTTTAGGTATGTCTTCCTGGCATATAATATGCAAACTTAGTTTAAAATTTTTGTATATTTCTTTTCCAGAGAATAACAGAGGATCAACATGTTGTCCAACTTGAGGAAATTTGTAGTCAGTCATAAGAAAATACCCATCCTGCACGTTAATGTAAGTTTTTCTTGCAAAATTAAATGTACTTCAGCACGTTCAGTTCCTTTACTTCCCCAAAGGCCTAGTATACTCTTAGACTAGTGTATCTTTATTTTCAGCAGTTTTTCTTAACAGGGAGTGTGGGAGAAACTGTAACAAAGAAGCAGCAGACCTTATCACTAGTATGTAAATTCATTTGGCTACTTGAAAATTCACTGTGCAGCGTTTTAAAGAATATCCATTTGTATATTCCATTTTGAAGTCATTAGTGTCCCAAAGACTTACACACGTTTTCTTTAGTGTGTTCATTGCTGATGCTTTCAGACTACATACCTGTGACAGGTAGCTACTCTCTTACCCAGGTCAGTATGCAGTGGAAATTTAAATATTTTTGAGTCCATACTTTTGAAATATTTCTTAGGATAACAGTGTTTTATTGACAAAAACTTGCTAACTGACGTAGAAGTGATATAGAAGACAGGCATGCATTCCAAGATAGCATTAAAAGGCAGATTGTGACAACCCCAAATTATTATACTAACTATAACAATTCCAAATGTATTAGCAGCCATTAAATGTGTATCTCGTTGTTTGGGGATAAATTGGGATGGGTAATAATCAACCTCTGTGTGGAAACACTGGGAGAAGATACTAAAGAAACTTTTAAAAAATGCCAGTCCCTAGTTCTCCCAACTACCCCCCATCTCGCCAAATGTTTTTTAAAGTTTTCCAGGTGATTCTAATTTGTAACCGCTTTTATAAATCCCCAGAACAGCTAATGGTTTTAGAGTTCATGACCCTCACCAGCTCTTAGCAGCTGTAGAGGAGAATCAAGAAGTAGCCAGGGTGAGAGACCTGATTAACTTTTCTGGCTCTCTGGAAACTTCAGGGCTCTGGTTCTCAAACTGTAGCTATCAGAATCACCTGGAGGGCTTGTAGAAATGCAGATTGTTCAGTACACCTGAAAGTAATACAACACTGTGTTCATTATACTTCAGTTAAATGAAAATTCCCACAGATTGTTTGCCTCTGTCCCCAGAGTTTGTTATTTTCTTGTCTGGAGTAGATCTGTAGAATTTGTGTTCCTTGTGATGTTAATGCTGCAGATGTTAGAGAACCATCATCTAAGATCAGCTCAAAATAGCAAGTCAGTTTTAGTTTTATTTTTGTTCTTTCCTGTAGTATAATTTTGGGTTGTCACTTTTTAAAGGAGCTAGAGTTAATAAATTCAGACTACTTTAAGGAGATTCAAAGTATTTCATCTTCTCACAAAGCATAGTTATGATGTTAAAAGTACTGTAATCAGAAATGCTAAAATAAAATTAATGTCAGGGTTCTTTTTTTCCTTACTAGAATATGTGTTGCTCTAAAATGAGATCAAGTTTACAAAGACTAAAGCCACATGTGCCTCTTGGAAGAAACTACAGTTCTCTACCAGGTACAAAATTTGATTCTCATTTTACTGCTTGTTTGCTTTCTCTCTCTCTTGTTGGCAAGCATTCCATTCAGAATACTGCTTCCTTTTTACTTCTTGGCTATTTCCTTAAAATTATTATGAGTTGGATGTGGTCTGATAGATGCCAGGGGTAGTAGGCCTGTGCTCCTTATCTGCTCCCCATCCACATGAGCTAAACAAAGAGAAAGGTTGGTGGCTTTAGTCGCTGGCTCAAAAGTTTAGCGGGTTGTCTATTTGTAGAGTGCTCTTGCTGTAAAATACTTATTTTCTAGTCCTTTTCTGGTTTTTATACATAAGTATTTTCTGTCATTTGAGGTTTGCCCAAATAATTTATTTTAAAGGTTCTTAAGAGTAGTTGGTTAAATACTTATCTGGGATAGTTTACGTTAGGTAGTGTGGCTATTGAAAGCTGGTAGCCTGAGCAACTAATTCTGAATGGTCTTCTGTGTTTGAAGCAAGCAAGCATATGGGAGACTCATTGAAACTAGTTGCATTCTGTTGCTGTTCGAATTACCATCTTTGTCATGTGAGAGTAATGGAGTAATGATACTGATTGTGTGACTGTTAAGGACATGTGAATTTAATGGTCTGCAGTATTGGCTTGTATCTACGTTTCTATATTTTGCTCATCAAATTTATCTGCAGCCATACAGGCCATCCTTCAGTCTTCGAACTGCTAGGAGGTTTTCAAAATACAATAGAACTATTCTTAATTTATTGTAGAAGTTTTGCAAAACTGATTTAAATAGGTGTAGATTAAATTTATAAATGTAACTGCATTTTTGCTTTAAAATTAATAAAATATATAAGTATGGAGTAAATTATTATGGGCTTTTTGTATTCGAGAAATACTACTTGGCCTTTTAGAAGTCTTAGATTGTTATAACTCCAATTCACTGATACTTCCCAGGCCATCGTTAAAGATATTGTATGCTTGGAAGTACTGAGGGAAGATGGGTTTCAAATTGTACAGAAATTCATCGTCATCTGATATGAGGATCACTCTTAACTCTTTAGGCCTTGACATTGCAGGTTCACAGGACTGTGCATTTTATTTTTCTTTGGTTCAGGAGCTGTTGCCTTAAGATCATTGCTATGAACATTCTACTATATTTTTTATGTCTATTGTAGAATTGTAGAAAGTGGCAAAGATTAGGGGCACCTGGGTAGCTAAGTCGGTTGACCTCAGTCAGTTGGTTCAGGTTATGATCTTGCGGTTCGTGAGTTCGAGCCCCACATCGGGCTCACTGCTGTCAGCACAGAGGCTGCTTTGATTTTCTAGCCCCCTCTCTCATCCCCTCTTTCTGCCCCCCTCCTGCTTATGCTCTGTCAAAAATAAATAAACATTAAAAAAAAGTGGGAAAGATTGGGGTAAATTTATATTTTTCTAAGGATGTCTTCTAGAAATTTATGTTTGAAAATTTACCTTATCATCATCCATTGCCTTTTCTTTAGAGATATAACCTTTAGGTAAAAGAAAGTTTTATTTATCTTGGATTTTACTGTACTTGGAATTACTGTATTTGCTTAAAATTATTTTAACTTCTTTGTCAATTAAAGGAAAATTTCTTAAACTTTTCAATTATAACCCTCTTTCCATTAGGTTTGATAGGAAATGATATCAAATCCCTTCATTCTGTCATCAATCCTCCCATAACTAAGTAAGTACTATCATTGATACTGTCTTTTTCATTCACTGTGTGAAAAGGTAAAGGTTTCTGTCATGGGCTTAATTTAGCATTGTTAATTTAGCTTTCTGCCCTCGCTAACTATAAATAGATGTTGGTATATATCTTTAAAGCTATTTTTTTTTCCATTTCAGTGCTAAATATTTTTAATGTAGCAGCAGCACAATTTTCCTAGAACTAAAAGTAAAATTCACAAGATCGTAGTTAGCTGTTTGTTATTTAGCTGTTTTATCAGAATAATGTGGTAGGGATATATTTTCTGGTTTTGTCGTTTTTATGAAATAGTAACTAGCTTTGAAATTTGCACAGCATATAGAATACATATTTTGGTTGTGTGGTTTTAGTAATGACCACTGTGTAACACATGCTTTTTTTTTTCTCCACCTTTCAAACAGAATCCGAAATATTGGAATTATGGCTCATATTGATGCAGGCAAAACTACCACCACAGAAAGAATATTGTACTATTCTGGATACACAAGATCGCTGGGAGGTTAGAATGGATTCCTCCTCACCCCAACCCCATTAGCAAAAACATCACTGGAAAATATTGTAAGAAGTCAACCTAGAGATCTTGAGTATGGCATGGAAGTACTGATGTCTAAACCACAACATAAAGATAAGGTAGTTGCAACACCCACCAAAGAGTTTTCTTAGGTTCAACTCAACATTCAGACTCACAGGACTATCTTGGACAACAATTCGCCCTCATCTACTCAGAATGCTATAGGACAGGAACCATAGCTTCCCAGCATATTAGCAATAGGTGTTTCTTTCTGCAGGAGTCCTTAACGCAGTGCACATAGCTATCTGGGAACTAACTTCTTTGGCCACTCAAAAGTGACAGTACAGGGACACCTGGGTGGCTCAGTCAGTTAAGCGTCCGGCTTCAGCTAAGGTCATGATCTCGCGGTTCGTGAGTTCAAGCCCTGCGTTGGGCTCTGTGCTGACAGCTCAGAGCCTGGAGCCTGCTTCGGATTCTGTGTCTCCCCCTCTCTCTCCCCCTCCCCTGCTTATGCTCTGTCTCTCTCTATCTCAAGAATAAATGAACTTAAAAATATTTAAAAGTGACAGTACAGTTTAAGGCAACAGAATTCACAGGAGCTACCCTGGCTTACAAGCTTCAGGCCCCTTAGGACCCAAAACCTCTTGTTACAGCTCCGTGGGCTCTCTTCCAGATTTACTAGAAAGGCCGTGCCATATCCCACTCAGGGGAGCTTAAGGTTGTGTATCTCCATCAAGTATTTACAATTCATGTATAGCTCTTCCCAATTCAGATGTACCTTACCAATCACAAATTATTTTTTCTGTAAGATATGTTGCTGCGGCGCCTGGGTGGCTCATTCAGTGGAATGTCCGACTCTTGATTTCGGCTCAGGTTATGATTTTACGATTTGTGGGCTCGAGCCCTGGGTCGAGCTCTGTGCTGACAGCCTGGAGCCAGCTTGGGATTCTCTCTTTCCCTCTTTCTCTGTCTCTCCTATACTCACACGTATGTGCACGCATGCTCCCTCTCAAAATAAATATTTAAAAAAAAAAGAGAGATTTTGCCTAGCAACATAGTTGACATACTTGTGTTCTCTGGTTTCTAGAAGAAAAGAACTAGAAAGTTAATTGAATCAAATTCTCTTGCAGAAGAAGAAAGGATTTTGTTAATCCAATCCACAGTAGAAGTAGTAGCAGTAGTAGTAGTGTTTACTTAAGTTTTGATTTCATTTTTTAATTATAAGATGTCAAAAACGGTAGTTCTTGACCAGTCTTGCACATTTGAATCCCCGTGTAATTTTTTTGTTTTATTTTGTTTTTAAATAACAGTGCCTTAGCACCACGCTGGAAATTAAGATTCAGCAAGTATGTGGTATCTCCTTGGTGTCTGTATTTTTGTGTTATGTATTTTAAAACTCTGTATTTATCATATACACATTTATGATTGTTGTGTTTCTCTGACGAATCAACTTTTTTATCATTATAAAGTACCATTCTTTATCTCTGGTAAAACATTTTGTTCTGAAATTTGAGGTGGGGGTCATCGTGTCCATAATACCAGAAGTGGAAATCTTTTTCAAAAGCTCCACAGAGGTTTTGAAGTGCATTATATTGAGAACCATTTCTCTAGACCTTGAAATTGGTTGAGGACCTAGCATAGTATTTATAGAAGAAAAGAACACCCAGGATTAGAATATTCATGATGATAGTTTCTGAAATGTATGAACACATGCATTTCTCATAGAATTACTGCTGTGTAAGTGGGGATATAACAGCAAAACGTGGAACATTATTAGGCTTCTTCTGTTGTATCACAGGTATGATGATAATTCTTTTCTCACACCCCCAGTTTGTATTCCTGAAGTGAGGATCCAGATTAGGTGGGCAATTTTCAAGGCAACCTTTTTTTAATTGTGGTAAAGAATACATACATATAAGAAAACATTTACCATATTAAGCATTTCTGAGTGTACATTTAAGTAGTGTTAAGTACTGTTGGCAATGTTGAGAACGTTTTAATCTTGTAAAACCCAGACGCTTTACCCATTAAATAACTCCATGTTTTTCCCCCTGCTCAGCCCCTGGAAACTATCATTCCACTTTATCTTTCTATGAATTTCACTACTCTCGATAACTCATATAAGTGGAAAGAATCATACAGTATTGGTCTTTTTGTGACTGGCTTATTTAATACTTAGCCTGTGTCCACAAGATTTGTCCCAACGGGAGCACTTGGGTGACACAGTCTGCTAGGTGTCCCAGTTTTTGGTTTCTGCTCAAGTCATGATCTCATCACGTTTTGTAAGTCTCTGTGTGGACAGTGCGCAACCTGCTTGGGATTCTTTCTCTCTATCTACCCCTCCCCTGCTCTCTCTGAGAATAAATAAATAAACTTTAAGGAAAAAAAAAAGATTTGTCTCTATGACAACTCTGTCTTTACGACAACTTTATACATTGTTATGCTCACCACAAGTATAACTACCATCTCCTACCGTACAACACTATTACAGTGCCATTGACTGCATTCCCTGTGCTGTACCTTTCATCCCCAGCTCTTATTCATTCCATAACTAGAAGCCTCCCCCTCCCTTATACCCATTTGCCCATCCCCCTGCTTCCCTTCCGTCTGGCTACCATCCGTTCTCTGTATTCACAGGTCTGCTTTTGCTTTTTGTTTGTTTTAGATTGCACTTAGTGAAATCACGTGGTACTTGTCTTTCTGGATATGACTTATTTCACTTAGCACGATACCCTCTGTTTTTCGGATGGCAGGATCTCATTCTTCTTTGTGACTGTGTAATACGTAATATTCCAGTGTGTGTGTGTGTGTGTGTGTGTGTGTACATGTGTATATATATATGTGTGTGTGTACGTATGTATATACACACACACACGTACACACACACATATATATACACATGTACACGTGTATATATATATACATACACACGTAAACACACACACACATATATGTATATCTCACATCTTATGCATTGTTGGACACTTAGGTTGCTTCCGTTATCTTTGCTATTGTTAATGCTACAGTGAATTTGGGGGTACAGATATCTTTGTTTTGTTTTTTCTTTTTTATCATTTTATTTGTTTTATCATAATTATACTCTTTAATTCTCATGCCCTGTTTCCCCCATCCCCCACCCACTCTGTTAACCATCAGTTCTCTATAGTTGAGTCTGTTTCTTGATTTCTTTTTTTCTCTTTGTTTTGTGTCTTTGTTTTTCATTATTTTGTTTCTTAAATTCCACAGATAAGTGAGATCATATGATATTCGTCTTTCTCTGACTTATTTCGCTTAGCATTACACTTTCAGCTCTATCCATGTTGTTGCAAATGTCAAGATTTTACTTTTTTATGGCTGAATAGTATTCTGTGTGTGTGTGTGTATCCTACATCTTTATCCATTCATCTATTGATGGACGTTTGAGCTGCTTCCGTATCTTAGCTATTGTAAATAATGCTTTAGTAAACATAGGGGTCCATATATCCCTTTAAATTAGGCTTTTTGTATTTTGGGGGGTAGATACCCAGGAGTGTGATTCCTGGGTCCTAGGGTAGTTCTATTTTTAACTTTTTGAGAAAGCTCCACTGTTTTCCAGAGTGGCTGCACCAGTTTGCATTCCCACCAACAGTAAAAGAGGGTTCTTTTTTCTCCACATTCTCATCAGTTTTTGTTATTTCTTGTGTTTTTGATTTTAGCCATTCTGGTAGGTGTGAGGTGATACCTCATTGTGATTTCGATTTGTGTTTCTCTGATAATGAGTGATGTTGAGCATCTTCGTGTGTGTGTTAGCCATCTGTATGTCTTCTTTGCAGGTATGTCTGTTCACATCTTCTGCCCATGTTTTAATTGGATTATGTGTTTTTTTGGGTGTTGAGTTGTATCAGTTCTTTATATGTTTTGGGTACTAATCAGTTATGTCATTTGCCTATATCTTCTCCCATTCAATAGGTTGGTTGCCTTTGAGTTTTGTTGATCATTCCCTTCACTGTGCGGAAGCTTATTATTTTGATGTAGTCCCAATAATTTATTTTTGCTTTTATTTCCCTTGCCTCAGGAGACATACCTAGAAAAATGTTGCTATGGCTGATGTCAGATAGATGACTTTCTGTGCTCTTTTCGAAGGTTTTTATGGTTTCAGGTCTCAACATTTAGGTCTTTAATCCATTTTGAGTTCATTTTTGTGTATAGCGTAAGAAAGTGTCCAGTTTCATTCTTTTGTTTATAGCTGTCTAGCTTTCCCAGCACTGTTTGTTGAAGAGACTGTCTTTTTTCCCACTGGTTATTCATTCTTCCTTTGTCAAAGATTAATTGACCATATATTGTGGGTTTATTTCTTAGTTTTCTGTTCTATTACACTGACCTCTATGTCTGTTTTTATGCCAGTACCATACTGTTTAATTACTACTGCTTTGTAATATAACTTGAAATCTGGAATTGTTATACCTCCTGTTTTGTTGTTCTTTTTCAAGATTGCTTTGGCTATTCTATATCTTTTGTGGTTTCATACAAATTTTAGGATGGTTCTAGTTCTGTGAAAAATGCTGTTGATATTTTGGTAGGGATTACATTAAATCTATAGATTGTTTGAGGTAATCTGAACATTTCACCAGTATTTGTGCTTCCAGTCTGTGAATGTGTTTCATTCCTTTGTGTTGTCTTGAATTTCTTTCATCAGTGTTTCATAGTTTTCAGAGTATAGGTCTTTCACCTCTTTGGTTAAATTTTTTCCAAGGTATTTTATTGTTTTGGGTACCCTTGTAAATAGGCTTGTTTTCTTATTTTCACTTTCTGCTACTTTGCTATTAGTGTGTAAGAATGCAACAAATTTCTGCACATTGATTTTGTATCCTGCAACTTTATTGAATTCATTTATCAGTTTTAGCAGTTTTTTGGTGGAATCTTTAGGGTTTTCTGTATGTAGTATTGTGTCAGATGGAAATAGTGCAAGTTTTACTTCTTTCTTACCAATTTGGATCCCTATTATTTCTTTTTCTTATCTGATTACTATGGCTAGGACTGCCAGTACTATGTTGAATTAAAGTGAGAGTGGATATCTGTGTCCTGTTCTTTACCTTAAGGGAAAAGTTTTCAGTTTTTCATGATAGAGTGTGATGTTGGCTGTGAGTTTTTCATAGAAGGCCTTTGTCATATGAGGTACGTTTCCTTCTTGACCTATTTTGCACAGGATTTTTATCACGAATGGATGTACTTTGTCAAGTGCTTTTTATGCATCTGCTAAAATGATTATACAGTTTTTATCCTTTCTCTTATCGCATTGATTGTTTGCAAATACTGGGTCGCCCTTGCATCCCTGGAATAAGTCCCACTTGATTGTGGTATATGGTTTTTTTTAATGTATTGTTGGATTTGGTTTGCTGATATTTTGTTGAGGTTTTTTTGCATCTATATTCAAGAGAAATATTGGCCTATAGTTCTCTCTTTTTTTGTGTGTGTGGTTTCTGTTTGGTTTTGGTATCGGGGTGATATTGGCCTCGTTGAATGAATTTGGAAGTTTTCCTTCTTCTTGTGTTTTTCAGAATAGTCTGAGGAGAATAGGTATTAACACTTTATTAAATGTTTTGTAGTATTCCTGTGAAGCCGTCTGGTCCTGGACTTTTGTTTTTTGAGAGTTAAAAAAAAATTTTTTTTAATGTTTATTTTTGAGAGAGAGAGGGAAGAGAGTGAGAGAGAGAGAGACACAGAGTGGGGAAGGGGCAGAGAGAGAGGGAGACATGGACTCCAAAGCAGGCTTCAGGCTCTGAGCTGTCAGCACAGAGTCCCACGTGGGGCTTAAACTCACCAACTGTGAGATCATGACCTGAGCTGAAGTCAGACACTTAACTGACTGAGCCCTCAGGCATTGCTTTTTTTCTGAGTTTTTTGATGACTGATTTCATTGCAGGTAATTGGTCTGTTCAATTTTTCCATTTCTTTCACCATAGGTTGGGTAGGTTATATGTTTCTAGGAATTTATCCATTTCTTTTAAGTTGTCCAATGTGTTGGCATTTAGGTTTTCATAATATTCTGTAACAATTATTTGTATTTATTTGGTGTTGATTGTTATTTCCCCTCTTTCATTGGTGATTTTGTTTATTTGGGTACCCCCAACCCCTCTTTCTCTGCTTTTTTTTTTTTTTTTTAATGAATCTTGCTACGGGTTTTTCAATTTTGTTGATCCTTTCAGAGAATTCTCTCTTGCTTTCGTTGATCCATCCTATTGGGTTTTTTGTTTGTTTTTTTACTTTCTGTGTCATTTATTTCTGTTCTAATCTGTATTTTCTTCTTTTGCTGGGTTTGGGTTTTATGTGTTCTTCTTTTTCTAATCCCTTTAGGTGTGAGGTTATGTTGTTTGAGATTTTTCTTGCTTCTTGAAGTAAACCTCTATTGCAATAATACACTTATCTCTTAGAACCACTTTTGCTGCATCCCGAAGTTTTTGAATCATTGTAATTTTCATTTTTGTTTCCATGTAATTTTTTTATTCTTTGATTTCTTGGTTGACCCATTCATTGTTTACTAGCATGTCATTTAACTTCCATGTATCTGTGGTCTTTGCAGAGCCTTTCATGTAGTTGCTTTCTAGTTTCATAGCGTTGTAGTCAGGAAAGATGCATGGTATGACTTTGATTTTTATAATTTGTTAAGACTTGTTCTGTGGCCTAAATATGTGATCTGTTCTGGAGAATGTTCTGTGTGTGTTTGAAAAGAATGTGTTTTCTCCTGTTTTAGATGGAATGTTCTGATACTCCTGTTATATCCATCTGGTCCAGTGTGTCATTCATAGCCACTATTTCCTTGTTTATTTTCTGGTTTGATGATCTGTCCGTTGATCTAAGTGGGGTATTCAAGTCACTTTACTATTGTTGTGTTACTTTTGATTAGTTCCTTTATGTTTGTTGCTAACTGTTTTATGGAATTGGGTGCTTTCATGTTGGGTGCATAAATATTTACAATTGTTATTCTGCTGTTGGATTGTACCCTTTATTATTCAGTGGTTTTTGTCTCTTGTTACAGACTTTGTTTTAAAGTCTATTTTGTCTGATATAAGTATGGCTATCCTGGCTTTCTTTTGACATCCATTTGCATGATAAATGTTTTTCTGTCCCTCGTACCCAATCGGCAAGTGTCTTTCTGTTTGAAATGAGTTTCTTGTAGGTAGCATTTAGATGGGTCTTGTTTTTATTCATTCTGTCACCCTGTGTCTTTTGATTGGAGTGTTTAGTCCATTTACATTCAAAGTAATTACTGATCAGTATATATTTTTGCCATTTTGTTACTTGTTTTGTGGTTGTTTTTGCACCTTTTTTCTGACCCTTTCTTTCATGGTTTGTTGGCTTTCTTCAGTGATATACTTGGATTCCTTTTTCTCCATTCTTTGCATATCTATTACTGGTTTTTATTTTGTGATTACCATTAGGTTTGTGTAGAACCTCTTCTGCACACAGTAGTCTATATTAAGTTGATGGTTGCAGAACTTTAAACCCCTCTGTAATCCCACCCCCTATGCTTTTGGTATAGGATGTCATTTTTACATCCTTTTATTTTCTGAATATTTTAACTGGTTTTTACAGAAGCATTTACTTTCTTTAAAAAATTTTTTTGTGATGTTTATTTATTTTTGAGAGAGACAGACAGAGCATGAGTAGTATTGGGGCAGAGAGTCTGAAGCAGGCTCCAGTTCACCCTGGGGCTTGAACTCACAAGCTGTGAAATCATGACCTGAGACAAAGTCAGACACTTAACCGACTAAGCCACCCAGGTGCCCCTGAAAGTATTTACTTTTAATGTTTTTTTGTGTTTTTTACTTTTTTACACTTTTACTTATGGTCTTTGCTTCCCACTCAAAGAGTCCCCTTTAATATTTCTTGTAGGACTGGTTTAGTGGTCTTAAACTCCTTTAGTTTTTGTTAGTGTGAGAAAGTCTATCTTTCAATTCAAAATGATAGCCTTGCTGGATAGAGTATTCATGGCTGCAGAAAATCCTTTCAGCACTTTGAATATATCATGCCACTCCTGTCTGGCCTGCAGTTTCTGTCTGAAAAAACCACTGATAGCCTTATGGGATTTCTTTGTATGTAACTGTCTTTTCTCTTGCAACCTTTAAAATTCTTTATCATAATTTTTTTTCCATTTTATTTTATTATTTTTTTAACGTTTATTTATTTTTGAGACAGAGAGAGAGAGAGCATGAACGGGGGAGGGTCAGAGAGAGGGAGCCACAGAATCTGAAGCAGGCTCCAGGGTCTGAGCTGTCAGCACAGAGCCTGATGCGGGGCTCGAAATCACAGACCGCGAGATCATGACCTGAGCCGAAGTCGGACGCTTAACTGACTGAGCCACGCAGGCGCCCCCTTTTCCATTTTAATTAATGTGTGTCTTTGTGTGGAATCCCTTGAGTTGCATTTGTTGGGGAGTTTGAATTTGTTGTGGCAATTTGTTTGTTGGGGGTTGAATTTGTTGGGGCAATTTGTTGTGCCTCCTGAATCTGGATCTCTGTTTCCCTCCTCACATTTGGGAAGTATTCAGCTATTTTTTCTTTAGATACATTTTCTGCCACCCTTTCTCTCTCTTCTGGGATCCGTGTAACGTGAATGTTACTATGCTTGATTGAGTGAGAGTTCTGTAAGTCAGTTCTTACTATGCAGTATTTGTCTCTCATCTGTTCATCTTGATTGCTTCCCATTTCTCTATCCTCCGGGTCACTGATAACATTCCTTTGCTTCCTGTAGCCTACTTTTTATTCCATTTATTATATTTTTTTGTTTCATTTATTGAGTCTTCATGTCTGATGTTATTTTTTTCTCTCTTTGCTAAGGGTCTCAACAATATCCTCCACTCTTTTCTCAAGTTTAGTGAGTATCTTTGTGATCATTATTCTAAATTCTCTATCAGGCTTAGTAATTTCTGTTTCACTTAAATCTGTTGTGATTTTGTCATGTTCTTTCATTTGGGACATATTCCCCTGTCTCCTCATTTTGTCTACCTCTCTGTCTGTTTCTGTGTATTAGGAAAGTCAGCCATATCTCCTGCTGTTAAAAGTAGTGGCTTTATGAAGAAGAGGTCTTGTAGTGCCCCGCAGTGCACTGTTCCCTATTCACCAGAAGGTGACACTTCAGAGGAGTCTTCTGTATGTTGCTTGCGTTGCTTTGCTTGCATTGCGTTGTTTGCATTACGTTGCTTGCGTCCTACTATTGTGCTTTCTCTTTCAGTCCAGACTTGTGCACTGACTATCTACTTGTTGTGGGCTGTGCTTGCTTTCTGTGGTATTAGACCCAGGCAGGCCGGCTTGAGAGGGCATGACCATAGGAGGGCTCAGGGGCCAGGCAGCAGTGTTAACCAAAATTTGCACCGAGTCAGTAGTCCCAGGCCAGATCCCCTAAATCACGGTGGTGGCCAGCGGCATGGCATGTGTTAGCGGCCGGACACAAAGCACACGGCTGAGGTAGTGACAAGAAGCGTACGGGTCTGTGCGTGGTGGCTGGGGACATTCAACTTTAGCAAAATCTGCACTGAGCTGCTAGACCTGGCTAGATCTGCCAGAGTGCGGTGGCCACAGGGCCACAGCACGCGGAGGCAGTGATTGGGTGGGGCGCACGCAGTGTTAATAAAATTTGCCCTGAGCCCAGGGCCTAGGCCAGCATACTTAGAGTGGGTGATTCCTCAGGAGAACTCAAGGCACAGCGCACTGCTGGCGCTACCTCACGGGTGTCTGTGCAGCACTGCCTCCCGCCTGTGTCTGTTTATGCTGAGGGGTGGGAGAAAAAATGGCACCTGCCAGTTCCTTTGTTCTCATAGGAGTTCCTCAGTGTGCTCTGAAATCTCTATAAACAGATCTCTTTGCCTTTGTGCAAGCTGTCACGTCTGTGTTGACTCTTCTAAAGGTCCTTGTCTCTTTAAAGGTGGGGACCTGGCTATCACGTGCACTCCTGGCTACCCAGTGCTGAGTCACCTGACCTTCAGAGCTCTAGACTCCCAACTCCCCTAGTTATACAGAGTCATGGAGTTCAGTGCCTCCGGTTTTCAAGGCTGGAAGTTATGGGCATTCTTTTTTCCTATGTAGACTCCCCGGTGCTTTGCCTTCTCTGTGACCACAGCTTCCTTTCTCCTGTGGGCAGTGCTCCTGGCTGCCTTTCTGCCCTGTCTAACCTCTCCAGGGCTGGCTTCCTGTATTTGGCTGTGGAGTTTGTTCTGCCAGTCTTCAGATCACTCTCCAGTTTATTGACTCAGATGTGAGTGATATGTAGCTGTAAAAGTAGGATGGGATGAGCTTAGGGGTCCTCTTACTCCACCATCTTGCATCCCCTCCTCCTACAAATGTTTTACAAGTTTAGAGCTTTTGGGCACCTGGGTGGCTCAGTCGGTTAGTTGTTCAGCTTCGGCTCAGGTCATGATCTAGTGGTTCGTGGGGTTCGAGCCCTGCATCGGACTCTTTGCTGACAGCTCAGGGCCTGGAGCTTGCTTCGAATTCTGGGTCTCCCTTTCTCTCTGCCCCTCCCCTGCTCACGCTCTGTCTCCCTCTCTGTCTCAAAAACAAATAAACGTCAAAAAGATAAGTAAATAAAAACTTAGCGCTTTTGGCTAGGTATTTGGTCTTTGTCTCATTAATGATGTTTATTTTCTTGGTTTGTTATTTTGTGAGTAACTGGCAACACTAATTTTTAACATAGATATTTGGGGTTCCTGAAAAATAAATTTTTCTTTTCCTCCCCCAGTTGGCACATATGTGTACATATGTTTATATACATCTATACATACACAAACAGTGAGGGAAAGTGGTTAGCATTTTTAGAGGTTTAATGCTGACATAAGTAGTGGTAGTATAAGGCCATGATCACTTGTGGTTTTGAATTTTGAATGGTAACGATAAACTCATTTTTACTTCTTTTACTGTATAAATTTAATGAGAGTACAAGAATTTTAATGCAGAATAACTTAGTAGTCAAGATGAACTTTATCCGTAACTTTTTACTATAGAAGTTCCACCAAGACTATTTTCATTTGTACACGTAAGTGTCTTTGGCTGGGGGGTGGGGCGGGGGGGGGGGTGGATT
Organism: Panthera leo; assembly: GCF_018350215.1. Classification (NCBI taxonomy): domain Eukaryota; kingdom Metazoa; phylum Chordata; class Mammalia; order Carnivora; family Felidae; genus Panthera; species Panthera leo. Next base: position 139,040,133 of record NC_056679.1, on the reverse strand, counting down.
TAGTAATCAGAAGGGTTTGTAAAGGAGAATTTTACTTGGGAGGAGTTTTTTCTTTACCTTGTTCCCTGTAGCTACCATTTACTTACCATTTACTGGGCTAGGTACTTTATGTAGTCTCATTTTATTCTTACGGCAACCCAGTGAGGTTGCCTTTGTTAACCTTGTAGTACAAATTGGGTTAAGTAGCTTGCTCAGGTTCATACGGTAGTAATGGTAAAGTTGGGATTTAAATCTAGATCTGTCTGTGCTCTTTTCATTGCACTACCCTCCCTCCTGTCAAGGGATCAGATATGAGAAACATAAAAAGGGATACTGAAAGATAAACTAGGGGAAAAAAATGAAAAAATAAAAAGTTTAGAAAAATTAAAATAGAATTTAATCTTAGAGAAAAAATATTTTTTATGGAAAAATTACTCATTTTGCTGGAAAAGCTTTTTCTAGAACAAGGACTTACGTAGAGTAAGATTAAGGCCTCTAGATATTAAGCCAAATATTTTATAAACAGTCTTAAAACAAATTAAACTGTCATGTAGATATCTTATCTCAATGAAATATACTTGGTATGAAGCCTAACAGTGTCATCTTTTTCCTTGTCAGATGTTGATGATGGAGATACAGTGACAGATTTCATGGCTCAAGAGCGAGAAAGGGGCATTACTATTCAGTCTGCTGCTGTTACGTTTGATTGGAAGGGATATAGAGTCAATTTAATTGATACACCAGGTATGGTGCTGTTGGAGCCATGCAGAGGTGCTGCATCGTTTGAGGTTTTTATTCATGTTTGTGTTCCCTTTTAAATTGTGGTCAAAAATATATCATAAAATTTACCACCCTAACCATTTTTAAGTGTACAGCTCAGTAGGTAAGTATATTTACATTGTTGTGAAACTGATGTCCAGGAGTACTTAGTCTTGCACAACTGAAACTATATATCCATTATATAACTACTACTCTTTGTCATCTGCTCCCATTGCTGGTAATTACTCTTCTACTTTGTAATCTAGGAGATTACTTTAGATACCTCATATGAGGAGAATCATACAGTTTTTGTCCTTTTGTGGTTGACTTTGCTTAGCATGAAATCTTTCAAGGTTTATCTGTCTTATAATATGTGAGAGGATTTCCTTTATTTTTAAGGCTGCATAATATTCCATTGTACATATATAACATAATTTGTATGTAAATATACATCATTCATACATTGATGGACGTTTGGGTTGTTTCCACCTCTTGGCCATTGTGAATAGTTTTACTATTAGTGTGGTGTGCAGATATGTCTTTCAGACTCTCCCTTCAGTTTTTTTGGATATATACCCCAAAGTGGGATTGCTGGATCATGTTTTTTTTTTTTCAGTTTTTAAAAGATTTTAAGTGTTGGGGCTCCTGGGTGGTTCAGTAGGTTGAGTGTCCAGGTTTAGCTCAGGTCATGATCTCACAGTCCATGAGTTCGAGCCCCGTGTCGGGCTCTGTGCTGACAGCTCAGAGCCTGGAGCCTGCTCAGATTCTGTGTCTCCTTCTCTCTCAGCCCCTCCCCTGCTCATGCTCTGTCTCTCTCTCTCTCTCTCTCTCAAAAATAAATAAACATAGAAAAATGAATAAAAGATTTTTAAGTGTTATGTTTCTCATCTTTTTTTTAGGTCATGTAGACTTTACCTTGGAGGTTGAGCGCTGCCTTAGAGTGTTGGATGGTGCAGTAGCTGTGTTTGATGCCTCTGCTGGTGTAGAGGTAAAAAATATTCTCAAAGTAAAGTGAAGATACCAACAACATGATTTTTTCTTAAAGTAGAATGTATCAGATTTAGTTACAATAGCCCTGTGTTTGTTAAGTTCATATTAATCAAATTATGGTGAAATTGGAATTTAATACTGCAATCACATATACAGGTCTATATGTGATCTCAGATATTTTGTAGTAAAAGGGAAATAGTTGCTTTTCTGTAGAAAATATGAAAGTTAGTGCTGAAAACTGTGAAGGGCTTGAGATTCTTACCTGTTTTTTTAAGCTAACTAGTTAACCTGCCACAGTTTTATGGCATGCTGGCATAAGACATAAGACTTTTGAGTCAGAGACAAAGGACTATTAGTCACAGGAATAGCAATAGCCAGAGTGTCGATAATTTCTTGTCTTAGTTACCCAAGCCCCAATTCCCACAGGGTGACCTAAAGAGAGTCAAGAGAGTCAAGAGTTGCACATGCCATGGATCCCTGTGCTTAGAAAATGCACATGTTTTATAATGGGCAGTAAGCATGCCTGCTGTTTGCTCTGGAGAGAGATGTTATCTTCCAGGCTTATAAACAAACCTACCTTTTGACTCAGAGGAAGACACTTCTCTTTCTAAGCCGTTTACTATATTTGAAGACATCTTTGAAGACATAGTCCAGAACAAAGGCAGTTAGTGCCTTTCCTAACAAACTATGTAGAAAGGTGAAATACACATGAAGAATTGTGTCCTAACAGTTACTGAGTTTTTTGAATAAATCTTAAAAGTGGATTTATAATAAATTATACTGGGGTCAGTTATGTACTCTTTAGCATATCGCTATATGTCTTACAATTTCAAGATTGGCTTTTTATTAAATATAGAATCCTCTTCACTTCTTCTAATCTTAAAATTACTAAAAGTGATACGCTAAATGATCGATATTAACATTTCCCAAATAATACAAATCGACACCATGGGCTTCCTCATAGGATGCACTAAGAAGGGCACAACATTATGTTGTATTCTTGGCAGAATGTTTGGCCCAAATCTAATCATGAGAAGGCAATCAAATGAAATTTCTTAAAAGTTTTTTTTAATGTTTGTTTATTTTTGAAAGAGAGAGAGTGCGAGCAGGAGAGGGGCAGAGAGAGAGGGAGACACAGAATCCGAAGTAGGCTCCAGGCTTTGAGCTGTCAACACAGAGCCCCATGCGGGACTTGAACTCCTGAACCATGAGATCACGACCTGAACTGAAGTTGGATGCTTAACTGACTGAGCCACGCAGGCACCCCTGTAGTTGAAAGGATTCTAAACAAACAAGAAAACTAAATGTAATATCATCTTTGGAAGGATCCTGGATTCAAAAACAAAAAGTTACAAAGAGCATCAGTAGGAAAACCAGAATAATTTTAATATAGATGATATGTTATTAGAAAAAAGTATTGTAGGGGCACCCGGGTGGCTCAGTTGGTTAGGCGTCCGACTTCAGCTCAGGTCATGATCTCACGGTCTGTGAGTTCGAGCCCCGCGTCGGGCTCTGTGCTGACCGCTCAGAGCCTGGAGCCTGTTTCCGATTCTGTGTCTCCCTCTTTCTCTGCCCCTCCCCTGCTCACACTCTGTCTCTCTCTGTCTCAAAAATAAATAAACATTAAAAGGAAAAAAAAGAAAAAAGTATTGTATCAGCTTAAATTCTTTGAATATGATCTTTATAAATGGTTATGTAGGAGAATATCCTTATTTTTAGAAAATACATACTGAAGTATTTAGGATTAAAGTGTCATGATATATGCATCTTGCTCTAGTGGTTCACCTCCCACGCACACATACACGTATGTTGTTAGTTTGGGTACTTTGAGCATTAGATGCCAAGTTGGGATTAGATGCATAAGAGATTTATTGGTGGATATCCCTGTGAAGAGTAAAGGAGAAAAGAGAGAAGTGGAAGAGAGCTTTCAGACCAGAGGGCAGATCAAGGAGCTCTTGGTGACCGGACGATTGGGTAGGAAGAGTTTCAGACTATAGCACATTTCCAAAAGGGGTTTGGCTAGGCTGATGGAAGTCCTCAAGGCAAAGTCGCCTGTTGGAGAAGGCGGAATGTTTTGTAGGAATAACCTACATTAGTACTTCTGCTCTGCTTGGCCATTAGCTGGTCCTTGAGAGACCTTGGTAGTTAGTAGTCAAGATGACTAGCACTTGGAGCTATCATTTAATTATGCTCTGTGTAGTAGATCCAAGTGGCACATTCCCATACACAGTGCACACATTCTAATGTGTTCATATGCACATTTGGGGAAAAAAAGGCAAGTGTGGCAAAGTGTTCATACTTGGTGAATCTAGGTGAAGGGTACATGGGTATATATTGTACTGTTTTTTTTACCTTTTTTATAGGTTTGAGATTTTTCAGAATGAAAAGTTGTTGGGGGGAATTAATACAGTGATGGAAAGCCCGACCTGAGGACTGCTAACAGGCAGTGATGGTTTTTTGATCTAAATACAGCCTGACCTTGAGGTCTGAGGTTGGTTATACATTATTCCCATTTCTTTCTGATCACTTCACGTCCTAATGGTTGCATTCTTTCTGTCATTATGACTTGTATATGTACATTTGACAGATGGCATTATTTACAAAATTGAAATATATTGGAATAGGAAATTTCTGAATTTGTGACACAGAAGCCTTTTATGTGCTAAAACAATAAATGGACTTTTAGCTAGCAGGTGGGATAATGGAAGTCTTTCTATATTTTTTAATATGCTTTTTTCTTGGAAAATTTATAATATACCCCCAGCCCCACCTCACCATATGCAGAAATTAGTTACCTTGGGGGTAGGTAACAGTATCTTAGGATACAAAGCATACTAGAAGAAGAAAAGTTGATTCATTGGACTTTATCAAAATTACATCTTCTCATTAAAACTAAAAAAATTAAAAAATAAAAAGGGAAGCTGTAGGCTATGAAAAAATTTCTCATGTTAGATATAGTATATGAATGTTAAATTTCCAGAATGCGATAACGCTATTGATTACGTAGGAAAATATCATTGTTTTAGGAAGTATGTGCTGAAATTTTCATAGTACACGGTACATGGGTGTGATCAAGGACTTGTATCCAGAATATATGAATAACTACAAATCAGTAATAAAAAGTTACAACTCAGTAAATAAATGGACAAAAGACTTGAGTGGATTTTTCACCAGAGACATGAATGGCCCAGTGAGCACATGAAAAGATGCTCAGTCTCATTGATTATTGAGAAATGCAAATTAAAGTTACAAAGAAAAACTATTTGACACCCACGAGAATGGCTAAAATTGAAAAAAATGATGGCAAATACTGGCTGAAGTTGTGGAACAACTGGAACTCTTATACACTGTCGGTGGAACTGTAAAATATTATACTTTGGAAGACTATTTGGCAGTTTCTTATAAAATGAAGTCTGCACATAACCTCTCACCCAGCACTTCTACTCCTGTATCTTTATCCAAGGGAATGAGAACATTTGTCTCCTAAAGACTTTTTCAAAATATTTACAGCAGCTAAATTCATAATAGCCCAAAACTAGAAGTAATCTGGGTGCTCATCCACAGGTGGACAAACAAGCTGGCACATTTATACGAAGGGGTTTAGCCAAAAACAAACAAAACAACAACAACAACAAAAATAACAGCCATCATACCTAACAACATGAATGAATGTCAAAAACTTTATGTTTAGTGAAAGAAGCCGTGTTATTTATATGAGATTCAGAAATAGAATGAATCTGTGGTGACAAATGTGAGGACAGGTTGTTTATGGGGGATGGGACATAAGAAAAATTTCTTAGGTTCTATATCTTGGTTGGGATAGTAGCTATACGAATCTATACATTTATCAGAACGCACTATACACTTAAGATGAGTGTTTTTTTATTCTATCTAAATTTTACCTAAACAAATTATATAAAGTGGCTTCTGTATCAGGTAATGTCAGCACATTAGGCTTTGTATGCTCTGTTCTAGGGCTTTGAGACTCCACTAGGCAGAGATATTGTAACAGACTCAAACTATTTATATTTAAAATGTGTAAAAATTAGAATTAAAAGAAGTCAAATAGAAAAGCATATGAGGGGCGCCTGGGTGGCTCAGTCGGTTAAGCGGCCGACTTCGGCTCAGGTCACGATCTCACGGTCCGTGAGTTCGAGCCCCACGTCGGGCTCTGTGCTAACCGCTCAGAGCCTGGAGCCTGTTTCAGATTCTGTGTCTCCCTCTCTCTCTGACCCTCCCCCGTTCATGCTCTGTCTCTCTCTGTCTCAAAAATAAATAAACGTTAAAAAAAAAAAAAATTAAAAAAAAAAAAAAAAAGAAAAGAAAAGCATATGAGAGGGGTGCCTGGGTGGCTCATTTGGTTAAACATCTGACTCTTGATTTCGGTTCAGGTCATAATCTCATGGTTTGTGGGATCAAGCTCCGTATCGGGGCTCCGTGCTGACAGCCTGGAACCTGCCTGGGAGTCTCTTTCTCCTTCTCTCTCTGTCTCTCTGCCCCCTCTCATGCATGCATGCGTGCTTTCTGTCTCTCTCAAAATAAATAATTAAAAAAAAAATACGTGAGAATTGCTACTAAGAAATACAGTTATTGGCTTTTTTCTCCCTTACTCTTCAGTTTAACTCAACATTTAAACATTCACAATAAAAATGCATATACTTTTAAAAAGTTTTATTTAAATTTACATTTTTTTTTTTAATGTTTATTTATTTTTGAGACAGAGAGAGACAGAGTATGAACAGGGGAGGGTCAGAGAGAGAGGGAGACACAGAATCTGAAGCATGCTCCAGGCTCTGAGCTGTCAGCACAGAGCCTGACGCAGGGCTCGAACTCACGGACCGTGAGATCATGACCTGAGCCGAAGTCGGACGCCCAACCAACTGAGCCACCCAGGTGCCCCATTTAAATTTTAATTAACACATAGTGCAATATTGGTTTCAGGAGTAAAAATGCATATTTTTATCACAATATCATTTTTTATAGTACAGTCCTATTCTTTTTACATTACGACAACAAAAGAATTAAGTCAAAAGTCCCTATTTTGCTGGTCAGCAAACTGATGAGTTCAGTATTATGTGACCTGTACTGGGTAAGGTGAAGCCAGACAAAAATGACATCTTCTGGTTCTTGATTTCAAGTCCTCTTTCCATGAGTCTTAATACCTCCCAGGTGTTTGTTCTCCTTGTGTGGCAACCTAGACCACCCAAAGGAGTATTCTCAGTTTGAAGCACATTCTGTATCACACTTCATCATGTTCTTTGTTCTCTTACCCACTAGCAGAAGAGTAACTAGAGCAATGGCACTAATTCTGTGTTGGAACAGGGCCCAGTTCCATGTTATAATAGATTCTTAGATCTATTTGTTCCATGTGTAGTGGAGTTATTTTTGTCCCATATGTGGTTTTTTTTCCCTTTCTCTTTGCTCCAGGCCCAGACTCTCACAGTATGGAGGCAAGCTGATAAACACAAGATACCTCGAATCTGTTTTTTAAACAAAATGGACAAAACTGGAGCAAGGTATTTCAAGGCTTCCCCCCGCCACCCCCCATTTGTTAAAAGTAGAAATACAGGGGTGCCTGGGTGGCTCAGTCGGTTAAGCATCCAACTTCGACTCAGGTCATGATCTAACGGTTTGGGAGTTCAAGCCCCACGTTGGGCTCTGTGCTGACAGCTCAGAGCCTGGAGCCTGCTTCGGATTCTGTGTCTCTCTGCCCCTCCCCTGCTTACACTCTGTCTCTCTCCTCTCTCTCCCCCTCTCTCTCAAGAATAAATAAACATTAAAAAAAAAAGTAGGAATACAATTTTGAGTTTTTAATGGACTATAACTTAAATTTATAAATAGCTGTTCGCTCTAGAGTATAAATATTCCGTGGGATCTCAATTCAGTCCCATTAAAAAAGGAGTTTCAAAACAGGTAGAAATGTGATAAGGAGAGATCCTGGTCAGTGTGTAAGTGGCAAATACAAAACACCAACTGTCCCTCTCCTCAAACCACACAGTATGCTTTGTGTTTATGTAATTTTCTATCCTAATTCTGAGCTGATAACATGATACCAAGAACGCCTAAGGTAAAGTTATAGCAAAATTGGGCTGGCTTTTGGAAGAAAGGGGATAGCTGTGTGTGATAGCAAATGTAGCTGTTAGAAGAATCCTTGAGTTATAATGACAGATCATGCATTTGAATGTCTAACTAATTATTGGTGACTTTGATCAGTTTATTTAATCTTAGTTTCAAACTATAATAAGTGAAGCTTATAAATAATAATACCCTAGATATCTCTGTGGCAGGATTATGGTAGATACTCAAGCACTGTTTTTTGAAGTTTACATTGAAAGTTTACTCAAGATATTGTCGTGTGGAAAACTGTTCACTGGTGAACATTAGGGACAGTGAAAATGGTTGTGATTTTAGAGACCATTCTTAAATCTGTTTTAAGAATCTTAACATTTAAGGGGTGCCTGAGTGGCTCAGTTGGTTGAGCATCCAATTCTTGATTTCCGCTCAAGTCATGATCTCACAGTTCATGAGACAAAGCCTGCATTGAACTCCTTCTGACAGCAATGAGCTTGCTTGGGATCTCTTTCCCTCTCCCAAAATAAATAAATAAACATTAAAAAAAAAATCTTAACATTTTTTAAGTTTACTTATGTATTTTTGAGAGAGAGAGGGAGGGAGCAAATCAGCAGGGGAGGGTCAGAGAGAAAATCCCAAGCAGGCTCCGTACTGTCAGCACAGAGCCCAGTGTGGGGCCCTAACTAATGAACCACAAGATCATGACCTGAGCAAGAGTTGGATGTTTAACTGACCGAGCCACCCAGGCGGCCCAAGAATCTTAACATTTTTAATTATAGTTATTTTGCTTCCTGCAGTTTTAAATATGCGGTTGAAAGCATCAGAGAGAAGTTGAAGGCAAAGCCATTACTTTTACAGGTTGGTTGATTAATATTTGGTTTATTAATAGCAGCAGCTGCAAATTTCCTCATCATTTTATTGTGACATATATATCTGAAACTATCTCAGATGTTTTTTGGAAGAAGTTGGCATGTAAATAAAAGATATAGATTATGGTAATAATGTTAATAGCCATTTGGGGGAAAGTGGAGAAAGGTAACATTTTCTCATCAATGCAGTTCTAATTTAGTTATCATTTAATAAAGTTAATCTCGCTTTGATTTGCAGTTACCACTTGGTGAAGGCAAAGCTTTCAAAGGAGTTGTGGATGTAGTAAATAAAGAAAAACTTCTTTGGAATCCTAATTCAGATGATGGAAAAGACTTTGTGAGGAATCCCCTTTTGGAAATGAGTGATCCTGAGTTGCTTAAGGAGACAACTGAAGCAAGGAATGCCTTAATTGAACAGGTAAAAGTAAATACTTTGAGTTTACATTTGCATATTTAGAAAATTTAAAAATATTTTATATATTATGAAATTTATGAAGTAAATATATACTTTATGTATATTTAAAGTGTAATATAAAGTGTAATGAAGAATACGATGAACACCAATGTTTCCACCACCCAGCTTAAGAAATAGAATATTAGCAATACCCTTGAATCTTTGTGTAACACTTCTGTTTAAATCTCTCTCCTTTCCACTTATCATTTACTCCCCCCACCACTATTTTGGTTGTAGCCTTTTTCTTTCATTTGCTTTGTTTTCTAGTTCACTACAAATGTATATATTTGTGAAGGACTTAGTTTTCCATGGTTTTGAACTTTCCTTAAGTGGAGTGATATTGTTTGTATTTTATAACAGTACATTGCAGATTCATCTTTGTTGTTATGTGTGGTTATGCTTCATTTTCAGTCTTACGTCATGTTCCAATATGATTATACCACATTTGTCCGTTCATCTGTGGGTGGACTTTGAGGTTATGTTGTCTGTTTTGCTGTTACAAACAGTGTTGCTGTGAACATCTTTGTATGTATCTCCTTGTACACACTTGTGACAATTTGTTTAGGGTTAAACCTAGGAATATCAGAGAGTGTGTCCGTCTTTTATCAAATGTCACATTAACTTAGAAAATTTTAAAGCCATTAATTTTATAGGTAATAGATAACTCTGGACCTCATCCACCCTCAAAATTTTAATAGAAAGTAGTAAGATTGTTAATATTTATGATATTTTATATGGTATTGTTGGCATATATACTAATAAACGTGGTTTATTTATGCGATAAGTTTAAGTGCAGTGGCACTAATTCTCTTTGGATTCTGTCTCTCTCAAAATAAATAAACTTACATAAAAAAATACATACATACATTTCACTACCATAAGATTCAGAGAGTGAATGGCACGTTCCATAAACTCTCTGAATCTTATGGTAGTGAAAGACATTTGAATCTGAACTGTTTGATTTTTTTTTTTTTTATTTCTGAATTAAATTGGTCAGAGTAGATCCTGTCATCATTAATTGTTTTCATTAATCTTTTGTATGAAGTTGTTCTTGAAGTAATTATTTCCCTTTATAACATACAGTAATCATCAACTTTATCATTAACAGAATATGGTCATTGTTCTTTTTATTACTAGGTAACTGTTACTAAGGACTTACTGTGAACTAGCTTAAGTGCTTTACATGTAATACATTTAATCCTCATAGCAGCCTATATTATCCTCGTTTTACTGGTGGGGAAACAGAAACTTAGAATCCTTAACGAATTTGTCATATAGCTAATAAGGAGCAGTGCTGGAACCTGAACCCAGGTCTGATTCCATTTAGAGCTGGAGCTCTTACCCACTTTGCTTTACTGCTTCTCTAATTTGGGGAGCCATAAACAGAATAAAAGTAGAATTGACATTTATGTATGTATGTGTGTATTTTTTTATATAAGTTTATTTATTTTGAGAGAGGATCCAAAGCAGGCTCCGTGCTGTCAGCACAGCCTGACATGGATTTTGACCTGAGCAGAAATCAAGAGTTGGCATCTTAACCAACTGAGCTACCCAGGTGCCTGAAATTGACATTTATTCGTCAGTAATTGGGTGCATAATTAGTTCTCCTAGAACTAAGCTGGGTGGTGGAAACATTGGTGTTCATCGTATTCTTCATTACACTTTATATTACACTTTAAATATACATAAAGTATATATTTACTTCATAAATTTCATAATATATAAAATATTTTTAAATTTTCTAAATATGCAAATGTAAACTCAAACTCAAAAATCTCCTAGATTTTTCTTTGTTTTATCTTAGGCATGTCTAATGCATGTCTTAGGATAGTATATAACAAAAATTAGATTTGAGACTCTCTGTAGATGATATTAAAGTGCTAATTACAAGGAATACATGTGTATTTATAGAATTGGAGAATAAGACCACATCACACCTGTTAGGATAGCTATAATCAAAAAACCCCCACAAAACCCCTCAACCGGAAGATAAGTGTTGGCAAAATATGGAGAAACTGTAACCTTTGTGCACTGCTGGTAGGAATGAAGATGATGCAGCCACTGTGGGAAATAGCATGGTGTTTCCTCGGAAGATTGAAAATAGAATTACCAAATGGTCTAGCATTTCTGCTTCTGGCTGTATATCCAAAAGAATTGAAAGCAGGGTCTCAAAGAGATATTTGCATTTCCTTGTTCATAGCACCATTATTCCTAATGGCCACAACGTGGGAGCAACCAAGCGTTCATCAACAAGACGAGTAGATAAAATATGGTATAAACATACAATAGAATATTATTCAGCCTTAAAAAGGAATGACATTCTGACACATGCTACGATACAGATGAACCTCGAGGACGTTATGCTAATTGGAATAAGCCAGTCCAGGAAAAAAGACAAATACTGTAATGATTCCACTTATATGAGGTATTTAGAGTAGTCAGATTTGTAGAGACAAAAAGTAGAATCATAGTTGCCAGGGGATAGGGGATAGGAGAATGAGGAAGAGTTGTCTCGTGGTATAGAATTTGGGTTTTGTGAGATTGAGAAAGTTCTGGAGATTAGTTTTACAACAATGTGAATATACTTAACACTACTACTCAACTGTTCAGTGAGAAATGGTTAAGATGGTAAATTTTATGTTCTGTTTATGTTAAATTTTACCACGATTAATTTTTTTTTTTAGAGAATAAGATTAGTGTGGACTAGAAGCAACTTCCTGTGTTCTAGAGGTGAATAGTGATAATAAGTTACACTTACTGTATTCTTACTATACGTTCTGGAAGCATGATTTCACTTGGTTATTCAATCCTTGCCCTCTGAAGTAGGTACTAGTATTATCTCCATGATTAACCAAGGTAAAGAGAGGTGATGTGGGGGCGCCTGGGTGGGTCAGTCAGTTAAGCATCCGACTCTTGGTTTCGGCTCAGGTCATGATCTTGTGGTTCATGAGATTGAGCCCTGCATCGGGCTTTGCACTGACAGCATGGGACCTGCTTTGGATTCTCTCTCTTCCCTCACTCTGCCCCTCCCCTGCTCATCCTTTCTATCTCTCTCTTTCAAAAATAAATAAGTAAACTTTAAAAAGAGAGAGAGAGAGGGGGGTGATGTAACTTAAGTTTTTGAATAAATCAGCAAGTAGTGGAGCCATTTCAAGGCAGTTTAATTCCAGAAGCTGTGCTTATCCATCATATATGCTCCCCACTACGGAGAATGGTTAGGTATGTTTCTACAATACTTAGCTGTTAAAAGTGTGTTTTTGTCTCCAAGTTTGAATGTTTTGCTCTTTTGTACTATTACAAACTTTTGAAACTTTTATTAAATTTATTGTCAGCTGAATTCTCCTATTTCATACAGGCAGATAACTAAGAAAAGAACATGAATTAGATAATTGCATTTGTATTGCTGAAATGATGCCTATGACCCTCAACTTATATCTGTTCCTGCAGTGCCGGATTAGAATAACATGAGTTATTTTAGTTGGACTGTCTTAGGACATCTGGTGAATATTCATAATGTTAAACAAATACCAGATGAAACTTTTTTTTTTTATGTTTTACTTATTTTGGGGAGAGAGAACATGTGCACATTAGCAGGGGAGGGGTGGACAGAGGATAGGAAGTGGGCTCCTTGCTGGCAGCAGAGAGCCTGATGCGGGGTTCAAACTCACCAACTATCAGATCATGACTTGAGCCGAAGTCAGATGCTTAATCGACTGAGCCACCCAGGCAGGAAACTTTCCCCACAGGAAACTTTTCAATGAACTAAGACTTCTAAATCTATCTAAAAACAGCAATCCATTAGATATGTTATCACTGACTGCGAATTGTGGTATTTTATTTCTTTTGAGCACTCCGAGTGGATAGCACTTTATTGAGATACTTCATCTGGCTATTGCTTCTCATGTATGTAGGGAACTTATAATAGCACATCTTCAGTTTTCAGTCTCCTTTCCTATGAAAGAAATACTGTTTATCTCTTGAGATGTTGAGGAGAGTTCTGTGGCCTGGATAAGGTAGGTCATGTAGCTGTCTTGAAATATTTGGATAATGTACATTTATTTGGACTTAATAGTTGTGACAATAAAAGCAAGTTATAGAACTAAAACCTTTCTTTGTAGGTTGCAGATTTGGATGATGAATTTGCTGACTTGGTTTTAGGAGAATTTAGTGAAAATTTTGATTTGCTACCAGCTGAAAAGGTAAATTTTATTATTCATTTACTTTAATGAAGTTTTACTAATTGGATGTGGTTTGATTTCTCTGTCTCAGGTGTTTAGTTTTTTTCAACTTTGCATAGCATTAGAAAATGCTGACTTAATTAGGAGAACATTAAGATAAAGTCACTATTAATACAAGTGCTTAAATAATGGTAGTGATTTACTGTTTTCAGATATGCTTTACAAAATCAGAAATTGAATTTTTTTTACTCCTATTGAGTCAGTACAAGTTACTCATTCCTTCTTTGCAGTGCTTTCCTTGTGATCATTTCTTTAGTAGGGAAATTATAGGTGGAAATTTTATATTGAAAATTTACTGGTTTTGTAGACTACTGCAATGATTTTTCTTATTTTCTCTGACACCGTTTTAATTCTTACTAGAAGCTCGTTACAGGTCTTTACTTATTTATTTTGTTTCCTTTTGAAATACATTAAACCAGAGAATAGGCATATAAAATAGTAGTAATAATTGAATTAGGACAGATTTCTTCAAGGCATTTCTGTTATTTTCTGCTAGGGACCTTCCCCTATGAATTTGGCAAACAATCTTTATTTTTCTTTATGAAACGAGTTACCAGGTAAAGTTGTTTTTTGTTTGCTTGTTTGTTTGTTTTTAAGTAAACTCTGCCCAACACAGAGCCTGAACTCACGCACCCAGGGTCAAGAGTTGCATGCCCCACCAGCTCAGCCAGCCAGGCGCCTCCCAAGTATTTTAGGGGGATTATATATATGTATGTAATGGGGTCCAGACTGAGCCCAGAAAATGTACTTAGTTATTTTTCACAAAAAGAATTAAAGAAAAACATGAGTCTCAAGATTAAGTTTGAGACCTTTGAAGTTAGGAATGGAAAAAAGTACTTTTCTTTTGAACGAAGTGCCATAATTATTGAAATATGTTATCGTTTAGTATTTGAGCGCTTAGATGTGATGTTTGTTGTGCCCTGTAGTCACATACCATGGTTTCTCTTTTCAAAGAGCTTATGATCTGAGGAGGAATTGATATACCTTTCTCCTTCCAGTAGGTTGCAAACACACCCATGCTTTTCTTCGTTTTTGAGGTCTTTCAAATTTGATTTCTACCCTGATTTCTCATTTTTCTTTGGATTTGGTTTTTTTTTTTTTTAAGTTTATTTATTTTGAGAAAGAGAGAGCACAGGGGGGAAGGAAGAGAGAGAGAGAGAGAGAGAGAGAGAGAGAATGAATGAATCCCAAGCCCTGCACAAATGCAGAGCCCGTTGCGGGGCTCGAACTCATGAACTGTGAGATCATGACCTGAGCCGAAATCAGGAATCAGACGATTAACTGACTGAGCCACCCAGCCGCTCCTCAGTTTGATTTAATGTTGGTCTAATTCCTTTGAGGAAGTTGTAATTCATATATATGTTCTTAATTTCTGTACAGGTCCTCTTTTAGACAATCAAGGTTAAATCAGAAGTACGTTTAATTCATTTATTTGAGAAATATTTTTAAATACCTGCTTATTTTAGGTACTTCTGTAGTTTCTGGGGATTTAGCAATGTTTGATGGGACTTATTGTAATGCTCATGTAGATTTTATATTCTGGGGTATAAGGACACAGACAATAAACCATTAAATATATATCCAGTATACCAAATAGTAATTAACATTATAAAGAAAAATACAGAAGAATAAGGCCATGAAGAATGATGGAAGTGTGCTGAGTGGTTCTGTTTTACATGGTTGGTTGGCGAGGGTGTCTAATTCTGAGATACTTTAGTTGGAGCCAGTATACTGCACACAGAATACAGTACTTCTGTCTCTGCTTTATAGCTCCAGACTGCAATTCGCAGAGTAACACTGGCTCAGACAGCAGTGCCTGTGCTTTGTGGAAGTGCCCTGAAAAACAAAGGTGTCCAGCCCTTGTTGGATGCTGTTACTGTGTACTTGCCTTCACCCGAAGAGCGCAACTATGAATTTCTGTAAGTATGCAGTACAGATTAAAATCTTATAGCCTCGCAAAAGCGGGAAAGTAGGTCTTGTTTCACAAAGAGCATTTGAATCACCATTTTTGAATAACATTGGTGAAGAATATCATTATAAATGATATAGAGCTATATAAATTTTTACTTGAAAGGGACATTTGTTCGCATGTCTTATAACCTGCTATATTTACAAATGGAGCTAGAGTGTGTGGCTGTCATCTTAGTTAAAAAAAACAAACAGTAGAGTGGAGTTGTTTGATAAATATTCTGTAGATAAATTTATACTAGATTTGAAGATTTTTAAAAAGCTCAAAATATTTTGTGGTTTAAGGGTATTGTTTTACTTCTGTTGTCACTAACAGCTTTGTACTTGGTAATAAATCCTCTAAAATCCGAGTGACTCTTCAGGCAGGAATGGACTTTGTTTAATCCTTTAACTAGGACATTAATCACTTTTCATATCTCTCAATTGGAGAAGCATTAATGGTAAAGTGATTATGGGCATGGACTGTGTACTCCTTGGATTTAAATCTGAGCTCTCCCAAGTTGTTTAACCTTCTACCTGTAAAATACAGAGACCAGGACCTATCCTATTGGATTGTTACAGGAATCAAACGAGTTAATACTTATAAAGCAAATGGAATAGTGCCTACCTAGTATATGGTAAACTCTATATGAGTATTTGCTAAAGTTAAAAATTGGAGGGAATTAGGGATGAGATGGAGAAGTTCTATAATAGGAGTGTCTCACCTACTTTGAGTCATGGGCTCCTTTGAAACTAATGAGAACATGGAGCTTTTCCTCAGAAAAATGTGCTTGTGAACAAAATTTGGCAATTTCAGAGGGATTCAGGCTTTCTGTAACGTAGTACGCACCAGTTTAAGGACATCAATCTGTAAGAATTGTAGATTTCTATGATCATGCAACTGGAGAGAAGGTGGGAGGGCAGAGTGTAAGTAGTAGTTAGAAAGAACCTATACATTTACCCTGTACAGGTTTTTGTGAGAAGGTATATTCTCACAAAATAGGAAGGTATACCTATCCTAGGTACATTTTTTGAGGAGTGAACTCTAGGCAGTGAAATTATTTGCAAGTAGAGGTAATATCTGGGAGAGAATCCATTATTTTTAATTTTGAGCAATTAATGATCTCCGTTAAATAATTTAGTTTTGTGGAGGAAGAGAGGTAGTTAGTACTGACATAATGTAATCAGCCAGAGTAGCTAAACTAGAAGATATGAGGGAGGACATTAGGGTTAAGTTTGCACAGTGATTCTGATTTGATCTGCATAGATATATGGGAAGTGTATTTTAAAGGCCTTTCTGGAATGTCTCAATTTTGTAGGCCATGGTATAAGGGTGACTTATGTGCACTGGCATTTAAAGTTCTTCATGACAAGCAGCGAGGACCACTGGTGTTTATGCGCATTTACTCAGGCATGATAAAACCCCAATTGGCCATCTATAATATTAATGGAAACTGCACGTAAGTAGAAGCTTATAGGTTCTGTTCTTTTTTTTAATGTTTATTGTTTTGAGAGAGAGTGAGAGCAAGTGGGAGTGGGGCAGAGAGATGGAGAGAGAATCCTAAGCAGGCTCTGCACGGTCAGTGCAGAGCCTGATGCAGGGCTCAAACTCATGAACCGTGCAATCGTGACTGGAGCCGAAACCAAGAGTTGGATGCTTAACCAACTGAGCCACTCAAGCACTCCAGAAGCTTAGTTTATTTTCTAAAACTGCAGTCATTTCTTTAAAAATTCTTTTACTGAAATAAATCATGGTTTTTACAGGGAGAGAATAAGTCGTCTTCTTTTGCCATTTGCTGACCAACATATAGAAATCCCTTCACTGACTGCTGGTAACATTGCTTTGACTGTTGGCCTTAAACACGTAAGCGACCAGATGGTTTCTCTAGGAACTATTAGCTTAAATGTTAAATTAAAACCAGGCATTTTGCGGTAGCAAAAACCCACGAACGATCCAAATAGTCATCAATAGTGGGGTAATGAATATTGTAGCATATTCATCAACATGGTTGAATCTCAGAAAGAAAGAAAATTATAGAAGAGTGTAAACTGTGGATTATATTCATGTAAAATTCAAATCCAAGTGAAAATACACTGTAGATACATACCTGTGTTTTAAATTTAATAAATATTTTGTTATTCTCATTGGGTATTTTACTTGATCATTGCTGACAATTTAATCTAACCTTGTAACTGATCTGGGTAATAACTGAAGATATATTGCCAATGAAGGCTTTGTGAGGGCAAGGACTTGGGTTTCTTTTGTTCTCTGTCCTTAGTCCCTAGATCAGTGCATCACATATAGGAGGCAGTCCATGACTTGTCAGATGAATGGATGAAAATAAGTTGATGCTGTGTATGTTTTTGGTAAGGTAAAACTAAGGACATTTCATTTATATATGGATTAAATTGAATACATTTTCTCATTAAACTTTGGTGTATTTGGCATTTAGGATAGCCATGGTTACTTTGAACATTTTTTAACCTCTTTATGGTTAATTGCAGGATTCAAGATCCTTTAGTATAAAATGTCCACAGTCCAGATATAGGACTTGTAGCCTTGAAATGTCCTCTGTCCACCCGAAGGCAGGAGCTCCATGTACATATTTGAAGGAGTTACACAGAGACGTTTGAACTATTGCTTCATTAGGAATATCTTTACAGAGAAGGAAATTGGCATGGAATGTTGTAATATTAAAGTTTAAAAGTGAAATTATAGTTTTAAAAAATAATGAGTCTGTAAGGATGCTATCAATTCTGCATGGTCTAGAGAATTCTGGTTAATTGCTTATTTTAGTTAATGGAAGATTTTCTGTAAAACAGTTACAGACATTTTTACTGGTGGTAAAACTCTTAAAATGGACTTCTACTAAAATTGACCTATTTTGATATGATTGAAAATTTAGGAAGGTACATTTGTTTTACCAAATGAATTTTGAGTGTGTAGTGAGTGTATGTGAGAGAGAGAGAGAGAGAGAGAGAGAGAGTGTGTGTGTGTGTGTGTGTGTGTGTGTGTGTGTGTGTGGTTAGAATTTATTACAGCAGTATCTTGGATAGAATTCTTACACAAGTTAAATTAGCTTTACCTATGCAAAGTTGCAGTGAGCTTTGTGAATTTGTTCCTGTTTTAAGTTCTGATGAAAGTGTCACATTGGAAGTTTTCACATTTCGTGATTCTCGGTGTAAGCTGAGTGCTCACTGAGCCTGTCTTGTTCCAAGCGCGATGTTTGCTTACAGACCGCCACAGGAGACACCATTGCCTCATCCAAGTCCAGTGCATTAGCTGCAGCTCGTCGAGCCGAAACAGAAGGAGGAAAAAAACATAGACGGAACAATGAAGCCGAAAGACTTCTTCTGGCTGGGGTGGAGATTCCAGAACCTGTTTTCTTCTGTACCATAGAACCCCCTTCGGTGGCTAAGCAGCCAGGTACAAATAGTTTTGGTGTATCAATTAACTAGTAATTAGATACAGTTAATAATTTAGATACAGATAGTTATGTTATGCCCTCAAAAGATTTCTCACATGATTGAGTTCAGTTTTATCAGAAGTCATGGGTATTACTTGGGATTAGTCTTGTTTTCTGTTTAAGATGTTTTGATTTTTACAAGCTCCTTTTATTTATTCTTTTCCCACATGTTGGCCATTTTCGACTATCATCATCTTCCTTGCTCTGGTTCTTGTGGTGCTGTCATTGGCATCCGAAGTAACTGGCGTCAGGATTCCCCTTCCAGTTATAATAGATTAGACAGTTAACAGTTCAGAAGGATTCATTTTCTCATCACCATTTACAAAATGCTCCTTTCCTTGTTTTTTGGCTCAAGCTTTAGAACTCAGTGAAGATATTTATATACTATGGTTAATGTTATTTGACCTTTTTGAGTGTTGTGTACTCGTGCTTTAGCCTGTTTTAAGTTCTCAGTGGCTTCTCATTACTTATATATAGCACAAACCCAGACTCCTTTCTGTGGTATATAAATCTCATGATTTCAGCTGTATCATTTCCAATTGGATTTGGTTGCATATTATAGAAAACCCCCAAGTAACAGTTGCTTTAATGACAAAAGTTTATTTCTCTCCCTTGTAAAATGTGCCTTGGGTTGGGAGCCCAGGGGTTAGAGGGTGGCTCTACACCATCATCAGGCCCCCGGGCTCTCGTTTTTCTGCCCTGCCTCTCTGAGTCTGTAGCTCCTATCCTTAGTTATCACAGGATGGCTGCTAGCACCTCTGGCATCACGGCCAAGTTCCTGACAGAGACATGGAGTAAGGAGGAAGAAGATGTGTCCTTTTCCCCTTAAAGATTTCTTCTGTGTCACTGGCTATTACTTAGACATCTGGCCGCTCAGTTGCAAGGAGTTTGGTAAATGCAGTCTTTTAGGCAGGCGGCAGCAGAATAGAGAGGAAGACCACTAGCAATCGCCGACACCAGCCTTCTTGCCTGGCCTCATTGTTTGAAACTTCCTCCTTCATTGTGAACCCTCTTCTTTCACCAAAAAAAAGTAAGACAGAATAACGACTCACACCTTACACTTCTGTAATAAACTAGTTCCAGTTTTCTGAAGATACCATGCTCTTTTTGCATTACTATTTCTTTTCATTTGTTCTGTCTTGCATTATAATGGCATAATGCAGTTTGTCTACCTGGAAGATGTTTACTCTGTAATTAGAAAATCTCATCTCAGGCATCACTTCTTTTTGAGGCCCTCACTGAATTCCTATATTAAGTTGTTGAAGGACAAACCTAGTTCTAGAGGTGGCATTAGAAGCTATTTTTTCCCCTTAAACAAGTTGGGCTCACAGATGATGGAAAAACAAAAGCACCCATTTACTGCCTCCCATGTCTTGAGTACCAAGGGGAAAAGAAACAGGAAGATCCCTAGACAAGTAGGGGTTCCAGTTCCTCACCGTTCGAGCTGGAGTTCACATGAAAGAAGTGTGAATACTGGTTTAAGACAGCCCCCAAATACTGAAGGAAACTGGGTCTGTTCTTGCCCAGTTGGTAAAGGTACAGCAATGAAATAAAACAGGTATAGCAGCAAGTTTTCTTGTCACCTTAAAATGCCCTGAGACCAACTAAGGGTATAGTCTTGACCCTAAGGAAGGAGGATCAGGTGATGTGAATCTGGCTACCCAGGTTGATGTGTATCAAAGTTGACCAAACTAGTTATATCAGGGGTAGCCAGGCACTTAAGAGCAGGGGCTGCCCACACAAAATAATCTGACTTTTAAAAAAAAATATATTTGAGGGGCGCTTGAATGACCCAGTCAGTAAAATGCCGATTTTGGCTCATGTCATGATCTCGCAGTTAGTGAGTTCAAGCCCTGCGTTGGGCTCTCTGCTGACAGCTCAGAGCTTGGAGCCTGTTTTGGATTCTGTGTCTTCCTCTCTCTCTCTGCTCCTCTCCCGCTTGTGCTCACGCTCTCTCTCTCTCTCTCTCTCTCTCTCAGAAATACAATAAACATTTAAAAAATAAAAAATAAAAATATTTGAAAGTAATTTCATATTTTAAACATTGTGAGTACATAAATTCAAATTGTGACATTGCAGTTAAGTTGCACCAGCTCATTTTAAATCTAGCGCTTCAGCTTGTAACTACTTGAGGAAGAAAAGTCTGGGGTCCAAAGTAAGTCTAGTTAATGGGTATTAGCTTAGAGGTCCGAAGTCCCACAGGGGATGGGACTTTATAGAGTCTCCCTTAAACTTCTTTCAAGCAAATCTACCTTTTCTTTATTCTGGCTCTCCATTGTATTTACCCCATGTTCCTATTATATTGACACTCTGTCTTATAATGCCCTCTTCATCCCAGTAAACTCCTGAAGGGTAGATTCGTCATAAATATTTTTGAATGAGTTTGCATTTTACAATAAAGTTACTGTGTTTTCATTTCAAAAGCTACAGTGTCATAAGCATTATTACTTTCTTTGAATAGGTGCTTAAAAATAAGATACTGTGTAAAATAATGCCTCTTACTTAACCTTAATGGGCATAATATATTTCTTGAAATTCTTGTTAAGTGCAGCCTCTGATTCAGTACTGGAACCTGATATTTTGTCTTTCTCACAGGCTCTATATCATGCCAGTGTTGCTGGTTCTTGGACCTGACTTTGGGATGTCAAGAGTCCAGAAGAATACTGTTCAATAGAAATATAACATCAGCTGTAATCTAAAATTTTCTTAGAGCTACATAAAAAAATAATAAACTGGCAAAATTAATTTTAATAATATATTTAACCCAGTATATCAAAAACAGTATTTCAACATCTAATCAATATAAAAAATTAATGAGCTATTTGACTTTCTTTTTTTCCATATTTAGTCTTTGAAACCTGGTATGTATTTTATACTTAGAGTATATGTCTGTTTAGACTCCTAATATACTAATTAGATGGCTAGTGGCTACTACTTGGACAGTGTATATCTAGAAGCGTATGTCCCTGGAATATAAACCAGGGTCCCTGGAATATAAGACCACTTTAAATGTGTGGTAAGGTTGGTTCATGAATCTGTTGCTCAGCTCTTTTCTTTAGCCGCACTTCATGTCTGAGAAACTTCGAACATCTTTTGTAGAGGGGGAGAATACAGTTAACAGCTAATTGGTTGTATTAAAGTATCACTTGACTTTAGAGGCCATATTTATTTCAAATAATATATTCTTGTTTCCTCATTGGGTGTGATAATTCATCACAGAGTGATCACATTAGCATCTCTTTATTCATGGTGTAATTTAGTTTCCTTTGCCAGTTTCTCATTGCTTCTCTTTCTGAAGGCATTTTGCTTTCTTGTCTTCTCCTAGATCTTTGTGAAACACAATCAGATGATGTTAGTGGCTTCCCAGTGCAAATTCAAATTCTGCAGCCTGGCCTACAAGCCCTTACATGATGTGATTACCTGCTAATAGCCAGCTACCATCTTGTTATTTTTCTAACAGCAAACCATTTCTTGCACAGGCATTTTCTCTGGTATTCTGTTTCTTCAGGATTTTGCATATATGGCCATTCTTTATTTGTGTCTTGATCTAACTTACCTTGGGGAGACCCTTCCAGATCATTCAATCTTAAATAACTTCCCATCACTATCTTATCACCTCGTTTCATTCACTACAAAGCATTGATGCTGTTTGAAACGTTCTTTTTGAAAATTTGCTTGCTCATTTTTTCCCCCACTAGAACATATGTTACATTATCTAAAAGATGAAATGTAAAGATAACATTTACTGTTTATCCCCTAGATTTGGATTATGCATTGAAATGCCTTCAACGTGAAGATCCCAGTTTGAAAGTGAAGCTAGATGCTGATTCTGGACAGGTTCACATTTTATTACAACTTTACTTCCAGAAATCTTTCAGTAGTAGTATTTGTGTGTGTATGTGTTTCTGTATTTAAATGCATATATCTAAAACAGATTGGTCTATGCCCCCGAAAGAAAAAACCTTCTCTTTTGGTTCTCCGATAATACAAATTTCTGATTATCAGGTTGACTGTCAAACTAGACAGACAGAAAAATTTTCCTTACTTCCTCAATATAATTAATTACGCCTCACTTCTTTAAACCACTTTTTAGTTTTTTTTAACATGGAAGCTTTGCAAATTTGCGTGTCACCCTCACACAGGGGCCATGCTGATCTCTGTATCGTCCCAGTTTTAGTATATGGGCTGCCAAAGTGAGCACATAAAGACCACTGTCATTTCAGTTTTCCAGAAGACAGCCTTTTGTGAAACTTTGAAATAAAGTTCAACCCCAAGACAAAGCCTTGAGCTTCTTATGCTCCTAAGGCTTATAAACACGGCATACTAAAGGGAGGATGCAAAGGTGCTTTTCTTGTCAGTTACATATAAGGTGGGGGGAGAAGTGATGGCTAACAACCTAACACTGTGGGAGGAAGTAGAGCTGTAAAGTAGGTGGTAAGAAGTTTGTGGATATTACATTACAGCAGAAGAACACATGTTAATTGTGTCTTTTTAGGAAGGCAGGGTAAAGTTTGTGTAAGATTTTAGAACAAGTTCCTTTAGAAGATTAGATTATAAATTTAAGGATAAACTAAGGATTTAGTTAATCTGAAAACTATGAAGTATTTTATTTCCCAAATGCCAGCTAAATGAGGTAGTAATTTAGTTTAATACTGAAGGAGACAGGAACAAGCACTTAAACTTTTTTTTTTATTTTGAAAAACTTTCATTTAAAAATGCCAATACATACTTTTTTTAAAAAATGGCAAATAACACACACGGGTTCAGAGTACAGAATTAAGGTGTCCCTTTTTTCCATCTTAATTTACGCAGGTAAACAACTGTGAAAATGTGAATAGACTTTCACACTTTCCCAAATGTCTTACGCTGTGCTATGTTATAAACCACAGTTTATTTTTTCCAGAGATATATACAGATATATAACAAGTCTTTCTTTTTGTATTATTCTACAACTTGCTTTTTCCAAATTCACTACTTTAACTTTAAAGTACAGCAATTGAAACAAAATAATCCTTTTGTTTGTTCCTTATAATTACAGCTCTATTACAGCGGAAGGATAAAATTAGAACCAGCCAAAGGAAGAAACAAATAGGGCAAAATCTGGGAGAGTTCTAAATGCATTATCTTCCTTCATCTTCAGGGATGTATTAACCCTTTTGGTAAAGGGTATTGCCAGTCAGGGAGGCTCACCCCACCCCTCCAGAGTTTTTATTAAGGCTTGATTACATACTGCTAATGTGGTTGACCTTTAGTTTCCAGGACCTCCTATAAGTTGAGGCTGTTACCTTGACTTTCCAGGTCGGAACAGATAAGGCTATTCTGAAGCGCACATCATAAATCACATTGTTACACTGTCTGGTGGACAAAATCCCCCAGACGAGTAAAGACACTTCCATCAGGCAGCATTCTGGCCTAGAGATTACCTACTAGTAGCTGAGGGTAAGGGCCATACCTCTTTTTGGGTGCAGTTAATTCTTTACTACCTAGATGGCATATGAATAAGACTGAGCAAATATGGATTCCTTGCACTATACTCTTTCATACACAAACACCTTAAGGAATAACTAGTGTTGTAAAAAAAAAATTTTTTTAAAGCATGTCTTGATTGGTTTTGATAAAAATTTGGCTTGTTCTAACAAGGGCCCTAAGTAACAATGAAAGATCAAAGATAAAAGATAATTTCACTGCCAAATAAAGGTCCAAGCTAGTCTGAAAAATTTAACTAGTCACAATACTGTAAGGGGCCCAGGATGATTGGGAAATAAATGCCAATGTGGTTGGGAATATTTGGGGAAAAGATTATCCTCTTCACCCCCCAAATAACAAGATGTCACTTTCATCCTTAAGACAGTTGCTTACATTTTCATTAAGACAAGGGCTTTATCCTTTCTTTAAAGGTATAACCCAGAAGTTGCCAAGATGTCACTTTCATCCTTAAGACAGTTGCTTACATTTTCATTAAGACAAGGGCTTTATCCTTTCTTTAAAGGTATAACCCAGAAGTTGCCAACATCAGTTACACTCATGTTTCATTGGCCAGAACTA
Source organism: Panthera leo (assembly GCF_018350215.1). NCBI lineage: Eukaryota > Metazoa > Chordata > Mammalia > Carnivora > Felidae > Panthera > Panthera leo. Next base: position 139,015,313 of record NC_056679.1, on the reverse strand, counting down.
AGCTATATGGTTGGGAATATAGTCCTGGCTAGATGCTACTTACCTAATTAAACTGTCATGTAATAAAGACAGAATAGCCTAGAAATTTACTTTTAATCGACCTATTATTCCACTCAGAAAAAAACAAAAATGTTTTGAGGAAGAACCAAAAAAAAAAAGTTGCATATTTTTTTTGTTTGTAATTTTGTAATTTGTAATTTGTAATTACAAATTACAAGTTTGTAATTAATGAAAAATAACATATATTGATATAATGCCTTTATATAGTATTTTGTGATAAACATTTTTTCTTTGATCTTGGTTTTATTTTCTTCCTGTTTTAACCAGACTGTCTTATGTGGTATGGGGGAGTTACATATTGAGATTATTCATGACCGAATCAAGAGAGAATATGGATTGGAAACCTATCTAGGGCCTCTCCAGGTGGCATACCGAGAGACTATTCTAAATGCAGTTCGTGCCACAGGTAAAATAAAACATTTAGAATTTGCTGTGCTTTTCTCTCTCTCCAGGATCTCTTTTCCAAATCTTTCAATGTAGTTGCATAAAGCAAGGTTCATACTCACTAGCGTCTTCCATCAGTGGGCATAGGTTTTGTGTGTATTTTTGTGTCTCTTTAGGATTTTGTTCTATTTTGTTTTAAACCCAGCCCTATTCCTGTACCACTCAATACATCAAATAAATGATGAGCCCTCATCAAACAAACGTACTTTTCAGTGGTGGTCATGGGGTACAATAAGCCCTTCGTGTAGAGATATTTCACAAAAAGGATATCCAGAGGGCTCATGAACATATTAAAAGATTCTTCATACCAGTAATGATTAGGGTCATGCAAGTTATGAGATATTTTACACCAACAAAATTGGCAGGGATTAAATCAGACAGCATCAAGTGTTGGTGAGATGTTGAGCAATGGAAACTCCTAAAAACTTAGGGTGGGAGTGTAAATTATGTAACCACTATGAAAACAATTTGGCAACTTCCTTGTGAAGCCAACTGTGTGCAGACTTTACTACTTAGCACTTCTCACATGCCCTAGAGAAACTCTTATACATGTGCACTGAGAGATGGATATAAGAATGTTCAGAATAACATAATAATAATAACCACTTCTGAATAGAAAAAACCACCCCAAATATTTATGGACAGAGAGTGTGTAAACGGTATTGTGTTCATACAACAGAATATTAAACAGCTGTGAAAAAGAATGAATTACATCCATATGCATCAGCCCAGAGGACCCACAGATAAGCAAAAGAAGCATGTTGCAGAATACATAATAACAAATTCAAAACACAGAGTGAACTATATTGTTTAGGAATACATGCATATGTAACATAACTAAGGAAACTCATAGGAATGAGTGATTATATCATGATAGTGATGGCTTTGGAAGGCTTGTAGGTTACTACTGGTAATGGTCTATTTCTGAGTAGTTTTTAGGTTTCATAAGTTCTTTATTTTTAGATTATAAAGAGAAATTGTAGACTATAATTCTTAAGTTTTAATTTAGGTGATACATCACTCTATTACATGGTCACTAACAAAAATACAACATAGTTTTGTTTTAGTAATGATGGAGATTGGTGACTGCTGTTGGTTGTTAGCAAATGAGAGATACTGCTTTCAATCTTTAAAAAGTCACTATTTTGAGAAATCATAAATGCATAAAACATTGGAAGAATATGAAATTTAACAATTTGTTGGTTAGTAGAGTTAAAATAGCTTTTTAATTTCATTAGATAACCCTTTGTACTGTTTTACTGTTAAATAAAAATTTTATAATTAAAAGAATTTCAGTCACATAAGATATTTGAAAAAATTTAAATGTGTGATCTACATGTCAAAACTTGTGGGATCATCTGCCTCAACACATCTTAACCTTGCAGTAATATTAAGTGATTGAGAGCTGGTTTTTACATTGATAAACACAGAAGCAAATGCTTTCGTGATAGAACTTTTTACTCCCACATCTTTATGCTGTATTTAGTACCACGTAATATTTTTTCCCACTTTATCTTCTATGAGACTTTGAGTTTGTTGACTGCAGTTTTTCCAGTTGTGGTACCTTAATACCTTTCCAGAGCAAATCTCTAAGGTATTATATTCTATTTGTTTACAGATACCTTAGATAGAACATTAGGAGACAAACGGCATCTTGTGACTGTAGAACTGGAAGTAAAACCAGTTGAAACAGCCTCTGTTATGCCAGTTATCGAGTATGCTGGAAGTGTCAGTGAAGACCTTCCGACGGCTTCCCAAGAGGCCATTGAAAATGGGATTCACAGTGCATGCCTCCAAGGTAAGGTACTCAAGTAAAGGTAAGCTTAGTATAATCAACCACTTAGTCACTCCTAATATTATACATTATTTCTAACTAGGTAATGTTTTCTCACTACTCTTCCCATTATGTGTATGTTAGACCTGTTTCCATTGTCCCATGATCCTTAGATATTCTGGTGGGGTTTTTGTTTTTGTTTTTGTTTTTGTTTTTTTACCAGTCTTCACTTTGTTCTTCTGTTTTGGGGTTTCTATGAATAGTTTCTAACTCAGATACACTTTCTTCAGCTGTGTCCAGTCTACTTGTAAGCCTATCAGAGATAATTCATTTATTTCACTGTTATTTTTTATTTCAAGCATTTCTTTTTGGTTCTTCTTAGGACTTCCGTCTGTTCTTGCATGTGGTTTACTTTATCAGAGTCTTTAGCATATATCAGTCATGTGATATGATCATTCCAACATACTTACCATGTCTGGTTCTGATGCTTGTTCTGTATTCATATTGTGCTTTTGCTTTTTAATATGCCTTGTAATTTCTTCTTGATGGCGTAACATGATGTACTGGGTAAAAGGAACTGCTGTAAACATGGTGTGTAGTAATGTGGAAGTCACGTGTTGGGGGAAAGGAAGCATTCTAATCCATGGGCTTATAGTGAGCCCATGCCTCTGGACGGGGAACCACACAAGTGTTTTTTTGTTTTTTTTCACTAGCCTCAGGTTGGACAGGATGGCTAGGGTGGCCTGGAGTTAGGTATTTCACCCAAGTCAGGTCCTGCTAATGCCCCTGCTTCTTAGGCTCTAGTTAACTAGTTTCCCCTGAGAGCAGGCCTTTGTAAGAACAGAGTGCTCTGGAGTATTTCAGAATGGTTTCTTTTCCCCTCTGTCAGAAGTACAGAGAGATTTTTCTCTGATACTTACAGGAAGAACCTGCTCGAGCTCCGGGAGGTACATCTCAAAAAATTATGGGGGCCCCCTTATGATTTATGACTGTGTCCCCCTGAAGTTTATAACTCCCAGACTTCTCTATAGTTGAGGTTTTCCTGCTGTGGCACTGGTTCCTGGGCTAGTGAGCCTCTGCTCCAGGAAGCTGTGACTTCCTTTGTTCGCCTGCCTCTCTGGTTTTGGGGGCAGTGGTTTGTCCTTTGTCTTCTCTCTTATGGCTCTAGGAGGGGTTGCTTATTATTCAGTCTGTTCTACTTTATACTTGTTGGGACAGAGTGGTGACTTCTAAGCTGCCTAAAGGAAGTAGAAACTGGAAGTCCTCTCCCTGTCGTTACTCCTCACTGCATATTGAGTGCTAACCTAAGTTTTTTCCCCTACCTAGGACCATTGCTTGGATCCCCAGTCCAAGATGTGGCAGTTGCTGTACATTCACTGATAATTCATCCTGGTACCTCCACAACTATGATTTCTGCCTGTGTCTCCAGATGCATACAAAAGGTAGAGAATATCCTGTAGTTCTCCTTTTTGCTTTAGGGTGACTGTCCTGATAGCAGTGTGCCATTGCTCCACAGACATCTGTGCTTTGCCGTGCCTCACACTTGTATTGATGCCATCTGTGCCTTAGAGTCAGCAAGAGTTTTTACCCTGGACAGTCTCTGATTTCTTGATCACCAGGGTTATATCTGTTAGAGGACCTAGGAAGTTACTGCTTAATACAGACTGCCGGGAAATATTCTCTGATTTTAGCAAAGAGGCAGGTTTCCTTAACTGGCATTTTTGGTTTCCCCATCTCAGATACACAGCTGTTAGAGGTGAGCTTTGTTGTTTAATTAGGGGACATTTTGGGGGTATCCTGGCCCAAGATGGACTGTAAAGGACATTGAAGATGTAATACTAGTTTCAGTTTTGAGTTCATGTTTTTTTGAATAAGATTACCGTAATCAAAGATCATTGAAATCAGATTAAGTCGCAGGGAGCCTGGTTGGCTCAGTCTGTTAAGGGTCCTACTCTTGATTTTGGCTCAGGTCATGATCTCAGGGTCATGAGATTAAGCCCCTCCCGCATTGGGCTACTGGCTGAACATGGAAACTGCTTCTTAAGATTCTCTCTCCCCCTCTCTCTGCCTGAACTTCACCTGCTTATGCTCTCTCTCTCTCTCAAAAAAAAAAAAAAAATCAGGTAAGACTAACTAATAATCCAGATAAGCACCTAACTTTATCAACGCATCAAGCAGTCTAGTCTTGGAACTGTTACTTACCTCCCATTATTTCTTTGAGTGTCTTGCCTCAGTAATCTACCAGAGCTGATTTAACTCACAGGATCTTAGTGTGCCAAATGTTGATTCCATGCATTCTTCTCAGCATTGGACTACTACAGTTTTATAAGTGACTGATTTGCAGTAAAACACTTGCTTTTAAAAACCATTTTCTGAAATTTTGGACTGTGTCTGAAACTTGATTTTCTGTGGTCTTAACTGAATCTAGAATTACAAAGTTAATGTGAATACCCGAAGTCGCTGACTTAAGAAGGTACAACTTAATGGTCCTTTCATATGATTTCATTTAATTTTTATTAAAAAAAATTTATACATTCAAAAAGTATTATTTAAATATTGTTTGCTGGGGTGCCTGGGTGGGTCAGTTGGTTTAGTGTCTGACTTCAGCTCAGGTCATGATCTCATGGTTCGTGAGTTGAAGCCGCACGTCGGGCTCTGTGCTAACAGCTCGGAGCCTGGAACCTGTTTCGGATTCTGTATCTCCCTCTCTTCTGCCTTCCCCTGCTCATGCTCTGTCTAGCTCTCAAAAATAAAATTTTTTTTATATAGTTTGCCTAAGCATATAGTTAGAAGTATTATCTGGTAAGTTAATGATGCCTCCTGTATTTATTGAGCCTTCTTTGTTGAGCTTACTGTGCACTGCGATGGACATAAATGGAATATGGATGTTTGTCCTCACCTAAAGGAGGTTATGATTTTACAAGGTAATTAAATATGGCCAAATAGCCAAAATATTAGAGCAGACTGGGGGTCATAAAAATGGAGAAGTGGGGAATTAGTATTATTGGAAGGAATATCTGAGCTGTGGATTTTGGTAGTTGGACACAGGGGCATTCCAGACAGGGGAAGATTGAAGTCCCTTTAGCTGTACTCTCAGATGAAGGCAGAGTAGTAGTGAAAGACAGTGTTAGAAAAATGGAATCAGACTATAGAGAAACCTTTAAAAACTACCCTGAGGAGTTTGAGGTTTGTTTTGAGAACAGTGGTGAAAAATTTAAAGTTTTTGAGGAGGGCATTATAATCACTGGAATACAGGAGGAACTAGAAGTAGGCAACAGATAATCCAGGACAGGGAATGGACTGGGTCTGAATTAGGATACTGACAATAGGAATGGAAATCTTAAAGCTACTTGGAGAAATGGAAGTTAGAGATGCATGTCCAGGTGAAATGAATATTATGATGTCCTCAACAGAAATAGGAAAGAGCACCCAAGAATGTTTGCAAAAGGAAATGATAAGGTTATCTTGGATTGCTGTGGGATATTTAGAAACTGTTCCAGAGTGAGGGGGGGGGGGGGGCAGTGGGTACAAGGCTCAAGCACATAGAGACTATAGTCTGTACCCTCAATCCAAATTATTCAATTCTTTGCTTGCTTTTAGTGTTTTCATTTTTACCTTCTCCCACTCTGTTATTTTGTTCTGTAAGACATTATGTGAAGTGGTACAAAGCTCTTGGTAAGAATTGCAAAAAGAGAGGTGTGCTGTGTGTTTTGAAATTTCGATGATAATGGGCATATACTCTTGGTTTTACTTATCTGGCCATTTTTCATGATTGTGCAGGTAAAGGGCAGGAGAGGATGGGAAGGTGGTGACGTATCAGGAACAAAAGAATTCGAGGCCCAGAGCCCTTACTTGACAATACAGCCAGTGTTAATGTCCCCTCTAAGGCCTTAAGTAATAAGAATCAGTGGGTGGTGGTGGAGCATCGAACAGAGTGATGACCCGCTGCACCTGGGTAAAGGTGAGGGCACATTCCAGAGCCCCCTCGTGCAAAGTTTCCGCTGTAGATCTCTGTTACATCCCACCTAGTAACGAGAGGCTTAGACTAAATCAGACTTTTATTACTTTTGAATTCTAGCAGGCTCTAGCAGGATAGCTTTTTGATTATTTTTTGAGGTTTATTTATTTTTGAGAGAGAGAATCCCACACAGGCCCCGTGCTGTCAGTGTGGAGCCCGACCCCACCAACCACGAGATCATGACCTGAGGGGAAAACCAAGTTCCAGACACTTAACGGGCTGAGCCACCCAGGCAGCCCAGTAGGATAGCGTTTTAAATCTGACCCACCAGTACTTATAGTGCTTGCATTTGCCGTACCAGTTTGTCTGACGTAGTGATACCCTGAAAGACTGGGACCCCAATACAGCTTATGTTGCTGCTACTTCCTCCGTTTTCTTCCAGTACTTGCCCTATGTGTTGGCTTCTGTTCGGTTTGCGTTTTACTTATGTGCTTATTCTTCTTGCCTTGTTGACTGTGTTTCTGTTAACCTTACTGTAGTACATTTCTGGATTAGTCCTGCTATGGACTGTAACTGTAATAGGCATCAGGAACTAAACACGTGGTTTCAACAAATAAGATGTAAGTCTTTGATTGAAAGGGGAAAACCATTTTTTTTCTTTGCACTGTCTCTGGCCACGTGTTCTTAGATTGTGTAATTAAGCTTTATTAAGCAGCCCCTTGCCATGTACCTGATAGCTTATAAAAAGAGCTCCAGGCTTACAAGGATGGGCAGAATTTACGAATCTTTTTTAACAGAAATTTGATTTCCAATAAGGAAAGGGGAGTTAACATTCTTGAATTTCTTTAGGCTCTGAAGAAGGCTGATAAGCAAGTTTTAGAGCCCCTGATGAAGCTCGAGGTTACAGTCACTAGAGATTACCTCAGCCTTGTCCTGGCAGATCTGGCACAAAGAAGAGGGACCATTCAGGAAATCCAGACTCGTCAGGAAAACAAAATTATTACTGGATTTGTTCCCCTAGCAGAAATTATGGTAGGTACTTAGTTACTGAAAAGAATACTGGGGATATTTATGCTGAACAAAAGTAGACAATCAGGACTTTGAACTGTTATGGGAATCTAAGGAATTACCACAGGTAGGTGGGGTCATTACCATTCTCCACGCTTCTCTTCCTAAATGCTGAGACTAGGGAATACTTGTGAAACGTACCCACATTATTTACTTAACCTCCACAATATTTGTCTAGTATTTCCTGACAAAATGGTTCAATGAGAACTCACGTGAGTCTCATTTTCACCTTTCCTGATAATGATGAAAAGATTAGCAGCAGGAAGAGATACTTGAGGCTTAAATTTGACAACTGACTTCAATTATTTTGACTAGGGTTACTCAACTGTGCTTCGAACGCTAACATCAGGCTCAGCTACTTTTGCCTTAGAACTATCTAATTATGAAGCCATGAATCCTCAAGACCAAACTGTACTGCTCGGCCGGTGAAGTGGCTTGACCCAAGTACTTTGAGACTCCGGAGCCCCTATCAACTGCAGTTTCAGTAAGAAGAATTTTTATTGCTTTACTGAACTAACTAAACTGACAGTGGTACTGGAGTTGCCCATTCTATAATCAGAGGTCCCATTTTAAAAAAAGATACATCTTTTATTTAAAACAATGCACCAAATCTTAATTTCCATGATTTCAAAATCAAGTTGATTGTAGTACAGATTGCTGTAGGTTTTGTCCAGGCTCATTTTTATGTTTTGTATTCATAGTCACAATATCCAGTAAAAAGAGGTTCTGCCGATATTCCCCGTCTATAGAACAAAGTATGAATTAGGTTTTAGATTGACATAATGCATCTTAATAATAAACTAAGTTCTTTGAGAGCCTGAGTGGGGGAGGGGCAAAGGGAGACCGAGGATCTGAAGCTGGCTTTGTGCTGACAGCAGAAAGCCCAGCGTTGGGCTCGAACTCATGCACCGTGAGACTGTGAAGTCGGTGTGCTTAACCAACTGAGCCACCCAGGTGCCTCTTAAAGAAAAAGTTCAAATAATCTTTTCTCCTTTTGGGCATAATTCTGTACAAAAATCAATTCCCAGTTTCTAAGTAAATCACTACTTGTTAGATGACATACAGTTCTTTTTATAGAAAACAAAGTTAACCATCCTGGACTTGGTAATGTCCTAACTTTCAAAATGCTGTACCTGACCATTCTGCAGCGGTGAACTGTCAGTCTGTTGTAGGCATCCCCTACACTTGTGATGTTTTCTGGACTCCAGAGTCTTTCACCAACGGCACTTGCCCGAGGCCTGTAAGTTAAATCACATGTCCCCCAAAGCAGTTTAAATTTATGTGTTCTGAAATTTCTAGTACTTCCCTACTTGGATGGAGAAGGAAAAATAAGGCACTTGAATTCAAATTTATCACTTAAAATTCCTTACCACAATCTTGGAGTAAGGTTAGTTGCATCCACAAATTCTCCCCACAGACAAGCTTCTCCACCAATGACAAGTTTTTTCTGTTCTTGAGAACCTACATTAAAATCATTGAATGGCTGTAAATGAAGTAGTTGCAGCTCCCACCTGTGACAGGCAATTACTGGTCCCCTGGTCAGTTCATGGTTTTGGCACAAAAAGAGGTAGCAAACTTAATTCCCACAATGCTTGTTAGCATATTTCTACAAATTGGTATCTTTAATACTAGCACATCGCTTTATTTTGGTTTTGTGCAAGCTGCTTTGGGTTCAAGAACCATTATTCCCTTGGTTGCCTAAGAAGAGTGTGCCAGGAATTCAAGTTGGAATACTAATAACTACTGCTCACTCCTGCCTTCAATATCTACCTCGTTAAAAAAGACTACCCAATTGATATTACATTATGTCAATTCCTAACAGACTTACATACTGATTTGAAACATTTTTTTTTTTTTTTAACACTACCATTCTTTTTCTTTAAGGAAATTTTAAAAACTGGACAAAGTAGAAGTGTTCTTAGGAAGGGGGGGGTGGTAGGACGAATAGAGGGGTGGAGCTTTAGGCTCTCAGACCCCCTTCCTTAAGTATACCTAAGACTACACAGCCTGAAATACAGGGAACTAGACTACAGCCTTCCTTAAGTGTCTTAACAACTGGAAAGGCCAGTCAAAAGCAGAGATACAAGGTTAATGTGGACAAGCGTCTTTAAAATGTAAGGTAACAATGCTCGGCAGTGGAAATGGAGATAAAGGAACCTACTTTTGAAGTTCTTTTATTCAGGCAAGGATATGGTTTCTTTCACAAATTTTAAGATGTATTGGGGGCCTTTTTTTTTTCAAGTAAACAATATCAGGACCAAACATAAAAGGGCAGATAGTGAGTAGGTAATATCTGGATGAAAATTTCCCAGTGGAAGATTAAGGGAAGAAAACTAACAACCCAAGGTAATCATAAGTGCTTCACTCACCATCAAAATGAAGAGGGTCCACTTTATAGTAATTTCTCCAATCTTGTCCATAACTAATCCAATCTAAGTACCAAGGAGCAGAAAGGATCACAGGGAAGCCAGCTGCTGTGACTTCACGTAGTTCCTCACTATATACTTGATTTTTCCACACTTGAACAATTGTACCTGGCAGAAGCTATTAAAGTTATAAGCAATATGTATTGATCAGGTCCAACAATTACAGATGAAATTAAAAGTCCCAGCCCATGTTGCTAGGAAAATAACTTCCTAAGCTTCTGGAAAAACATAATACCAAACGTTACTGGCTATAGGGCCTTAAAATTAGAAGTTTCATCAGTCTTGGGGCACCTGGGTGGCTCAGTTGGTTAAGCGTCCAACTCTTGGTTTTGGCTCAGGTCATTATTTCATGGCTTCATGAGTTCAAGCCCCAAGTCGGGCTCTGTGCAGCCAGCTTAGGATTCTCTCTCTGCCCTTCCCCTGTTCTTGTTCTTTCTCTCAAAAAAAAAAAAAAAAGTATCAACCTTAAGGTTGGATATTTAACTTCTGCCTATATATGACACTGTATAGGTATAATCAACTAAGGCTTCACTCCCATTTGTCCCACACTACCATTATTCTTACTTTGGAACTGTGGGGATGTCACTAACTCTTCTGGAAAGATAATAGTAGTAGCTGGATTTGAAATTCTCAGTTACCCAAAGGAAAATAAAAAGTGTATATGTTGACAATTATTGCTACCTTCGTAGCAATAAAGATTCATCTGTTCTTGTTTGTTCTACCCTTGTTTTTGTTGTTTTACTTTTACCCCACATGGGACTCAATCCCACAGGATTATGATCTGGGCTGAAATCAACAGTTGGATGATCAACCTCCTGAGCCACCTAGGTGCCCATGTTCTGCCCTTGTAAAACAAAACAAAACAAAACTTCATGTGCTTCAACTTGTGACAAATAATGAGAATAGTGGGGGGAGGAAGATGGGAGACATGAAAGGGAGGCACTAGCCTTGGTTTACAGCTATTGCCTAACAAAAGTTTAAACTGAAAGGTAAGCTACTTTCCCCATAATGTTGGGGACAACTTCATTAGGGTTCCTTCCTTCCAAGATGTTAAAATAGTAAGTCTCTCGTATTATCAGAATCAAATGCAGTCTTCATACTTCTCACCTTCACGTGATCATCAAAAACCTCTTGCCAGACTATGGATCCCTTCTTTACAGTTGAAACAATACCCAAAAGCCTACCATTGGGAAAAAAAAAAAAATTCAGATCACAAGCTTAACAGTATATTTAAAGCATGCAGGGTTTCTATGAAGGACTACCATGTTGAGAGGTGCCTTGCACTATAGCACAGCTTTAAAGCAGAACCTGCGCAAGTTGGATCGTGACCCAATGTGGTTCCTGCTTTCCAGCACATGGCTGGGGACATCACACAGCAGAGGGGTTTAAAAGTCATCTGCTGAATGAATGTGCTACGTACATCTCCAGGTGGGGAAGACATGGCAATTCAAGGTAATATACAAACCACCATCTCTGGTTATTTCTTGAGTATCTTAGAATAAACTATAAAATTGCTGGCAGTTAGTCCACAAATATTTCCTAGTCTCTAGACAATTCCAGGTATTGTGCAGGATTAGAAAATTAGAATGTACTACACAAAAAGCAAAATAGGAAAAGGCTTGTCTAATATAAGAGTTGGCAAACTACAGCCTATGGCCTGTTTTTGTATGGCTCATGAGCTAAGGATGGTTTTTACACTTGTAAATATTGTTTTAAAACAAGAATACTATGCAACTGTGTGGCCCATGAAGCCTAAAATATTTACTACCTGCTCCTTTAAATTTTCTCCAGTGTAAGTATAAACAGCCACATGTGGCTGTGCTATCATACTGGACATAAGAGATCTAAAGTAGAAGAATGCTCCTGGAGTTAACCAAAGGGAATGAATTCCACAGGCTGGATGGTGATGAAGACTTCACAGGCAAAGCAGGGCTTTGAACTGAATTCTTTGAACAGAAGACTGCTCAACATTATTTCATCATTTAATGCAAAAGTCTTAATGTCAGTGATTTAAAGAAAGCAGTGCATACTGCTTCCTTCTTGATTTTTCACTTTATCCAACAAGGTATAATATCTATCTATATAGATATCTATATATATATATATAATATCTATATTATTATATAGGTCTTTGACAAGGGATAATATCTATATGTCTCTATATATAATATCTATACTTTCACAAGGGGTAGAGAGAAAATGAAAAAAGAGTACTAAATAGCTAAAACTTTTACAAAAATCACAGATGAAATAAAAATAGAGGAGGCTTATAAGTAACTTACTTTTGAAGGTAGAAAGATTCTAGTCTTCTAAAATCTTTGCCAAAACCTTTCTGCTTCATGAAACCCTGGATTTCTGGATTAGACTCCCTTTAACAAAAAACAGTGATTAAAACCACATTAAAAGTTTGATAAACCCAATCTATTTAAAGCAGCATAGATCTCTATTAAAGTTGGTAGACAGAAAATAAGCCTAAAAACTTTATTATGAGTTACCCAGATTTTTCACTACAAATAATTTTTTCCAGAAGCTGGTTACTTGTGAAAATAGCTTTCCCCACCTCTCTCCTCCAACTAAGGCTATTTGCAAAGAGGATTTTTGTTTAAATGTTTTATTTAATTTTGACAGTGTGTGTGTGAGCAGGGGAGGGGCAGAGAGAGAGAATCCCAAGCAGGCTCCATGCTGTCAGCACAGAGCTCATGACCTGAGCCAAAACCAAGTCAGATACTCAACTGACTGAGCCACGCAGGCGCCCCGCAAAGGATTTTTATTTGAGAAAAATCTCCCCCACCTAATCACTGCCTTTTCACTAAAGCTGTTCTTGTTCACTGCAGTCTGTTTCCAGTCCCCACGGTCTTTCACGTCTCAATTCTCCTTCCTAAAAGCTTTTATTCTCAAGTTATGTTGCTAACTTAAAACCTAGCAAGCAGAGATCTTTCCCAAATCTTCCTTTTTCACGTGGAAACCTCTAATGTCTACTTCGAATGCAATGGTTAAAAAAGTAAGGCTTTTAAAGAATTGTCATACCAACATGTAAATTCCACTTCATCTCCTCCCAAGTGAACGAAGTGATCTGGAAACACCATACTAACTTCTTTGAAAAACTGAGACAGGAAGTTATAAGTTGAATTCAGAATAGGGTTTATAGGTCCAAAGGTCCCAGACTGCTTATGTTCATTGTAACATGGAGTCAGGAGGTCTTTCTGACCTGGAAGAAGAAGTATTTTAATCACAAAGACATCACTTTGCATGTGATTATACTACTCTATTTTGTTGAAGCTGTAAGAGAATTTATACAGAAAAAGATAACCTTATGAGCAATTGTCTCTTGAATCCTGTCCTCTGTACCTGTTTCCCCTTTCCTCACCCTATTTTATCCATTTCAGATATCTCGTTTATTTGGCACTAACAAATCTTGACCTCACCCAAACCCTTTTTCCTAAGTTTCAATCCATATTTCAGATTCCCTGCTCAACACAATTAGATATCCCGGCTGCACTTCAAATACCATCTAACAAAAGCGAGATTCTCTGTTCTGTAAGCTCCTTCAGTAGCTGCTCCTGATTACTGTGTTCTGGTAAGCGTTTACCATCTTCCTCCTCTTTAAGTTTTCCTTCTTCTCTCAGGGTTGATCAGTTGCCAAGTTCTAGGGATGTCTCTCAGTTCTGTACATTATTTTCCATTTCCATTAACACCATTCTGGTCTAGGACTTCATCTCCTTCCCCTTCCAGTCGACCACTTCCTCACATAGGTTTTCCTGAAGTGTGGTTCCCATGAGTCCTGCTGGAGCCCACATTCCTCACCCAAGGCCCTCCACACTGTACTTCACCAGACTTTCTCAATATTCTCCGTATCTACCCTAATAGTACTGAACAATTGTAAATGCCAGGTGCTGTGTTACATGTTATTTAACCCTCAAAAAATTATATGATAGTTACTACATTTTAGAGATGGGGAAACTGAGGATGAGACATTCTACAACTTGATCAAGGTCACTCAGTTTATAAAAGGCAGAAGTAGGATTCAAACCCAGACAGTGTGGCTCAAGACTCAGTTCTTAACCACCCTATAATGCTTCCTAGTCTTTGCTGCACTACACTCCAACCAATGCCCTTCCTCATGTTATTCCCTTTACCAGAAACATGAATATATTCTTTGATCTCTCAAAAGCATTTTTAGTGTTATCCAGGAAACTATTTCTTAACATTCACTTAGCATGTTCTACTTGTAATTTTTCCTTTAGACTTTTTTTTTTTTTCCATACTTTAGGCAGTGACTTGCTCACAACAGACACATAATAACTGAATTCCATCTGTCAATAGTGCTACCCTTGTGCAAACCACAAGGTATTAAGAACAAAATGAACAGGGATGCCTGGGTGGCTCAGTTAAGTGTCCAACTCTTGATTTCAGCTCATGTCATGATCTTATGGTTTGTGAGTTCGAGCCTCAAGTCAGGCTCTGTGCTGATAGCATGGAGCCTGCTTGGGATTTTCTTCCTCTCTCTCTGCCCGTCCCCCACGTGCACTCTCTCAAAAATATCAACGTTAAAAAAAAAATGCAGGAAGGACCTCAGGTATTCACTCTTTGCAACTTAAAAATGACACTCCTTACCTTTTCCCCAAGACTGTGTATGTCCAGGGCTATCAAATTCTGGTAGGACTCGAATCCCTCGTAATCTGGCATATTCAATCACCGTATGCACATCGTTTGGTGTATAAACATGAGACAGAGAATAGCTGCCCTGTAAAGCCGTATTTATTAAAATGTATGAAATGGGTTTGTCCAGGATACTGTTAACAGTTCTGTTTGCATAGTGATAGGTGATTTTTCTTGTGTAACAATGTATTAAACAGTCCAGTGTGGTGGTGGAGGACTCATTTTTTTTTTCTTTAATCCCCACTTTTATTCATTCATTCATTCACAAGGAAGCTCTACGCCCAGTGTGGGGCTTGAACTCACTACCCCAAGATCAAGAGCTGCATGGTCTACCGACTGAGCCAGCCATTTAAATTATTTACCGTATCTTATCAGCTCTCAGCACACTGTGGGTTAATTCCAGATTTACTAATAGAACTATCTCTTCTAGTTCCTCTTGGTTCAGGAACATCTATCCTCATGCTATTTCAACCTCATGTAACCATACAACAAAATACAAATAAAATGTTTGACTCCAAAGTCAAACTTGTGAAAATGGAAAATACACTCCCCTTGTTAGTTTTAGAATAAAAATTCACACACTATTACAAAGCTGAGCTGTTGCCTTTCGAAGTCATTTTAATTACTATCAGCTTTAAAAATTCCCCCAGACATATTCTGATAAGTGACTTGATTTTTTTTTTTTTAAGATTACCCTCAATCCCTTTATAGGTTACACTTGGGTTGTAACTAAAAGTTGATTAAAGGTGTTAGCGTAAAGCACATTTCTCAAGGCATAAATATGTAAATATTACATATAAATTATAAGCTATATCTAAATTTATACATAAATGTAAATGCTCAACTCCTAAAAAGTAATCCTGTCTCACCCCCCCCAAATTTGTATCTAATCAAGATCAGATCTAACTACTCATAGTAAATACAGGACAGGAGAATAATTGACAATATGAGAATGCAATCAGCAAAACCCAGACTTTGGGAACTAGACAAATGATTTAGTTTAACAAAAATGGCAAATTACAAAAAAAATAGATGGGCAGGGAGATACCTATAACACCAAGACAATGGACACACTAACTGACCACAATGTATGGAACTCATTTGCATGCCATTACAAATAAGATTTTGTTCATTAAAACAAGGTAAACACTTGGGGAAATATAAATAATGATTGATTAGCTGGATTACTGTTAACTTTTCAGCTGCAATAGTATATTATGGGTTTGTTGTTGTTGTTTTTAAAGAAAGACCTTTTTACAAATGTGATGTGGTGTCTGGGATTTTCTTTAAAATATGGTAGGAAGGGAGGGTGAGTGTAAGTGATACAAGATTGGCCAAGTTCTGATTACTGAAGCTGGGTGACAAAGACCTGGAAATCTCTGTCTTCTATGTTTACTTCTGTGTATGTGTGAAATTTTCTGTAATAAAAAGTAAAACAAAAGCAAACAAAAACGGAGTGCCAGTAACATTTCAACCTATACTACATCATAACATTGGAGAGAGCTTGGGTACTGTGGATAGAGGACATTCAGAGTCCTGGTTTTGTCCCTTCCTAATTGCGACTACAGATAAGGATGTCAGTCTCTCTGTATTACAGGGAGATTAAACAAGATGACACGGGCTTGCTCCCACCTCCACTGATTTATAATACAACTAATTTGAACACTTCTGAGACAGCGATTATTTGCTAAGAAGATCTCATCTCTAAAATTCTCGATGTAGTTTTTCAGAAAGAAAAAAATCATTTACAGTATCCGGTAACAACTCCACATTAGGTGATAAAAATACTTAACCTTCTATTAGTTATGAATACTTCAGGTCTCCTATATTCATTTAAGTTTTTAAAATTTTATTTATATAACTATTAGACATCACTTATTTACAGTAACTTAACCATTATAAAAAGTTTTATGGATCTAAATTGCTAAGCCACGGCCTATTAAAGAAGTTTTTAAACCACAAACATGTAACTTTTATATTTTAATTCCATCCATAAGAAAAAACATTTAAGCTCAAAAGTTCTAATGAAATCATACAAACATTTTTGAAGACAGACTACAATAACATGAATTACTCACTTTGTTGCTTAACTCAGGAAAAGTGACACTCTGATAAGGGAAAGACTGGTCATCAACTATGTGCCAGTGGAGAACATTAAATTTATTAAAAGCCATGGCATCCTGCAAGCAAACATGTTTAAAAAATTAACATACCACAGATATAATACGCACACAACCCAACTTACTTATCTACATTCAGTATTGTTTCCAATGTGTCTACTTCGTTTTAGGGGCACCTGAGTGGCTCAGTCGGTTAAGTGTCTGACTTCAGCTCAGGTCATGATCTCATGGTTTTTGAGTTTGAGCCCTGCACTGGGGTCTCTGCTGTCAGTGTAGAGCCTGCTTCAGATCCTGTCCCCTTCTCTCTGCCCTCCCCTCGCTTGCTCACTCTCTCTCAAAAATAAATAAACCATCAAAAAAAGTTCTTTTTCAGGAGCGCCTGGGTGGCTCAGTTGGTTAGGCATCCATCTCTTTGTTTCCACTCAGGTCATGATCTCACAGTTCGTGAGTTCAAGTCTTGTGTGGGGCTCTGTGCTGACAGCACAGAGTCTGCTTGGGATTCTCTCTCCCTGCTCCTCCTGCACACTGTATCTCAAAAATAAATAAATAAAAATTTAAAAATAAGTTACTTTTTCAGCAAAGCAAGAACGAGAAAGAAGTATAAATTATATGGTATGTCACTTTTATTTTTTTTAAGGTTTACTTATTTTTGAGACCGGGAGAGACAGAGCATGAACGGGGGAGGGTCAGAGAGAGAGGGAGACACAGAATCCAAAACAGGCTCCAGGCTCTGAGCTGTCAGCACAGAGCCCGATGCAGGGCTCGAACTCACAGACTATGAGATCATGACCTGAGCCGAAGTCGGACGCTTAACTGACTGAGCCACCCAGGCGCCCCTGGTATGTCACTTTTTAAAAAGCCTATTCAGCATCTGTATTTATTCTAAACAGGGAGCTCTAACTTTGTTCTAGGAAAAGGTAGTCATCTTGTAAATTCCAATTCAATTCTTGTGAATTTAGGCATTGGCCTAGAACAGAAAATGTTCATTTTTGGGAACAGAGCAGGGGGAAAATGGAGTATTTAAGCATCAGGACTTACAATTCCCGCAGAAAAAGTCATTTACAGAATTCATCACAATTCTGACATTTGAGTGCTATCCCTTCTTCAGCAATCAAAGAAACTTGGTATAAAAATGCAAAATTCTCAGGAATTTTTGGGGAAATTGCTATCAATTTTATTGATGTTCTAGAGGAATAAACAATGTTTTATTTATATAAAATATAAACAGACTATTGAAAAAAGATAAAAATAGTAAAAGGGTAGATTTGTTTGCCCTACCAGCTAATTAAAACTTAAAGCCTCTTTTCTCCATCAAGACTGAAAGGATTTGCTGATGCATATGGGAAATAGCTTACCTACAGGCAATTAGACAAAAGAGTAAAAATTTTCTAGTGCATAATGGCAAGATTTTTACCATCAGAGGAAGGAGTGCCTCAATAAAGACCAGGGGCTTGCAAACTTTTTTCATGAAGGGCCAGACAGTAAGTACCTTGGTTTTATGAGCCACATGTTTCTGTCACCACTGATCCTGCAGCTGTAGAGCAAGATAAAATGTAAACAAATGGATGTGGCTGCGTTCCAGTAAAACTTCATTAGCAGAAACAAATACAAACTGGATTTGGCCCTTGGGCTCTAGTTTGCCAACCCCTGATATAGATAAGAAATAGAATCAGATAAAAATGTAGAGGTCAGGTAGAAGATACAGTAGGAAGATCCCAAGTTCACCTTGTCCCATTGACATAACAAGATATCTTAACAGTTATATCTGGACAACTAATACTAAAGACTGGCAGAACAGACCTTCCATAGTTAATCAAAGAGCGAAGGGCCACACTGAAACAGAGGAATGGAGATATGGTTGGGAACCAAAACCCTGGTGAGACTGACCACAACCAAGAGGGACATCAGATGCACAGAGACACGAGCCCCCACACCAGACACCCAAGATACTGGGGACTTGGACTGAGAAGATGTATCTCCATGACATCTGGCTTTGAAAACCAGTGGGACTTTTAAAATCAGTGCACCTACCTCCAAGAGCCAGAGGGCAACAGGAAACAAAGTCTCTGCCCCTTAAACAGCACACATAATAAATAACCACCCACACAGCACAGAAGCAGCAGTTCGTAAAATGCCTGGGGTATGGTAAAGGAGATTTATTTACTAATCTCAGAACATGCACCGGAAGGGCAGGGATCTTGAGGAGAGCTTCTCTAAGAATCAAAGTGGTGGCAGGCACCAGTCATTTCTCTTCTCCCCATACCTAGATAGCTAACACCAAACACCTCACCTGCTTTGCTAACACCATGGGCCCCGCCTCATTCAAAGTGCCTCCTGCCCCGTGGAGAGGAGGAGAATAACCCCATATACCAACATGCCTGCAGTTCCAGCAGCTGAGCCTTTTAGCTGGCTTCTCAAGAACAAGTCCTGCTGGGAGGTGCTCCCACAACTGCAGCAAAGAGGCTAAGTCCAGACTAGTTTGACTGCTGCCCACCCCCCCACCCCCTCTGAGCCCACAGTGGACTCAGGCCCTTCAACAGTGCAGGGACCAAACCCTGCGTGCTGTACTCAAAGCAGGCAACATGGGTCATTAGAGTCAAATGGGCTAAAGGCAAACAAAGCTCAACCGCAACAAGGCACATGCAACCTACACAGGAGACATCCCTGGAACACCAGATTCTAGCGACCAGGAACACTGCTACAGGGCACCAAAACACCTCTTCTACATAAGGTCACTACTTCCAAGACCAGGAGACACAGCAGACCTCCATAATTCATAAAAACAGAGAGACAAGATGAGAAGACAGAAGAGCAGGTCCCAAATGAAAAGGACAAAAATCCTAGCAACAGAGTTCAATGAAACAGAAAAGCAATACACCTGATACAGAATTGGGAGTAATGGTCATACCTGAAACTAATATTCCACTATACAGTAACCTCCTGGAATTTAAATAAACAAACAAAACAAAGTAATGGTCATAAAGATACTCAGACTTGAGAAAAGAGTGGATGAACTCAGAATGTCAACAAAGAGATAGAAAATAATGAAAGAACAGATAAAGAATTTAGTAACTGAAATTAAAAAAAAAACTAGAACAGGTTAGAGGATGCAAAAGAACACATCAGTAATCTACAAGACACAGTAATGGAAAGCAACCAAGATCATCAGCAAAAAGAAAAAAATTCTAATATAAAATGAGAACAGCTTAAGGGGACCCAGATGACATCACATGTAATAACATTTGAATTAGAGGAATCCCAGGAGAAGAGAGAAGGGAGTAAAAACTTACCTGAAGAAATAACAGCTGAAAACTTAATCTGGGGGAGTAAACAGACACCCATATCCAGGAAGCACAGAAAGTTCCTACCAAGATTAACCCAAGTAGGTCCAGATCGATACATGTAATAATTGAAGCAGCAAACATAATGATAGCGAATCTTAAAGCTACAGAGAAAACAGTAACATACAAGGCAAACCCTATAAGGCTGTTAGCTGATTTTTCAGCAGAAACTTTGCAGGCCAGAAGGGAGTGACCTGATATATTCCAAGTGCTGGGAGGAAAAAACCTGCAAACAAGAACATTCTACCCAGCAAGGTTCTCATTCAGAAAAATAGTTTCTAAGGCAAACAAAAGTTAAAGGAGCTCACTACCATTAAACTGGCCTTAAAAGAAATGTTAAAGGGACTATTTTAAGTAGAAAGGTAAGGCCGTAAACAGAAGATAATTATGAAAGGAAAAAGTTTCACGGGTAAAAGCAAACATATAATAAAGGTAGATTAGTCATTTATAAAGCCAGTATGGGGGCGCCTGGGTGGCTCAGTCGGTTGGGCGGCCGACTTCGGCTCAGGTCATGATCTCATAGTCTGTGAGTTCGAGCCCTGCATCGGGCTCTGTGCTGGCCACTCAGAGCCTGGAGCCTGTTTTGGATTCTGTGTCTCCCTCTCTCTCTGACCCTCCCCCATTCATGCTCTGTCTCTGTCTCAAAAATAAATAAATGTTTAAAAAAAAAAAAATTAAAAAAAAAAATAAAGCCAGTATTGAGGTTAAAATACAAAAGATGTAAAATCCTATCTATAAAAATCAGTGAAAGGATACACACATGCAGAAGATGTAAAATATGACATCATATACATAAAATACAGAGGGGGGGGGGTTAAACTGTAGTGCTTTTAGAATGTTTGAACTTAAGCAACCATCAACAGACACAGAAAAAAAAAATAAAGAGAAAGGAGTCCAAGCCTAACACTAAAGAAAGGCATCAAACCACAAAGAGTGCAAAAGAAGAAAGGAACAGAGAAAAACAAAAATAACCAGAAAAGAATAAACTGGCAATAAATACATACCTATAATTACTTTAAATGTAAATTGACTAAATGCTCCAGTCAAAAGACAAAGGATGACTAAATGGAAAAAAATACAAAAAAAAAACCCCAAAAAACAAACCTAAAATAAGACCCACCTATATCCTGTCTACAAGAGACTCACTTCACACCTAAAAAAACACACAGACTGAAAATGAAGGGCTGGAAAAACATACCATACAACATACCATAAAAATCTAAATGGGAGACCTGAAGCCATAAAACTGTTAGAAGAAGGGCACCTGGGTGGCTCAGTCGGTTAAGCATCCGACTTCAGCTCAGGTCATGATCTCATAGCTCGAGAGTTCGAGCCCCACGTAGGGCTCTGTGCTGACAGCTCAAAGCCTGGAGCCTGCTTCAGATTCTGTGCCTCCCTCTCTCTGCCCCTGCCCCACTCACGGTCTCTCAAAAATAAACATTAAAAAAAAATGAAAGAAACTGTTAGAAGAAAACTTAGGCAGTAATCTCTTTGTGACCTGCCTTAGCAACATTTTAATGGATAGTTCTCCTTGGGCAAGGGCAACAAAAACAAAATAAAACTTTTGCACAGTGAAGGAAACTGTCCACAAAACAAAAAGGCAACCTACTGAATGGTAGAAGACATTTGCAAATAATATACCCCAGGAGGGGTTAATATCCAAAATATATAACAACTTATACAAGACCAAAAAACCCCTATATAATCCAATTAAAAACGAGCAAAGGCCCTGAATATTTTTCCAAAGAAGATATACAGACGGCCAACAGATACATTAAAATGTGCTCAACATCACTCATCATCAGAGAAATGCAAGTCAAAACCACAATGAGTTCTCTCTCTACACTTGTCACAATGGCCAAAGTAAGACAAGAAATAATAAGTGTTGGATATGGAGAATGTGAAAAAAACCCTTGTGCACTGTTACTGGTAATGCAAACTGGTACAGTCACTGTGGAGTATGGAGGTTCCTTGAAAAAATTAAAAGTAGATTTACTATATGATCCAGTAATTCCACTAAAGGCTATTTAACCAAAGAAAACAAAAACACTAATTTGAAAATATATATGTGCCCCTATGTTTACTCCAGCATTATTTACAATAGCCAAACTGTGGAAGGAACCAAGTGTTCACTGATAGATGAGTGGATAAAGAAAAGGTGGTGTGTCTGTGAGTCTGTGTGTATATGCACATACATACATGCAATGGAGTATCAGACACAAAAAAAGAATGACATTTTGAGTTTATTTTTTGTGTATGGTGTAAGACAGCGATCCGATTTCATTTTTTGCACGTAGCTGTCCAGCTGTCCCAGCACCATTTGAAGACTGCCTCTTCCCCATTGTACATTCTTGCCTTGTGCCTTCTTTGTTATAGATTAACTGACCTATTTCTGGGCTCTCTTATGTTCCTTGGATTTGTGTGTCTGTTTTTGTGCCATTACCATACTGTTGTGATCATGGCAGCTTTGTTATTATATCTTGGAATCTGGGATTTTTATATTCTCAGCTTTGTTCTTTTTAAAGATTGTTTTGGCTTTTCAGGGTCTTTTGTGGTCCCACACAAATTATAGGATTATTCATTATAGTTCTGTGAAAAATGCTTTGGGTAATTTTGATAGGGATTGAAATCAATCTGTCAATTGCTTTGGGTAGTATGGACATTTTAATTATATTAATTCCTACAATCCATGAGAATGAAGTATCTTTCCATTTGTTTGCATTGTCTTCAGTTTCTTTCATCAACATTTTATGGTTTTCAGAATACAGGTCTTTCACCTCCTTGGTTAAGTTTACTTCTAGGTATTTTATTTTTTGATGCTACTGTAAGAGGATTGTTGTCTTCCCTTTCTGCTACTTCATTATTAGCGTATAGAAATGCAATGGATTTCTGTATGTTAATTTCCTATACTACAACTTTACTGAAGTTATTGGTTTTTGGTGGAGCCTTTAGAGTTTTCTATATATAGTAGGATGTCATCTGCAAATTGTGGCAGTTTTACTTCCTTACTGGTTTGGATGCCTTTTATTTCGTCTTGTCCAAGTGCTGCAGCTGGAACTTCCTGTACTATGTTGAATGGAAGTGGTGAGAGTGGACACCCTGTCTTGTTCCTGATCTTAGAGGAAAACCCTGACAAGTGTGCAAATTTAAGAATGCTTATTCTACAGTACTGTTTATGATAAATTAACCTGGATGTTCGTCAGCATGAGAATGGTTAAACTCACATCATGGTATAAAAAACGGAATAGTCAACGGTTTAAAAAGATGGTACAGACCTTATATATTCTTTCATAAAAAGATGTCCATAACATCTTTTTCAAGGTAGTAGAAGTGCAATTCCAGTTAAGTTTTTTAAAAAGTCATGTCACAGCTCAGAGCCTGGAGCCTGCTTCAAATTCTGTGTCTCCCCCTCTCTCTCTGCCCCTCCCCTGCTCACTCTCTTTCTCTCAAAAATAGATAAACATTAAAAAGAAAAAACTTTAAAAAAGGGGCGCCTGGGTGGCTCAGTCGGTTGAGCGTCCAACTTCGGCTCAGGTCATGATCTCACAGTCTGTGAGTTCGAGCCCCGCATCGGGCTCTGTGCTGACGGCTCAGAGCCTGGAGCCTGCTTCGGATTCTGTGTCTCCCTCTCTCTCTGCCCCTTCCCCGCTCATGCTCTGTCTCTCTCTGTCTCAAAAATAAATAAAAAACATTAAGAAAAAAAAATTTAAAAAAAAAATTTAAAAAAAAAGTCATGTCATGTGTATTAATATTCATTTTTAAGGGCAAGAGGAGATAAATGGGGCACAAAAATTTATGTCAACCTTTGGTAATGCAATTATGGGGTTACTATCTATTTTATGCATATCTATGTTTGAATTTTTTATACTAAGTATTTATTTCTTTCATAAGAGTGACAATAATGTCTTTTGGAGAATAACATTCAGGACAGTAGTGTGAATGTAAAAATCCCTTTTTAATAATATGGTCTGTTCAGAAGTGATCAAATAAAGGTATAGAAAAACATGGGAGGAAAACCTTCCTACCTTTACAAATTGATGATCGTGCAGATGAACCAATAAAAAGTAGACAGGAGAAAATAGCTACCGTCAACCTCACCCCCAACTCTCACCATCTGAAGTCCATATTTCTTTGGAACATTTCCCTGGCAGCTTCTAGCCAACTTTCTATGACACTTTAAATAAAGTTCAGTGGAGGACACTGGCTTTCTCAGCTGAGGAAATATACTTTCCAGGGGAGGGAAGGAAGAAAGCTCAGTGCTTCAGTATATGACAAACCATCCCCCTCTTTCAACCTACACAACAGCGTAAATAACCCATATTAAGGAACACCATAAAAGCACACATCTTTGGAACAGAAAATGGATAAAAAAAATAATAATCACCTACCAGAGTTTTGAGAATGCTCTTAACTGGCAGAAAGTGTCTGGCTGTATCAATTAAAATTCCTCTATGTGGAAACCTTGGAGAATCAATAATGTCGGATTCATTGACAGTGAACTATAAAACAAAATAAAATTTTGATTTATTTTTAGAATATTCTCTGGACTTGAGCTCAGCAAAGACCGTATCTATGCAAGCACTGGATGAAAGATTAGAAGAAAGTGTCAAGTTTACATTTACCAAAAAAGATAAACATTTGGAGAGAAAAAAACACTCAAGAAGCAATAAACAGCTAAAAACTTTACATTTTTCTTATAGTAGAAGGGATAGCCAATAATTTTTAGTAACATATAATAATCATACTTACAGTCCCATAAGAATCTTGATAAATTAACTGGCTAAAGGTCTCTAAACCTAGGGAGAGTAAAATTCATAATTTAATGCATTACTTTTATAACAGATTAAGTCAGTAAAAGTTGTATTATCCAAACGTAGACCCATAACCAGATAAGGCAAATAAAACTAACTATAATGTTACCTCTATACCTCTAACATATTTTCTAAGATCAAAGCTCAGTTTAAAAAAAAAATCCCTGTTGCCATCTAATTAAAATGTTTTACTTCATTGTACCCATACCCTGGGTTTTGTTGGAATGATAAACTTAAAAATGAATAGTGACTTAATACAACAAAATACTAGTTACTTAATAAATATATAGTATTATAAAAAATAATTTCTATGCTAAAATATAGTCACTTTAAAAGATAATACACTTGGGGTGCCTGGGTGGCTCAGTAGGTTAAACATTCGACTTCCACTCAGGTCATGATCTTGTGGATTTCATGGGTCAAACCCCACATTGTGCTCTCTGCTGTCAGGACAGAGCCCACTTCAGATCCTCTGTCTCCCTCTCTCTGCCCCTCCCCCATGTGTGCGCGCCCTCTCTCTCTCAGAAATAATAAATAAACCTTAAAAAAAAAAGTATTAGAAGGTACATAAACAGAAGGGAAAAAGGATCAAAAGCACCATGAAAATATAAATGAGAGCCCAACTTAAAACTCAACAATGTTTTACTCACAGCTACAAAGAATATCTCCTGAACATTTTTCACTCAAGTGGATTGTTTCCTTAGTAAACTCTATTACAGGCCATTTCCTCTAACTGCCCTTGACTTTACTATATATATTTTTTCTTTAAATATTTTGAAGCGATCTCTACATCAAACGTGGTGCTTTAACCCACAACCGTGAGATCAAGAGTTGCACATTCCTGGGGTGCCTGGGTGGCTCAGTCGGTTAAGGGTCTGACTTGAGCTCAGGTCATGATCTCACAGTTTGTGGGTTTGAGCCCCGTGTCAGGCTCTGTGCTGACAGCTCAGGGCCTGGAGCCTGCTTTGGATTCTGTGTCTCCCTCTCTCTCTGTCCCGCCCCTGCTCATGCTCTGCCTCTCTCTCTCTCTAAAATAAATATATTTTAAAAAATAAAAAAAAAAAAGTTGCATACTCCATTGACTGAGCCAGCCAGGTACCCCCAACTGTACCATAATTCATCATTCTAGCTGACAAGTATGAAGCCAGGGAAAATTTTAACCTAAGAACAGTTCAAAGTCAGAAATGAATCAGGAGACATAACTGATACTACAGAAATAAAAAGGCTAAGAGACTACTATGAACAATTATAAGCTAACAAATTAGACAACCTAAGTATTTTACTATCCATTTCTTCTAAGAAATGGATACATTCCTGGAAACATACATACTAAAAAACCTGAATCTTGGAATAGAAAAACTGAAAAGACCACTTACTAGTAAGGAGATTGAATCATTAATCCAAAACCTCTTGACAAACCAAAGTTCAGGACCAGGCTTCAGAAGTGAATTCTACCATTTAAAGAAGAATTAACACCAATTCTTCTCAAACTTTTCCAAAAAACAAACAAACAAACAAACAAACAAAAAACAGAAGAGGAGACAACACTTCAAAACTCATTTTCCAGGGCCAGCATTACCCTGACACCAAAACCA
Organism: Panthera leo; assembly: GCF_018350215.1. Taxonomy (NCBI): domain Eukaryota; kingdom Metazoa; phylum Chordata; class Mammalia; order Carnivora; family Felidae; genus Panthera; species Panthera leo. The sequence goes on along the minus strand of NC_056679.1, from coordinate 138,989,057 downwards.
GGTAAGGAAAAAAAAATTACTGGCCAATATCCCTGATGAACATTAATACAAAAATCCTCAACAAAACAGTAGCAAACTGAATTCAATAATACATAAAAAGAGCCATACACCATGATCAAATGGAATTAATTCCACAAGTGCAGGGATGGTTCAACACCTGCAAATCAATGTGATACACCATATTAACAAAATGAAGGACAAAGTCATAAGATCTTTTTTTAAAAATTTTTTAGTCTATTTTATTTTCTGAGAGAGAGAGCGAGCAGAGGAGGGGCAGAGAGACAGGGAGAGCGAGAATTCCAAGCAGGTTCCACACTATCAATGCAGAGCCTGATGCGGGGCTCGAACCCACCATGATACCATGACCCGAATCGAAATCAAGAGTCGGACACTCAAATGACTGAGCCACCCAGGTGCCCCTAAAATCCTAAGATCTTAACAGATGCAGAAAAAGCATTTGACAACATTCACTATCCACTTACGACAAACACTCCAAACAGAGGGAACGTACCTCAACATAATAAAGGCCATGTATGGTAAGCCCACAGCTCACCTCAGACTCAATGATAAAAAGAGCAGCAATAAGACAAGGATGCTCACTCTCACCACTTTTATTCAACTTAGTATTAGAAGACCTAGTCAGAGCATTTAAGCAAGAAAAGAAAAAAAATAAAAGGCATCCAAATCAGAAAGGAAGAAGTAAAATGGTCACTATTTGCAGGTGACATATATAGAAAACCTTAAGATTCCGCAAAAAAAGTGTTAGAATTAATCAATGAATTCACTAAACTTAAATGATAATCAAAATACCAAAAAAATCTGTTGTGTTTCTATATTACCAGAACTAGAAATTAAGAAAACAATCCTATTTACAATGGTATCAAAAAGAATAAAATACAAAGGAGTAGATTTTTTTAAATTTTTTTAATGTTTATTTATTTTTCAGAGAGCACGTGCATGCGCACGCATGAGTGGGTGAGCGGCAAAGAGAGAGGGAGACACAGAATCCGAAGCAAGCTCCAGGCTGTGAGCTGTCAGCAGAGTCCAACATGGGGCCCAAGCTCATGAACCATGAGATCGTGACCTGAGCTGAAGGAGGACTCTCAACTGACTGAGCCACCCAGGCGCCCCTATAGGAGTAGGTTTAAGCAAGACCTCTACCCTGAAAACTCTAAGGCACAGATGAAAGAAACTGAAGACACAAATGAATGCTAAGATAGTCAATGCTCGTGGATTGGAAGAATACCATTAAAATATCCATACCACTCAAAGCAATGTACATATTCAATGCAATCCCTATCAAAATTCCAATAGCATTTTTCACACGAACACAACAAACAATCCTAAAATCTGTATGGCACCATAAAAGACCTCAAATCACCAAAGCAAGTTTGAGAAAGACGAATGAAGCTGGAGGTATCACGCTCCCTGATTTTAAACTATATTACAAAGCTGCTGTCATCAAAATAGTATAGTACTGACATACAATCAGATATACTAATCAACATAATGAAACAGAAAACCCAGAAATAAACCCATACATATATGGTCGATTAATTTACCACAACAACAAAAAAACAACAAGGAAAAGACAGTCTCTTCAATAAATGTTGGGAAAACTGCAGCCACGTGAAAAAGAGTTAACACTGGACCACTATCATAAACTATACACAAAAATTAGCTCAAAATTGATTACAGACTTGAATGTAAGACCTTCCTAGAAGAAAACACAGGGTGGTAAGGTCCTTGACATAGGTCTTGGCAATGACTTTTTGTACTTGACACCAAAAGCAAAGGCAACAAAAGCAAAAATAGATAAATGGGACATTTACTAAAAGACTTCCACAAATGACTTGAAACAAAATGAGAAGGCAACCTACTCTATGGCAGAAAATATTTGCAAATTGTACATCTGATGAGGGGTTAATATCCAAAATATAGGAAGAATTCAAATAACTCCACAGCAAAAAATACTCTGATTTTAAAATGGGCAGTGGTCGCCTGGGTGGCTCCATTGGTTGAGCGTCCGACTTCGGCTCAGGTCATGATCTCACGGTCCGTGAGTTCGAGCCCCAAGTCAGGCTCTGTGCTGACAGCTCAGAGCCTGGAGCCTGCTTCACATTCTGTGTCTCCCTCTCTCTCTGCTCCTCCCCCGTTCATGCTCTGTCTCTCTCTGAATCAAAAATAAAAATAAACATTAAAAAAAAAATTTTAAATGGGCAGTGGATCTGAAAAGACGTTTCTTTCAAAGACGACATACAGATGGTCAACAGGTACATGAAAAGGAGCTTGCTCAACATCAATAATCATCAGGGAAATGCAAATTAAAACCACAAGATACCATCTCAAACCTGAAAGAAAAACTATTATCAAAAAGACAAAAAGTGTTGGTGAGGAAGCAGAGAAAAGGGAACCCCTGTGCACTAATGGTAGCAATATAAGTTGGTGCAGCCACTGTGAAAAATGGTATGGAGGGCCCTCAAAAAATTAAAAATAGAGGGGCAGGTTGAGCAACCAACTCTTGATTCCAGGTCAGGTCGCAATCACAGGGTATTGGGATCGAGCCCTGCATCAGGCTCTGTGCTGAGCCTGGAGCCTCTTAAGATTCTCTCGCATATTCTCTCATTCTCTCTCTCCCCCGCCCCTCGCTTGCTCTCTCTCAAATTTAAAAAGACAAAAATTAAAAATAGAATTACTTACGATCCAGTAATTGCACTTCTGGGTATTTATCTGAAGAAAATGAAAAAATAACTTGAAAAGATGTGAGTGCTGCCATTTTGACAACATGGATGGACTGTGAGGACATTCTGCTAAATAAAGTCAAAGACATATACCATATGATCATATGATCTCATTTATATGTGGAATCTCAAAAAAAAAAAAAAAAAAAAAGCTCATAGATACAAACAACAGATTGGTGGTTGCCAGAGGTGTGGAGTGGGAGTGGGCAAAATGAGTGAGGGGGTCAAAAGGTACAAACTTTCAGTTGTAAAATAAATAAATCCTGGGGATGTAATGAACAGTATACTGGCTTCATTTCATAGTACTGTGTTGCATATTTGAAAGTTGCTAAGACAGTACATCATTAAAGTTCTTCTCACAAGAAAAAAATGTTTTTAATTAATTTATTTATTTGGGGGGGGGGCAGGGGGTGAGGGACAGAGAAAAGAGGCAGGGAGAGAATCCCAAGCAGGCTCTACCCTGTCAGCATAGAGCCTGATGCTGGGCTCAAACTCACAAATCGTGAGATCATGATCTGAGCCAAAATCAAGTCAGATGTTTAACCCAGACACCCCAAGGAAAAAAAAAATTGCAACTATGTATGGTGATGGATATTAGCTAGACTTATTGTGGTGAATGTTTTGCAGTATATACAAATACTGAATCATTATGTTGTGCACCTGGAACTAATAATGTCAATTATACCTCAAAAAAATAAAGACAGGAAATAGAAAAGAAAAAAAGAATTCAAAGTCATTTTTGTTGTATCTTCTCCCTCCCTCCAAATACAAGCCCCAGCTGGGAAGAGTAACTTTGGAATTTTCTGTTAAGTGCAATACACTCAATACATTTACTATTTAGAGCATTGCTTTGAGCATCTGACATTTAAGAGAAAAATCAGGTTTTTTCTTAATTTTTTTTTTTAATTTTTAACGTTTATTTTTGAGAGAGAGAGGGAGACACAGAATTGGAAGCAGGCTCCAGGCTCCAAGTTGTTAGCACAGAGCCTGACACAGGACTCTAACCCATGAACTGTGAGATCATGACCTGAGCCTACGTCAGACACTCAACCGGGCCCTCCAGGCACCCTGAGAGAACATCACTTCTTGAACTGGAACCTAATCACTGAACATTCTCAGAAGTGCTTCATTTTGATGTGACTCATAGCAAGTAACAATAAGGCTTTGTTTTCCCTAACAAACTTCAGACAAAGGCAGACCAGACTAAAAAACTTAAAACCACATAACATTATATATAAATGATCTAGATGATAATGATTACAGTTACATTTGTAGTAAACACCTATAAATATTTTCATGTTCTATTTTGAAATAAGATTGAAATCATACTATTATTACATACAGCATCACAATGATTATTTTATTTCAGATAACATTCAACCTGAATCAAACCCAAGGCTACTTTTATTTTTAATTACTGTAAGTGTGGTTAGCTCACATTTAAAAAAAATTATTTTTAAAACCCTACTATTTGGAAGTCACTACAACAACATCTCAAATTAGAGGAGTAAGAGTAAAAGAAGCTTTTGCACAGTGCAAGTAAATGTTCCATTACCCTCACTTTGAAATTCCGACTCTGGCTGAAATTCAGAAAAAGCTTTTAAGGTTTCTCTCCACCCACTGCCTCCCACCTCTGTAGGTATGTGTATCTTTCACACTGTCCCTATCAACTTGGCGCTGTTTCTAACTCCACAGGGATTTAAAACGGGGGGGGGGGGGGGGGGGGCTCTCTCCCTTCTCCCACCCCTGTGGTGTGTGTGGCTGAAGGTTCCTCCCCACGGCTTCTCACAAGACTCAAGATCAAGTGATTCCTGGCAAAGAAACAAAAACAGAACCACCCCCTGTTCCTCAGTGAAAACTGGTAATAAGATCAGGAGCAACCCCAAGAAGAGACACTGGAGAAGAACCAAGCGGACTGTGTAAGGAACTGCACAGGAGACGGCACACGTTTATGCTGTGTCGAGGTCACTAGCATCTCACTTTACCAAGCTGAAAGTATCCCCACTACTTGGACTGACAGGAGAATGTGTCTTATCAGGTAGATTCTTTTTCTCTTTGCTCCGGTGCTTCTGCATGAGTAGGTTCCCTAATAAATCTGAAACCTTTTGTTTGTAAATAAAGAAATTTTTTAAGTGGAGGGAGAGAGAGACTTGCTACCAAAGGCAGCAAGAAAGGAACAATGAAACAAAGTGAAACAAAATCCCCAACTCAGCAGGTTGAGCCACTTCTAGCTCTGTCAACATTACAGTCCCCAGAGCATGGAAGACTTCCACTCATGAATAATTATAATAACCCTCAGACATTTTTTAAAAGGTCAGACGATCTTTCTTCTGTGCTCTAAGTGTTTGCGTTTGATGGAAATTATTTTGCAAACAACCGACGAACCATCTGTAAAGGGTCTAAGGAAGCAAAATTTTGCTGTGCCCGATCTCCCAAAGCACCAAATGGAAATGTTTCTTCGACTAGGAAATAACTTACCTCGTAATACTCCCCAAACTCTGTTGGCCTTGAGGAAAGCCACTGGTTCTTTCACAAGTAAAGCATCTGCAGTGGGGGGGAAAAAGTTTCTCTCTGTTAATCCCTCAGTGACACACAGTGAATTTCCTAAACATGTAATTAATATTTCTGGACCATTCTTTTCTCCCTAGCTCCAGGCCTGTTTCTCCAACTGCCTCCGTACATTCTTCAGAGATATCCTGCGGATTCCTTGAACTCTGCATGCCCAAAGCTGAGCTCCCCCACTCTTTCCTGCTCCGTGCTGCCCCTGCCTGTCCCTAGTGCCTTCATCTCCGTGAGGCACCACAGTGCCCTCCTACCAAGGTGAACTTTTCTAGTCAGAAATCTGGGTGACATCTCCACAATTCCTTCTTTTCCCCTCCAGGAGAGTTATTCTCTCCACTGCCCCTCAACAGACTAGGTTCCTCATTCAGCTATGACTTTAAATCAAAAGTGCAAAACGTTCCTCAGTTCCTTAGTTCCTTGTGAAAGCCTCAAGTATCACTCCAATCTTCCACTCCACCAAAGGCCAGAGACTTACCTCCACTCTTTCTCTTCTCCTTCTGTGCTTCCCTACTTGCCTTGCACCCACCTTCCCAGCTATTAGCCTAAATATGCCTTAAGGTTCACTTCCTAAGTCACTTGAGCTAAATTCAGCTTTGTCCCAATCAACAATAGGTTCACACCCAGGTAGGGCAGGTTCCAGTTGGATGCTTCTGGACAAAGGTGGGGGGGGGGTGTGCTAATCTCTCAATCTTTTAAATCCCACTCTGTGTAAGGCTGTCCCAATAGTCATTTGAGACTTTTGGAGAGGTTTGGAGTCAAACACAGATAAAGTAAAGCACCAGACAGTACAGAGAGACTGAAAGCTGAAGGGTGTGGAAAGATGGGGACTCTGCCACAGTAAAGACACTCGAGGGCTGCAGGTTAATGACTTAGTATCATATCTGGCCTGCATCATCACCCTCCACCACCACCACCCACACTGTCCTACAGGAGCAGGCCACAGGTAAGGAAAAGAGCGGTCAACAGCCAATAATCAGGTGACTCTCTCAGGTGACAGTCTTGTGACAAGGCAGCTGTTTCCATCAGAAGACAGCAGTGCTGAGTTAGCTAAAGGCCGGGCTAAGAGAGGGATTGCTATTTTGAGTACAATGTAATCATGTTTCCTCTCCACCTCTATCAAGTTCTTAGCCACCAGACTCATGGGATGCTGTTTAAAAACATTTTTTTGCTGCAACATCGTTTTGAGATCTCCCAGAAATAGTTGTAACACAAAGAATCACCTAAACACATTAACATGTTGCATGTACTTGATGCTTATTATTTTCCAATAGCTAAGGATGCAACAAGGGTTCTGATTCAACTCAACACAAAACCCACAACGAGAAAGCAGTTAAAACGAGATTTTGTTTTCTTAGAAGCTGGAGAATTTTAATTTTTATTTCAAAACCAAATTATGAGTGTTCACAGTGATTACCTCCCTGATGTGGGATGGGACCTTTGACTTTTCAGTTATCCACTTCTGTGCTTGCTTTCTGCGCCGTAATTACTTTGTTTTCAAGACTGTGCATACAAATAACATCAATATGCTATTGTTTAAAAATAAAATAGGTAAGGCTAAAATCGCCTTTGAGATGCCCACTCAAGTCCCTCTACTTTCCTCAGAAGAAATACGCATCACACCTTTTCCTGGGTATTGACACACACACACACACACACACACACACACACACGTGTTAACAAATGTAGCATGGCTTCATATGTGCGTTCCTGTGTGTGTGCTGAAATACAAACAGTATCCTGCATTAGTATACAATGTCCTTTGTTCAACCCAGCAGTTCATCTTGGCAGGCTCTCCAAGTCTGTTCTTTCACTCTGCCTCTTTATTCTTCACTGCTGTGTTCTTTAGTGTGGACTGACAAGGCATATTTAGTCATTCTTGCGGGGACGAACATGTACTTTTGTTTATAACTCTTCACTGGTACACACAAGCTGCGTCGAACATCCCTGTTATATGTAATTAATGCTCTACAGGAGAAACTAGGTCATTCCTGGTTCACAGGGAATACACATTTCTAATACATAATGCTGCAACACTTGTCACTCCCTCCACCATTTTCCCACACTCCGCAGCAGCTGGTGTCACTTCCATCTGTGTTAACTTTCTCAGCATCTTCATCAACTCGTTTAAAACTTAAAACTAGTTTATCCTTCGACCAGAAAAACACAATCAGCTTGGCCCAAGGAGCTTCTCTTTCAGAATAAAGGTTTGCAAAGCTGAATGGATAACAAGCTCTAACTCCCCCGTCTCAAAACACTGTATTTTCTGGAATTTACAGTATGTCATTACTGTTGCTAACGGACCGCAAAGACTCCTTGGCAAGTCAATGACCCTTTCTATCTCAATTCAGATTGTAAAACATAATTCATGAAGGGTCTGAGTGCGGTCAACTGAAATCACATATCTGATGTTGCCCAAGAATCTTGTTTCTCTTCTAAGAACAGCTACAGAATTGAGAAATTAACTTATTTTTCCGAGGTGTATTATTAAGAAATGTGATCTATACTAAGAGGATGAAGAGACATACTGAACTGTCTGTAACGCAGTCTGAGGACAAAGGAGTCACTCTTTTCTCTGAGATCTGGGGTATCCCTTCAATCCTTACACCCAGCTCACCAGTCTGCTCTCTCTGCACTTTATCACCTACAACCTCACACTGCTCCCGTTGGTTCCTTGGTGTATATTCCATGTTTTCCCCAGTCAGTAGCCCCTACAGAAACTTTTTAGGCAACAAAAATATCTTACAGCTAAGTTTTGTTTATATCCTGAAATGAAAGAGCTCCAGCCCCACCCCCAGTTCTGTATCATTTTTGTGTCAAATAAGATTACAAACAGAGATCATGGAGGTACACACAGATTTATCTTCAAAATAAAAGCGAAGAAACTGCCTGATGTCCAAAAATGAGTTATTAGCCAAGTAAGTTACTGCACTAAAAATGATGTCATAGAAAAATATTTCATTACATGTTCGTTTTGCTAGACAAAAAAAAAAAAAAAAAAAGCCAAATACAAAAACCCCACTTTCACATAACTGTTTCTCATACGTTTATACTTCTATCAACGTGTAATATTTCAATGTATCACTCTACAAAAAAACCACATCTGAAATAACGGTGGTCAAGTGAGTGCTGGGGTTATGAATGATGTATTTTCTCCTCTTCACTTCCTGTGCTTAAAGATGTTCTACAATGACTGTGCATGACTTTAATGTTAAGTTGAAAAATAAAAATCATAAACTCACTGGCCAAGAACTCACAACAGTTCATGGCATGGAAGCTGTTTCTGGCACTTAAGTTCCCAACGAGCAGCACAGGACACGACACGCTCACGTCAGCGTAGGTACTCACAGGACTCGTCTGAAGTGATGTTGGGGAAAAGATCACACTCCGAGTCCAGGACAACTGTGACGAGAAGTTGCTGTAACTCTATCGCACCATTAGGTTTAGCAGGGCGACGCTGCCTCTTGTCGAAACCAAAAATGTATTCATGATATCTGTGTGAGAAATAAATTCAAATAAAGTTTTAAAGCACCGCAGCCAAATTTTACATACATATGTGGCAGTGGACATCCCAGTGGGGCTCCTCCAATCCCGGCCACCCCGTACTGGTCCAATTAGAGGCTCTCACCCCAAGCTGCACATCAGAACTTCCGGGGGAGCTTTTTGAAAATACTGAGGTCCAGACCTCCGGAATCAGAATCTCTGAGGGTGGGATATAGGCACGGGAATTTGAGAAGGTACACCCACACTTCCAAGTGCCTCATATGAAGACCAGTAATCAAACCAATAATGGGAATCCCATCACTCTTGGGTAGGCAAGCCAATTGCACCCAGTGATGAAGGTGGTGCATTAGGGGTAATGGTGGCAGAAAGTTGCCTACACTAAGTGAGCCACAAAAGCCACATTTCTCTGTATGTGACACCTGGACCGGCTGTAGGGCTCGAATTGGCAGAGCCAATCTAAAGATGGCAGAGATGGAAAGAACACGGATTCCCTAATGATACTGTTGAGCCACTTAGTCAAGTAGCTGTGGAATCCTGTTTTGGACTTCCTAAAATGTGAGATAATAGGTTTTCTTATTGCTTAAGCTTGACTAAAACAGAGTTCCTATTACCTTCCAAAAAAAAAAAAAACAAAAAAAAAAAAACCTAGCTAATACAGAACCCCCCCCCCCCCCCCCCCCACCAAAGAAGGTCACTAGCCTACAGAATTCTCACCAGGGTCTTGAAAATTTACCTTCTGCCGGTACCCAAATACCAGAGAAAGGGGATATTAAAACAGCATTTATTTATTTTTTTTTTTAATTTTTTTTTTTTTTTAACGTTTATTTATTTTTGGGACAGAGAGAGACAGAGCATGAACGGGGGAGGGGCAGAGAGAGAGGGAGACACAGAATCGTAAGCAGGCTCCAGGCTCTGAGCCATCAGCCCAGAGCCTGACGCGGGGCTCGAACTCACGGACCGCGAGATCGTGACCTGAGCCGAAGTCGGATGCTTAACCAACTGAGCCACCCAGGCGCCCCTAAAACAGCATTTAAAGGTGCTAAAGACCTGACAGGCTTCAAAGCAATCATTTAAATAACACTTTATAGATTTTGATAAGCCAGAGGCTGTGTATGCTACTTAAGTGTAAGAACACCTTGTGTTTTTCCAGAAAAGTAAGGAGAGGTAGGAAAGTTCCAATGAGTCTGGAAGCGTATGGAAGTTAACCAGTGACAGAACAGAATGGACGATGATGCTGGGGGCCCTTTCCAAGGGAAAACCTTGACAGAATCAGAAGGAAATTAAGAGGGGCACCTGGGTGGCTCAATCGGTTAAGTGTCTGACTTCGGCTCAGGTCATGATCCCATAGCTCATGGGTTCAAGCCCCCACGTTGGACTGTGTGCTGACAGCTCAGAGCCTGGAGCCTGTTTCAGATTCTGTGTCTCCCTCTCTCTCTGCCCCTCCCCTGTTCATGCTCTGTCTCTGTCTCAAAAATAAACAAACATTAAAAAAAAATTAAAAAAAAAGGAAATTAAGATCGCTGAACTGTAGAGTTAGAAATGGTTAAGATGTGGGGTGCCTGGGTGGCTCAGCAGGGTAAGCGTCCAACTCTTGGTTTCTGCTCAGGTCATGATCTCACAGTTCTTCAATTCGAGCCCTGCGTGGGGCTCAGCACTGACAATGCAGAGCCTGCTTGGGATTCTCCCTGTCCCTCTCTCTCTCTCTCTCTCTCTGCCCCTTCCCCTGCTCTCGTGTGTGCTTGTCTGCTCTCTTAAATGAACTTAAAAAAAATTTAAAAAGAAATGGTTAAGATGGCAAATTCTATCTTATATGTATTTTATCACAGTTAAATAAATTTTTTAAAAAAGGCAATTAAAATTACCAGCAGCTCTGAATTTTGAGCTAGGTGCTGGCTTGGCCCAAATAAAGAGAACTTTGGTCCTAGATATTAAAACTAACAGAAAACTCAAAGGGTTCTAAACCAATGGTGTCCAAGGTATTTGGGTTAATTTTCCCTTTCAGGAACTGAGGGAATGCAGCTATTCATTCATGTAAAAAAAATGAGTGACTCAGGGCACCTGGGCGGCTCAGTCAATTGAGCGTCCGACTTCGGCTCAGGTCATGATCTCACAGTTTGTGAGTTCGAGCCCCATGTCAGGCTCTGTACTGATCGCTCAGAGCCTGGAGCCCGCTTCGGATTCTGTGTCTGCCTCTCTCTCTCTGCCTCTCCCCCGCTTGCGCTCAGTCTCTCTCTCTCAGAAATGAACATGAAAAAAAATTCTTTTTAATTAAAAAATGAGTAACTAGCATGCGACGGACCTTGTTCTACAAGTTGAGGAAGCTGCCATGCACCAGACCCAACTCTCTCCTTGCAAAAAACACAGTTCGAAAGCAGGGTTTGTGATAGAAGTTGGGCCCCCCAAAGACAGGAGCCTCTGGCTCCGAACTGCCTAGGGTGTAGACCGTGTGTCCACCTAGAGCCTTTGGAACATTTCCATAATCTCTACGTTCTTCCACCCACACTGCGCTTATACTCTGAAATAGACAAGTGACCTTCCTGAATTCCTAGAATGCTCCCCTGAATGCTTTCAAGTCTTAGCCATAAGGGCTAATGTTTTATATCCTGCTTCCTAACAGCGTAGGGTATAATTAACAGCTGCTTCACACACCAGCCATGGTTAGTTAGGCCAACTCCAGATAATCACCTGCACTGCCTCGAAATGACAAGCCTTGTTTTCAAACCATCTCACCACTGACTCAAGCCCTTGTTATCCAACCACTGTCAACTTGACTTCCTTGCTCTCTTGCCATAATCCTCGTCATTTCAAGCCTATCACCCAGTCCTCGTTTTACTAACAGTATGGCACAGAAGGAAAATACAATTTTAGACACTGAGTCCCAAAGCAAACATGGTAAGCGTGTTTGTTTTTTTAAAATATTTCCTAGCCAGCACCAAATTACATTCCTTTCCTGAACTCCAGGCCTTCAGGAGACTCCAGCCTACACAGGTCTCACGGTGAGGGGACACCAAAGAAAGGCTGCTGAAACACCTCCCCAAGTGCAATCAGCCTTCTGTGTGGTGTGGCCAGCAAAGCCAGGCTGTCGGCTGCCTCCTCATCCCCTGATTCACCCCGTCTGTAGCCAAAGAGGTGGCAGACGTGGAAATGTGGTGAGCTCCAGAACAGGAAGCGGGGAGAGCCAGCACATGACTTGCTGGGAAAAGACAAGCAGAGACTGCGATGAACCTATTACATGGAAGTAATTAGATGAAAGCATGGAACATTTCCTAAGAAACAGACTTGGGGAGTTTTGGGCAATGCTCCAACCTGAGGACTTTCTGCCTTCTGAACTGTTACCTGATTTGGCCAGTGGGGTGGGGAGACTGCAGACGGCAACCAACTTGGGAGTTCTGGTGTCAAGCATTAAGCACTCATTTTCCTCCTAGAATTCTCTTCACGTAAGAAGCTGCCACTCTCCAGCCCCTCCATCCGCCCTACTCTCCCCTCCAAGGCGAAGCTGGGCACAGATTCTGAGCAGCCTACTCCTCCCCCCTCAGTATCCCGCACGCAAACCAGGGTTCCAGAATGCCCGGGAAGTCCCTTAGCAGGCAGGATGGGGAGGGGAAGAGCTTGGGTTTCAGCGGCTGTCTGAGCCGGCTCTCCCACCTTCTAGACCTGTCCCTTTGGCGAGGTCACGGGCCAGCTCGGCACTGGTTCCTTATCTGCTGAACGGGGAAAAACGCACGCGTACGGTCGCGAGGGTGACAAGAGGCGCGCAGCGCTCCCCTCCCCTCGCCCCCCGCGCCGGCCCAGCGCCCCAGGGGGTTGGCCCCGCCTCCGCCCCGCAGCGCGCAGGGAGCGCTCACCGCCGAAAAGCTTCTTGCAGGAGGGAGCAGGTGGGGCCGGCGGTGGACGAGGGGCCGTAGCCGATGGAGAAGTTGTCGCGGGAGAGGTGCAGCAGGCGCGGAGACGTCTTCACCGAGAGCGGCATAGGCCACAGGGCCGGCTCCGGCGCGGCGGAGGAGCGCGGAGCCAGCGCCGCCAACAGCGCCAGCAGCGCCGCCAGCCCCAACCCGCGGTGCCGCATGGCCGGTCGGCCCAGGTCTACGGGAGCTTCAGCCCGCGCACCTGACCTCCGCCCGGACCCCGAGAAGGAAGCGCCGAGCGCGGGGGCGGCGGAGTCAGCTGACGGCGCGCCCCGCCCAGGCCCGCCTCCCGGCCTGTGGGACCGCCCCGCCGCCCTCCGCGCCCCGCCCCGCCCGACCCGACCCGACCCGACCGGAGGGGAGGCCCCGGGAAACGCGGCGCGGGGCTGGGCCGGCGGGGGCTCCTGCGGCGGGGGCTCCGGAGGCTTGCGCCCCAGCCCAGACCGCCCCTGACCGCCGTTCAGCTTGAACCGTAGCCTCCCGTCGGAACCCCCGGGGGCAGACTTGTCAGCAGGTGGGGGGTTCAAAATTAGGCAAAAGGTTTCCTCAGTGGATCTTGGCGGAGGACTTCGCGAGACTTCACGGGGACGCCGGGGGCCCAGTTAATTAGGCAGATGATACAAACAGGCAGTGTATTATAATGAGCGATTCATATTGCCACACTGCCATTTTCGAAGAAATTATAACCGTGACAGTTACAAAATAGAACAAAAATGTGTCAAATATTTTATTCAACTATTAAATAAGTCAGGTTCAAAAGGTTAATGAATAAAACAATGTTAGAATAAGATTGCTAAATAGGAAATTGGGTAGCATGCTACGGTGACTCAGCCCTAAGTATCTGACAGCCTGGAAACTCCCATCCCCATTCAAGAAAAAAAAGTAATTCCGTTTATAGAGAATTCCTGAGAGCAGCCTCAATGTTTATTGTGGCAGGCCTCTCTGCATCTTTGGAGATAAAACAGCAGATCTAGAAGCAAGCAGAAACAATGTCATTAGGTCCAGTGTGGCAAGGGTTCAAATGACATCTCTCTCCCTCTTTCCTTCCCCTTTCCCCTCTCCCCTGCTTATATTCCTCTATTTTTCAACTCATTTTTTCTCCATATTGGCTTCATTGTCAGACCGGCTCTTCATGATAGCCCTCTTCTTGGGTGGCAAGGACAACCCCTCAGGGAAGCTTATGCCCCTTACTCATCCCCGTCAGTCCTGAAAAAGGATCCCAACTGACAAGTTTGATAGCACACCTAAGGCAAAGGAGTTAAGTTATATGACCCAACATGGGATGGAGGGTGCTGATGTTCCCCAAAGAAGAGGTTATTGAAGAGAAAACTACGGGGGCATGTGGGTGGCTGAGTTGGTTGGGTGTCCAACTCTTGACTTCTGCTCAGGTTCATGAGTTCAAGCCCCCCACCTGGCTCTTCGCTGACTCTACGGAGCCTGCTTGGGATTCTCTCTCCCTCTCTCTCAAAAAATAAATTAAAACAAAAACAAACAAACTGCAGTCCCAAAATGGCATCACTTAGGTTAAAGCCCCAAGTCAGTAAACCAAAACTTAATACCTAACCTAAATACAATTTCAACTCCCCAGGAATGTAACCTTTAACCAATCAACATGGAATTTTATGGTCAATACTAGGAAATTTACTGGTAGACCCCATATACTCTCCTAAGGAGCACAACCTTGCCTAAACAGAGTATTCCTTGCTAACAAATTCTTTTCTTCTTTTTAATGCCCTCTCTTGCTTTAATTTTTGTTTATTTATTTTGAGAGAGAGAACAAGCTGGGTAAGGGCAGAGACAGAGAGGGGAGAGAGAGGGAGAGAATCTCAGCACAGAGCCCAGTGCGGGCTCGAACCCACGAACCATTAAGATCATGATCTGAGCCGAAACCAAGAGTCGGACTCTTAACCAACTAAGCCACCCAGGTGCGCCACCCTCCCCCTGCCTCTTGCCTTAAAAAACGTTTCTCTTATTTAGCTCAGTGGAGCTCCCCACTACTTTGCTACATGGGAATGCTGCCCAATTCATGAATCACTTAATAAAGACAATTAGATCTTAAAATTTACTCTGTTGAGTTTTGTTTTTTAACAAAGTGATCTGTTACCCGAAGGAAGAGAAAAGGATACTAGGCAAGCCCAAACCACATATGTGCTATAGTAAGAATTCTGAAAATTTTGGCGAAGACCTACCTATAAGAAAAGACTTCAAAGAGGATTTGTGGGGCATGCTTAAAATATAGTTATTCCATTACAGGAAGCACCAGTGCCACCTTATTAGTCCCTCTTCTTATAATTTATACAAACTTAATTTGCAATATTCATCTTCACTGCCACTTCTTACCGTTAATTGAAGGCTAACAGCATAATTTCTCCAAGGTTCAATCTCCAATTCATATTGTTGCAATTGCCATTTCTTCAATGGCAACTTCGCCTTGTGTATTAGCTATCTATTGCTGTGCAACAAATTACTGCAAAACATAGCTTAAAACAACAAATAATACATGATAAGATAACAGATACCTCACAATTTCTGTGGATCAGGAATTCAGGAATCTTCGCTGAGTGAGGCTGGCTGAGTCTCTCATGAGGTTGCGATCATCTGAAGCCATTTTTCTAAAAGCTTGGCTAATGCTGGAGGCTAAGTGATTCTAAGCTAGCCGACATGGCTATTGGCAAGAGACAGGAGTTACTTACTGGCTGTTGGCTGAAGTCCTCAGTTACTTGTCACGTGAGTCCATAAGGTTTATTGTGCATATTTACAACATGGCCGCTGGCTTCCCCAAGGCCAAGTGAACCGAGCGAGAACAAGAACAATAAGGTTTTCATATAATAAAAAATAAAAAATAAAAAAATAAAATAAAATAAAAAGAACAATAAGGAAGCCACAACACCTTTCTTTGGCTTCCTCTTGTCAGGATGCTTCCACCATATTCAATCCCTTAGAAGTCAGTTAGTAACCACAGCCATGTTCAAGGGGAGAGAAATTAGGCTACACTTTTTCTTTTTTTTTTTTTAATTTTTTTTTTAAACGTTTATTTATTTTCGAGACAGAGAGAGACAGAGCATGAATGGGGGAGGGGCAGAGAGAGAGGGAAACACAGAATCTGAAACAGGCTCCAGGCTCTGAGCTGTCAGCACAGACCCCAACGCGGGGCTCACGCGGGGCTCGAGCTCACAGACCGTGAGATCGTGACCTGAGCCGAAGTCGGACACTTAACCGACTGAGCCACCCAGGAGCCCCAAGGCTACACTTTTTCAAGGGAGGAGTCTACCCTCTGACCACAAATTGTTTATATTCCTCCCACATACAAAACGTATCCCCTTCCTCCAAAGAACCCCCAAAGTCTCATCCTTTTAGAACATTTCCATGAAATTCAGAATGTTGGCATCTAAATTAGTACTAAGCATGGATGAGGCTCCTAAATGTATTCGTAAATATCCTCAAGTACAGTTTCTGTGAATCTATAGACAAGAGAGTCTCTTAATCTAGAGACAAGTTATCTGTACCCCCACACATGTAAAATACGATGGTGGGACAGACTTAGAATAACCAACAGAGACGGTTCTGTTCAAAAGAGGGAAAATGAGAAGCACTGAGGGGTTTATAGCAATTCCCAAAGCCCGCCAAGCAAATTGATAAGGAGTCAAAGATTCAAAGTAATTCTCTATGACTCTTGACTCCAGTGTCTGGCTTTGGGTTCTGCCTTGAGTCATTTTTCCTTGTTCTTGGAAAGTAGTATGTGGTTGCACCTGAGTAGATTTCTTGTAGAAATTTGCAGGTCCAAAGATGTCATTTCATCTGTCACTTTTCCAACTGTTTCTCAGTTCAAACTGGTAGCATTTCTGCTGATACATTTCTGTTAAAAATTGTTAACTCTGGGGCGCCTGGGTGGCTCAGTCGGTTGAGCGTCCGACTTCGGGTCAGGTCATGATCTCGCGGTTTGTGCGTTCGAGCCTTATGTTGGGCTCTGTGCTGACAGCTGAGAGCCTGGAGCCTGCTTCAGATTCTGTGTCTCATTCTCTCTCTCTGCCCCTTCCCTGCTCATGCTCTGTCTCTGTCTGTCTCTCTCTCAAAATTAAACATTAAAAAAATTTTTTTAATTGTTGATTCTCTGTGAATCTCACTGAGGTTCATGCCATTAGACAAAAGCTATATGCACCAAATCTTCAATATGTGCCTTTCGCTACTGTGGGCAGCTGCTGGGAACAGGATTCTTAGAAACCCTATTGTTTGAGAGGATCTGTCCGACAAAGTGTTAAAATATTTAAATGACCTTTTGTCTCATTGTCAGATACTCTGAGACACCACAATAGATCTTTCTGAGGTCTTAAGGGATTTTATATTCACAACCTAGATTTCATGTTTATTTTTTTAAGTCTATTTACTTATTTATTATTTTTTTAAATATGAAATTTACTGTCAAATTGGTTTCCCTACAACACCCAGCGCTCATCCCAACAGGTGCCCTCCTCAGTGCCCATCACCCACTTTCCCCTCCCTCCCACCCCCCCATCAACCCTCAGTTTATTTTCAGTTTTTAAGTCTCTTAAGATTTGCCTTATTTTTTTATTTTTTTAAATGTTTATTTATTTTTGAGAGAGAGAGACGTACACAGACCGTGAGCAGGGGAGGGGTAGAGAGAGTGGGAGACACAGCATCTGAAGCAGGTTCCAGGCTCTGAGCTGTCAGCACAAAGCCTGATGTGGCGCTCGAACTCACGTGCCACGAGATCATGACATGAGCCGAAGGTGGACACTTAACCGACTGAGCCACCCAGGTGCCCCAGTCTATTTATTTATTTTGAGAGAAAGCACGTGAGAACACAAGTGGGGAGGGGCAGAGAGAGGTACAGAGAAAATCCCAAGCAGGCTCTGCACTGCCAGTGCAGAGCCCAACCCAGGGCTCGAACACACGGACTGTGATATCATGACCTGAGCCAAAATCAAGAGTCAGACGTTAACCGACTGAGCCACCCGGGCGCCCCTGGTTTCGTGTTTAGACCATGTTTTCCTGAGAGAACCTGGGATCCATCTCTGCCTGAAAGCCAAGTCTTCATTTCCCCTGGCTGCCTTGCCTAGAAAATGTGGTTTAAAATTGTTTAAAAAAAACCCAATTAAGCCTTGACTGCTTTATGTTTCACAGTCCTTCCTTCCTTTACCTTGCTCCTCTCATACTTTAGTATAGTGGAAAGATACACCTGGACGGCACCTTGAATATTCTAGCTGGAAATCTCCTTAGTTAGACCCCATATTCATTAGCAGGCGCATCTTCCACTCTCTGCATCATGGAAGGCCATCGTGATCTTTCTGCCAGTGTCACAAGGATCACATTTCCTCCAGTTTCCAGTAAGGTTTTCCTTGCTCTCCCATAAGTGAGCCTCCTCTGGTCTATGTCCTTCCACTAACGGTCTTTTCCAGGCCCATCATGCTTTCACAAACCCTGTCTCCAAAATCACTCCAGCTTCTGTCCACTGCCTGAGTCCAAAGTCACTCCCACATTTTAGGTGTTCGTCATGGCCACGCCTTACTTCCAGGGATCAAAATGATTTTTTTTTTAATCTACTGTCATGTGAGAAAGTAACAACACCTTAAAAGATGCATACAAATAAAATTTTGATAGATGGTGCCAAATTTCTCTCCAAAACAGGTGACAGTGTAGGAGAGTGTTCATATCACAATACTATTAATCGTTTTCAATTTTATCAATGGTTTTAGTCTGTAGTTCCTTTATTACTTGCGAGGTTGAAAAAAAACATGGCCATTTTGCATATTCTTGTAGTAAGAGCTATTTCCTATCCTTAGGGTTGTTTTCTTTCTTTAGTGATTTGTATGCGTGGTTGTTAAATTATAGATAATAATCTCTCCTGTATATTGCACACATCTTTTCCCATCCCTCCATTGTCTTTTATCTCGTGTGGTATTTTGTCTTAAATTGGTTTTACCTTTTTTTGTTTTGTTTTGTTTAATTTGTCAGTTTTCATTTTACAGCTTCAAAACTTGATTAGAATTCAAAGATGATAAAAATTCTCCTATTTTCTTCTAATGCTTTTATAGTTTTGTTTTTAAGGAGGTTACTACACTCCAGCTGATGTTTATCTTTGTGCATAGTAAGGCTGTAGCTTTTTTTCCACCCAAATGGATAGTCAATTGTCAAAAGGCCATTTATTGAACAGGCCATTCTTTCTTCACGGATTTAAGATACATCCTGTAATTTTAAAACAATTTGCACCAAGATGTGTTCATTCTGTTTGGGGGTCTCTGTTCTGTGGGCCTACGTATCTTTCCCTGTGCCAAGTGCTATGCTATTTAAATCATTGTATTATGCTATTATGCATGTATTATGTATTATGCTAAAGTATTATGCTATTTAAATCAATGTAGTTTTGAGTGCCTGGGTGGCTCGGTCGGTTAAGTGTCCGACTTCGGCTCAGGTCATGATCTCACAGTTCATGAGTTTGAGCCCCACATCAGGCTCTGTGCTGACAGCTCAGAGCCTGGAGCCTGCTTTGGATTCTGTCTCCCTCTCTGCCCCTCCCCGACTCGTGCTCTGTCTCTCTCTCAAAAATAAATAAACCTTAAAAAAAAAGTTTAAATCGCTGTAATTTTGAATTATGCTTTGATATCTTGAAGGGCATACGTATACATTGTTCTTATTTCTAAGACTTCTGGGTATTTCTAATCATATTTCCTTCCACATAAACTTAAAGGCTTGATTGCCAAGGTTCAGGAAAGTTGTTGAATATAATTGGAATGGCACTGATTCTGTAGGTCAGTTGGGAGAGAACTGACATCACTGAGTCTTCCAGCTTGGAAATAATTTCTCTTAATTTTTGAAGTTGTTTTATGCTTGTCTCCAGAGTCTCATAGACTACTTTTCATGGACTTTCTTATTTCTTAGGCATGTTCCTAGGCCTTTCAATCTTTCATTGCTTATGTTAATAGAATCCCTCTCCCTCTCCACCCCTGTAATTTCTCCCCAGAAATGACAAAAGAATGAGGTAGATTGGCCTGGAAAGATCTTTCCACTGGCTGTTCATCCCACCAGCCTCACCCCTACCTCAACCGAGTGGAAACAGCTGCCAAAATCTTCTTTGTAAAATGTAAATGAAGTCATGTCACTTCCTTCCTCACGACACTTCAGTGGCTTGTTTCCCACTGCCCCTAGAAGAAAATACAAGTTCCCTAACACGATGCACACGATGGCACAGAATCTGTCACCACCCAGGTCTCTGACCACATCACTTCCTCCTTGGTATGGCCCTGTCCCGGGCACCCTGACCTTCAGTTACTTCAATCACTGAGCTTTGGCCTCCCTCCCAGCCCGACCTAAGATGTTAGCAAAATGGGGAAGAGAAAGAGAATTGGTACAGCCTCTTGTTGTCCCGTGCTGAGCACATTTTCATCTATCAACTGACAGAGAGACTCTCTTTGAACTTTGGTCAGGCCTTTTCGAGCCCCCTTCTTGCCTAGCAGAGCCCACTTCTAGCAAGAATCCTGGTAAGTCCATTCATCAAGAATCCCCCCCGCACTTGATATCTCATCACCCGGGCCTCCTTCGACAAGAACCCTGCTAGGTTGGTTTAGCAAGAATCTCTACTACTCCTGATGTTTCCTTTTAGTAATTTTCCATCCAGTGATGCCCCCACCCCAATTTTGCTTGTTGGCTATAAACCCATAAACCCATAGCTGTCTTTGTTGTATTCAGAGTTGATCCCAATCTCTCTTGGTAGTTTTGACACCTATCGCAATCGTCTTGAATAAAGTCTTCCTTACCATTTTAGCAAGTGTCATAATAATTCTTTCTTTAAAACAACTTATTTAGGGGCGCCTGGGTGGCTTGGTCGGTTAGGTGTCCGACTTCAGCTCAGGTCATGATCTCGCGGTCCGTGAGTTTGAGCCCCGCGTCGGGCTCTGTGCTGACAGCTCAGAGCCTGGAGCCTGTTTCAGATTCTGTGGCTCCCTCTCTCTGACCCTCCCCCGTTCATGCTCTCTCTCTCTCTCTCTCTCTGTCTCAAAAATAAATAAACGTTAAAAAATATAAAATAAATAAAACAACTTATTTAGATGATATTTGTGGATCAATTAGCCATGGGGAGTGAGGGGGGAAGAGGCATTCAGGAAATTTATAGTTCTAACCGAGGCTTGTGGGCGGACTATTTATTAGTCATTCAAGGTTTAGTTGTAGGGCACAGAATCCACTCCAGCTAGCTTTAGCAGAAATCAATTAACTCCAGGGTATCAGAGTACAGGATATTAACCGCAGGTACAGAGGCTCATAGAATCTTGTGAGAGCTGAATAACTTGACTCTTGGCCAAATTTCCTCCAGCAACTGCTCCTTTGTGACTAGAGAGCCAAATACCTGATGGAGAAGACTTTACTACAGCTGTAATTCTAGAAGCCCTCCAGTTCAGCTCCAATCTTTACCAGTAAAAGGGATACCTCATGCACTGTCTCTGTCTCCACTTTAAAAAAAAAAATTTTTTTTAAACATTTATTTACTTTTGAGTGACAGAGAGAGAGAGAGCAAGTGGGAGAGGGGCAGAAAGAGAGGGATCATACAGAATCCAAAGCAGGCTCCAGGCTCAGAGCTGTCAGCACAGAGCTTGACACGGGGCTCAAACCCACCAACTAGGAGATTGACCTGAGCCAAAGTCGGAGACTTCACTGACTGAGCCACCCAGGCCCCCCTGTCTTCACTTAACTCACTTCTGAGTTCAGCTCTCAAGGTACCACAGTGAATGGGCAGACACTAAAGAACATGGAATCCCAGAGCAAGGATAGTTTCTAGGCTGTGTAATACAGGTGTCCCCACTTTTTGAAAGTTCACATTTCGGACAACTTGCTGTTATGAGAGACCTACATTAGGACCTATTGTCACTAACAGAAAGAAATTCAAAGAGGATTTTCTCTTTTATGAAAAAAGGCGAAAAGCAAAAACAGCATTCGGCGTTTGTTTTGCAGCGAGCGTTTCATGGAGGCTGAGCTCACCCCCAGCAGCAGCGAGAATGGCGCCACCAAGCTCCTTCCCAGGGAACTACACTCAGCATCTCAGCATTAAGCCCACATAGGGTTGACGTGTCTGTGAGGTCCGTGTTTTTTCTCGAAAGGTATCAGAAAAGCCAAGAGACAGGTTTTTTTTTTTTTTGGGTCTGGGAATGCCCCCCAATTTTTCCACGTAAGTTAATGCTAATTGCTTCTTCACTTTACGCCATTTGGACTTATGAAAGTTTTCATAGGAATGCTCTACTTTCAGAGAGCAAGAAAAACCTCTGTAGGATGACATACTAGAAGGAGGTTGAAATGGATGGGTGCTGAGTGAGCAAATTTAGCGCCCTCAGAAAGGTGATACAATTGGTTGAGGACAGACAGCCCAGGACCTGGGCAGACAGGTGGGCAAAGCAGCCTAACTCCTGAAAAAGCATGAGTAGCCTGTGGCAAGGAGGAAGCTCCTGATATTGGATGGAGAGCTTCCCTCTGACCACATTTCTCTGCTCTCAAGGCATATCCATAAACAATCCTGAAATATTTGTGTATTCTGTCACCGCAGTCCTGAAAACGGAGGCTGAGCTCCGTTTGGCATGCGAGTACTAAACTGGGCTCTTCCAGAAGGGCCAGAGGGTTTGAGTTAAATCTGCTCTGGCAACTGGCAAGTATTTCCTCCTGTTTTGCTAAGATGAGCTGTAGAAACAATCTCTCACTCCCTGATCTATTAACAATGCCGCCCGGTGGGAAACTAGGCTCACTCTCTCCTCCAACACTCCACCTTCGCCTTCCTCCACTGATGAGCAGTATTTACACAACTTGGCTGTTCATTTAATCTGCTCATGCAGACCAACTACCAAGATGCTAAACAAACAAAATCCCAAATCCATCTGGAAGCATTTGGTGACCAAAGGCTGCTGCCATGCCACAAAAGACCAAGATCCACAAGAAGGTAACAGAAGACTTCTAAAACCAGTTCTCCATATTGAGGGTAAAGGTCATGTTGGCAACTGCCTGTCTCCCACTCTTCCCCAAAACATCCCTGCTTTACCCTCCTCTCACCCTCCACAATTTGTCTTGGTATGTGAGACGTCACGATGCAGCAATCTGAACCGGGTGGGACTGGGAACTGTAATGGCAAAGGGGCTTAATTTGATGTATGTCAGTGAGTCAGGCAGACCAAGAGGACAGTCCTTTAGGTAAGAAGACTTGGCACTAGCTAAACAGGTGAACAGGTGCAGGCTCTCCTGGGAGGGCATCACTGCCGGGTCTACATGTCCGCCTGCCCTGCCCTCCCACATGACGAGGTCTAGAGAGAGGTGGGACAGTTTGTCTTCCCGGGGAGAGCCAAGTTCTTGGGGGTTGGAGGCTGGCATTCAGTCGTCTGTTACTTCAGAGGCTGGGAGACCCCGAAAGAATCACCGAGAAAACGTGAGGTTGACACCGAGAAAACGTGAGGGCGTGGAATGAGGGTTCACTTCTCACTGGGACTCGAAGGCAGCTGGAGCTCGCAGAAGTGCTGTGGGCAGTGTTGGCATGAAGCACTGTGTGCTGTGCTGTGTGAAGGACCAGAAAGCTCAGTCAGGAGCCTCCAGGAGGGCACTGAACAGGAACTGTTTCCTTTTGTTGCAGACGTGCCTGTTAGATAAGGGAGCCATGGGCTGCCCTGGAGGGCTGCCCCATCTGAGCAGAGGGGCATGTAGCCTAATTGGCCCACAGGTATACCACAGGCAGGGAGGTGAGGAATGCATGGCCACCCCCTCTGATGGGTTAACCCGTCACGAGGCCAGAGAGGGTTAGGGTGGGGGTATGCCCTGAGAACAAACATTGCATCCTCTGCAACACCAGAAACAGATCAGATGGGAAACTCACAAGAGCAAACCGCACAGACCTCATCAGCCCTGAGTCCCAGGAGAGAGTCAGGGATGACCTACAGTAAAGGAGTGGCCACTACCTGGACTTTCGAAGGCGCTGGACTCCACGACAAGAAAATACTTCCCTAATATCCACCACGAACCCTCCCATCATGAACAGACAGAGTCTGAGAACCAGGAAGCAGCTCAAATATCTAGGGGTTCACAGCCTCATTGTGTACCAAGCTCATCTTGGGAGTTTAGGAATTTTTTTACAACTTTATTGAATGTATAAGTGACATATAATATATATATGTAATTATATATAATTGTATATGTATATATATATATATAACTGACATTATAAACACACACACACACACACACACACTTTGTGCAATTTGGTAATTTTTATGTAACAGTGGAGCCATCACCACAATCAAGATAATGGACATATCTACCACCCCAAAATGTTTCCTTTGGCCCTTTTGCAACCCCTTCCTCCTGCCCTGTCCTCCCCACTCTGGCCCCCCTTCACCTCATCTTCCATCCAAACAACTGATCAGCTTTCTATCACCATAGATTAGTTTGAATGGTCCAGAATTTTAAAGAAATCATACCGTATGTTGTCTTCTTTGATCTTTTTTTTAAACTCAGCATAATTATTTTGAGATTCATGCATATTGTAGCATGTATCAGTGGTTGATTCCTATGTATTGTGGAGTCATACTCCATTGTATGGATATACCACAATTGGTTTTACCCTTCATTGGGTGGTAAACATGTAGGATTGTTTCTAGTCCTCCGGAGATTTGGCAGAAGTGAGGTCACATCTGGGTAGGATGAGTCTCATGGCCCTGGAGCTTTGTTGAGGATGCTCTTGTGGCATTGTCACCCCTTCTTACAGCTGGCATTTTATCTTCAGTGTTTCTGTGCACCTCCTTAGCTCTTAAGGACAGCAATAAGATGCGTTCCCGAATTACATATCCCTATAGCACTACACAGGGCAGTTTCTTGTTGACCTGGGGCCCCAGCCCGTCACACTTTGCATCCCTTTCTACGTTCCCATGTATTCTTCTCCCCAGTCCCTTATTTCCCTCATCTCCAGCCAAACTGAGGTATCTACTGTTCACCCTTTTATGAGGCCTCGACCTTCCCCTTTGCCCTATTTATGCTCCAATGCCACTGTCTGCCCCGGAAGTCCTTCCCTCTCTTCTCTGCCAGCCTCCTTGACCCTATTCATCGCCCCCAACCCCCAACTCTGCTTATTAACATTCTGCAGTCTGGGGCGCCTGGGCGGCTCAGTCGGTTAAGCGTCCAACTTCGGCTCAGGTCATGATCTCATGGTCTGTGAGTTCGAGCCCCGCGTCGGGCTCTGTGCTGACAGCTCAGAGCCTGGAGCCTGTTTCGGATTCTGTGTCTCCCTCTCTCTGACCCTCCCCCGTTCATGCTCTGTCTCTCTCTGTCTCAAAAATAAATAAATAAACGTTAAAAAAAATTTTTTTTTAACATTCTGCAGTTAGTGGGTTGTCGCTCTAGGAAGAGGCAAACAGGTTGATATCACAGAATTGATGGCCCCGATGTGGACCTTATTAGATGTAAGAATTTAATATATGCTGTCAAGAAGGTATCACAGATTAAGGCAGAAAAGTATTGTCAATAAATGGTATAGGAATAATTGATAAGCTTGGAGGAAAAATCAATTCAGGTCTTTATCTCAGCCTTCCCAAAATCAATTCCAGATGTATTGATGAAGTTAGTTTTAAAAACCTAGAAAAAATTGAGGGGTGCCTAGGTGACTCAGTCGGTTCAGCATCCGACTTCAGCTCAGGTCATGATCTCATGGTTCGTGGGTTTGAGCCCCATGCCGGGCTCTGTGCTGACAGCTCAGAGCCTGAAGCCTGCTTTGGATTCTGTGTCTCCCTCTCTTTCTACCTCTTCCCCGCTTTGCTCTGTCTCTTTGCCTCAAAAATAAATAAACATTAAAAAACATTTAAAAAAATAAAAGCCTAGAAGAAATTGAGAGTGAATATTGATTAAATCTTTGGAGACGGAGGACTGTCTCCTTTTTAGCTTAGATTTGGGTGATGCTCATAAAGGAAGCAAATCAGTAGTTTAAAAAAAAACGTATTAAACTTTTGCATGTCAGAAAAGTAATCCAAAACAAAAGGTGCTCTTTGAACTTTAAAAAACATTGTGGCAAATACAGCCACTAATGGCATCATGCAGAGCAATAAACATTCTAAAGAAAAATTGCCAGAGGCCATGTGTCCAAATAAGGAAACGCACTCAGTTACTGAACATATGGACAACTGTTCAACCTTATTTGCTGCACTCAAAAATGTGTACAATTAAAAAAAGAATGAGATGAGATTCAATCCTTTATAGATTAAATTACTCAAGATTAAAGATAATTAGAATACTTAATGAATTACAGTTTAGTTACCTCTGCCTGATCCTGACTTTTGTGTGCATGTGTCCCTATGGGTGCTCTGCTCACAGCAAGAGGCTCCTGGGGCCTAAGAACTATCGTTTTAAAAGCCCTGCTTTTATCAGAATCTTTACACACAGTCTCTGAAATCCTTATGACAAGGTACAGAAATTTAGGCTCATTTTACAGATGAGGAAGTTTGAGGGGTGGGATTTGAACTCCATTTGGCCTAACCACATGTTCTCGGTCTCCGGTCTCTTCCCACTGAGGTAGGCTGTCTCTCTGAAATGCTCTTAGCCGCTAGGAGCGCCTGGCTGGCTCAAACTTAAAAAAGAAAAGAAAGAAACGCTCTTAGTTGGTGACGAAAGTGGCAGCCTCTGCTGCTGAAGCCTGAATCTGGAAGAGCTGCGTCCCTCCCCCCACAGCCCGCAATCTAGAAGGAAGTTGAATAAGAAGTTATAAAGGAGCTGTAAAGAAGAAAACAGAATGAGGACTGAGAAGTGCCAAGCAGAATTCAAAATCAAAGAACAAAGTGTGCAAAAGAGGAAAAACAAGAGTAGCTGCTGGAAGAGACACTTTGCAGCCACTCTTGAGACCACTTGCCGCCCCCCCCCCCGGGTAACTGATCCCTGTCGCCTTGAGGTAACCCTGCCTGTGCGGGTCACAGTCAAGACATTTTATGGCTGGATATCAAAGCGCCAGGCTCCGCCCCTTTGTGGGGCAATAGGACAGGAGTCTGTCCTTTGAGAACCTTTGTCCCTTCTCATTCTGCCCTTTGTGGATAGCGGACGTCAAATAACTGGGGATAATTTAGCTTAATATGATCCAGTATATAACAGTGTGATGCATGTGGAAACAGGTAGCATTTGAGGGCCCCTAATCAGAAAGCAACACCTTAGGGATGATAAGTGAGTCCCTGAAGTACCCTAATCAGGAAGATATACCCCAGAACTACTACAGATTTGAATATTGTTGTTTGAAATGTAATGAGAGAATTCTAGTTGACTAGCATAAGGAACAATTGGAATGATTTCCCACTGGTGACATACAGAATGAAAGCTGTGGCTGACTAGAAAGACCGTACCTGCCCTAGTGCCCTCACCTGAGAATCCAGCAAGCCCAGTCCCAAAGCTCTGAAGCAGCGCTTGACTCCCAGATGTTGACATGCCCCTGTGTTCTGCCTGGTCCCCAAGGCCTGTTTCCTGACCCAATTAGAGATTTGGCTAATCCTGATGTAAAAATATTTATTGTTCCTCCTTAGAGAGAACCTCTCAAGCAAACAGCTAGTTGGAACACCTGAAGAGAGATGGGACCTTTCCCCAACTCACCAGAATGGACCGTCTGATCATTTTTATGCCAGTAGGTCAATAAACACTGGCACATGTAGCAGAATTTGGTCTCAGACTCCCTTTCATTGTCATAAAACACACGGTGGCAAAGTTGTCCAGGACAGGGTACACAGACCTCACTGTATGTCATACCAGAGGCTACCAGCATTTACAAGAATAACAAAAACAACAAATAAATTGCCTAACGCTTGTAGACACATTGACACAGATCAGTCTGCAATGTGGCCCTTTTAGCCTGAGAACACATCTCTGAGATGCCTGACAGCCTTTTCCTACCTGAGTGCGAAACAAAGGCAGGGATGCTAACTTGAGAGAGGGGAAGCTAAAAAAGATTCCCCTCCCCACTCAAAATCCTACTTTGATTGACAGGTAGGGCTAGCTCCACGCATGCTCCAGGGCTAGTGCTCTGCAAGCCTTGTATGTTGTGTGTGTGTGTGTGTGTGTGTGTGTGTGTGTGTAAGGATGGGGACTTGTTGGTAAAAAAGACAGGGGAAGTGACACCTGCTCCTGGTGAACCTGATCCCATTGTCTTTAGGAGGACAAGACTTCCAACTGGTCTGAGTGAGACTTTTGCTGCATGTAGACAATGAGAACCAGGCCTCTGATCACAGCCAACCTGGGCCATTTTCATTGTCACTGTCAACTTGACCTACTATTATGGAAATTGCTGCAATTACGTGCATAACATTTGCATGTGAAATGACAACTAAGTGCTTGCCTAAGAGGCATTTTTTTTTTTTTTTTGCAAATGAAGCTGGGTGTTTTTAAAATAGGGTATTTTGCCCTTTGTTGGGATTTTTTGTGACCAGAAGAGATGACAGCCCTCCTCAAGCATTGCCTTGTAGCATGTCATAAATTACTTGTCCCTGAAATGCTTCCTATGGCTTGCAGACGAGCCCCCTGAAATAAATGGGCTTCAATCACTAGCTTCAACAATTCTCCTGTCTCCAAGTAATAAAACATCTGGAAAATTGGGCTAAATGGATAAAACAGTTCTCTGTAATAAGTATCTGGCATCCTTACAACTCTGTATAATGCATTTTTTTTTTATGACCAGATGTTGTACTTCTATGTTATAAAGAACAGAGGCATGTTTAGTCATGCTTTTTATTACATTTAAAATGCAAGGTATATGTTCATAGCTCCCTGGAGAAATGCTATCCCATTGATTGGGAATTGTTGATGTGTTGGTTTACAAACTTGAAAAGTAAGTGAATGGCTCAGAAAATTGCGGATATAACTTAAACAGTCATTAAACTGGACACTCACAGGGAGCTGGCTGAAGAAGAAGAATTCGGCCTATAAATTTCCCTTCACTCCTAGTGGATTTGTTCCACAGGGTCTTTGATCACGCAGCCGTTTATGTTCTTATGTGTCTTCTGTAATATTTACAGCTTTATGAAGAAATGATTTCATCAAACTTGCTATGCACCCTTCCCAATTTCTCATTAAGAAAGCTTAGCTGGGAACCCACCTGCGTAGTCTCGATTTTATAGTCCTTTGTGGGGTTCCAACAAGATGTTTTAAACATGTGTATGGTGGGGGAGGGGGATGGTTCTCCCGGAACCGGAACCGACACCACCAAACACATGCATGTTACTTATTTAGGTTAGGAAGTCTGCAAAACACAGAAAATTACGAGACGAAAATCGAAAAATTGTAACTATACCTAGTTGTTACCACTCACCATTCATATACGTATTTTTCTTTTTTAATTTTGTTTTAATGTTTATTTATTTATTTTTTTTGAGAGAGCAAGAGAGAGAGCATGAGCAGGAGAGGGGCAGAGAGAGAGAGGGAGACACAGAATCCGAAGCAGGCTCCACGCTCTGAGCTGTCAGCACAGAGCCGGACGCGGGGCTGGAACTCACAAACAACGTGAACGTGACCTGAGCCGAAGGTGGACACCCAACTGACTAAGCCACCCAGGTGCCCCTGCGTATGTTTCTTTTTATAAGATTATAATCATGCTCTCTATGCTGTTTTGTCACTTCACACACCACGAACTTTTTTTCTTTAATTAAGTATCCTTTTAAAATAGGAGTCTGGGAGGCTAGACCATTTTTTTTTAAATTTTTTTTTAACGTTTATTTATTTTTGAGACAGAGAGAGACAGAGCATGAACGGGGGAGGGTCAGAGAGAGGGAGACACAGAATCCGAAACAGGCTCCAGGCTCTGAGCTGTCAGCACAGAGCCCGACGCGGGGCTTGAACCCACGGACCACGAGATCATGACCTGAGCCAAAGTCGGCCGCTCAACCGACTGAGCCACCCAGGCTCCCCAAGGCTAGACCATTTTTACTGAACTAGTTCCTTACCGGGCATTTAAACTTTTCAGAGATCTTCACTACCAGAAATAATCTATGACAGATACCTTCATGCAAAAATGTTTTTACAGCTCTCTGAATCTTTCTGGGAAGTAGAGTTACTGGAGTAAAGTGTATGAGCTTTTACCTTTAAGACTTTATTTCAATAAGTGCTGTCCCAACTGTTCCGCAGAAAGTGCTCAGGGGTGTAGCTCCCCGTCTGCCCCTAATGGGATGCGAGCATTCTGTTAGCACGCACGCGGTGTCCTCACATTAGTGACGGTCCTGCAGTGACGATGGTAATCTCTGTCTGCTCTTTGAGTTGCCAGTGTTTTCCTGGTTTGATACTTGCCTTTTAACTTGGATGATGAGCTGGAACATTTTATTTGTTTTGTCAGGTTTTCTTCCCTCTCCCCTCTCCTGTTTAGAGGCTTTCAACTTTTCCCTCAATCTTTTCCTTTATGGAGTCTTCCTTCTTTGGCTTTGAGGCTTTGCCACCTTGAAATCAGATTCCAGATTTAGGCTTTTCTTAACTGTGTGTTTTTAATGGTTTCATTAAAAAAAAAATTTTTTTTTAACATTTATTTATTTTTTGAGAGACAGAGACAGAGCATGAGCAGGGGAGGGGCACAGAGAGAGAGACAGGCACACAGATTCTGAACCCAGCTCCAGGCTCTGAGCTGTCAGCACAGAGCCTGACGTGGGGCTCGAACTCACCAACTGCGAGATCATGAACTGAGCCGGAGTCAGATGCTTAACGGACTGAGCCACCCAGGCGCCCCAATGGTTTCATTTCTATATTGAACACAAATCTAACCAGAACAGATTTTGGCCTGTTGCCTGAAGGACCGAACCTAATTTATTCTTTGCCACATGGTCAACAACTTGTATCAGCATCATTTCTTCAGCACTCCTTTGTAAAAGAATCCGTCTTTAAAAAGCAGAGGTTGTGTTCTTTCTCTATCTGGATCTTTTAGAAATGGGCTTGCTCTCACAGATAATTTACTGATATTTGTTTTCCCCTGTCAATGTGCCTCACCTGAGAGTGGGATTTATCTGTTGTCCCTCGTGGTAAACCACCCCCACTCCTGACTTTGAAACCCTTGACTTCCAACAGGTTTTCCTTGGACGTGAGTCTTCTCAGTTTTGCTCCTAGCTTGCCCAGTAAGTTCCAACACAAAATATCTCTGTGCTGTGAGCATCTAAAGTCTTAAGCCTAAGAGAAGTCGGCACACAATCAGAAAGAGGTCATTATTTTATTTTTTTAAATTCTTAAATATTTATTTATTTTAGAGAGAGAGAGAGAGAGAGACATAGACAGTGAGTGGGGGAGGAGCAGAGAGAGAGAGACACACACACACACAGAATCTGAAGCAGGCTCCAGGCTCTGAGCTGTCAGCACAGAGCCCAGCACGGGGCTCGAAGTCACCAACCACTCATGAACCTCGAAGTGGTGACCTGAGTCGAAGTCGGATGCTTAACCGACCGAGCCACCCAGGGGCCCCCATTTCCTTTTTAAAAATTTTTATTTATTTATGTTACTTTCTGAGGGAGAGGGAGCAGGGGAAGGGCAGAGAGAAGGAGAGAGAGAATCCCAAGCAGGCTCCATGCCTGGAGCCCCATGCGGGGCTCAATCCCACGACCCTGGGATCATGACCTGAGCCAAAATCAAGACTGGGATGCCTGACTGAGCCACTCCGGCCCCCGGAACCAGGTTACCATTTTAGTTGAACAGTTGATTCTAAGGGTGCAACAGACACCCATGTGAGTCTGTGGGCCTCCCTTCACTCATTTGTAAAGTGGCAGAGAAGCAATGAACTTGGAACGTGTCCTTTCAACAGCACTTGTTTTGTTAGATATTGCAGGTAAGACTGAGGAGTTAAAAGAACCCAAAACAACCACGGTGGTGGTGGGGATGGGAGATTACTTAAGCAGGCCTCAAAAACCCTGCACTGGATTCCCCCCCAACTTAACCCTTTTAATGACTGTGTAGCCTTGGGGAAATAGTTCAACTTCTGCCAGCATTTTTTTTTTTCCCCCTTCGCAGTAAAATGAGGTTTGCCTCTGACCTAGGACCAAATCTTCATAACAGATGAAATATAGCTGGTGAATAAATTGCTGAAGAGACGCACCAACCTGAGGGGTGATCAAAGATATGCAAATTAACCTCATAATGAGATATGGTGTTTCACCAATAAATAAATATTTTTAAAACACCCACTCAGGGGCGCCTGGGTGGCTCAGTCAGTTAAGTGTCCGACTTCAGCTCAGGTCACGATCTCGCGGTCCGTGAGTTCGAGCCCCGCGTCGGGCTCTGGGCTGACGGCTCAGAGCTTGGAACCTGTTTCCGATTCTGTGTCTCCCTCTCTCTGCCCCTCCCCTGTTCATGCTCTGTCTCTCTCTGTCTCAAAAATAAATAAACGTTAAAAAAAAATTTAAAAAAAAAACACCCACTCAGTGCTGGTGAGTGGGGACTTGGGGAGTGCAGATTGGTATGAGGCTTGGAGAGGCACTTTGGCAGTTGAGCACCTTAAACACTCATTTCTTTTGGAGAACCAGGTCCGTCTCTGATCACTGAGCCTGAAAAAGTTTGCCATAGTTTTAGACAAAGATTTGTATAGACGGAGGTCCATGAAAGAATGAATGACAGGAGGAAAGACTCAATAGTAGGAAGAGTGATTAGCCTGGTAGATTTTAAAATGGCAAAGTTGTTTTAGATTTTTGTTTGCATGACACGGGCAGGGTGATCCGAAACAAAATGGGCAAAGTATTTCATTACTGGCAAGAATGAAGCAAATTATAGTGTGCAGTTGTGAAAAAAATGACACTAAGAGGAAGAACATCCTGAAATAATATGCACGTTATGTTGGGTGGAAAAAAAAAAAAGCAGAAAATAAAATGGTCTAACCAGTATTACGCCCAAGCGGAACTAACATGCAGGGTGCAAAGACAAAGAAAACCTTATGAGAATGCAAGGTGCACAATGTATGGCATGGGGACCATAGTTAATAATACTCTACTGCATACTGGAAAGTGGCTAAGAGTAGATCTTAAAAGTGCGCATCACAAGAAAAAAACTGTGTACTATGTGTGGTGACTAGACTTACCATGGTGACCATTTTGCAACATATACAAACACCAAATCCTGCTGTATTCTGGAAACTACCATAATGTTGTATGCCAACTGTGTTTCAATTTAAAGGATTATTTTTAAAAAAACCCTTAAAATCGTGGTGGTTTTCTTTGGAGTGTGGAGGGTTTTTTTTCTTTTTTCCACCTTTCCGTATTTTCCAATTTTCTGCAATGAGCACATACAAATTTTACAATCAGCTGGAAACAAATCTATTTTTCAAATGAAGATTGGCTCTTTGAACAAAAACATACGATTTTGAAAGTAACATCTATTCTTTTCACAAAGACAGCGCTGCCATGAGGATTAAATAGAGTGGTCATGAGGGCAAGCATGTTGTGGACGTGTTTTGCGAAGGACGAAGCACTTTGCACGCATGAAGGGTATTTTGATTACACATGGACACACTGCTAAAGAATTCTGATGAGTTCGATTCCTGAAGCATAGGCTCATGTCATGAAGAAACCCTGCACTATGCAAAATGAACTCTCCATCCAGAATGTGCACAATCTTCCAGTTTGTTTTGCAGGTTTGGATTTTTTTATGTGTTGGATTTCCTTTAGGTAGAACTCCATTTCAAAATACGGAACTAAAAGAGGCAAGACTTCTTGAGGTAGCGGAAGACCTGACTGGTTTGTCTAGCATGGGCTCCTTTCCCCCTCTGGCTTTGCTTTTCCACCTCTTGGCCTCCTAGTGATTTTCTCCTATTCCCATGCAGAGGATAACTCTCGGGGTCAATGACTGTGGACTTCAATTTGTATTCAGCTTCCATAACGCTCTGGGAATCTAATGAGTGCCTGTTACAAGTGCAATTGGCCCGTGCGAAAGCTCTGGGCTTGTCATGCTGGGAGCCAGGGAGGGGACCAATTGTTGCACGACGCCCTCACCAACACCAACAGACACGGCTCCCTGTGGTTCAGCCTGCTACAGTCTGGCGTGAAGGGCGGATAGGCCGAGCAGAAATGGATTTCTTGCCACCATTCTCTCTCTGCCAGAGGGATGCCAGGTGTGCCCAGGTTCCAGCTCCCACATTCTTACTTACTTTTTTTTTTTTAATTAGTTTTTTAAATGTTTATTTATTTTAGAGAGAGAGAGAGAGAGACAGAGCGTGAGCAGGGGAGGGGCAGAGAGAGAGGGAGACACAGAATCTGAAACAGGCTCCAGGCTCTGAGCTGTCAGCACAGAGCCTGATGCGGGGCTCAAACTCACGGACCGCGAGATCAGGACCTGAGTTGAAGTCAGACACTTAACGGACTGAGCCACCCAGGTGCCCCTCTTACTTTCTTGAGTTGCCCCTTTTCTTCTAGTCAATGTCTTGTCTGTCTTACTCTTGCCATAATTGCTTCTCTTGCCTGGTTCAGCTCTCAAGTGCAGTTTATGGAGCAGGAGGATCAGAGGCCTCTTTGATGGGATGCATGAGTTCTAAGGCAATCTTTTTTTAAAGTAGGCTTCATGCCCAGCACAGAGTCCAACGCAGGGCTTGAACTCACAACCCTGAGCTGAGATTGAGAGTTGCACATTTAACTGACTGACCCATCCAGGTGCCCTCTAAGACAATTAAAAAAATTACTGAGATTTCTCTAGTGATAATCTAAAATATGATTTTACCAGTTATAAAGGTAATAATCCAAAATTGAAAGATATTTTCTTTTTTTGATTATCAAAAAAAATTTTTTTGTTTAATGTTTACTTATTTTTGAGAGAGAGAAAGAGTGTGAATGAGCAGGGGAGAGGCAAAGAGAGAGAGGGAGACACAGAATCCAAAGCAGGCTCCAGGCTCTGAGCTGTCAGCACAGAGCCCGACGCGGGGCTTGAACCCACGAACTGCGAGATCATGACCGGAGCTGAAGTTGGACGCTTAACCGACTGAGCCACCTAAGTGCCCCGAAGGACATTGTCTTAGCATAAGACCTTTGTATTGGGGCTGCATTCAGCTGCTGCTAGGAAGACAGATACGCCAAGGATGGTTTCAGCAAAAAAGTTCTCATTTTCCTCACCTACCGACATGCCTGGCAGTGGGCAGCTGCTGGCTCAGTTCAGTGGTTTAATGACGTCACGGCTGGTGTCACTGTGATTCTCCTGCCTTGCCCCTCAGAGCTGCAAGTCGGTTGCTGCAGCTTCAGGCATCGTGATCTCCGATGGAGGCTGGATGAAGAGGGAAAGGGGAGGCATCAGCCTCACGGATCTCTTTTAACGGAAAAGCAAAACATTTTCCGGAAACCTTCCAGCCGGCTTCCTTTCACTCAGGGGCACCAACCGAGTCACACAGCTCCCCTGGCTAAGAGGGAAGCCTCGAGATCCGCTCCTTGATAAAAGGGGTGGGGTTGCTACAATCGGCTTAGACGAATCACTATTCGAGACTTGGGGCTGCACCCAGCATTGAGGGTCAGATCAAGGTTTGAGGTGGCTGTTGGGCATGCGGCGTGGGCCATGCAGCACACGTGCCCTTCCCTCTGGCCTCCTTCCCCTTTGTTCCCTTGTCTCCTCGCCCTTGGCTTCTTGCTCTGTTACCATGGTGACTTCCTCCTGCCTTTGGGCTCCTCCCCGCCTCCTCCACTCCATCCACTCTGTCCAGTTATGGACAGAGTATCGCCCGTCAGTCCCCAGTCCTTCACCATCGGGGTGGGAAAGGTCATTACATCGAAGTTAAGAGCCCCTTTGACTTCAGAGCTCTGATATGAACTCCCAGGTATTTATCACATTTTCAAGGTTGGAATTCTATTTGTCGTCATCAAAGTGCAACTTCCCGGGTTGAGGAAGAACACGCGTGCTCAGCTGATAGCAAAGCAACGCTAGTTTCTGCTCAAGGACCTGGAGTCAAGTGTAGCTAACTGAAAAGTTAAGAGAGAAGGGATTTAGCACAGCTCTTGGTTCCCCATCCACCACCCCCTGCCCCCCAGAGGAATGAGCTGGGCTTGTTCCCTAGCTCTCCATGCTTCCACACCTTCTCTAGGACATCCCACTTTGTTCACAACTACTAAGTGCCTCTGCGTCTTTCCTTACACCTCCTTTACCCCTCCCTGTTGGTTGGGACTCATCTTTCACCTTGTGATCCCTTCAAGGTCAGGATTGCCTGTGGTCCCCCCTTCATCATTTCTGCACTTTTCCTGAGGCAGATAAACTCCCCTGTTTCCTCCTGGCTCAGCGCCTTCACCTGCTGCTTCCTGATTATCATGGGCTTCCTAATGTGTTCTAAGGTTAATGTGTCTCAGCCCTGACCATGGGCTGTGAGGCAGCGAGGGGTCAGGCCCTGCATGTTCTTTTCTCAGTTTGGCTCTGAGCATTGTGAGGCCTCAGGCAGGTGACTTCATTATGCTGCAAAATTCATGCTGTGCTGGGACATTATTTTCAAATTCAATATTTTTAAAGTCTCTTGGGACTTAGTGACACAAATATTACATAAGTACCAATGACATGTTATTCCCCTGTTTGGAAAGTCTGTTTCCTCTATGAAAGCTTTTAAATGTAAAGAAATGTGAAAATAAAAGATAAAGTGACATGGAGGAAGGAGCATACATACGGTATTGGACTGAAACACCTCAGATCCGTGGCCCCCGTCTCCTCGTGCTTTGGGGACGTCACCAGTGTCGCCAGACTGTGAGGTTTGAAGGCACGGTCCCCAAGCCGCCCTCACTTCTGACACCAAGTCCAAGGTTGTGGGAAGGCAGTTTATAAAACCCTATTTTGATAATTCACTAGAAGGAAGACTTATAGAAGCCGCTGGAAGCTATTGTGCCCACAGTTATACTACATCACAGGACAAGGATACAGGTTGAAATCAACCAAAGGAAGAGAATATAGAGCAGGTGGGGGAGGGTGCCAGGGCAAAGCTTCCGACCACCTTGGCATCACCGTGTGACAGATACATGGGACATCACCCATCAGGGACGCTCACCTGAGCTGTGGTGTTCAGAAGATGTTGGGGCTCTTTTTACCTTGGCATGATTGACTTTCCAGGGATTGATCTCAGCCTCCAGCCAAAGGCCGCCACCTAAATCACATGGTTGGTCTTTCTGGCATGGCCAGCTCTCACCCTGAAACTGTCAGGTGTGGCTAACCCCACCCTAAGATCTGGTGTATCCAGACCCTGCCCTAAACAGACACTTCTAAAATGTCTTTTTTTGTTTTTTAGTTTATTTATTTGTTTTGAGAAAGAGATAGCGTGTACAGGAGGGGCAGAGAGAGAGGGAGAGAGAGAATTCCAAGCAGGTTCTGTATGGTCAGCGCGAGGAGCCTGATGTTGGGGCTCAAACTCATGAACCGTGAGATCGTGACCTGAGCCGAAATCAAGAGTCGGACGCTTAACCAACTGAGCCACCCAGGAGCCCTTCCTTTCTATCAGGAATGACACAGATTACATCCCAGGAGCCAAGCTCAAGGGCCAGGACTCTTTCTGGGCAAAGCCTTCTCTGTGCAGGATGCTTTGCTTCTGATTCACTATGGACCTCGCGTGTGCCTCCAGGTAAGTGCAAAGTGAGAGAGGCATCTGGCACCATTTGGAGGCAGCAATTTGTTAGCGGGTGCTGGTGTTCAATCCCCACCCCTTTGGGGCCCGTTTTCTTTCTCACCAGAAATGCCCTCTTGATGCTGGGAGACACAGGTACCAAAGGTCTCAGGCTGCCACTCCCCACAGCTCAGGCCTCAGAGATGCCGGAGAGGCAGGGCCCCTGGAATCTTCCCTGTTTCAAGATGCTGATGCCCTGGGGGCTCACAGACAGCTGACGCTTTTGAAAGTTACTGACCTGCCATCAGCCTGGGTCAGAGTCTGTGATTCAGCTCTGTTAGTGGATTCAGCTGGAGCTGGAGACTGGGCAGGAAAACCTGGCCCTTACATGCTAACAATAAGAGAGGTAAGCTGAGGTAAGAGAGGTAAGACACAACATGTGACATGCAGACCCAATAGCCAATCAGCCAAGGAGCAGACAGGATGCGGAGGTTCATTTGAAAACATGAGACTGCCAATAATCAGTGTCAAGTTTCTCAAGGAAAATACATTCTTCACTCAGTGAAGGATTTATTAGCCTTCTAATAAAATTTTGAAGAACAAATGCTATCTATTTAACAACTATTTATTGAGGATTTACCAGGTGTCATGCAACATTCTAGGTGCGAAGGTTTTAGCAGAGAGCACAACTGACAAACTCCCTCTCCTCACAGTAGGAGGCAGTGAGAAGTAAGCTGAAGGAAAATTAAGCAGGAGGAAGGGATGGAGAGGGAAAGGACCTTGTTGTCTCAGGCCAGGAGCTCAGAGACAGCCTCACTTATCAGGAGACATCTGAGCAGGGATGTGAATGAAGGGAGGGACCTGGTCATGTGATATCTACGGAAAAGTTTTCTAGGCAGGTCCATAAGTGCAAAGGTCCTGAGGTTGGGGAACGCTTGGTGTGGAATGGGGATGAATGAGGCAGCCAGTGTGGCTGGAGTGAAGATAAACAGCACCCTGTGGTTGTAGAAAGGGGGTGGAAGCCACTGGAGGATGTCAGCTCTAAGTTTATGTGACGGGGACAACAGAAGATTGTGTATGCACACACACACCCACCTCACCGTTCTTAGTCTGGGAGGATCTGACAGCTTCCTGCTTCCATCATGATCTTGACCAGGGGGGTAACTGTGGAAGAGTCTTGGACACAGCTGAGAGGCTAAACTGATTTCATACTGGAAAGGAGCTGGAGTGACCACGGGAAGGAATGAACTCTGGAAGTCACTACGGGTGCGGTGGCCAGTGAAGGGGCAGCAAGGGGGCAGGGAGAAGGTACTGAGAGCAGTCTTTTGGGGAAGAACAATTTTAAGGGGAGCAGCTACTGAGATAAAGGAAATGAAAAATTTTAGAATATTCTGTGTGTCCTCCAGTATGGTTCCCTGTTTGCTGCCTCTCGAAGAGATTTCGCACATTAAGCTGCAAGGCTTTTTTGGAGTTGGGTTTGTGTTTCTTTTGAATGCAACACGCTGCTGAGACCAGCTCCAAGGTGGCCCAGGTTTCATTTCTATCCATAGTGCCCAGGAAGTGATCGATGAACTAGCTGTTTTATAGCCTTTTCTAGCCAGCTCTAAATATTTTCTTTTTCTTTGAACAATTAAAAAAAAAACCCCTCTGTTTCACTTTAGGATATTTATGCAATTGCCATTATGCAACAGGTAACCTCATTTGGAGTCTCAGATTTACTGTCACCAGCCATGTTATCTCACTCAGGTCGGTCACCTGACCTTTTTAAACTCCAGGAGTCTTATCTGTAACTGGAGATAATCCTTAAAAAATTTCTACACAGAATCTCAAGAATGAAATGATACTCTGCACGTAAGAAAGAATGCAAACGACAGTGTTTTAACTGATTGTTGTTTTTAAATTACCATTTGGATGCTAACACGTGCTCATGAAATATATGTGCAATAAATTTAACAATTAAAAGAAACGTATACGATGTCAACTTAGTTGTGCATAAATATCACAAATGTAGATTCATTTGACCAGAAGAGACAAAATGTATGCCTCAGAGTGCAGTCAATTATATCGAATTGTTGGCATCTCTTTCTTAGCCTACATGACTCAAGAAAGACATATGAAATGTTGCTTCTCTTTTATATTTCAGAGTACGCAATCTTGAGAATAAATTTCCCTTATTAATAATAAAAATAAATTCTCCCAAACTCTAACTTGTGTCAGAAGTCACATGATGATTACTGAAATTATAACTCAGAAATAAACACCAGCTATATATATAAGTATATATGTATATATATATATACACACACACACACATATATGAGAACAACCTAGTATGTAGAATTTCTGGAAAATAACACAGAAAACAGCAAGAATAATCATTTGTACAAGACTGGCTTTGCTGTGAAAAGGAGATTTGGCTCCTTTAAAAAAAGTAAACTCTGGGGTGGTGGGTGGCTCAGTCGGTTAAGCATCCGACTTCGGCTCAGGTCATGATCTCACAGTCTGTGAGTTCGAGCCCTGCATCGGGCTCTGTGCTGACAGCTTGGAGCCTGGAGCCAGCTTTGGATTCTGTGTCTCCATCTCTCTCTGCCCTCCCCAGCTCGTGCTCTGTCTCTCAAAATTAAATAAACATTAAAAAAAATTTTTTAATTAGTAAAATAATAAAAAAACAGTAAACTGATTTTTTTTTCATTGCTTCAAGTCATCTGCATTTAATAATAGTGGAGTACCTAATCGTGTGAATTAGCATAAAGACTGATTGCTGACCAGTTCTAACTGGCTTTGCCACACCATAATGAACACAGGTTTTAATAGACTCTGAGAGATCAATGGTCAATAGTCTGAGACTCTTTTCCAAGTTAAAAAAAAAGTTCAACACTTTAACAGTTACAATCTCCATGCTTATCTGAATGTTGGCTACAACATTCTTAAAAGCTTGATGTTCTTATCACAGCCCTTCTTAGCACCTGACATAAACAACTATATCGTTTTTACCCTTATCTTAACAGATGCTGTTGGGGCGCCTGGGTGGCTCAGTCGGTTAAGCGTCTGACTTCAGCTCAGGTCACTATCTCGCGGTCCGTGAGTTCGAGCCCCGCGTTGGGCTCTGTGCTGACCGCTCAGAGCCTGGAGCCTGTTTCAGATTCTGTGTCTCCCTCTCTCTCTGACCCTCCCCCATTCATGCTCTGTCTCTCTCTGTCTCAAAAATAAATAAACTTAAAAAAATAAAAATAAAAAAAACAACAACCAGATGCTGTTAGTGCTGGTGGTGGCTTTGCCAGGGCCTCACATCACCTCTACCCTCCCTGGGAAGACGCATCCCCCTAATTCCCAACCCCCTTTTCATATGCATGTGGGAATCAGGGTCCATCCTCGAGGTCAGACACCAGCTTCAGATTGCTGGTATCCATCTCCTGAACTTTGAGCCCCACCCAACTTCAGTATCTGCACAGCCACACCCACTGTCTTCCCACTCCCCCAACTGCCACTTCCGTGACAAAGGCACCAGGAACCACATCTGAACCACATCTGCAGGTTGTGGGGATCCTGCTTCCCTGCTGTCTTCAGTGTGGTCTAGACCCTCACTATCTGTTACATTAGAGCTATCTTCCTGGGTCTGGCCTGACTTTCCCTACCTGACTGCATACCCAGCAGTCAGGATGCTCTAGAATACATGTTCAATTATAACACAATAAAATACATTAAAATACATATTCTCCAGGGGCACCTGGGTGGCTCAGTTGGTTAAGCATCTGACTTGGCTCAGGTCATGATTTCATTCAGTTCCTGAGTTTAATTAAGCCTCGCGTAGGGCTCTGTGCTGACAGCTCAGAGCTTGGAGCCTGCTTTGGATTCTGTGTCTCCCTCTCTCTCACCCCTCCCCCGCTTATGCTCTGTCTGTCTCTCTAAAATAAATAAACATTAAAAAATTTAAAGTTAAAAAAAAAAACCACATGTTCCCCGGTTTAACCTTTGAGTCCCTTGTAGGGACTTAACCCTCTGTGCCTGTTCTTCCTCTCCATCCACTGAACTCCTATTTTTACACACCTAGCTCAGAAATCACCTCCTTCCGGAAGCCTTCCCCGACCTCCACAGGGAGTCCGTCTTTCTCTTACGTTCTATGCACTATATTTATTTACATGTCAGATCCCCTTAACTAAGCAATGAAAGCTAACCTCGCCTCTAAGGAGCCATCGTATCACGAGGCTGAAGAGCGGTTCATATCACTCACGGGAATGTCTCCAGGAGATTCTGTGGTTACAGATGGCTTCCTTAATACTGTATCTTGCAAGATATTGCCTCTCAGGTGTGGCCTGCAGCCCAGTAGCATGGGCAGGCACCCGAGAGCTTGTTAGAATCACAGAATCTCTGTTCCTACTCCACACCTTCTGCATAAGACTCTGCGACTGAACAAGATCCCCACGTAATTTGTATGCACATTAAAGTTTGAGAAGCACTGGCATAGGGGATGTTAATGTCAAGAGTTTAAGTAGAAAATGTAAAATACCTGCTGATTCCTGGCAAGCAATTTTAGAGCTGGGCTAGATTCGGGACGGGTTGGCTCCCCATTACTCAGTCCTGGGCATTAATGTGACGCCTGGGTAGGACAAAGGGAGCAAAGACAGCTTCACTAGGGGGAGCTGGGAGGGCTCCCCATCTCTCCCTGCATCACCCAAGCTGGTGCCCACGGGATATCTTTATCTTTTGTTGCATAGGAAATTGGCATATAGGAGGTGGCCTAATCGCTGATTAAGAATTTAGAGACTAGAGCGCCCCCTACCGGGCTCTGAGTTCCCCGAACGTGTCCTATTGGCCTCTGCAAAGCTGACCTGTGGTGGGTGCTCAGCAAATGTTTATGGTTGGATTTGGGCTTATAGTGATGTGCATTGTGCCTGCTCACACCTCTCAGGTCAGCGTTCTGTGTACAATCCCCCCAGTTCTAACAGAAATCATTCAGTCACCACAGAAGTCCGGGAGCTTCATCAGGGCTTAATGTTATCCTTTTTGGCCACAATTATCTACAACAGCATCAAACTCAACATCTCAAGAGCTAAACCTCACTTAGTTAAGTGCAAATCTATTTGTGCCTTCAAGCAAAGAGAGGGGATGGATTTAATGTTCTAAAGCAGAGGTGCTGGGGGAATAGGTCTGCCTGTAAGTTTGGACTGTGGCCTGTGAGGTTGGCTTTGGTTGCCTGACGACCCAGTGTTTTAAGGGTCCTTGTTTCATACACTTTGTCTAGTTTTCGTTGTTTCAGATGGAAGGTAAATCTGGTCTCCATTACTCCATTTTGGCCAGAAGTGGAAATTGCCCACTTCATTTACCTACTTTTTTTTTTTTTTGAAAGAGAGAGAGAGAGTGAGAGAACGTGTGCAAGTGTGGGCGATGGGCAGAAGGAAAGAGAGAGAGAATCTCATGCTGAGTGTGTAGACTGATGTGGGGCTCGATCCCACAACCCTGGGATCATGACCTGAGCCGAAATCAAGAGTCAGACATTCAACTGACTGAGCCACCCAGGTGCGCCTATTCATGTA
The DNA here is from genome assembly GCF_018350215.1 of Panthera leo. NCBI lineage: Eukaryota > Metazoa > Chordata > Mammalia > Carnivora > Felidae > Panthera > Panthera leo. The sequence continues at coordinate 138,946,319 of NC_056679.1, read as the reverse complement.
TTTTGTGGTGTCTTAATACCAACTGAATTATCCAGGGTTAGGACCACTATGAGAAGTGAGGGACAACTCTTCTCTGTCTGGTTTGGGATTTTGGCAAGATAATCATTTTGCTAAGCCATGTTGCTGATGTAATGTGAGTCCTGGTCCTTGAGTGGCCAAGGTCATTCTATATTTGGAGATGTGTGTTCACAGTGATCCTGCATTCGTAGGAGACTACCTAACTCCTTTCTAATGTCTGTTACTGTGGTCATGTTAGGGTATTTACATATTTAAGCACGTATGATTTTATTACACTTTTCCATGGAGGGAGAAGGCTGTGTGGTGAGTTCAGGCAGAAAGGGTGCTATACAACCTCACAGAGTTTCCAAAAAGGAACAGGGCAGCAAAATGATGGAGGGCAACTGAGAGGGGCTGGCAAGTTCATGGGTAACCACCAGATGAAGATCAGAAGGGGTGGTGGTCGTCCTGGGGGTGGGGGTGGGGCAGGTGTGCCTCCATCCTTGACCTTGTGGCTCCTCAAAAGCACTTTGGAACGTGGACAAAACCCCGGGGAGAAAGGGAAGGGGGCTGAGGGAGGGAATCCCTTCAGTGACTGAGAACAATTTTCTGCCAAAGGAGCAGTGAACAATAAAAATTAAGTTCCGTTCTAGGAAAAAAACATGACATTTCATATACTTTTAAGTTTGTGCCTTAAGATTCGTAATTACTACCCAAGCTCTTTTCAGTGTAAAAAAAAATTGCAGAATGTTCCAAGCATGAGAGCTGCTGTGATTTAACATCTGTTGATTGAGAAAAGACATGAAGGCAAAACGCTGCCCTGTATTCAGGAGGCGCTTGCTTCTTGCACAATTAGATTTGCAGATCAGTAGGCTCACAAGCTAGGAAGAACACCCCCGCCCCATTTAATGTTTACTTACTTATTTTTGAGAGAGAGAGAATGAGCAGCAGAGAAGGAGAAGCAGACAGAAAATCCCAAGCTGGCTCCGCGCTGTCAGCACAGAGCCTGATGTGGGGCTCGAACTCACAAACAGGGAGATCGTGATGGGAACTTAAATCTAGAGTTGGAGGCATATATTGTTTATGTTAACATGTACTCCTTTCATTACTATTCTATTTTGAAATAAGGTAAATATTGATTGACATAGTCTACATAAATGAAAAGTTTTGGAATTGTCAATAATTTTTAAGTACTGACCCAGTATTCGGAAGGGCGCCTTTAGTAATGGCGACAAGAAAACATGGACAACTTTAACTATCAAATTTGTTAAATGAATGGTGTTATAAAAAGGTTTTCTAGGACACTCCCCTTCTTTTTCTAAATAGGGCTCTGGCTGTTTGGGAGTAATTTTTTTTACTTATTATACATGATTATAAGCTCCTTATGCACCTTGCAACTCAGATTTCATGCTCCTATGTTGATGATTGACTTTATTTAACTTGATAGAGATTGGCTAAATATATGAATAATGATTAAAATGCTGTATTAAAATAATTTTGAACTAGCTTTTCATTAAAAAAAAAAAGAGTTGGAGGCTTAACCGACTGAGCCACCCAAGTGCCCCAAGAGCAAAGGTTCTGAATAAGAAAGTTTGGGCCCAGAGTTTGCTATTTACTAACTGTGGGCTATGGGTAAGTTAAATTGCATTGTTTCTCCTGTTTCCTCATTAACAAAATGGGGATAATGAGAATACCTACCTCCCAGGATGATTGAGACAATCCAGCCCACTCCGTGAGCCATAGTGTGATTATAAATGGACACGAATTGTTGTTTATAGATGCTGCATGTATACGTATTGCCTACAGACATAAAAGTGAGCATTAATTTAATTTCTGTGTTAGACTCATTCCTCCAGAGTTAGGTATTAAATCAAGTGAAAATAATTTAGGGTTAGACTTTTTAGGGAATTCCTAGTCTGTCGGGCATGAGGGGAGCTTTACACAGAGCCGGTGAACAGACTACTTACCAAACCACAAGATTCGTGCTGGCATGTTAGAATTAACAACCGGCTACTCAGTGTGAAGCTTTCCCAACAGGGAGATGCGTTCTGGTTTTCCATTACCTGAGTCTTATCCTTTCTAGCACCAAAGAATACAGACCAATTGATCACCAGGGAACAGAAATAAATTACTTCACCTTTGGGTGACCTGCTCTTTGGGTGACTCGGCACTTCTTATCTCGAGAGGAAAAGCACAGTGATGCCGGTTGGTCCACAGTGGGAGGGGTCCACGCTTCCACAAAGGCCCAAGTTATTGCGAAGAGGCATTCATCATCTGCTGATCATGGTTCTTGTTTGGGGGTTGGGGGAAAATTTCTTCTCATTCATGGCTCTGAATGTGGTCCTATTTCTTGAGGCATCCAGTGGAACCCTGATTAAGCAAAATACTGTGGAAATGGGGTTTTCCCCGATAAGGTAAGGGGATCATCTAGGCTGAGCCCAAGTTGAAAATGTATTCTGAATGCTTTGCTAGACCTTCTTGCCTTAGCAAGTACAGAGTAATGAATGCATTTTGGATATTTCTTTGTGAGGTAGTTGGAAGAGGTGTTCGTTCATTTGTGACACCATTCATGTATTCATTCCACAAATATCTATTGTATTACTGCTGAGTTCTGGGAGAGGGGCTGGCCACAGGGTGGTAAAAAGACAAAGGTGGTCTGATCCTCTGCAGAACCTGTGTTCAGACCACAACCATCGCCACTTAGCAACCATGTGATCCCAGGCAAGTTCTTTATTCTCTCTGACCCAGTTTCTTATCAGGGAAATGGGGCCCAATAACTCTAATATTCACCTTGCCAAGGGCGTTTGAGGATTATAAAGCAAAAAACACTCTACAAACTGCAGTTGTCTATGAATGGGCATATTATTTGATGACTGCGAACCTTGCCTTGCATTGTGAAAATCGTTCTAAAAGGCCCAAACCATTATATCATTTTAAGGGATGTCTATGTAGACTCCGTATTGTATAAAAAAGTAACATTTGGGGGCAGGGGGGAAGAAACTATCTGGTTCAATTCCTTTTTGACTAATTAGAAAACCCAGGCCCCAAGAGGTGGACTGACCAGCCCAAGGATTCTGTTAACAGATAAACTGAGGCACATTCAAAATTTTAAGAGTTTATTTGGGCAAAAGTTGGCTCAAATTGGACAGTGTCAGATCTAGCTGAGAGGAAAAAGCCAGCTGTAAGATGCTGTGCAAAAAGTGAACGACTTTTCTAGACAGAAGGGAGGAGGAACGAGGAAATTATATTAAGAGCCAGCTGGTTATTGCAAGGTTACTTTCCTTTAGGGGAGGGCAGGGGTCTGTCAGGCAGATTACCTAACTGGTGCTGATCAGATTCCTGACTGACTGGTTGAACATTCCATTTCTGGAAGAGTTGAAACCCTAATCAAGTTCAGTCTTGGTTTGGTGACATGGGGTTCAGCACAAGCAACTTCATTCGGGACCCGGTGTCTTGTTTTTAACATCGCACAGAGCTGGGGCTAGAGCTCAGTCCTGTTCCTCCGACCGGGTTCATTACTCAGACTGAGTAACAGACCCACAAAACGTAGGATGATACTAACTCACAAATAACAGTAGCCTGTACCCCGATACTGGGCTGTAACTTCTCTCCACTTGAATCTGTTTTTGAGGAAGAATAGAATTATTGTCCGTTCAATCCATTTCCAAGAACCGTTGATTTTATCTTTCTCTTTTCTTTCTTTCTTTCTTTCTTTCTTTCTTTCTTTCTTTCTTTCTTCTTTCTTTCTTCTCTAGTTAATATACAGCGTAGTATTGGCTTCAGGAGTAGAAACCCGTGATTCATCACTAACACTATAACACCCAGTAATAACACTAACACTATAACACCCAGTAATCATCCCAAAACAAGTGCCGTCCTTAATGCCCATCACCCATTTACCCCACCCCCGGTTTTATCTTTCTTTTTTTTTTTTTTTTTAACGTTTATTTATTTTTGAGACAGAAAGAGACAGAGCATGAACGGGGGAGGGTCAGAGAGAGGGAGACACAGAATCTGAAACAGGCTCCAGGCTCTGAGCTGTCAGCACAGAGCCCGACGTGGGCCTTGAACTCACGGACCGAGAGATCATGACCTGAGCCGAAGTCGGCGGCTTAACCGACTGAGCCACCCAGGCGCCCCTTATCTTTCTACTTAAACCTGTGTGGCAGGCATAATTCTGGCCTCCACTGTCTCTGCCCTCCCATGTCATGCCCATGGTTATATTAGGAGGAGAAGGGACGTGGCAGATATAATCAAGGTCACTAAACAGCTGGCCTTAAGAGAGGGAGATTATCCTGTATTATCCAGGTAGGCCTAGATTAATCACAGGAGCTCTTAAAAACCAAAAAGGAAGCCCGAAGAGGAAATCAGATAGACATAGCAAAAGGGAAAGTTGGAGATGCCAAGCCTGTGAGGGGTTGTACCACTGTTGGCTTGAAGATGAAGGGGGTTATGTGATGGGAAAATGGGGATCCCAGTGCTACAACCTCAAGCAACTGAATTCTGTCAATAACTGAAATGAGTTTGGAAGTGGAAACTCCCTCCGAACCTCTAGGGAAGACACCAGGCTGGTGGAACCCAGACTTCGGCCTTGGGAAGCCCTGAACAGGGGACCCAGTTGAGGGCTCTCTGCTAGGACTTCTGACCCACCGAGGTACGACATAGGTATTGCTTTAAGATTTTCTTTTTTCTTTTTGTCATTGACTTTTAAAAATATCTTTTAAATGCAGATGGATATGCAAATGGTACAGAAGGATGAGAGGACAGAGCAGCCCTGCCCTGTTCAGTAACCTCTCCCAACCTGCCCTCCCTGCAGAGGGCCGCCAGGGGGAGCAGTGGCTGTTTTCTGCTCTTCAGCTACACCCTCCATCTGTCAAATCACCCCTCTATTGCTTTTTTAAACAATTTGAGATGCTACTTATTGATTTGTCGTTTAGGTAGATATCATTTACTTTTATAAGAAATCTCCAACAGGGACATCGTTTCTTGTGTTTGGTATCTTTCTTCTAAAAGTTCAGTAGAGGAGGGCCCCTGGGTGGCTCAGTCGGTCAAGCATCCGACTTCAGCTCAGGTCATGATCTCACGGTTTGTGAGTTCAAGCCCCGCATCAGGCTCAGAGCCTGGAGCCTGTTTCCGATTCTGTGTCTCCCTCTCTCTCTGCCCCTTTCCCGCTCATGCTCTGTCTCTCTCTTTCAAAAATATATCAACGTTAAAACACACACACACATAATTTTAACCAGTTGATGGCAGCTTCTCCTTTGTCATACCTTCATCAGACCTGTCAACACAAAGCAAAGCAAACCAAGCAATTCATTTCTTCTTCTCTGGTAAATTTGCTGCATATGTGCTGGGTGGCTAAAGCTGACATTCCCTGGGACAGAAAAGCAGAAGCCCTAGTTGATCAGGAAAATGGAGGAGGCAGTGTATGTCAGTGGTTAGAAACTCACCTCTAACAGGATACAAACCACTTTGGGTTCTGGCTTCAGTCGGTGAGATCTTTAATCTTTTAGGATTGTTGTGGGGATTATGATATGAGATGGGTACATAGTGCTTAGCGTATGTACATAAATGTTAGTGTTGCTAGTCATTCTTATTACTTCCAAGACCATCCCAGTGGACATATGGGTCCCTGTCCAGCAGCCTTGAGGACAACTTATATTAGTATTGTACGCAGGAGGGGGCAATGGCACTAGGCTGACCAGTTGGGAACTGCCCAGCCTGTGCTGAGGAGAGACATGACTCGGTGGTGCCCTCTGCTTGCCGGTTTATAGAGCACAGGAGTAGCAGGGCATTGTTGCAGACTGGCCAGACCTTGGATTACACTTGGCATTGCAAATTTGAAGTGTGGCCTTTATCGCTATGAAGCTGCTCAAGAGTTTCCACAAGGAGTTTCAACACTATGTTCACCTTTTCTTTTTCAATATGGGCCTTAAAAAAAAAAAAAACAAAAAAACACCCACTGTGGGAGCTGGGTGCCTCCGTCGGTTAAGTGTCTGACTCTTGACTTCGGCTCAGGTCATGGTCTCACCATTCCTGAGTTTGAGCCCTGCATCTGTTAGCACAGAGCCTATTTGGGATTCTCTCTCTCCCTCTCTCTCTCTGCCCCTCCCCCTTTGTTCTCTCTCAAAATAAATAAAAATAAACTAAACAAAAAACCAAACAAACCCACCCACTATATTGAAGTATGATCGACCTACAAAAAGCTGTATGTGTTCAATGCATATGACTTGATGAGTTTGGGGATAATTATACACCCATGAAACCATCACCACATCTAGGCCATAAACGCATCTGTCACCTCCAAAAGTTTTCTCCCACCTTCTTTCTTTCTTATTATTGTGATAATAGCATTTAACGTAAGACCTACCCTCTCGTCACAACACAATACAGTGTTGTTAACTGTGGCCGCAATGCGAACCGCACCTCTAGGATTGGTCTCGAATTTTGTTTCTTCTGTAATTAGTTCTTCGTTGGAGCCAGGAGAGGGCACTGTTGCCTCATCCAAATTCTGCACGGTGGTCTACCAGCTGTGCGTCTTGAGTTACAGTGTCTCATTTTCTGGCTTTGTTGGGTGTGGCAGTTACATTTCTTAGGTACCCAACAGGGAAACGAAACAAAACAAAACAAAACAAAACAAAACAAAACAAAACAAGACAAAACAACCTTTTGTCTGTAGCAGGACAAACACAAAAACTTGAGACTTGACAAATGAAAACAAAAATTTTAGACCATAAAATTGTGTGTAGAAGTTTTTAAAAACACACACGTGCAACAGAGGCAATTCTTTGAAACTGATCAAGGATCTTTCTGAAACCACTGTCTGAAAAATTAGAGTCTAAAGCTGGTGTTCCTTCTCATTTTTGGCATCAAAGTGACAGGGAAAAGACGTAGAAGAGGCTGATACGCAGTTTTAGGGAACTCTGGGATGTTTCCTTCTCCTGTGGCAACACTCATAACCTCCAGAAAACAGAAGCCTTTGTTAAGAGCAAGGAGGGTGCAATGTTGCCACTCACCCCCTACTTCTGCCTCCGTGGTTCGCCTGTTTCTTTCTTGGCCGATGCCATTACCAGCCGTGACAAGCCACGTTGCCATTTTTAACAGGCCCTTTTTTAATGAGGCAATAATGGCTTTATTTATAATCTTTGGGTGAAAAATAGCACTTGAAGAGTACCGTTTCACAATCCAGGAGGTCTGCATTCTCGTGGTTCTCTTCCAAACCAGCGGTCTAATAAGGGTGGCAGAAGCTGAGCTCCTTTTTGGCCCCGCCATTCCCTCTCAAGTTTCCCTATTTGTGATTTCTGTCCATGGCTTCAGAGTTGGACTGAGATATTCAAAATGCAAAATACAAATATGCTGATGGCAAGCCGAGCCTACACAGTGTAACATCACAGTGTAGGGCTGAAAAACCTCGCGGTACTGGAGAATATCCCCAGCACCAAGTACTCATATACGATGCCTGTAAATAAATATTTGCTGGATGAACGACTGATTGATTGGGTGAGTGAAGGAAACCAAGTGAGTGCACTTCTCAAGATAATTGTGGGTGTGAAAACTGATTCGTAACTATTTGAATAGACGTGACGTTTAAAAAATATTACCATTAATTATTTGGGATTTTATACCAAATGCTTTCCAAAGATTTCCCATGAGGCCAACGGAAATTGGTGAATGCGTGTCTACGTGCATTTATGTCCTCACTCACGCTATTATTTCAAAATCACGAGGAGAGACAAGGGTGGGAACTTGAAGACATCGCGTTTGTCAACGTTTCACATTTCTCCTTTTTTATTCTTTTTTCATTCTGGTAATGGTAACTTGCAGCTTGTTTGGTTGGTTGGTTGGTTTTTTCCCAGACTCCTGTCTGAGCTGAACTCCGTGCAGTGAGTAAAGTCTGTGCTCATAGAGGGCCATAAAATCCTTTTAATATTCATTTGAAGGTACAAGCTCTTGGACCACAAAGGTCCCTTCTCCTGGTCCCTTTTTCATGCCCAGACATGCTCAGGGACTTGGCATCTTGCCCTGGACGCAAGGCATATAGGCCCAACAAAACGCTCATTTTCACTGCTTGGAACAATGATCAATTCTTTAATGTAATTACTTAGAACAAATTAAGAGTTTAGATCCGGGAGCCTTGGGGCACTCAAAGATTATGGAAAATAGTGGGGTGGGGAATGGTTTCAGATGCCCCTGGGCTGTAAAAAGCCACACCCCTCAGAGGCCGGGTGTGATTCTGATAGATAGGTGTGAGCTTTTACTGAGCACACCCTGAAGATCTGCAGGGCAGGAAAAAGTAGGAGCTTACGGTCCATGCGTGCTCTGTCTTTGCCAGGCCACCTTCTAAAAATAGCTAGCGGCTGCTTTTTTAACTGTGTGACTTCTTAAATACGTTTCCCTTTCCAGCAGCTCAGTTTGCTAAAGGAAGTGGAGAGTAAAAATGTTGTTTCTCTGTCTTCAGCTGAAGACGGGTGGCCCCAGTGTAAAACATGAAGACAGTATAGATAGGTGATAGGAGGGGGCAAAGGCAAACCCCGTGAATTTGAGCTTTTATTGCACACGCTGTCGGGTTCCTGGGTGTGGGAGAAAAGCAGACCCTTACATACAGACTCCAAGAGAACCTCTAATTTCACTCAAGACAGGAAGTGTCCTTTAACCCAATGCTACTGGGCAATTGTGGAAATAGGAACTTTGATAATGATTCAAGTTACTTTTACTTGGGAAGGTTTGGGAGGAAATAGCTGTAGGAATACCATTCTTCTTAAACAGCTTACTAAGGCATTATCCAGGCATAAAGCAGGCATTATCCAGGGCTCACCGCAAGCCAGGCACTGCCCTCTGTGCTTTCCATATGCTAGTTTATTTAATCAGCAAAACAATGCTCGGAGCCAGGTGCTCATATGACCTCCCATTGCAAAGAACCAGGAAACTAAGGCACCAGGATACTAGGAAGCTTGCCCCTCAAACACCCAACTAGTACAGGAAGTCCAGGTTGATTCTAGGCTCTGTCCTTAACCGCTTAACTGCTAAAAATAAGACACTTTATGGAAATAGAAAGATGGAACTGAAGTGCTAAATGTCATTAACTCCAAATGGCGGTTTCACGGTTTTTTTCTTTTACTTTTTTGTTTTTCCCCCCAAATGTCTACCATGTGTTGCTTTTATAATCAGAGCAAAAATAATAAATGCGGCTTTAAAATCCTGACCCTAAAATCCATAACCTACAGCAGACTGTGAAGATCATTGCATTGAAGGGCTTTGGAGAAGAAAGAACACAGGCAGCCTAGATTGCTTGATTTACTAAAGACCAGACTTTATAGACTGACACCAAGGACAAGTGGCTCAGATGTATCCCCCTCTGCAGTCCTGTAAGCAGCCAGTAAACAGTCTACCCCTTGCAATGTTACCTGGGGCTGTAGGATGTGATGATCAGCCTCAAAGTAAGAGTGAATTTCCCAGCTACAATAACTCTGAATGGTGGGCTCGGCACCAAAAGGACACAAATACACTTTCACACAAAACTTTCTATGAAAAGTCATAAAACAGTGGCGCCTGGGTGGCGCAGTTAAGCATCCGACTCTTGGTTTTGGTTCGGGTCATGGGCGCATAGTTCGTGAGTTCGAGCCCCGCGTTGGGCTCTGCACTGACAGTTGCGAGCCCGCTTGGGATTCTCTCTCTCCCTCTCTCTGCCCCTCCCCTGCTCTCCCTGTCTCTATTTTCTCAAGGTAAATAAATAAACTTTTAAAAAAAGTCCTAATACAAAAGTCCATTGTATTCGTATAGATCAGCCATGAACAACTGGAATTTGAAATTAAAAAGTGATACTATAGCCCAATTTAATTCACAAAATACACGGAAGGTGGTAGCACACATAATGGATGCAGGAAGCAACTGAAATTTTAGAATACGACCGTGTCCATTTGGATACAATTTTAAGAATATTCTCAAGGTCTATCCTAACAAATATTTGGCACAAATACAGTTGAAAAGACATACATGCAGAAGGTGGGAAACCAAAATTTAGAAAACTATCAGTTCAGAGTTCTTGTTTGTTCCCAGAGGAAAATAACTGACTTCTACAATGCTGATAACTTCTCATATTGACCAACTTACTTTATAATTTTCCTCGTAATTTTTAATAAATAACCAGACTAAAAAAAAAAATCCCCATCTTTTTGAAAGTAAGAGGAGTGCTGGGAGGAACCGAGGTCTCACTTTTCTAGGTTTGAGTATCTGTGTTAAGGGGAAGCGTTGAAATGGGCACAGAGCTGAGTCCCTCAAATCCTCAAACGAGAGAGGACTCCCTCCCCCTGCTCTTGGGGCGCTGGCAGAAGGTCCTCAGCCACCTGCCCTCTACAGAACTGGGGACTCTGTGGACGAGTGCCACCTTGGCCAAGGCCTTGGGCCCTTTCCTGGGTAGCCCGCGCTCAGCAACCGGTGGATGCGGCCCTTTAAGCCCTGGCCTTCTGGCTTTTATGGGGGCAGCTCTGCAGGGTCATGTCCACTCCAGACCTGCCCACAGGGCCACCCAAGGCCTCTGCTGAGACCGCATTTATCCCAGCCGAACTCTGCCTGCCCGTCCCACTTCCCTCCCTTTCCTTCCACAGGTATTGATCCCAAGGCAAGCGCAGACGGGGGATGCTGTCCCTGGCTCTGGGTCCATGTCCCAGCACAAACCCAACACGGTGGGGGGGGGGGGGTGGGCTAGGGAGGAAGAACACAAGGCTTTGGTGAGCAGCTGGCCCCTCTGCCACACTGATTCTACGGGCCACAGCCCTGGAGCCCGTCTTGGAAATTACACGAGGAAGGAAAGCAGTGCCATTTTCCACACACAGATTCAGGAAGTGAACCGAAGAACAAAGAAGACACTTTGGGAAGCCTGGCAGGGGACACGTCTGAAATTCGGGCGGGGCTTTGGGGGACCACAGGAGGCAGGATGGCAGCTGCATCGCCCACTGTTTGGTCTAATCCCCTGAGCTGTCCTGTCCCTGGTACCGTGGTCTCACTGTGTTAATTAAATCATTCTCATTAATTCAGCCCGAGTGTAAATTAGGAAGGAATGAAGATAAATTGGGTTTGAAGGCAGCTAATACATTTAACCCCATGCTGCTTATTTTGCAGCCTAACAGAATAACGTTGTTAAGGGAGATAACAAGGCCAAAGCCTTGGGCACAGCTTCTTAATAGCATTAAAAATGAGGCCTTGGTCTGGTGTCACAAGGCAGAGGCAAAGACCAGCTCCCGGGGGCCTTTGGGACTGGCCTAACATCTTGAGTCAGGTGGTGGCCATTTTACGACACGGATCCATAGCATTTCCTGAGTTGTTTATGCCTCAGATACCTACCATGCTTGTGGTTGTCCAGTTTGATCACAGGCCTGTCTAGAGAGTTCTTCCGGTACAGATACAAGATTTGCTCACCTTCTTGTCCTGTGAGGGAAGTGATAAGGATTACCTCTAGGACCGGCTGGAGTAATGACAATTTGAGCTGCTATGATCAGAAATGTGCTAACTTGCAAATCGCTTTCAGCTGTGAAATAAACACTAGAAACCGCACACAGGCCTGAAAACTTTTGATACAGTGGTGCAAGCAAACCAGTGCAGTTTGTAGGAGGTCACTGAAGGCACACACATTTTCCCCCAGATGCAAGTTTAGTTCCTCTATCTCTCAGCAGGAACATGTCTTTCACTTTTATGCCCTCCGTAAGCTCATTTCTTTCCCCTGCCTCATGTTGCTTATCTCCCTGAGGCAGATGAAGCAAATGTCGATGGTCACTGAACACATTTCAAGATTTCCTGAAGCTTCAACATTTTTTTCCTTCTCTTTTCTTGCAGCCTAGAAGGACGGCAACATTAGGTTGAAGAGACCAGGAAAATGGCATCGGTGGACGATGACACGATGTCCACAGCATCCCTGCCTGCTTAGCAGAGTTTTGTGCAAAGAGAGATAAATGCTGCTGTCCCGTCGGGTAAGGACACTGCAGTTTCCAGGTGGTGAAGATACAACAGAAACAGATTGGCTGTTCCCAACTCAGTGGCTTCCTGGGACAAAATCCCCAGCCAACCAACTGAGCTATGCACATGTTTTACATTTCTAGGCAAGATCAGCTAGGCATAGATTGGGTAAGTAACTGAAGTAAGAAACAGATCTTCTCCTTAATGAGAAAAAGTATTAACCTCCCAGTTTAAACAGAACGATTCCCCCAAAGGAAGACGTTGCATCCGGCTCTTCAAACCAGCGTGCCTACTTTGAGCCCACGACCCAGACAGACAAAGCGCTTCTAGAAGGTGCCTTTGCAGCTGCCCTGATGGACTTCCTCCACACCTCTCCACAGGCTACAGAAACGTGTTTTTAAAAGCGGGGGTGGGGGTGGGGGTGGGGTGGGGGGGTGCTGGAGCTGCACATAGCCACTTCACCTCTTTTCAGCACCTGCGTCTGGTGTGTCTACACTCTCTCTGTCCGGCCTGATTTTATCCACCTCTCCTTCAGGAACAGGGTCAGCTCTTCACCTGGCCAACCCCAGAGTCGCTGCACGTGGCTCTTACCATGAGCTGATCCAGCTGTCCCTGGCTTTGTGAAGCAGTCTGGAGCTGAGGCCCCGCATAAAGAATTAAACTATGAAACAGACTCGTTAAGGCTCCTGGTGAGGCTGGCGAGTTAATGCTAACAAAGGACTTCAGAGGGCACTGTCTTTCCTTGCATGCAAGGAGCAAAATTTCTCAGCGCAGACCGGCAGGGACCGGGGTACAGAAAAGTGGGATTAGAATAAAGAACCCACAGAGTCTTGGTTCAGGCTGTCTCTGGACACCGGGAGCTCTAGGTGGGGCCTCCTCAGCCTGTGTAAACCATTTCTGCGTCTAGTGTTTATAGGAAAGCTAGGAGGCGGCGGGGGGTGGGGGGGGGGTGGGGGGGTGGCGGGGGGTGTGTGGCAGAGAGGGGAGAAAACCCTTGTTCGGTGGATCCTTACTCGAGCTGCAGAGCGAGGCCACTGCTAAGTGGCCGTGGGACCTCGAGCTGGACAATTCACATCACCCTGGGCCCCACTTTCCCAACGTGCAAAACGAGGTGGCTGGACAGGTAATCGCTACAGTTCATTCATAGATTGTATTCCAAATACCTAATAAAATCCAAACACGCGCTTTAGCCCCCGCTGGAAAACCATCAGAAGTGGATTTCGCAAAGGGCGATCGCCACGCGAGATGAGTTTTCGAACCGCCTTCCTTCCTCCTGGCACGCGGCGCTTCAAACAGGCGCGCTGGGCCATTTCTTTGCTGAGCTCCAAGCTAAACACAACGGAGCGATAAAAGACAGGAAGGGCCCAGCCCGAAAGGGCGATTTCGGCTCTATCGCCAGGGAGAGGGGGCGGCGTGGCCGCTCCTTTGAGCAGCTCGCTTTGAATCAAGCGGCGGCGGCGATTGGCTGCGGAGCACGTGGTGCGCGCCCCGCGGGACAGCGCCCGACTGCGGCTGCTGCTCCCCGCAGCGTGGGGCAGAGTCCGGCCGCGGGTGCCGCACCCGCCGGGGTGGGGCGGTGGGGCACAGGGGAAACGCCAGGGGCTCGAGTCTGGCTGCCCCTTGCCAGCGAGAAACCCCACGGGCCGCCTTTGGCCGACCTGCAGTGTCCCCGGACTGGCCAAACTTGTGCCCCTGCCCTCGCCACTGCCCTCGCTCCAGGTGTCCCACGCAGCGCGCGTGCGCCGGGCACCTTGCCTGCCCCTCGCCACCTTTCCTGAGCATCTCGCGGGCTCCGGCTTCGCGGAGCGCACAGCCGGGTGCCTCCCCTGCCCAGGGTCCCTCAGCTCCGGGGCTATCCATTCACCGGGCTGGGCCAGAGAGGCGCAGGCACTCCGACCCGGCCAAACTTCTGCTACTCTCGGTCCCTGAGGGTTGCAGCTGCTAGTGGCTCAGGCACCGTGTCCGCTTTGTTTCTCTCTACTCTCCGCAGGCCCCCCCTCCCCCGCTTCCTCTCTCGATTAACTCCCCCGACACGCTCTTCTCCAGCTCCTCGCCGTCGCCTCCTCCTCCCCTTCCTCCTCCTCCTCCTCCTCCACGGCGGGCGGCCTTCACGCGCTTCCTCCCTCCTTCCCCTGGTGTCACTCCGCACCCGCGCCCTCTCCTCCCTCCCCTCCCTTCTCCTCCCCGCCCCGCCGCGCCGCGCCGCTTATAGCCCGGCGCGCGGCTGCTGGGCGCAGACTGCTTGGGCAGCCAGAGTGGAGGCGGCGCGGCGGTGGCGCTGCGGAGACCGGGTCCAGACGCCAGGCGGCCGCCGGCGCGCACAGCGCTTCCTCGCTCCCTCGCTCCCTCGCTCCCTCCCCGGAGTGCACTGCCCGCCTCCTCGCGCGGCGCCGGCAGCCGCAGGCTCGCTCCCCCTTCCCGAGACGCGCTCCCGGAGACGCTCCGCGGGTCGCGGGCAGAGGCCGCGGCGTGGGAGTCGCGAGGCGCTGCCCTCTTCCCGGCTGGCGCCCCATGCGCGCTCCTTTCGCCCGGGCTGTCGCCGCCGCTCCCCGGGGCTGAGACGTCCGCCTCGTCGCCTCCTGCCTGGTGACTTAGGCGAGAACCCATCTGGTTGTGCGCCGACGCCGGTCGCCTCTGCTGTAAGTTTCCTCCGCTGCCCCGGACCTGTTGCGGGCGCCGCGGCTTTGCGGGGCTGCTCGGCCTGCGGGGGTGCGTTCGCCCCGGAGCCCGGAACTCCGACTTGGGAGGAGGTGGGGGAACTGTTCTTGGGGAGGAGACCTCGGGAGCCGCTGCTGCCCTTCCATAGCGTGCAGACGCTGGCCATCGCCGGAGGGGCCTCCTCTCGTCCGCGGCCCCCCGGGACGAGCTGCTGGGGATCCGAGAGCTCGGCCAGGGTAGTATCTGTCTCCTTCCTCCGCCCGAAGCGGCGCTTCCCTCGGGGTGGGTGTCGCTCTGCCTGGCACCGCGCAGCCCCTAGGGCCGAGCAAGTTGCACCCTACCCGGCACAGGGGAGCGCTGGGGCCACACGCACGCACCCTTCGTCAGGGCATGTTCACTGCGGCGGAATGTCTGTAGGGAATGAATGAAAACTTCCTGAACAATTAATTTCCTCTCATGCAGGTATTTGGCCTTCAGTGTAATATTCTGAGTTTCGAAGGATAGGAATTGGTGGGCGTGGTGGGGACGAACCATGAAACTTGTTCAGGATGCAATTTCGTGTTGCCCTCTCAGGTGTGGCCAGCGCGTTAAAGAGCGTTGCAAGTGTTCTAGGCGGCTGTATGGTCGATTGTTTTTCTCGTTGACAGTGTCTTTCTAAAGTTCCATTGTATCAGTAAGGTAAATGCCCGAGAAAATCTGCCTAGTTTCTCCTTTGAGTGCGTTGGGAACAGGTTCAAAATCTTAGGAGATGTGACGGGATGCAAAGTGTTGGAAGCAGAGGGCTTGGGTAAAGAGCATTAAGTGAACTGAACTTACTGTAACTAGGAGTCCTTTTGATGTTCACGGTAATAGCAGCCCTTTTCTCTCTCTCCTTTGTAGATGCAGGTTAAGTATATGTGTGCAGTTTTTTGTTTTTTTGTTGTTGTTTTTTTTTTGGCTACTTACTTGGCATGCAAATATTATTTCTCTGGGGGCTTAAAAATGCCAGAAGGATGATTCATTTTCTGTTGAAGGTATGTTTAGTGACTGCATAAATGGCTTCTGCTGATATTTTGATGTTTGCATAATTTTCAACCAGAAAGCAGGTCGTTTCCCTTGGGTCTTTAAGTTTACCTTTTATTTTAAGCAAATATTGCTGTAAGAGTGTTGGATTTTGACTGTGACATGCTTCTCCATCTGGATGGTATGACAGGCTAGCCTCTTCCTTCTGGTTTTGTGGGCCAACTTGGAAAATGCAGGAGCATAAACATAGAATGCATAGGGATGCAGATCCTATATCCTAAGGCCTTCTAAACAAACTGTTTTCTTAAGTGTAAGCCTCCTGAATGTTGTTTTACACTCTCTGAAATCTAATGCTCAGGGAAACACGTTCTGGGTCCGGGTGTGATCTCCACTCGGTGTGATGGCACTGTGGTGCTTACATACCTTGTGCAGGCAGTCTCATTCTCCAGTTACGGCTGTATTCGCTCTTAGCTTGAGAGAAGGCAGCTTTTGAGGGTGCTTTCGAAGCATTAGCTTAAAAAAAGAACTACTGATTTGATTTGGCATGTTTGTAAGTTTCTATGTAAGGCATAGGAATATTCATACTATGTTGTTTTTTTTTTTTCCCTCATATTATCTTTTGAGGTTTAAGCTTAAAATCGTGCTCCAAGTACTTGGGACTGGATGTACGAATTCACAACTGTAATGGTAGAGCATCAGAGATGTTAGGCTCTCCGGAGCACTGGGCGTTGGTTAAAAGGGACCAGACTGTAGAGGCTTTCCTTGAGGTAAGAGTGATGTGTGGCTCCTGAGTCCTAGCCTAAGTCACCATGGACACTAGTGTTGTCTTCCGAACAACAGAACCCTAGGACTTTGTTACTAACTTTCTTCCGCTAAGCTGTTTACTCTTGATGAAAAGTTACAATCCCAAAATGAAGGAAAACAAGTTGCCTCACCTAACGGCCACCCGTGTGTCAAGGGCAAATCTGGTGGTGCCTTTGCTGTTTGCTGTGCTGTGGCCACAGCTGCTCAGGAAATCCAGCTTGGTATCTAGCCCGTGCATCTGTGATACATCATGCATTTGCATGTATTAATAATTACTGCAATATAAACCAAAACAGTAGATATCCAGCGGTTGAAGGAAACAAGGAGGCGGTAGGTTTCAGCTCTATGCTGTGAGAACTAGCTGTTCTGGGTTTGTAACAGATACTGTAACTCACACAGTTAACGCTCTTGGGATAAACAACTTCCTTAAGAATCCTTGGACAGGCAGGTTCTTGAAGGCTTTATTGCTTTGAAATAACAGAAGGATACAGTTTGAAAAAAAAAAAAAAGCATGTGGTTCTGCTTTTGAAGGTAGGTGATAGGTATTTACTATGTCTTTAACCTACAGTTTACCTCCTGAAAAAAAGCCAAAGAGAGCATTAGATTTTGCAGTAATTTCACTAATATGGAGGAAAGCATGTCAGCAAATAAATTCTAGGGTGGCCCTCAATTAACAACGGCTGGCAACGCACACACACACACACACACACACGTGCACAAGGGCTTTTGATTTAGATAAGGCAGTGTTTGCATTTTGAACTCCTATGCACGTGCCCGTGTTTGCAGGTACATAAGGATGATTCTGGTGATGCACTGTCTAATTGAAAAGAGAGGGATGGATAGATCCTTTGTTCTTGCATCTTGTTTTCTAAGAATTGATATAAAGCAGGAAGAATAGAAAAACAGCAGTCATGGGTATGCTACTCAAAATATTCTTCCTTTTATGTGTGCAAATCCTCATTTTGGAAGCTGTCCAGAGCAAGAAAGATGGGTGGTGATTGTGGCCAGGATCTGTTCTGTGTTTTCACAAAAGCCTGCTCATCGGTACTTGGTCATGTTTATATTGGTGTTCTTTGAGGACCCTGCAGTGGTAGAATTGTCTGGTTGGAAATTACTTGTGACACTTAAAGAAAGATCCAATCATAGTAGAAGTTGGCCTAGGCCTATGATTTTAATGTCACGTTTCCCATTGACTGTGATTCAGAGAGAGACTGGATCTTACTAAAGGAGTTCTTAATGGGATTAATTAATAGGTATTTTGTTTTACACATGGCTTTATGTTGCATAGGGCATAAAAGCTGGTGCCCATCCTGGCGTTACGAGAGCTGGAGGCCCAGCATTTTACGTGGCCTGCGTGAATCAGCTGGACAAGGGACAGGAAGGTGTGAGAGTGAGGCCTGGGTTTTGCTGACTTACATTCTCGAGGACTTCAGTATCCTGAAAGTGGGCAGTCAGGTTTTCCAAGACGAACCTGCTTTCAAGCAGTGGCTCTTTTTTTTTTTTTTTTTTAAACAGTGTTCCAGTAGCTCAACAGTGTTCCAGTGAATGCCTTTCCTTCTAGGTGGCCGTCTCTGACGCTGGACAGGAGTGACTGTCCATATTCAGAACAGTGGGCAGTAAGACCAGTGGCGAAGTGTCCTGTTTTCTCTGTTCATGACTCCTTGTTTTGCTTTGTTCTGCTGTTCTGAGCCTCAGGAGCATCGCTGTTCAATGGTCTGTTTTGTTTTGTTTTGTTTTGTTTTTAGGAGTGGAAACAAAATGTCAGTCAGCGTGCATGAGAACCGCAAGTCTAGGGCCAGCAGCGGCTCCATCAACATCTATCTGTTTCACAAGTCTTCCTACGCGGACAGTGTCCTCACACACTTGAACCTTTTACGCCAGCAGCGCCTCTTCACGGATGTCCTTCTCCATGCTGGAAATAGGACCTTCCCTTGTCACCGGGCCGTGCTGGCCGCGTGCAGCCGCTACTTTGAAGCCATGTTCAGTGGCGGCCTGAAAGAGAGCCAGGACAGTGAGGTCAACTTCGACAACTCCATCCACCCTGAGGTTTTGGAGCTGCTGCTTGACTACGCGTACTCCTCCCGGGTCATCATCAATGAAGAAAATGCGGAATCGCTCCTGGAAGCCGGTGACATGCTGGAGTTTCAGGACATCCGGGATGCATGCGCAGAGTTCCTAGAAAAGAATCTGCACCCCACCAACTGCCTGGGCATGCTGCTGCTCTCCGATGCGCACCAGTGCACTAAGCTGTACGAACTCTCCTGGAGAATGTGTCTCAGCAATTTCCAAACCATCAGGAAGAACGAAGACTTCCTCCAGCTGCCCCAGGACATGGTGGTGCAGCTCTTGTCCAGCGAAGAGCTGGAGACAGAAGATGAAAGGCTTGTGTACGAGTCTGCAATTAACTGGATCAGCTATGACCTGAAGAAACGCTATTGCTACCTCCCAGAGCTGTTGCAGACAGTGAGGCTGGCTCTCCTGCCAGCCATTTATCTCATGGAGAATGTGGCCATGGAGGAACTCATCACCAAGCAGAGAAAGAGCAAGGAGATTGTGGAAGAGGCCATCAGGTGCAAACTGAAAATCCTGCAGAACGACGGCGTGGTAACCAGTCTCTGTGCCCGGCCTCGGAAAACTGGCCATGCCCTCTTCCTCTTGGGGGGCCAGACCTTCATGTGTGACAAGCTGTACCTGGTAGACCAGAAGGCCAAAGAAATAATTCCCAAGGCTGATATCCCCAGCCCAAGAAAAGAGTTCAGTGCATGTGCAATTGGCTGCAAAGTGTACATTACTGGGGGGCGGGGGTCTGAAAACGGGGTCTCGAAAGATGTCTGGGTTTATGATACCCTGCATGAAGAGTGGTCCAAAGCTGCCCCCATGCTGGTGGCCAGGTTTGGCCACGGCTCTGCTGAACTGAAGCACTGCCTGTATGTGGTTGGGGGGCACACGGCTGCGACTGGCTGTCTCCCGGCCTCGCCCTCAGTCTCCCTAAAGCAGGTAGAACACTATGACCCCACAACCAACAAATGGACCATGGTGGCCCCACTCCGAGAAGGCGTTAGCAACGCCGCGGTAGTGAGTGCCAAACTCAAGTTGTTTGCTTTCGGAGGTACCAGCGTCAGTCATGACAAGCTCCCTAAGGTTCAGTGTTACGATCAGTGTGAAAACAGGTGGACGGTACCCGCCACCTGTCCCCAGCCCTGGCGTTACACAGCGGCCGCTGTGCTGGGTAACCAGATTTTCATTATGGGGGGAGACACAGAGTTCTCCGCCTGCTCTGCTTACAAATTCAACAGCGAGACTTACCAGTGGACCAAGGTGGGAGACGTGACGGCAAAGCGCATGAGCTGCCACGCCGTGGCCTCCGGAAACAAACTCTACGTGGTTGGAGGCTACTTTGGCATTCAGCGATGCAAGACTTTGGACTGCTATGATCCAACGTTAGATGTGTGGAACAGCATCACCACGGTCCCGTACTCGCTGATTCCTACTGCGTTTGTCAGCACCTGGAAACATCTGCCTTCTTAGGCGCGGGACATCGTGAAGGAAGCGAGCGTGAGGTAAGACGTTAAGTCAGTGGTTCTCAGCCTTGACTGAGCCTAGGAACCTCCCAGAGAGCTTTTCAAGAGCTTCCCGTCCCAGAGACTGGATTTCATTTGGTCTGGGTAGGTCCCAGGCCTCAGCACCTTTAGAACGTTTTCTAGTGATTCTAATACACAGCCAGGTTGAGAACCCCTGACCTACGTTAATGATGCCAACCCATGCTCAGTGAGCCCTCCCTGTATGCCTGGAGCCGGGCTGTGTGTTTCACATGGATCATTTCATTTGATCCTGACAACAACCTCGCGAGATACTATTACTAGAGTGTTTTATAGATGAAAACAACTGATGCACACAGAGGTTAAATAAGTAAGTTGCCCAAGGTCATAGAGCTTAGTCTGTGGAGGAGTTGGTCAAGAAAACAACCCAGGCACTCTGGCTCCAGGGTGGAAGCATGTGAGCATCATGCTCAACTGCTTAATAAACTTGAGCTTCACATTGGTATCACTCCAGGAGATATTTGGTGACGTCCAAACTTAGATTCCTCAAACCCTTTTCTGGAATGAAGTAGGGTGTAAAAAACTGAATGCTTAAATTTATTCGTAGTTCATTCTCTCCAATATTATTTGTTTGCTTATTTAAAACGTCTTTTCCTCAAAAAAAAAAAAAAAAAAAATAGCCCCCTTTAGGCATTTATTAGCTTTAGAGGGAAGTCAAGGTCTATCCTTGTAAAAAAGTTGCACCCGCATTGTATAAATTTGTCTGCGGGGTGGATACACTGAAGCATCTAGACCGCCTTATACTGCAGCCTTTCAGAGTTAATCAGACAGGCTGAGCCTATTGTCAGGGCTAACAAAAGTTGTCTTTCCGTGTCATATATCTGAGTCCATAATGGTCGTCTTGTGTACTTAAGAGTATATAATACCCTTGGCTCAAATAATTAATAGGTCTACACAGTTCAGCGTTCGTGAAGCTAATGGCCGCTTTGCTGCCGTTAAGCATCCTTAGTGTTGGCCCCAGGAACCACTTAGGCATGTCTAAGTGTAGCACAGAGTACGTGGACTTTGTTGATTTGTTTTGCTAATTCATGGGCTTGTTCCTAATAGTAAGAGAATAAAATCAAAACTTTGCTTTGGAGGAAGTACAGTGAAAACTGACTCATTCCTTGAAAACTTTTGGCTCTGTTTTCCCTAGTATGTTTCACATTTTTGAAGGGGACTTTCAAAGGGAAAAAAAGGAAATCAAGGAGTCTTTGCGAGCAAAGCAAAGAGGGATTTTGACTCATTTGTCTTTTCTTTCCACATTTCGTACAGCTTGTTTTAAGACACCACTAAAGTTGGCCTCACTTTTACAATTACTCTTTCTTTCTTTTTCATCTCTTCAGTTATCTCTCCAGCCCATTACAGTTAGTAGAATTCTTATAATATAGTGTAACCTTGGAGTGAAGTTCGTTCAAAGGAGCTGGAACAGTCAGAAACCTCCTGTGGGGAGCTGGGTTGACAGCGTCCCACACCAAACTGGTTTTTGCAGCCTTGCTGGCATCTCAGTAATCCTAAGTAAACAAATGCTCTGAATGTGGTTATTTCCTCTGCGATATGAGCGCATGACTCAAGTCTAAAGCAGGTTTCAAGAACCTTCTAGGCAAAAGCATCAATTAACAGCATGCTAAGTTCGGTGTTAGTCCAGAACCGACTAAGTTTGCATGGGAGAGCCATAAAAATTGCCAGTGATGGTGGTGGCACATCAAAATGATGACTGGTCGATTGGCTGGCATCCTTGGAGCAAGGTAAGGAAACTGAGGCAGGAAGAGGCCACATGTGCATTCTGGCTCTGGCTCTAAGCTGTGGTGTCTAGACCTTTCTGTACTTCGGATCCCTCCTTTGTCAAATGAGTGATTTGAATGAGGCTTCTCCTAGCTCTGTCCCCAGACTTGGGTGAATTGATTAGGGGTGGGGGAAGGGAGAGGAAAAATACCTTGCCCAGTGCCTGGCATATATTAGGTGTTCAATACTCTTAGCTTTGTTTCTTCCTTCAATTTAGACCTTAACTTGTCATGGAATTAGCTTTGTGTGTGGAGTTTGACCATTATCTGATTGGAATGTTTGTACTTCATTTTTGGTGCCTCCTTTCTCAGCCCAGAGTATGTTGGCAAACACTTGAATTCACCCTATCCTGGGTATTTGAACCTAAGCACATACTTCCGGTCCCTGGGAAACGAGCAAATAAAGTGTTAGGTCATATGTGAAACACCTACCCGCCTTTGGTGCTCCCAGCCGGAGTCCAACCCAGAACAACGAAATCTGACAGGGCCCGGTTTGCCTTTTTAAAGGGCGGCGTGAGCCTGCTCAAAGCCACCCTTGCGGTTTCCGATAGGGAGAATGTTGGCTTAAATTTCTCGAGTTTTCTACACACAAGATAGTGTTAAAACACTTAAGCTCCATGGAGTGACTTAAAAGAGGTGCTGTGTAGGTATCAGCCCTAAACTGCCAAAACTTCCGGGACATCTCTTTGATCTCCAAGTGTAGGTGCTAACCGAATTAATACAGTGTTAACAAGAAGTTTCCCCAGGTCTAAAAGCTCATTCACCAAGGGGATTTTACTCTCCTGCTGCTGTCAGTGGGTGGGAAGGACAAAAAGGAAATTACTTAAAAAAATTTTTTTTTTCTTTTAATGTTTATTTATTTTTGAGAGAGACAGAGACAGAATGCGAGTGGGTTAGGAGCACAGAGAGAGGGAGACACAGAATCCGAAGCAGGCTCCAGGCTCTGAGTTGTCAGCACAGAGCCCGACGCGGGGCTCGAACTCATGAGCTGTGAGATCATGACCTGAGCCGAAGTCGGATGCTCAACCGACTGAGCCACCCGGGCGCCCCAGGAAATTACTTTTGATTACTCTCCCGTTTTCATGGTGCTGTGTGGCTCCAGCCTGACACGTGACAGCTTTTGGATTTTGATTTATTTCTTCCTTGTTGAGATATTTCCTTTCCCTTCCCTTTCCCTTCCCCTTCCCCTTCCCCTTCCCTATTTGAGTATGCAGCATCGTGAAGTGTCGTGTTATTACAAGATACATTCTTTTGGCCGAATGTTGATCTATAGGTTACTGGGAGGTGGGGTAGAAGGATGACTCTGTAGTCTAAGGAATGCCTTGAGAGCTTGAATCACGGTTATGAAACTGCCAAAAGAAACAACTAACGAAATGAATCAGACTTCTGAGCACACAAAAGCGAGAAGAATTCAGGGCAAGTAATGAGCAGCCCCTCCTGCGTTCCCTTTGTGTCCACTTTGAGTTCTAGCAGCAGGAATGAGATTCCTCCACTGGTGCTGGAAATGTGCTCTCTGAACAGATAGGGCGAGTGTTTGAGAGACAAAAACCCTGTGCAGAATTTTCCCCGTATCTATAAAATTGGATACAGCGGGTGGGGATGGTGGCTTGTGTGAGGAGAGAGCGGCTCCCGTGCAATGTGCGGCCTCTGTGGTTATGGCACCCTGAATTTATATTCACGCTCGACGTCGGTAGTCTGTAGATCATAAGTGCATACCATAGCTGGCGTCTCCCAAGTGCGGACTGATGAACGTGGAGAATAAACTCCCAGCCTTGGGCTGTGGAGGCCTGGTGTGTTAGTCGTGTGAAAGGAAGCGAGACTGATTTCTGCCGTAATGAATAGCAGAGATGCATTTAAATAAGAGGATTAATATGTCTGCCTTCTATATGGTGAATAAATTGATTTGGGGATCCTTTGTGGGAAATGGGCCAAGGAGGGTTTGCCCAAGAATCTTTTTTGACCCTCGGCCGATCGCTTCACAGTGGCTCTGCTTAACCATGGAGATGAATTATGAATGTTCGAAGCGGAAGGTGGCAACTCATAACAGCACCTGGATATATATAAGTTTGTATTTGAACATACGCAGGTTTAAGGTTTAGTAGAGAAATGAAGATTTTTCTTTGGGCACCGTTGTGTCTTTGGGCACAGCTAGTCTTCCGTATCCGTGCACACCCCATGCATGTGCATCGAAGGCAAGCGCTTTATCTTTGCACACTTGCTACTGAACAAGTACTTAAGACCTTTAGAAGCAATATTGACCGGCTCTGTCCTGATTTTACCTTTTTTGTAGATTTCGAGGCTACTAACAAGAATCCTTTCGTTCCCTCTGTTTTAGCTCACTCCATCACTTGGCGAGACAAAACCAAGATTTCGACTTTGGAGAGGCCAAACTTAATGAGGAGGAAGAAAAGAAAAAGGAAAAGAAGTTGCTACAAGACTCGATTACAATCCACTGCACCTTGTAAATGCTCTAACTGGACATGAAGGAGGGGGTGGGGGAGGGGGTGGGATTTTCAGTGCAAGTAGCACATGGTTTAAATATGAATGGATGAACCTGTGATCTAGTCCTTGTCTTGTAATTGTGGATTAATGTCAGCGTTAATCAGCCCCTCAAAGGGAGAGAAAAGCCGGGCCTTTTCCCTTGCTGTACCATATTCAGCATTTGATTTCCATGGGCTCCACCATTTATGTGTAAAATTTGAAATGGTTGTCACCTCTCTCCGAGGAGCAAGCTTGAAGCCTCCACACCAGCTGCTGCTGGAGATTGAAAGCCCAACTGTGGGGCCAGGAGGGGAGCTGGCTTGGCTGGCCGCAGAGTGAGGACCCCTGGACTCTCCACTAATCTCTGAGGGGTTGTGCTCCCCAGGAAGGTTCTGAACAATGGGGCCATTGTTGGTAGGCATTTGGTGGATGTTCTTTTCTATTTATAAGTGACTTTAAACTTTCCCTTGGCTGTTAAGAAGTTTGTTATAGATTGAGCTATTTATTGTTTGAGCCTGCATGCTGAAACAGTGCTTAAAATGGTCTTCACGTGTATGGATGTGTGTGGATGGTTGTATGTTTTGCACAATTTTGTGGCTGTTGGTGAAGCGCTTTGCTGCACAAAAATGAAAACTTGGGAGTTACTGTTTGGAGTATAACTGGAGGGTGGGTTGGGAAGGGGGGGGGTTTGTAAATGTCAAGACAGGGAAGGAGTACAAAACAAAAACAAATCACATCGTAGAGGTAGAGGAGGCATGGAGGTCGCTTTTCTTAGACTCACTCACTTTTAATGGTGTTTCGTGGGCCCTACTCATGCTGATGGCTCATGGGGTGAGAGGGAAGGCTTCCTTCTGCCCTGCTCCTTCCCATCCGGTTCACCCACTTCAATCTCAGCTACTGAAATTTGGAAAGGACCAAGTCGCCTCGCGGTTTTTTTTTCTTTGTGTCGTATCCTGAAATCCTGGAAAATGCTATGGCATAGTTTTGTATATAGGGCACAGGTAAAGGCATTGCCCCCGAGTTTATTTATTTCTCTATTTATTACCCTGTGAAAATGCTTTGCCATAACCACAGTTACCAGGAAAAGGCTGAATTGTCAACAGACGTCCGTGAATTCGCTCGCCAGATTCGCTCGACCTGGATGCATTGTTCTCGCTTCTCGCCTTACGACGTCGCAAGCGTTAGAAGTTCTTCAAGACCGCGTTCACGATGGCACGGGGTAGACTTCAGCGCTCACCCTTCGCGAGGTCTCTAAAAGAACTCTTTGGTGTGTAAAAGAGAACATCTGGCAGGGAGACACCAAAGAATGACGAGCAGTGGCCCCCATTGAGAGGTTTTTTCCGGGATAGGCGGGAATCTGTTGTGAATACATTCTTTGCTAGTTCGAGTGTTTGTTTACTAACCGTGTGCCGTGATAGGTATTAGTGCCGGACCCGGCGAGGCGCTTCCTCAGGGGCGTCGGGGGAAGGCCAGGGGTTGCCAGCCAGCACCGCTTTCATCCGTGTTGCTCACGTTACCGTAGTTTAGAAAATAGAGCTTAGGACCGATAACAACCTTTTACATCGTGAGTGTGTTTGCATTGTCTAGTGACAGATCAACCCTTCGCATTTCTCTTTACCTGGATGCTTTAGACTAACTGTCCCTGTCTGTTCGTGCCACGAGTAAGTGGGCTATCGCTGGACCAAAGGCAATGAGCCGTTGGAATAAAAGCATCCCAGTACTTTTCCAGCAGTCAGCCCCTCGCTCCTAGATGTGTTGCAAGCCATGCAAATGTCTAATTGCACCCTGGCAGCAGAGGGGTGGCGTTTATACTGTAGCTCTTACAGCTCTCCGGTTTATGATGCAAATCTGCCGAGATGTGTGTGTGTCACCGCGTGACTTCTGAAAGAGGGATGAATTTTCTGCAGCTGTTTCAAAGTTGTGGTCTGTCCTTGAATCCTCTATTAATTACTGTGTGTGAGCCAGAGGGAGCCGTGGTCAGGGTGGGCCCCCAGCCTGCAGGGAACTTTCTGGACTCCCGCTCTTTGAATTGATGTAGGCATTTGGGCTCACTACTTGACCATTCTCACCCTGTGAAACGTCCCCCACTTTGAAGCAAACACAATTCACAGCACAGTGCACACAAAAACCTTGGCAGAAGACAGAGAAGGTTCTTCTTATTCTGTGGACTGGTTGCTGTGGAAACAGATAACAAAGGGCAGCCTTCCACTTCTGGTATAATTGTGTAGCCCCCTTTTCTCTGGGCTTGACACCTGTCTGAATAAGAGTGATTAGAGCTGAATAATATCCCTCTCTTGGCTGTTGAATATGTGGTTCACGTACAAAACTCCATGTAAGTTGAAGCGAAGTGTTCGTGTTCGTATGTGCTTGGTTGCCACTACTACGTTTTTGAGGTTTCGTAAAACTTGTTATTTTTGTTTTTCACAATGTGAAACTGAAGGTCAAATAAATTATTAGAGTTTTTCTCTTCATTGTGTGTGGGAGTCTTTATTTTAATACAGCAGAACTTAATCTGCGAAAATCTTGTGTCCTTTCTGGCTTAATCAAGATGAGGATCGTTGCGTGTATTTTCTGAAGGCCTTTCTTGCGCCATCTAGTCACGTACAATCAGGAAAGCAGTTTTGCGCATTGAATCATTAAAAATGTTGGCCTTTTCGGATATTTCTTTAAGCGAAGCACACAACACCTCAATTCTGGGTTATTGGTAGCTTAGAATATAAAAAGTCACATACCATGCAATGTTAAGACAGCGTGTGTAATATATAGAAGAAGTGATTTTTTAAATCCAGCTCATGTGGGTTATATTTTGGTTGGAAAACAGAGAGAAGGGGCTGGAGTTCAATCCCCTTTCCATCTGATGTGCCTTAGAAATCATTTAAAGTAAAGTGGGAATATATGCCTATTATTTCCCTGGATTGGCACAGAAAAACACAAGTTTAATCCCTCTGATACACTTAGCTTCCCCCAAGTTTGAAAGCCAGTGTCCCAGCTGGCTCAGTATAAAGACTGAGGAAGACTTTCACCCCCACCTCACGATCACTTCCTGTCACAAGATGCTCCTTTATCACTTGGGCTGGGCTCCTTGCTGTTTTAGTGTGCAGAGCAATGTTGGGCATAATCTTTTTCGGATAGGCAATAAATGCTACCTAATTAGAACTCTAGGAGAGCTCACGAGTAGACAGAATGCAATTATAGCCTTTGGACTTTGACCAAAATGCCAGAGCAGATGCCTTGGGCTTTACAGAAGGATCATCCAGTGCTGTGCTGGGTGAGGCTGGTCTAGTGCCAAGTTTTGGAGGCCTCAGATCCCATGGGCAGGGTGCTGATGACCCATGGAAACCCTGTTGATGACACAATATACAACACCATATGACAGGGAAGAGGGAAAATTTAGCAGCTGGGAGTCGACACGTGGGACTTGGATGTTCAGCAAGAGTCTTGATGTTAATCCTCAGAAAGGTTGAGAATGACTCCTAGGGAGATGATTGGAAATCAACCCTTCATACCCAGCAGTTCTTTTTCTTGATCATCTCAGTGAGGACATGTAGGGAGAGTGGAGTAGAGGAGATACTTCAAATACTTAATTTTTGTTAATTTGGACATTTCATTTCATTCAGACGTTCAGGTCGCCCAAAACAGTGGATGTACTGGTTTGGATCGCCTTCGGTTGCGTGTAATAGGAAAATAGGAATCTGGCGATGATGGTGGCTTAACCGCAGTGGTGAAACTGTTCGGCAGCTGGCAGCCCAGGGCTGTAACGGTGCCGTGCACAAGCCCACGGAGGTCTGGGGCTGCTCCTTCTGCTTTGCCATCTTGGGCATGGACCTGTGGGCCTCAGGATAGCAGCTGTAGCTCATGGCGTCACATGGGCTTTCCAGTCAGCAAAGATGGGGACAGGCTAAGGGAGAGAAGCATGGGCCAGATGAAGTTCTTCTCTTTTCTGGGGACAGTAATGGTTTAACAAAGGACCCACCTAGGAAACTTACAGTTCTCTCTTGTTGGCCAGAACCAGGTCACGTGAACTTCTGAGAAATAAGGGAGACCGAAGAGAGGCGTGCTTTCATTGGAACACATTGTCAGCCCACACAAAAATGTGATTTTGTTAGTGAGGATGAAAGGAAGAATGAATGGATTGGCAACCACCCAAAGAGTCACTTTAAACTGTAGCCTCGTTGATTGATTACGTTGTACTCAGACGACACGAAGGATGTGCTTCAGGTTCTCTCTTAATCCTCACAAAAATGTAGGTAAATCCAGAACTTTCTTAACATCTCTGAACCTCAGCTCCTTCATTTATAAAATAAGGATTAATACTCTCTAATAGGAAGAGTTAATAATTCACAAATTTAAATTAAAAAAAATCTAATGTTAGTTTTGAGAGAGAGGGGCAGAGAGAGAGGGAGACACAGAATCTGGAACAGGCTCCAGGCTCTGAGCTGTCAGCACAGAGCCCAATGCGGGGCTTGAACTCATGAGTTGTGAGATCGTGACCTGAGCCGGAGTCAGACACTTTACCAACTGAGCCACCCAGGCCCCCAATACTTCACAAATTTAAGACAAAGCACTATACTTAGTGCCTGGCATATAGTAGGTTCTTGATGATTTTCAGCCATCGTTTTAATTTTTATTTTTAAAGATTTTATTTTATTTTTAAAGTTGTTTTGGTTTTTGGTTTTGTTTGTTTTGGAGAAAAAGAGAGCCTGAGCAGAGAAGGAGCAGAGAGAGAGCGAGAGAGAGAGAATCCCGAGCAGCCTCTGTGCTGTCAGGACAGGGCCCAACGTGGGGCTCGAACTCGCAAAGTGTGAGCTCATGACCTGAGCCAATGTCAAGAGTTGGACGCTTAACTGACTGAGCCACCCAGCTGTCCCAAAGATTTTATTTATTTATTTATTTTTAACGTTTATTTATTTTTGAGACAGAGAGAGACAGAGCATAAATGGGGGAGGGTCAGAGAGAGAGACACACACAGAATCCGAAACACGCTCCAGGCTCTGAGCAGTCAGCACAGAGCCCGACGCGGGGCTTGAACTCACGGACCGCGAGATCGTGACCTGAGCCGAAGTCGGCCGCTTAACCGACTGAGCCACCCAGGCGCCCCAAGATTTTATTTTTTTAAGTAATCTCTACTCCCAATGTGGGGCTCAAACTCACAACCCTGAGGATCAAAAGTCACACGCTCCTCCGACTGAGCCAGCCAGGCACCCCTCCGTCATCATTTTGAAACACTGCTAGGAGAAATACACCTGCTAAATCTAAATGCTAGTGCCTATTTCATGCAAGAGATTGCGTGAAGGGGTGCGGACCCACCACCTAACTCTGTCCTCACAGCAACCCTGATAGCCAGGCACTATCATTACCCTCACTTTGTAGATGAAGAAACAGGCTTGGAGAGATTATCTAACTTGCCCAAGGGAGTGGTGGAGCCTGGGTTTCAAGGCCTGCTCTCCGACCTGCTCCTCTCCCTCCAGGAATGTGGAGAAGGGATTCACAGGGCTGAGCCCGACTGTAGGAAACTCAGGGCTCCTTGTGTCCCGCACTTCCAGCAAGACTTCAGTTCACAAGAATATCCAAGGGAGCTGCAGCTGGAGAGTCCGGCCCTAAGACACGAGAACTGAAGAAGCACGTGGGAGGACTCTATGTGGTGGTTCGAAATGCCCCTTGACAACATGTTCTGAAGACAAGATTGTGGAGAATTTAAAAATAAATGCCCCCCCCCCCCCGCCCTGGGTGGCTGTTAACATTTGAGAATTTATGGAGCTGTACGCTTATGCCGGGTGTACTTTTCTATTTGTACAACTTTTATTGACTGAGAGGTTGAATATACAATGGACAATAGCCAGACCATAATAGGAAGAGAACTCTGACCCACAAACTGCAACAAGCAGCTCAGGAAACCGTAATCTCTAGCAGCCAGCCTGCAGTTGAAGCCAGACTTGTGGGAAAGTCAGACCACTATCTCTAGCAACTGGTTCAGGAAGCCAAACACCCCGTGTAACAACTGCCTCAAAATGGTGAGGATTCTGGTTGATAATGGATACATTCCCTAATTTGTGTCCTTGCTTCTGATTTAGGACCAGCCAAAGTCAAACAGGCACCCCTGATCATCACCCACTTTTAATCAGCCCACCTACAGCTTCCCCAGGCCACCTGCCTCTGATCAGGGCAGATCCGAAGCCTTCCCTCTCCTCCTCCACTCTAGAGCTTTCTCACTTCTCAGCCAGCCTTTGAGACTCTGCCAGAATGCAACTGACAGCGGCTGACTCTCTTGCCGTAGCAAGCTCTGAATAAATAACCTTTGCCTGCTCTCATTTGGCGGGCCTTTGTTTACTCTCGCAGACAAATGTTTGTTCAATAAAATAATTAAATATTTCAATAAAAAGGTTCACAAAAATGAAGTGGGGATCAACACTGTGAGTTCTGGGCAAACCGGGTTTGCAGAAGGATCCTGTTTTCGTCCTGACAGAATAAAATGAAATGTGCACCATACATATGAGAAAAATGGATTTTGAGTTAATGGGGTTGAGATTAGGGCATCTGGTTGGCCAAAAGGAGAGCAATTGCTTTGTTTGGGAATATTTTGAAAAAAAGTGAGAACACTTAAGTAAGTTTTTATGGCCATATTCGTGGTGCACATGAATGTATGAATAAATGCAAAAATTTAGCAGTTAATTCCTGGTCGTGCCTGTCACAAATCTTAAGTGCTTTGCCTGTCTGACACATACTCAGACAAGCCATCTGTCCCGCATTTGAGTTTAATCGTAGACAATGAATTTTAAAGCTCTGTTATTTGTCAGACATTGGGCCACAAAGTTTAAGACCTAAATTTCAGAGGAAAAAAAAATGTATGCTGAGGCATGACTGTGAATTAAAAGTAATTTGCCAAAGTGAATTATAAATCTACCATAATCTTGTCCAGCTCTGTTTATAGCCCAGCTTGCTTTGTGATTCCCGAGGAACCAAACGAGACAAAGTTTCTGTCTTTCTCTCCCTGGTCCTGTTTCCTTGGCAACCTAATCTTTATCTGAAGAAAGATGGAGGTCTGTGCGGAGGAAAGGCAGTTGGAATTTCAGCAAAGTCACTCACTAATCCTTCTGGTGTGTTATCAAATGATTTGTTTTGTTACAAAAAGTTATTTTACACCCACTTTGTAGATAGTACTGGGAGGTGTTTATTGGATATCCTGTAAAGCCTGAGAGAATGTGTCCATGTAAAGCTGTACCCACAAAGAAGATGAAATCAGCCTCTTGGGGGACACAACTAGGCACCCGCAAAGTGAGAACTGAATGTCTCTTGGGGTGCCTGTCTGGCCATCCATGGAGCTCCAACTCTTGATCCCGGGGTTGTGAGTTCAAGGCCCACGTTAGGCATAGAGATTATTTTAGAAAAATCTCTCTCTCTCTGGTCTCACTCAGCTACCCACATACCTTCTGGCCAAGCACTGATGCCAGGAGAACCATTCTGAGAGAATGAATCTTGGAATTTTGACATCATTTATATTCTCGGGAGGAAAGGAAGGGAGAAAGAGGAAAAAGGTGAAGGACACTGAGGGATAGGCGTCTGGTGGGTCGTGGCCCACTTTACATCCCTTTCCGGCACTTCCTGAGAGTGCACTTGCTGAGGAGATGGATGGGGGTCCACCAACGTGCCCAGGCCCCTTCTGAGGGGGCTGTTAGTCATTCACACGTTTATATAAATCAGGCCAGTTGGAAGGGTGGGTACAGCTTGGGAGTGCTGACAGGCGGCTTCCGGATACCCTAGCAGGGCGCTTGCCTGAGTGGGATTCAGACACTATGGCACCCCCAGGGGGAACACCAGGAGGTAGGAAGCCTGGAGGTGTAGTAGTAGCAGGTGGGAGAAGAATGAGAAAGGCAAAATTTTACTTCCAAATATTATGGTTAGAGAGGAAGGGCGGATGACTATGTAGGACCCAGAAGATTTTTAGGGCCATGGAACTACTCTGTATGAGACTACAAAGGTGACTGCTTGCCATTACACATTTGTCAAAACCCATAGAATGTGCATCGCCAGGAGTGAATCCTAACGCAAACTATGGATGTCGGGTGGTAAGGATGTGTAAGTAGAGGTGTTTTGGGCGGTGCCAGATGTTGGTAGGGGGGAGGTTGTGTGTGTGCCTGAGGGGGTCGCTCTACCCTTTCCTCTCAACTTTGCTGTGAACCTAAACCTGTTCTAAAAAATGTTTATTAAATGCCAAAAAAAAAAATTACCTTAGAAGCAAAGGAGTCTTTCTGGGGTGTGCAGTACATTGTTTCATCAAGCATACAATATATATTTTTAAAAATGTCATTGTGAATGGATTCCAAGTACTGGAACAAGAAAAAAACTCTTCTTCCCATTCCTGTGTCTGTTTTCCCAGGACCCGGAACCAGGCCGACACTAGTAGAGGCCCAGGAAATGGCATCACGATGGCTAATCATGACCCAACCCCAAATGATTTCATGGCCGATAGGCTATGTGTCCCACCTTCTGAATTGGCAACTTACAACTCACACTATCAGAACCGACTCACCCATAACTTAACGACAGCCTATATTTTGGCAAATACCTGTATATGAATATCTGCACTCACTGTGTAAATGCTGATTCAGGGATTTTATTTCTGCAAGGGTTTCTCTCTGCAATACTTGGCAGTCAAAATTTAATTACTATAATATATTTTCATTTTCCTTTTCAGGTATTTCTCTGGAGCAGAAGACTAATTTTGTAAAACGGCTGAGTGGGTGTGCAAATGCCCATGTGTGGCTAGAAATTCATTTCTTCATTTGTTGCTTTATTTGCTGGGGAAAAGAAAATTAATGCCATTTACTGGAAGTGTAGAAATGTTCAAAGAGATAGACTAAACTATTTGGGCAGAACAATGGGTGTTTCAAAAAGTTTTACTAGAGTTGATTAAAGATGTCTGGGAGGGGAACAGAGTGTTTCTCTTGGATGACAGGAGCTTGGCCTTGATGGCCAGTGTTAGGGCAGAACTCCTTGAGCTTTCTATGAAGAGGCACCTGTCAGCCTTGGTATCCCTAAGGGTGGAGAAGTTTGTGGGGAGGAATTTTGTAGGGCAGTGACTGCCTATACAGTCTCTAAATGGCACTCACCGCTTCTTCTGACCTTCAAGAATCATGAGAAAGGCAGAGAACCATGATATCTTGACGTCTCTTGGTTGGCTCTGCTTGTGCTCTGACATGCAACGTTGAGTGTGTCACTCAAGGTGATAGGTGTCATTAGTAGATCTTGTCTAGCCTCTGACAACAAGGGATGGGCATGACTCCTTCCTACACATCACTGAGAGCGTAGGAGCTCTCAGAACCAGAGAGGAAAGAACCATGAGGTGGGAAGGTGTTGCCATAATTGCACCTGGAAGCCGGCGCCAGGCATTGGCTCTTAGTGGGGAGCAGAGAGGGGAGAATCTGAGACAGAGATCTGGGCATCTCTCCTCTCTCCAGGTTGGCTTACGCACCAACAGCTCTTGTTCGCGGGTGGGTGTGGAAAGGCATGAGAGAGTCTATGACGTGCACAGCCCTAGACTCTGTAATCTGCGGCACTGAACAGAACCTGCCAGAATAAGGTAAGAGAGATGACAGGTGGAGCAGCTCCTGCCCGACACAGAAGGCCCCCCCCACCCATGGGGAAACATGAGTGTTTACAAGAATGCTCTGCATCCTTCTTCCGTCAGGTCCCAGGGGTCCCCCTGCACTGTGGTCTGAATGCTCTCCCTGGTCCTTTCTCCTTATTCTGCAAGTTCTTTCTCTCTAGACATCTCTTGCTGGTCTATTCCTGTCTTGACATCTGCCCTTGAAGATCCAAATGAACTCAAGAGGGTTCTAATTGAAGACTAAGATCGAATCCGCCCCCCCCCCAACCCCCATCATCTTGTCCTCTGGCCCTATGATTTCATGTGGGCAGGGCATGTGTAGGAAGGTGACAGAAGTTGTTTTTACAAGGGATGCCATCACCCCAGTGGCCCAGCTTTTAGCATCTTACTTAAAAAGGGCCAGTTTCTTCACTTTCTTTTTTATATTTGGGGAGATGACTAAATGTTTTTGAAAATTTCTTAGCATTTGGCAATAATCTGCCTGAGCATAGTGATATGATTGCTCTGTTCACAACTAAGCTGCAATTTTAGGCAGAATTTTCAGAGCATCTCAGCATCTAACAACTCACGAAAGCTTGACAGTAATTTCGGGACACATAACATCTGCTCATTTCATTTTGTTACAAGTCACCTGGGCAAAAACTTCCTCACTCTGGTCTGTAAATGAGCTAATATCCAGTTAGAACATTCTGGTTAATAGCAGTAGCAATCTTCCCTGAGCCATGTATAACGAAGCCTTAAAGGTAATGGCACTTCTCTGTGTTAACAAAACAAAACCATTATTTTTCTTTGTAGCTCAGATGGGCTATTTGCTAATGTCTTACTAGTTCTAAAAGCTTATTCTCTGAGGAGGGAGCAGTCTTGGTTTCTTTGAGTACAAACTACTCCTTTTATCTGTGAATTTTGAGCAAATGGATTTGGGATCCATTTAATGGGCATTTTGTTTTATTTTATTTATTTTTATTTTTTAGAGTGAGAGAGAGAGAACACGAGCAGGGAAGAAGGGCAAAGGGCGGGGGGGATGAGGGAGGGGGGATCCCAAGCAGTCTCCATGCCTAGCACGGAGCCCAATCCCACAACCCCGGGATCATGACCTGAGCTGAAAATCAAGAGCTGGACGCTCAACTAACTGAGCCACCCAGGTGCCCCTAATGCTCATTTTAAAATAATGCGGTGCTATACTAACACTATAGCCTCATACTTTCTGATCATTTTTTAAAGTATGACTACTGCATCTATTTGAGATTTTCCAAAGGGGGGGGGTCTTTGAGTATTGTTATTAAATAGATGCCAAGTGCACGGAGCTCCATAGTTATTTCTTCTCCCATTTGCCACCACCCCCACCTCCCCCCTGCCCCCCCCCACCCCAGATGGCTATAATGTCACTCAAGAGAAGTGTATCGATTGAATGCGTTTGCAAGGACCTTGCTGCTTTGGAAGGAGCAGGAAGCCCACATTGGTCATCTTCAGTTTATTACATAACCTGGCCACACGGCAAGTGTCTTTCTTCAAGGTCGGCTTTCTGTTGCTGGTGTGCGGTTTTAGAGGATGACCAGAGTACAGAGCCCTGGAGAAGACTGCAATTGATGCCAGGCTCTTGGGGCCGTCAACCACGGCCAGAAAAGAGCCTATCAGCCGCCATTGCAGGCTGCAGTCCCCATCCTGCTTCTGGGTCCTTTGGCCAAACTGGAGACGGCAGGAAATCATTGAGAGTTGGGCGCCTGGGTGGCTCAGTGGGCTGAACATCTGACTTTGGCTCAGGTCATGATCTCGGGGTTTGTGGGTATGAGCCCTGCATCGGGGTCTGTACTGACAGCTTACAGCTTGGAGCCTGCTTCGGATTCTGTGTGTGTGTGTATGTGTGTGTGTGTGTCTCTGCCCCACCCCTGCACACACTCTGTCTCTCTCTCTCAAAAATAAATACACACTACAAATTTTTTTTAATTAAAAAAAAAAAAAAAAAAGGAAATGACCAAAAGTCATCTGAGCTGGGGCCTAACCAAAAACTTGAAAGTTCCTTTTTAGTGCTCCATGCACGTTTCCTCTGCACCTGTGCTTTACCCCAGAGACGAAGCTCTCAGGATATCATGGGCTCAGAGCGGATCATCAGTCCAGGGCTAGAAGCTGACCTTGAATCTGGACTCTGGGCCTGTGCTTAATTCTCTGCAGTGGCAATGAAAGCTCATTAAAAAGCTGACACATTGTTTTCAGCCTTGAGCTCATCTCTGTGATTCACTTCAATGTCTTAAGGAAGGAGAAGAAACCAAATTAGTCACAGGAAAAAAAAAGAAAGAAAGAAAGAAACATTTGGGGCCTCCTTTTTTATGTCATAAAGTTATTTGTAATTGGAGAGTTATTAACTGATCCCACTAAGAGCCCCTTCTGTTGAAATGTTAACAGCAGGAGACAAGTTAAACCTACCCGGAACGCTGTCCTTCACCCACTTGAAGTGTTACTGAAGAACTAAAATAGAATCACAGACAGTCACACGCCTTGCTGCAAATTCATCCTTAGAATTTAGCTGAAGGAGGAATGACAGATGATGAAGAAGTGTTTTAAATGCGGAAGAAGTTGACTGGAGAGCTTTCATGTTTCAGCTTGATAAAAATAATTTCAAACTTCTTTTTTTTTTTTTTTTTACCAGAATTAAAATATCTGAATAACTCGGGCTAGTCCCTTTATACTGCAGTGCATAAAACCAGATCGATTTAAATAGCAATAAACAGCCAGTTGTTATTTAACTTGATAATCATAATTCCAGATGGGAATAATTTTCCGGGGAATTTGAAGAAATATTTTTTGAGGTGAGGTTTGGGGCTTTATGTGGCACCTGTGATGGCAGAGTCCCCAGAAATGCGCCAAAGGCCCAAAGGAAAAGGTAGGTGCTTGTCAGAAGTAACCGCCCAGATTTTGGAAAGTAAGTGTCAAGATAGATTCTCAGTGAAGCCAATTATTATGTAACAAATTTTTGAAAGCCTGTAAGAATGACATA
Source organism: Panthera leo (assembly GCF_018350215.1). Taxonomy (NCBI): domain Eukaryota; kingdom Metazoa; phylum Chordata; class Mammalia; order Carnivora; family Felidae; genus Panthera; species Panthera leo. Next base: position 138,909,473 of record NC_056679.1, on the reverse strand, counting down.
TGTTTAAAAGCTGATGAGCAAGAATTGTTTAAATTTGAGACCCGGCTTTCCACGGAGAGGGTGTTAACCTGGATGGGTGCAGTTTTACTCTGGCCCCTAAAATGGGGTGGCCCAGATATAGTTGATCCCTAATACCACACGTGCCTGGTTTCTGATGAATCTGGCGTAGGGACAGAGCAGGCAGGAGCAATCATACTATCCTTATTAATCTGCAACTTGTATTTTTTCTCTTCGTATACCATTCAGTTTTTCCTATGCAAATATTCTCTGAATCTTGTTCTCTTTTCCTCTGGAAGGGGGTTGGATATCTGGACATTAGGAATAAGCAGGCCCTCTGGCCTACCCTGTCTTACTCGCTCCGCAGACATATCCAACCGGAAACAGTCTTCGTTTTTTCCTATTTCACATTCCATTGGCCTCCTCAATCCAAGCTGCCCAGTAAACACTTGTACTTGACGTCTAACTGCCTTTTTTGGGTCCTTTGCCAGTTTGGATCTGAGTTCCAAACATATTTGAATGGATGCAATCAGCAAACATATTCTCAGTGGCTTGGCTATGGATAGAACTTCCTAACGCTAACTGTCATAAAGTTTATTTTTCAGAAGCGCAGTCTGTTGGCAAAGTGCTCAGACCTCCAAACCGCTTTAGTTGATGCCTTTGCGATACATGTGATACCGCCGTTGTGGTTGGTGGCCTTGGCGCTGTTCAGCCTCTCACAGTGATGTGCCAGGACCTCTGTCCATCGCCGCTGCCACGGCTGTAAGATGTTCAGTCAAGAACTGATGCATTGAGCAGCGGAGCAGGTGCACAGCAGAACAGTATGGCGATGATACGTGGGAGAGAAGAAAATGGACGTGCAAAACATTTGCCCAGGTTAACCGGTAGACCTTACCTATCTTCCTGCCTTTAACAGCAACATGAATTTTTTTTATTAAAAACAGTGACGTGATGAACACACAGAGGTGCCATTGATTTTTTAACTCTATTTTTAGCTTTGAATGAAGTGACTGCAATAAAAATGTACACCTTTGTTTACTGAGGAAATGGAAGTTGAATGAATAAAAACCTTTCTTTCTTGGGGCGCCTGGGTGGCTCAGTCGGTTAAGCGTCTGACCTCAGCTCAGGTCATGATCTTGCGGCTTGTGGGTTCGAGCCCTGCATCAGGCTCTGGGCTGACAGCTCAGAGTCTGGAGCCTGCTTCAAATTCTGTGTCTTCTTCTCTCTCTGCCCCTCCCTGCTCATGTGCCGTCTCTTTCTTTATCAAAACAAAAACAAAAACAAAAACAAAAACAAAAACAAAAACAAAACCCCTTTCTTTCTTAAACTGATGTCTTCTTTCTTGGGGACTAGAGCTTTTTGTTTTGTTTTGTTTTGTTTTTAAATTTTAATTGCAGCAGGGCGTCCCTAAATCATGAGAGTAGGAAAAGTATCATGGATGCCATAGCAGGGACACCTGACTTAATCTTATTTTCCTAGCTTGCAATGACACCAACCCATGTCACTAGCTGCAGAATGTGTTCAATTATGTGGTGTCTTTAATCTGGAATGTCTCCATGCTTGGAAAACATCATTGCTTTAATTATCACCACACCCCTAGGAGGAACCATAGGTGGAAACTCTGACCAGCATCCCGGTATTACAGGTGAAGGAGTGAAGGAAGGGCTGCTGAATGGCTAGACAGACAGCCTTGAAGGCCTGGGGGCGGCAAGCATACCGGCACCGAGGCGCTGAGTTCAAACTCACAGGTCATTACGCTGGTCTGTAATGACCAGTGTCCATTGACTGAGATAGGTGATGACCCTGAGGCACGCTGAAGTGGTATATCAGCAATGGATTTGAATGGCGTCAAGAACCAGGTAGCTAATCCTCATGCTGGCTTTACTGAGTGTAAAAAAACACCACTTTCCAGGCATATGGGAGGACTAAGTACCTTCAGAGGATTTTGAATCACTAGTTCGGGGCAGCCTGGCCAGACAGTTAGATCTGAGGGACAAAGTAATGCTCACTGGTCTTGCCTTCGGATTGTCCTCTTCTGTAGTCCTTCAGGGCAACAAAAGCGCGTGTGCGCGCTCTCTCTCTCTCTCCCTATGTCTCTCTCACTCTCTCTCACCACCACCACCCCCACCCGCCCCCTGCACCCTCCAGCTCTATTCTGGCTGTGTGAATCTTTTTCAGTTGACAGTTAAGGAGAACTACGATATCATGATATTAAGAATTAAAACCATATTTCCTCTAAAAAAAAAAAATCTCAAAGGAGAAAATGCCCGGGGCTATGGACCCAGATTGTTGTCTTTCTGGGCAGCTGGTGCATCTCAGAGCTAAAGATGCACATAGCCATTTGGAGGTGAGGCATCAGGACAGCGGGGTTCTGTCTGTGTCTCACATTTCGCGAGTATTTACCGAGGGACACCTGGTATGGCATGGTGTGGCGGGAGGACAATGTGGCAGAAAGGACTGATGAGCAGGGATGCTGTATACAGGACCAGAATTTTATTCACACGTGTGAGAAACAGTCACACGAGGTGTCATTCTGAGTCTTCGGTACTGGGAGCCCTTGAGCAAGCAGTGTCTCTGCCCTCCAGGCGAGAGTCCAACCACAGGCAGTGCCCCCCACCCTTTTTAAAAAAATTATAAATATTGTATCATTTTCCTCTTTACTCTCCTAAATTTAAATTGCCAGATGACCTACCGCCCAGGGGCCAATAACCGTTACAGTGTTCTGTGTCAGGTTCCCCCGGGGGGAAACAGAAACTGAGACGGCATTAGGAGGCAAGAAGTATATCAGACGTACTCTCAGGACCAATGCGAGAAGGAGAGGGAGGGAAGCAGGACCGGGCTGAGGCAGAGGTTGGGCTGTGCTTTGAGGCAGTCTCCCAAGTGACTCAGCAGATCTCACAGGGATCTCTGGAGCTGGGGTGATTCTGAAGAATTGTTCCCAGCCAGTGCCTTCCCACCACCCACCTCCCTTCAGTGACAGTCAATGGGTGCGGGCGGCTCCCAGAGAGCAGTCAGCAAACCGGAGACCAGAGCGGTGGCTGGGAAGGGCGGTGGCACTCAGCTATGGGCTGCCAGAGGTCACAGCTGGAGCAGCTGTGGGAGCCCTGATGCGGGGACCTAGGAAGGGGCCCCAGGGCCCAGCACAAACTGTAATAGAAAGGGGGGCACCTGGGTGGCTCAGTCGGTTGAGCGTCCGACTTCGGCCCAGGTCATGATCTCGCGGTCCGTGGGTTCAAGCCCCGCATCAGGCTCTGTGCTGACAGCTCGGAGCCCGGAGCCTGTTTCGGATTCTGTGTCTCCCTCTGTCTCTGACCCTCCCCTGTTCATTCTCTGTCTCTCTCTGTCTCAAAAATAAATAAACATTAAAAAAAAAAAATTAAAAAAAAAAAAGAAAGGAAATATAATAGGAAAGTAATTCATAATAAAAGCATGTGTATTTCCGGCAGGACAAAACTGAAAGATATTATGAAGTGGTTTGATACTTACAACTATTTGTAACCAAGTAGTCGGGGCTTAAGAGAAGGTAATAATACTCAACTGAATGTTGTCAACACTTTGTATTGAGCATTTTGAAATAAGGGCTAGGTAAGCGTATGTGCATCTATACTCGAATGTGACAGTTACATCTGCAAACTGATACATTGTCATTGGATGTAAATGTCAGACGTTTACTGAAAAGATGATCAGTTCTTGGTAAAATTCCACACAGAGCAAGTATCTGCACACAGAGGTTGCATTCTTGGAAAATTCAATGTATATTAAATCTGTGAAAAAATATTTTGTTATAGATGTTAAATGGAGTTAGATATGAGGCTCAGCTAATTTTATCACGTTTTCCACTTACATAAGCAGATATTATTTGAAGTTTGGGATGGATACGGGAAGATTCCTCGCCATGGGGACCAGATCCCACACTTGGTGGTGTTTACCACCTCTAGCCACACACACTAAATGCTAATGGTGCCTCCCAACTCATGTGACAATCAAAAATAGTCTCACAGGGGCGCCTGGGTGGCTCAGTCGGTTAAGCGGCCGACTTCAGCTCAGGTCATGATCTCGCGGTCCGTGAGTTCGAGCCCCGCGTCGGGCTCTGTGCTGACAGCTCGGAGCCTGGAGCCTGCTTCCGATTCTGTGTCTCCCTCTCTCTGACCCTCCCCTGTTCATGCTCTGTCTCTCCCTGTCTCAAAAATAAAATAAAATAAAATAAAAATAATCTCACAAATTTCCCTATTTCTCTAAGGAGTAATATCCCTTCCTTTGAGAACTCAGTTAGTTACTCCTCTGCTTCTAGCCTAAACAGAATGGTCTTCCCTTCTGTTTAGGTGTTTTAAAGATGTCTTAAAGCAAGAGCTCTGGCAAGCTCTGTTAGGTCCCAATTTCAACAAAGCAGTCCAAATTAAAGAGACTGCACAGCTATGCGCACACATGGTCAAGAACGAAGTCACACGTGGGATCCCACAGCCTTGAGTGCTGGTCCTCTGGCTCTCCCATAAATCCTGGGAGGTCACCCTCCAGTGTTTGATTGTCAAAGCCACAATCTAGTTTATCTAGAACTGACTGATCAGCATCCGGGAAGGGTTGTGGGCATCCTGGGTTTTCTTTACTTAGTCAGACTTTCACTGCCCACTGAGTTTCCTCAGTGGCTTCTTGCTTTGGCAAAGCTGAATTTTAGGAGAAGACCGCAGATTCATGGGCGGGGGGGGGGGGTGGGGTGAGCGGGATGTAATCTATCATACCTGCTTACATACAAGCCAGGGAAATGGTTGTTTTCTCACAAGCTTGATTTCACCCTTAGTGGGGCAGACTCTGTACTCCTTTCCTCCTACATCAAATAGTTGGCCCCAGCAAACACAACAAGAGTAGCCCGCCCAAGGGAAATTGAGAAGAATGGTAGGACGAGGACCAAGGAAATGGAATTTGAGATAAGGAGAAAGATTTCCCAGCTGATTTGAAATAGAAGAGGCAGCCACACCAACCGGGAAATCGAAAAGGAAAGTCTTGGATATGAATTATCTTGCAAGGGATGTTTTATGCTAATTCAGATGTTAGGATTTAATTGTAAAGCAGCAAAACTGCTGACGCTAGTGATGGTTCAGTCTGTATGAAGAATTACAAGAGTCTGGAAATGACTGCCCAAGACTTAGAGTAATTTGCATCCATAGGAGTCCATGCTAAGGAGATGGACGTGTTTTATCCGTGCACCTGAATAACATACAGACAAGTGTTAGTCATTTGTTTATGAATATTTTCCATTACCACTCCTCTCTCAACATGTGGCAAACATTTATTATTTCCTTCTGTCCCCTCTTTGGTGGGCTGTTGGAAACAGCTGGCACATATCTTTTGATAATTTTGCTGATGACTTTTCTGATGCACTGGGTTTCTTCTCGTGAGAGAAGAAATTATTGATCTTCCCGAGACATTAGTTCATTGCTGCCGAGAGGTCCAGGAGTGTTTTTTAAATGAATAATCAATCATGCTGCTGATTCTACCTCAAAATGTGGGTATCTTAGGAATTTCTGAACAAATGCATATTGACATAAGTGCCGTTCTACACTCAAAGGACTACAGTGTGATAATTTCCTAAATCGTGGTATTACACCTTCGTGGACTTGAATAGTTCACATTTCATTAGAAAAAGTAGTGCTGAAAATTGTGTGCATGCAGTTAACTGTAGCAAATCCTTGTTAACTCTGATATGATGCAGACTAATTTCAGTTTTATTCTGGTTTTATGCAACTTATCTTAGTTTTTTTTTTTTTTAAGTAATACAAGCAATTCTGAGTATTTGGATCTCAAGTTCTTAGATTCTTGGGAATATGGACTGAAACAGACAGATGCATCATGGCAATCCTGTAGTCCTTGAGATGAGTGAAACTTTACCATTGGAACCCTCTCAAAGTAGATTAAATCAAAATAGGTCAATAAGAGTTATAATCAACCGGGGTGATCTCATTGATGGTAAAATGAAGGAGACTCAGAAACTAATTCCAAAGGCAATTACAAGTGAAGATTTCTAAAAAGATATTCTCCATGAAATCAATACACAACCTTCCAAATTGTTATTTTTTAAAAATTACATGCTTGCTTTTTTTTTTAAAAATAAAAGTTTCTCATTACCTAGTATTTTTATTTGACATTCAATTCTCAATTTTCTCTGTTTCTAAGGATAAGGATATCATGCATAATTGGTACCTGTAACTTAAATATTTTACTGAACTGGTGACTAAAACAAAAGAGTGAATTAAATTTTATCCATTTTTCTGCCTGTACATTGTACATGAGTATAAAAATATATATTCACTTATACACATACATGTATTTTTTAAAGGTGAGAAGGCAAGCTGTAAGAATATAAGAAAAGGCATAAGCCTAGTAAAATGTACATTGTATAGTCTGTCTCAGAGTAGTTGAGTTAATCTGAAATAAAAAGGAGCTGTGTTTAAATAGTGTCTCAAATGAAATCATATTATGTATTATGGTTCAGAATTAACAGCAAAAAAAAAAAAAAGAAAAAATAGAAAAGATTATTATGCTTAGATTTTTAAGGCAAACACTGAGTGATTTTTTTCCTCAAAAGCATAAAACAGAGATAATTGAAAATGGACAAAGAACATGAATAGACAGTCTATCAAAGAGAAAATAAAACTAATAAAAAACATGGGAGGGCGCCTGGGTGGCTCAGTCAGTTAAGCATCTGACTCTCAATTTCAGCTCAGGTCATGATCTCACAGTCTGGGTTCAAGCCCCATACGGGGCTCTGCGCTGACAGCACAGAGCCTGATTGGGATTCTCTCCCTCTCTCTCTGCCCCTCCCTTGCTTTCTCCTTCTCTCTCTCTCACAATCAAAATAAATAAATAAACCTAATTTTTTTTTTTGCCTAACAAATTAGTAAAAGTTAAGACAGAGAGAAAGAGAGAGAACTGACAAAACTATGATAGAACAAGTACTTTCATACATTGTCAATGGCAGCATAATTAGACACAATATTTCAAGACACAATCTAGACTATCTATTTCAGGATCCTTAAAAGGCTGACGCCTTTGGGGTGCTTGGGTGGCTGAGTCGGTTAAGGGTCCGACTCTGCACCCAGCTCACGTCTTGATCTCAGTGTTGTGACCTCAAGCGCTGTACTGGGCTCTGTGCTGGGCGTGAAGCCTACTTAAAAAAACAAAGGGGGCGCCTGGGTGGCTCAGTCGGTTAAGCGGCCGACTTCAGCTCAGGTCATGATCTCGTGGTCCGTGAGTTCGAGCCCCGCGTCGGGCTCTGTGCTGACAGCTCAGAGCCTGGAGCCTGTTTCAGATTCTGTGTCTCCCTCTCTCTGACCCTTCCCTGTTCATGCTCTGTCTCTCCCTGTCTCAAAAATAAATAAACGTTAAAAAAAAAAAAGAAAAAAAGGCTGATACCTTGGACCCAGTTATGCCACATCCAAGTGTCCTTACTGTGGAAGGACTTAGTGAGAAAGATTCAGGTTACAACGAACGCTCCCCAAGCCCCGATTGTCCAGTGACAGACTGGTGGACAGTGAACAAGGGCCTATCAACTTGATGGAATGCTGCAGAGCCATTAAATGGAACGTTTACAAAAGATACGTCATAAAGAAGAAGATGTTTATGGTAGGATGTTAAGTAAAAATAAAACAGCTCTCACGGGGATGAAGGGTATATCGTAGGGGATACAGTCAGCAGGACTGTGATCATGGGTGACGACAGACAGTAGCTCTACTGGGGGAGAGCAGAGCACGATGTACAGAGACGTCGAATCACTGGGTTGTGCACCTGACAGTAATGTAACATTGTGTGTCAATAGTACTTCAGTAAAGAAATAAAAAGAAAACAGTTCTCAGAGTCATACATGGAGTGTTAGTTACATTAAGAAGAAGAAGCGAAACTCAAAGATGACGGATAAGACAAATGGCTGAAAATAAATAAATCCAAATAGAAACTCTGGTTTTATTTGGATGATGATGTAGCCCATGTATCATGTGTTTCCTTTTTTCCTACTTTTCCAAGCGTCTTTTGAAAATAACAACAACAAGAACAAAACTGGGGCGTCTGGGTGGCTCAGTTGGTTAAGCGTCTGACTTCCGCTCGGGTCATGATGTCGTGGTTCGTGAGTTCAGGCCCCATGTCAGGCTCTGTGCTGACAGCTCGGAGCCTGGAGCCTGCTTCGGATTCTGTGTCTCCCTCTGTCTCTGCCTCTCCCCTGCTCATGCTCATTCGGTCTGTCTCTGTCTCTGTCTCAAAAATAAACATTAAAAAAAACCCCTATTTCAAAAATCATAAATTTAAAAACTTAATAACGTGTTACAATTATACGCTAAGAGAAGTAGTTAGGGAGGCTCCTATCCTGGTGTCAGATGGCAAATCTTACCAGGTGAGTTTTCAAAAAATTCTGGATGGCGACATGGTTTAAGCTGTGTCATGACTCTAAAACGTGAGACATAAAAGTGCCAATTATCTAGCTATTATCTGCATACATGAACTTCCAAGGACGGGACTAGCTGAAACGGTTCTGGGAAACCACCATTCTATGAACCTGTGCTGTGTGAGCTCAGTCTGACTCTGTCCTGTCCGCACACCCCGCCCCCCTTCTCTGGCCTGTCCGCGCGTCCCCTTCTCTTTACTGGGGAAGCCAGACTCCTGGATACTTCCGCAGAATGAATGCTAGAACAAGCCACTCCTAAGCCATTCTGCGTTTTAGTTTCTAGTGACTCACTATTGCCTGTCTACAGAAAGGCCCAGGGTCACCAGGTCTGATATTTCTTGTTCTTTTAGAATTATGCCTGCAGCCCCCAGTAACATCAGGAGTTATAACTAGAAAACTAAAAATGTCTTAGCTACAACAAGCAAACGGGGCTGGGGATCTTGATGGCTTGGAGGGAGAGGGGCGCTTCAAAGAAAGGCATTAATAGCTCTGGAAACTCCTTTTGCATTGTTTGCTGTAGAAAAGACTGGCTTTGCTCTTTCCCCCTTTTCTGAGCTGATCATACTCCTCGTCTTTAAGGTCTCAAATTTAGCATCGCTTCTTCATAGATGCCTTCCTTGGCGCCAAAACCTGGGAGAGACACTGTAGGCTTCATAGCGCACCACCCTCCCTTTCCTAGAACTTACAAGGAGTACTTGTAAGTATTAGTTAATCCTTCTTTCCTGCTGGACTCTGAGTCCATGAGAGCAGGAACCTTATCTATTCTGTTTATCGTCATGTCCCCAATGCCAAGAACAGGAGCCTGGTATGCACTGGGTGCTGAATAAATATTAGTTTAATGAATGTATTTTCCGGTGTGGTCTACTAAGGTAGAGAAAGAATGGTTGGCACAGAACCAAACAGTGGTGGAGTTGGAGGCATAAATACTAAAAGCCTTACTATTTTTTTTAAACAAGTATAAACATATACATAAATAATATCCTATCATTGCTCTAGTATTGAATTCAAGAAGATTGGCTTTGGCTTCTGTCTCTGAAAGCGATGAACACAGTTTGTCTGGTTCCTCCACTGTGAGAGGAGCAGGCATTTGGTACTCCTCCAAAATTTAGGCTATCTACTCCTTAGATACCTTTACCCACTTGAGCACGACTTTTATGTAAATAAAGTTTAGCACAACTGGAGAAATGCAGTGTGGCAAGGCGAGTTGTGAATCCAGAGACCCCCTAAGTCCCTCTTTCCTGGAGTTCAAGATAAATCGCTCCACTTAGCATATCTGTTGTTTGCAGCCTCTACTTCCTTGCCTTTTTGTAAAAGCAAAATTCTTGGAATTTATCTTACAAGCGCAAATCACCTGTAATTCTTTGCACTTAGTAGCTATTGAGCATGTAACTACAGAGCTTAACAATTACCATATACTGTAATCATGCAAAGATTTTAATCTTTCAAATTAGATCTCACCTCCACACTGGGAGAGGAAAGGAAATTTACAGGATCATTAGCTCATGGGCTAGTTGGCACCTCTAGCAATGTCAGGAAGTCATATGCATGAATGGTCTTAAGGTATTATTTATTTTTTATTAAGTGCCTTGCATTAAAACTGCCGTGCATGCTCTGTATTGAAGAAACTGGAGAAAAATCCTTTTTGCAAGGGAAGGTAGCCCTTGCTCGATAACAAAACTTGAGCGGAGGATGGCATATTTTGTAGAGGCATATTCTGCTGCCCTCCGGGGTGAATACTTAGACGTTCGCGTGTAACAAGGGAACCGAGTCAGATGTTAGAACAGGAATGCCAAAAAAAAAAAAAAAAAAAAAAAAAAAAAGCTTGTGCTTAGTCTTTACGAGCTGGTTTCACACCAAATTTGGGAAAGAGAGTTTTGAGCTACAGAGCTACCTCTTCTTACCCCAAACCCCAAACCAGAGCCTGCTCCAACCTGCTCTCTGGAGCAGATTGTGTACATGTGTTCCCACCTCCACATTCAGTGATGCCACATTCATAACTTGCAGTCAGCCATAGGGGTACTCATTACACCATGACAATTGCCAATGTGCAAACCAGGGCTCCATCCACCAGACTGGCTGGTACACATTTACCAGTATATCGCTTTCCCAAGCCTACCTCTAGGAGAGAGGAGGGATGGGCAAGGAAGAGAGGGAGGGAGAAAGATTTGGGAAGAAATACACACACACACACACACACACACACACACACACACACACACAGACATTGTAAGGCAACCAGTAGAAAAGTCCCTGACCTAGAGCAGATGTCCAGTAAATTCAAATACCTCCCTCCCTTTAGCAACAGACAAGAGGAGTGAGACCACAGAGCCAGTATGGCAGCACATGGAGATGCGTGTGTGGAGGACATCATGCCAGTTGGGTCTACTGGCTGTGATACATGTGGCATTTTTCAGAGGTTGATCTATGAGAGTGAGGAGGCTGGAGGGGAACATGGCCAGGAAAACGTGGGTGAGTTGAAAAGAGGCAGATCGCGCTCAGCATCAACCCCTGAGAGCAGGAGTGGGGAGCAGAGAGATCTTGGGGGAATTTATTAAGTACACAGGGAGCGTTGGGACTGAATTCAGGGCTTTGGGAGGGTTTGGAGCAGTTTCTTTTCCAGAGACATAAAAATGAAAGGCATTGAACTTGGTATTTTTTCAACTTTTCAATCTAATGAAGTCAGAAGCCACCTTTATGCATGTATTCACTTATATGATAAAGGGAATCATTTTTGCTATTCAAAAAGTGCTAATGAGAACTTACATGACCTGTCCTAGACCTCATACTGCAGAGTTTCAGGACAAGGATCAAACATAAGCCTCATTTCCAAAGGTTTTATAATCTCTTTAGGACAAAGCTAACCCACAGAATACGGTAAGATAAAAATTAACTGCTGGGCAGTTTTATGCTTGTTAAAAAGATTCCAGTAGGGTTGAGAGAAGGCAGGGTGCGCCGTGGGTAGATAATTCTTCGAGACAATGATAACAGAGCTTTTCTGAGCTTCTGTGCCTGCTGATATATTTCTCTATATCATTATGAGCTCCATTACAATCAGCAGTCAAATTATAGTACCGCTAATAGAGATCCATAATAATAAATTCTTTACGATGGTTATAGACTCACTCAGCCTTAGAGCTACACTCCAAAGTAGGATGATTGCCAAGTGTTTTTAGATCCCTGCTTTATACTCACTGAGAGAGTCAAATTCAATACCTCGTCTCCAGCTTTTTATCGTGTCAGTAGCAGAACCGGGAAAAACAAAACAAAACAAAACACATGTCCCCACCTCTGATCACTGGCTCTAACGAACCAGCATGAAGAGTGGTATCAGGTCTGAATATGGAAACCAGCCTAGAAAAGTCCCAAGATATCAGAGACGACAAGAACAACCAAGGAAGTGATATATGCACCTCTTGGATGGAGAACAGACACAGGATTTTCATCTGTAGACCTTCAGACAATAGGGAGGTATGTGGACCATAAAAGGAAAAATTGGAACTGTCTAGAGAAATTGAGATTAAGGTGTGCACATGGGCTTCGATCTCAGCAAGGAGCAATTCTAGGAATGTTTTAGAGATAGCACTAGGCAGACCAGTTGAGGAAGTGGTATGGGAATTCAGTAAAAATTGAGGGCTCAGCTTTTAGACCCGATGACCTGGGAACAAATTACAGAAAAGACAAAAAAAAAAAAAAAAAAAAGGAAAGAAAAAAGACATATTTTGTTCTAAAGTAGAACATATAGTACATACAGGCAGTAAAGACAGAAAACATCGGTGTGTGTTAAAAGTGACCGAGAAGATGAGTTGGGGAGAAATGCAGATTTAAGGAAGGATCATCATCATCAGAGATACAATAGTGTTTGGGGAAAATGTGAGGTTAAATATCAAAGTACAAAAAGTTCAACTAAGCTTAGGAGAGCTCGGTATTGAATGGGCTACAAATTTTAGTCCGACTGCTCAGAGAATATGGGGCAGAACAAATTTCTAAGACCCAGAAATGTCAGTTGTTGCCTGTCACACTGTGGTGCGGACAGGTCACGATAATACATGGTTCTTAGATTTATCAGACTGCTTCATCCAGAAGAAGAAAGAGACTCAGAGGCGCCTGTGTGGCTCAGTCAGTTAAGGAGCTGAATCTTGATTTTGGCTCAGGTCATGATCTCACCGTTTGTGAGTTTGAGCCTTGTGTTGGGCTTCATGCTGGCCGTGTGGAACCTGCTTGGGATTCTGTTTCTCTCCCTTGCTCTCTCTCTCTCTCTCTCTCTGCCCCTCCCTTGCTCTCCCTCTGTCTCAAAATAAATAAATAAACTTAAAATAAAAAGATAGACCCTCAAATCTTGAGTTCCTTCCTCCCTTCGTAATTCCTTCCTTCCCTTTTCCATTCATTCATTTAACAAATATTTATGGAGCGTCCACTTTGGGTCATTCTCTGTGTTGGCTGTTCAGGGTATGAAGCTAAATAAGGCCCACACAGCCCTTGTCCTTGAGCAGCTCGCGGTGAAGCAGACAAAACAGATGGCTTGGAAAATATGTATTTACAAAATAACGTAATGATGTGTTATAAGAAAAGAAAGTTCATAGGCAATCACACTGTCTTTTGAAAAGGAGCTTCCATTTCATTTTGGAAATTATATGTTGCTTACTCTGCATCAGAGAATTATCCAAATCCTTTACGGTGCTCTTTGGGACTCTGAGGCAAGGGAAGGCTATGTCAGAATCACTTGTCATCGTGCAGAGACAGCACAGATGTGCAAAGGGAGATATGAAGCTCGCATCTGAAGGAGAGTTTTCGTTGGGGGAACCATTCATTTTTACAGCATTCATCATAGTTCAGTATTGAGCATCACTGCTGTAGGAATACTGATATTCTTCCTTATCTAGCAGAGCAGCTCCTGCCAGATGGCTTTTCTGTTTTGCACAATGACATATATCATTATCAGACACAAAGGTGAATACTCAGTTGAAAAGGCAGAGATTCGTTTGGTCAATCAATAGGTTATCTTGTTAAATTGATATCAAACAAGAAATTTTATTAATTTAGGAATTGGAAAGACATCTTTATATTCAGAGCATTAAATTAAGTTGGAGGTGTTAGGGGGCATTGAGCAGACAACAAAGTACACTTTTAGAATCTTGTTCAAGAGGGGCAAAGACAGGACTTGCAAGAATTCTGGATTATGTTGGAAAGCCATACCACGTGAAATAGATGTAAGTGATAGGATCTGATCTATAGTATAAACTGACGATACATGAAGGAATGTGTTATCATGGGGTTTGTCTCTTCTAGTCCATGCCTCTAGCTAACTGGCTTTTATCTACACACTTTGTGGTATGAAGAATATGTCACCCATAAGGCCCAAACCAAAAATGATCTAAATATTCTATGAACAGAGGTTGCAGGAATGCCTACAAAAGGATGTTAAGAACTGAAGCAAACTTCCGGATAATTCAATAGGAAAAATATCCAATTGGCACATCTGGGTATTATAAGGGAGATACAGAGTGGGGGGAGGGTGCCTGGGTGGCTCAGTTGGTTGAGCGTCCGACTCTTGATTTCGGCTCATGGTTCATGGGATCGAACCCCGCGTCACAGAGCCTGCTTGGGGTCTGTCATTTTCTTCACATGTGCTTCACATTTGCTTATTCTCAGAGAACATTTTGTTTGCCACTTATGCCCAAATCGCTAGCGGGGGCGCATCTGGACAGGCTCCAGAACATTACCCGAAGCTCATGTTTATAGCACTGATACTGTTTTTACTCAGTTTACATTTTTAGGGGTGGTGGCTAAGGGAGGTTGTAGTGATGGAGATTATGGAGGGGGAGGTTTGAAGTGCTCTCAGGTTACCCCATGGCACTGCACCTCTCCTCTGGCCAACACTTGGGAGAAACTGAGTGCTACAGCTCGCAGAGAATCTTAACACCATTTGCATATTAAAAGTAGCTGAGGCCTGCTCCATCTCAACTCAGCATTTCTGAAACTTAACTTGACCACAGAAACCAACCTTCCCTCGACTTTGTCTGCCTTCCCAACTCAGGACGACATCCCAAAGAAACGGGGTTTCTAAAAACTCATTTGTTTGCTTGGGCACTCCCAAATGATTTTTCCAAAACTACGTACTCTCTGGTAGAGTTAACATCTAAAATTTTCATCCTGGATTTACAGAAGTACATTCTTGGGGCAGCCTGGATGGCTCAGTTGGTTAAGCATCCAACTCTTGGTTTTGGTTCATGTTGGGATCTCATGGTTTGTGGGATCGAGCTGGTTTTTGGGATCAAGCCTCGTGTCAGGCTCTATGCTGACATTGCAGAGCCTGCTTGGGATTCTCTCTCCCTCTCTGCCCCTCCCCCGAATTCTCTCTCACTCTCAAAATAAATAAATAAACTTAAAAAAAAAAGTAAAGGGGCGCCTGGGTGGCTTAGTCGGTTAAGCGGCCGACTTCAGCTCAGGTCATGATCTCGCGGTCCATGAGTTCGAGCCCTGCGTCGGGCTCTGTGCTGACAGCTCAGAGCCTGGAGCCTGTTTCGGATTCTGTGTCTCCCTCTCTCTGACCCTCCCCTGTTCATGCTCTGTCTCTCCTTGTCTCAAAAAAATTAAAAAAACGTTAAAAAAAAAAGTAAAAAAAAAAAAAAAAAAGAAGTACATTCTTTGTAACCAGGAGGTAGAAAACATTAAATATGTTATGATTTGAAATAAGATGAGAACTGACTGTAATTAAAAGGAATATTTTATGAGTGGTTTGAGAAAATAGATTTTAGGGGACTTCCTGAAATGCTGCTTGAATCAGAAAGAATTTGAAAAGAATCCCTGCTTGTGGGTTTCATCTTTAAAAAGTTGATAATTCTAGGAAACGTTCCAAGAACATTTGCGTGATCAATGTCATTAATCTATACTGCATTGATTATTCTGAAGTCAGAACCTCCCACACAGGTCAAATTTCATTCTATTTTTTTTAATTTTATTTTTTATTTTTTAAAATTTACATCCAAATTAGTTAGCATATAGTGCAACAATGATTTCAGGAGTAGATTCCTTAATGCCCCTTACCCATTTAGCCCATCTCCCCTCCCACAACCCCTCCAGTAACCCTCAGTTTGTTCTCCATATTTATGAGTCTCTTCTGCTTTGTCCCCCTCCCTGTTTTTACATTATTTTTCCCTTCCCTTATGTTCATCTGTTTTGCCTCTTAAAGTCCTCATATGAGTGAAGTCATATGATTTTTGTCTCTGACTAATTTCACTTAGCATCATACCCTCCAGTTCCATCCATGTAGTTGCAAATGGCAAGATTTCCTTCTTTTTGATTGCCGAGTAATACTCCATTGTATATACATACCACATCTTCTTTATCCATTCATCCATCGATAGACATTTGGGCTCTTTCCATACTTTGGCTATTGTGGGTAGTGATGCTATAAACATGGGGGTGCATGTGTCCCTTGAAAACAGCACACCTGTATCCCTTGGATAAATGCCTAGTAGTGCAATTACTGCGTCATAGGGTAGTTCTATTTTTAGTTTCTTGAGGAACCTCCATACTGTTTTCCGGAGTGGCTGCACCAGCTTGCATTCCCACACATTTCATTCTTAACAGAAGGAACTGAGATGACAAGAAGCCCCTATGTTTAAGGTGACTTGAATGATTAGCTCACCATAAAAGATCTGGCTTAAGAGAAGGGTATATCTTTCTTTTTCAAGTGTGATTTGGGCTATCAGGCAGTTTCAGAAAAGGACGTATAGAACATATAGGACACCGAAAAAAAAAAAAAGCATAGAGGACATAGAGGAGATGAAGATCTAGAAACTGATTCCCTTCAGATGGTTTATTTAGCATCTATACCCCCTGGAAAGTCTGTGGGTCCCTAGGGGTGTAAGTGTTGCTTTGTAGGCCTCTTGCCTTAGAGCACAATTTTGGGTGCTGTTACCACAGCGTTTGGCAGTAACACCTGAACTGGTCTCTTACAAGTCTCTTTTTGTCCCCTAACCAGTTACTTCCATCCCCACAAAACCTTTTTCTCCATGGAATGGAACAAATATCTTGACCAGGCAGGAAGCTTCTCCACAATATGGTCTTTGCTGACCTCACACTTTCTTTTCCTGCTCCCAGCCCCAGGCCCTAAGAACCCTGAACTCCAGCCTAAGGGATCTCCAGGCTCTTTCTGGAATGTGCATTGCCCTTTCCTGCCTCCGTGTCCTTGTTCTCTTTGTTAGGCACTGTTATTTTCCAGACATCTGCTTCTCCCTACCTATTAAGAAAGCGCTTGACTCCCACCTTTAGAAGGGCTGCTCATTCAGTCTCTCTCCCTTCTCCCATTCTCATGTTGTCCTTTGTACCTCCCACATATCTTCTGTGTCTCCCATTAGCAATATCTGGACAAGTGTTTGTCTTCTGAATTACAGTCAAGTCCCTGAGCAGCCATGACTGTATTCAACTGTATTCAACTGTATTCCTCCTAGCACCTAGCACAAGGCTGGTTAAATGTTGGTCAATTGGTCAATTTAAATGGTTTAACCCCATTTCGAATATGAGAAGGGCATGGAATCTCCAAGAAGGAATGTTGCTCTTCCTTGTACCTGGGGAGCCCCCTGGCCTCAGGAGTTGGATATTTTGACATACCAGCTGTAGCCTGAGAGACCAGAGGAACAAGATGGCCGTGCCCCCAATCCACCTTAACTGTAATGGCGGCGGTATGCTGGTGATTGCAAGCGGGCTTAGATTTGTGGAACAGCTGTAAAATTTGCAAGGCTACCCACAAATTATACTTATTTGCAAAGGCAAATAAGTATCTCCTTTTCTTAAAAGAAAAAAAAAAAAGTTTGCATACCCAAAGTGTTTTAGGTAAATGAAGACCTTAGTTTTCCCTAAAGGGCCTAACAAAGAATTTCAGTCCCTATTGTCAGAAATGTCTTTGTGGCAGGTCCCTAATCTTTCTTTTTCAAATTTCCTTCAAAGGATGGTTAAGGAGTCTTTAATTAACTATTAAAACGGGTGTTCTAACACGGAGGACAAGATTTAGAAAATCCCTTTAATTACTGGAACCAGATTTTCTCCTGATTTGTAAATACCAGTTTACTCCTCAACCAAATTAGGCTTTAATTAAACTGGGGGTAGGGGCTTGGGGGCCTGAGTACTGGGAAGTGCCTTAATTTGCATCAGCCCTAGTTTCAATGAAGTTGGTTTAAGGGTGGGGATGAGAGACTCTTACTGTTTATTGTTTAAACTGGAAAATCAGGCAAAATGGGATTTGCTTTCCATACAGGAACTCATGGAAATTAGACACACCCTTGCCACCTCCAATTTATTCAAATGCCATCGCTAGAGGATTACCATGGGGTCCCTCAGTGGTATGAGTTTATGAAGCAGCCCCGTGTTTCTTGCTTGCTTGCTTGCTTTTTTTCCTCTGTATACATTAATTAGGCAAAACGAGGCTTATGGTTCTAGTGACAAGGCAAGAAAAACCAGAGCTTGCTCGACACCTCCCTCAATATAATGTTTAACATTCAATATGGTGCACAGTTTGTTGAGAAAATAAGGTACATGTTTTGTCATTCCCCTTATGGATTTCAGTCAACACATGGAGGTGTTTGAAATGATCTGCTAATCCAGTTTCCTTTCCTTGAACCATCTGGTTCAAATTCTGTCTACCTGCTTGGAGTGCACCAGTCTCGTCTGCATGTACATATAAGGAAGTCACAACTCATTAACAGTTTAGGGAAAATCCCTGTGGAAATATACAACTTTACTATTGTGGTAGGTTTCCTCTTGGGAGAAAATTAGATAGGACTTTGATGTAAACCAAAGACACTTGAGGGTTTTGGGAAGACATGAGTGGTCCTGAAAAAAATTAAACCACTTTAAAAGCTTTTATTTTAAATGGGAATAAAGTTATTAGCTCACTCATACCACAGCTCAACTACCAGTGGTCATGTGAAGTGATGTGCCGAATGTGGTCTTACTAGTTTCATGATGGGCCCCTTGATCGAATTTTCGGAAGGAACATCCAGCAATAATAAAATTAATGGATAATTGGCTAAGTCAATAGACCTACTCAGTCTTCTTGTGGCCCATTTTGGAGGTTGGGAAATCTTAACACCCTCTTTTCCAGCGCCCTTGAAGCTAGGAATGTCTATGTCACATGGATTTGGCCAATGAATTATAAGTCAAAACTTGTTGGGGGCTTCTGGGAAATATTGCTTTCCTGGTAAAAGGGAAAGATAGATCAGACCTACCGCCTCCTCTTTCTTAGACCCAAAAAGAAAGACTGAATGCAGACGCGATGTTTACAGTAGAGGCGATCATTTTACGACCATAAGAAGAAGTCTATAAACATTGCAGACATCAAACAGATTTTGTCAAGACACAAAACCAAAACCAGCAGCCGCTTCCCTCTAGATTTCTTTGCATTTAATCCACTTTGTTGATGACTTGAAGCTGAGTGCCGTCAATATAAATCCTACATACTTGCATGTGCCTTGAGAAAGGTCTTCCTAAGCTGAGTGACTCTGCCAACCTTCCCTCCTCCACTGGGGCCTCCAATGGCTTGGGATGTCTAGGTGAGCCTGGAAGGTAGCATCCAGGCCTGAGCACAGAGCCAATGATATAGTGTGGGTTGAAGGAAGAAGTCAAAGACCCAAGAAGAAAGACGAGAAATGATTCCCCAGTTTCCACTTTGCACATGAGGAAATGATGAAAGCAAATGTTGCCGTCTAATGATTTTGCACGATGTAAGTGAGATGAAAAGTCAGAACTCCATACAAGCATTTGCAGGTGCCCCCCAACCCCCCCACCCTCATTCACTGATTCGCTGCATTTCTCTCTTCCCACGACCTTCCCCAGCACCTGGAATCTTCTCAGGAAGTCAGAGCCTTGCCATATTTGCTTATTTATCTCCGTGTTTATTTGTCATGGCTAAACTTTGATACTAGTCTACATCCCCTTCTCAATTCCACCCACCTTTCCGTTTTTGAAAAGCGCTTCCCCTCAGCTCCCCGGGTCTCATCTTACACAAAGTTAGTTCAGAGGTACGTGCAAGTTTATAGTGTCTGACATTTTAGCCAGAAATGAAAATCTGTGGCGATGAGGAAATAAAAAGAGAACGCTTAAGAGCACACGCAGATGTTGCATTTCCTGATGTGGAAGAGGATATAATATCTAAAAAAAAAAAAAGCTGTCATAAACATTTTTACTTTTCCTGAGCTGGATTTTGCCTTTTTTTTTTTTTTTTTTAAGAGCGCTTCTCATTGACTCGATATATGGAATAAAATGGAAAATAAGGCTACAAAAATCTGACTGTGTTCATTTTTTATTTTCCCCTAGAGGTGCGCTGCTTAAGGACAAAGAGACTTTTCTAAGAGGAGTTTTTCCCTGTGTCCTGGAAAAATCCCAGAGACAGACCCCCAATTCAGCAGGTCAAAGGCCCACTTGAGCAGAGGCGCTGCTAGGGCAGGAAATGGTGGATTTCCTCTTCAATAGGAATCCCTCCCAGAGCCCGGCAGGTTTGGGGGAGGGGAGGCAGCTGTTTTGACCACTCAAATTCAGAATTTAAATTGGGAGAGACTGCCCAGCGCTGAGATCCTGTCCCCAGGTCTGCGGAGATGGGAAAATGTGCCGCCTGGTTTTACAAACCCAAGTTAGCCCTGACAGAGATGCCAGGAGGGAAGCCCAGGTGGTTCTGTAGAGCCAGGGGCTGAATGCCCCAGAGACAGTGTTTCCCAAAATGCGTTTAGGTGTTGGGTAAGACCCTAAGATCCTAATTAGAGCTCCGCGAAATGAAGTTTCCTTGGCCAAAAAGAACTGGGGAAGCACCCACTTACCTCAACAAGTTTCTCCACTCTTGTGATTTTCTAAGAGAGGATTTAGTGTCCAGTGTCCCCCAAATGGACTTGATGGCAAACTTAACTGCTTCTGTTTTTCTTTTTTGGTGCAGTGGCGAAATATTCCTCAACAGTAGCAAACAGTTACTACAATGCAGGGAAATGCTTGGGGGCGGGATGGGGGAGAATCTGCTGCGGGGGATTCATTTTCCTCCCCCTTCTCACTCTTAACTGGCTACACAGTAATGACAGCTAACCGTATCTGGCCACTTGAACTTAAGGTGTTCCTAATCCAGCTCTCCAGTGAAGAAGTAACCAAAGGACGACAGCGTTTAATATCTGAAGACTCTTCTAAAAGAGCTTGGAGACTGAGTACATTGTTCTGCCTCTATTATTGGCAAAGCAAAGTTTACCTTTTTGAAGAAGGAGAAAGCTTCAGAGAACATGGCACTGTTTACACAGGCACAGGAAATTATTGGCAAAACTGCAGCTGTATTTTTCAGAGCCTCATGAATTACCCATTGCATTCATGTAGAAAGATGATCCCTTCCCCCTTTTTGTTTGGTCTCGAAACAGACCCTTGGCTAATTCCTTTGTTGGGAGAGAATGAATTTGAAAATGATTGTTCGTTTTTTAAAGAAGAAATTACTTTCTTCCTCTTCCTCTTTTTCTTCTTTTTTTTTTTGGCCAGCTGGGATGATCCATGATTAAGATCTCCATTCTTTTGAATAGCCCTAAAGCACTACATACGCTGACAGCTTGCAAATCAAAGTCTCAGCCCAGAACTTTCTTTTCTGAACTCCCAACCAATCTCTACAACCAGCCAGTGAGCAGCCATTCTAGGATGTCCCAGAGACACCACAAATTCACTGTTATTCCTGTTCGCCTCTTCCTGTATTTCTCTCCTGATGAACAGCCCTACTGTCCGTCTACTAACACGGAACGAAACCTGGGATTTGTCCCCCCGCATCCCACCCACTGACTTTCTGCATCCAAATGTCAATCAACTTCAAAATAGTTCTCAAAAATGTTGCCTCTTCTCCACCATCTGTCCCTTAGTTCAGCAAAGATGACCCTGGCATTGCTTACCATCCCTCAAGATGGGACTTTTCCAACTTCTCCTGTGTCCTCTATGACCCTGCGTCCTCCTCACATGTTCCTGGACAGTTACCCAAACTCCCCCTGTGGTTTCCATTGCTCTGCACTTTGCCTGCTGTTGCTGTTTCTTCAAACATGCCACCCCCTTTCCTTCTTTGCCCGATGAGCTCATACCCCAGATCTGAGGTCTGAGACCTCCATCAAATGCTTCTTTTTGCAGAGCCTTCCCGGAGCTCCCCAAGCAGAAATGGCCACTCTTACCTTTGTAGCAGTACTCATTCTTTCATCAAAATCCCTGATTTTTCCCTGGGCGTGAATATCATGAGAAGTAATACGTGCTTTCTGTTTTGGGGTGAACTGTCATGCAGCAAAAGCAAAGTGGTACAGCCTAGCACATAACAGGTGCTTCACAAAGGTTCAGTGAATAAGCCGGTTATGAATGCCTACCTGAGGGTATTTTATTTTCCTCTACAAGATGAAAGAAGATAATATTTTGTGACTGAGTTGCCTCCCTTAGAAGCTCACTAATGGAGAAGGAGGTCACTGGGGAAATACCAGGGGCTTAGTCGTTCTCTTCTTTGCCATCCCGGAATGGTCAGTGTGCAGATGGCAGTGGCCCGTCAGGTCAGCCAGGGCCCTTCCACATGGGCATATTTGATGCCCTGAACTCCAGTCTCAGAACCGTGACCAGATATCACCTGGCTGGCATCTCACCTCCATAGTCAGCTGAGCATCTGAGACCTTTTTTATAATGATCGAGTAAGTGTCAAATCATCTAGTACAAAGCCTGATACAGAGTATGTCCTCGCTGTGAGTTCTGTTGTCTTGCCATTTTTTAAAAGGCAAAAAATATGAAACTAATTTTTTTTCTTGAAAATCTGTGCATAGGCTACGGGAAGACGATGGTTGCCAGTGTGCAGGATGTTTTGTGTGTATGTTCTTTCCTCTTCCTCAGGCAAACCCCTCTCCCTCCACACTGTTTCTCTTTCTCTTGCATCCCCAGTGCAAGACGTTGCTCCTGCCACGTCCCCTCTGCAGAAGTTCAAAGTTCTCTTGTTGTACAGAACCCTCCTTAATTCTGCTCTGCACGCACTCGGGCTATTTTCACTAAGTGACCTAAGAGCAGGTCTTCTCTTGGGGCCTCTGCATATCATTCCTGTTCTGGCCACTGCAGTCTGGCTGCTGTCCTAGCTATTCATACGACTCCTGCTAAAGTCAACTCTGACCTCCTGTTGGCTAAATTCAATGGGAAGTTTGGCCCTTATCAATTTTACTGCATCTGTTGCCATCAAAACTCTTTCAATTCACTCTCTGAAGCCCTACCTCCTCTTGGCCGCTGTGACATCACTCTGTCCTTGTTCTCTTCCTGCCCTTTGGACAGTATCTTCTCACATTTCCTCCCTTTTTCACCCTCTCTAAATATTGATACAAAATCTTACCCATTCTTTGAAACCCAGCTCAATTTCTACTTACTCCAAAAAAACCAAATCCCATTTCTATACTTAGTGATCGTAACTTAATTGTTCTAATATTACTATTATTCTATGTTAATATTATGATAATATTATTTCCAGATGGAATCAGTATTTTATCTCATTGTATTTATGAATGGCTATTTGTCTCGGGACTGAGGGATTCCCAAGGTGGCTGGGGAGTTGAGGTGGGCAGCTGGTTTACTCATCATTCCTTTCCAGCTATGGTCACATTTTCTGTACCAGACATTGCTCTCACTCATGATAACTCATTCTGTATTATTCAGTATAATAATTGAATGTGGGCATTTCAGTTCGATTCAGCAAAACCACGCTGAGCTGTCCACTGAGCGTGAGGCATCGTACCAGGCCTCGAGATGCACAAATGAGTGAGGCTCAATCCTTAGCCTCAAGGATTTCTTAGTTGGGCTGGAGCTAGTTTGGGTATGAACTACCTAAACTCCAAACTGACTTGGAAATTTAGCCTTGATGACTGCAATATGGCTGGTTTGGTGACCTTTGAAGGTTGGTTGAAGGGATAATTCACTATGTGGCCCCGTGTTACACAATTTGGAGCTATGGCGGCCTGAGTCTTTGAGGTGATTGTCTTCTGCTCATGTCAGTGAGATTGTTCAGGTGTGCATTGTGTCCTAACATTTCCTGCTTCTTCATGGGCACAAGGCTGATTTTATTGGCCGGACTTCCACAGCTACTGGGTTTACCATTGTAGGAAGTTTGGAGAACGTGTCTTCAGATGTCTCTTTCCTGAGCAGCGGAAGAGAGTTTGGACTAGGTGAGATCTACAGCCCCTTTTGACCTTGAAACTCTGTGGTGGTATAAAAACAGCCCAGAGCCAAAGGTCTGAGTCTGAGTCTCGGCCTCAGTATTCACATGCTGCCTGTTTGGCTTGTTAATCAGGAAGCGGGTTGCTAAGACAATATTTGAGAGGTAGATTCTACCGGATTAATGTGGAGGTGGGTAGAAGAAAGTATATTTTGAGGAGAACGGTGGCTACAGGGACACAAAAATAAATCTGGCTTAAGCCCCACTTTTTCCTGGAAGAGTTTTTATACTCTACGAACCTTCAGCTTAAGTAGCACACAGGCCTTTACAAAATACTCTGCACTTAGACTGTGAAGAACCTCTGACATAATGGTTTCTCTCTCTCTCCTCCCTCCCCCTCTCTCTCCTTCCCTTTCTCTTCCCCCATCACCTGTTTCATAAAATGATATGTATTTGGTTTGTAACGCCCAATGTATTTGAGGTTAGGGACCATGTCTTACACATTTTTGGGAAATGCCCCTTCTCTCCTAGTACCTAGCCCATGTTAGAGACACAGTATGGGCTTCAAAAGAACTTGATTGATTGTGTGAAAGTTTCCAAGGATTTTAACTTAAGCCTTCTGTGCTGGGAGGGCAAGGAATGCTCAAGGCCCTCTCTCCTCAGTACAGGTCCCTGAGGAAATTCTTACAGATAACTGGGGTGCTAGAGTTAGGTGATCACAGTGTAGCTTTTCCCAAAACTTGTGGACCACCAAATCCATTGCCACAGTGAACTGAGGTCTTTCGTGGTTGGTTTCCATGAAGAATAAACCAAGGACAGAAGATGATGACAGACTTTCTTTGGAGTACTAGTGGAGGCTAGCTTCCCATTCTCCCAGGGCAGCAAATACTTCGTGTCCCCAACACTGATTCCTACCTCTTGGTTCAGGTCCTGTAAACTCTTGGGTCCAAGGATGGCCACAGGAGTAATGGAAGCCTAGCTTTCCAAAATGTCATGCAAATGAGTGATGTGTAATTTTCCTGGAGAATGAGCCCATTGCTTTATGTTCTTGAAATTACTGAGAAATAGTACTTTATCCACATTTCTGCTACACAGGCTTTCTGGGGGATGATTTGTATGGGAACATGCACAGATCTTACAAGAGAGGGTGGGGGTAAGCAGGCCATTTGGCCTAGGGCCTGAGGCTCAAAAGGGGAGGTCAAACTTTGATTTAAAACAAAAAGACTTAATTTTTTTTAAAGAGCAGTTTTAGGTTCACAGCAAAAGTGAGAGGAAGGTACAGAGATTCTCCTGCTCCTGCACACATGCATAACCTCTCCCATTATCAACACCCCTCACCAGAGTGGTGCATTTGTTAGACATGATGAACCTACAGTGACACATCATTATCACCCAAAGTCCATAGTACATTAGGGTTCATCCTTAGAGTTGTACATTCTATGGGTTTGGACAAATGTATGTGTCCCCCACTCTGGTACCATACAGAGTATTTTCACTGCCCTAAATGTCCTTTGTGCTCTGCCTATTCACCCCCCTTTCCATTAATTCCTGGCAACTGTTCATCTCTTTACTGTCTCCAAGTTTTTGTTTTGTTTTGTTTTTCCTTTTCCAGAATGATTCCGGTTGGGGTCATACTGTTTGCAGCATTTTCAGATTGCCCTCTTTCACCTGGTAATAGGCATTTAAGTTTCCTTTACATATCTTTCCATGGCCAGGTAGCTCATTTCTTTTTATCACTGAATAATATTCCATTGTCCGTTTATACTGCTGTTTATTTATCACTTCACCCACCAAAGGAGAGCTTAGTTGCTTCCAAGTTTTGACAATTATGAACCAAACTGCCACAAATGTCTATGCCAGTTTTCCACGCAGCCATAAGCTTTTGATTCCTTTGTATAGAAACCAAAGATCGTGATTGCTGCATCATAGGATAAGAGAATTTTTAGTTTTGTAAGAAACTGCCAAATGGTGTGCCAGGGTGGCTGTACCATTTTGCATTCCCGCCGGCGATGAACGAGAGTTCCTGTGGCTCCACACCCTCACCAGCATTTGGTGTTGTCAGTGTTCTGCATTTTGGTCATTCTAATACATGTGTAGTGGCAGCTCATTGTCATTTTTATTTGCATTTCTCTGATGACATGTGATGGAGACCATCTTTTTATGTGCTTACTCGCCATCTGTGTATGTTCTTTGGTGAGGTGTCTGTTAAGGTCTTTGGCCCATTTTTAAATCAGGTTGTTTGTTTTCTTATTGTTGAATCCTAAGTGTTCCTTGTATATGTTGTGTAGCAGATCTTTTTTTTTTTTTTGACGTTTATTTATTTTTGAGACAGAGAGAGACAGAGCGTGAACAGGGGAGGGGCAGAGAGAGAGGGAGACACAGAATCTGAAACAGGCTCCAGGCTCTGAGCTGTCAGCACAGAGCCCGACGACGCGGGGCTCGAACTCACAGACCATGAGATCATGACCTGAGCCGAAGTTGGACGCTTAACTGACCGAGCCACCCAGTCTCCCCTAGCAGATCTTTATCAGATGGACCTTTTGGAAGCAATTTCTCCCAGTCTGTGGCTTGCCTTTTCGTTCTCTTGATCATGTCTTTCTCAGAGCAGAAATTGTTAATTTTAATGAAGTTCAGATTAGCAGCTCTCTCATAGATCATGCTTTTGGTGACATACCTAAAATGTCACCAACAAACTCAAGGTTGTCTCTATTTTCTCCTATGTTATTTTCTAGGAGTTTTATAGTTTTGCATTTAACGTCTATGTCTATGATCCATTTTGAGTTGATTTTTGTGAAGGATATAAGGTCTGTATCTGATTCATATTTTTTGCATGTAGATGTCTAGTTGTTCCTATTTTTTCTCCATTTTATTGTTTATACTTTTGATCTTTTTAGTGGCATACTTGTTCTTGCATGGAGTTGAGGTCGCAACACTATGCAAGATGAATAATGATGATGAATCTACTTCATCATTTTGTCTCCCACCCCCACATTAGGTAAACAGCGTAGGAAGCCTGACTTAAGGTTAAGCGTCTTTCAAACTGGAAGCCCTGGGGTTTCAAGAACTTGGGCACTGTCTGGTTCCAGCAGTGAATTTGGAACAAAGATCTAGGAAAGCTTTTCTCCTTGAAGTAAGCCTGGAAAAGAAAAAGCTGGGAGAAACCTTGCCTGAAAGGCAAGCAACTCATACAATAGTAGGCCCAGAAAAATTAGATAGTAACATCCCAATCCTGTGGCCGGAAGGCTCTTAAACAGAGTTCTCTAGATTTCACAGCACCCTATCTTTGCACAATGAGAGATCTGCTTTTAACTTCCACTTTGAGCCAGAAATCCTTTCTTGCTGAAGAGGGATTGAGCTGCCGCCCCCTTTTCCCTTTGCTGCATAACACATTAAGACAGAAAGTGCTTAGTTGGGGAGCAGGAACTATAACATTATGCAGCCACTCCTGGGGTTAACAAGCACCAAAAACTAAGAAATGCATGTGAGTGGAAACTAGAGCCCCTAAGCAGGTGGTGTGCACCAGGCGTCACTGTCACGGTCAACTTGGGAAATACAGAAGGGGCTCCACATTGGACCGTTCCTATTTAGCACTGTTTAACACTAGGGAAACCACCCTGGTTAACACGAGGAAGGAGTTTGCTACTGGTTTTGCACTAAAGAGAAATTAAAACAGAAATCCTAAAACCGAGCCATTGCATCTCCTTTTCGTTTATATCAAATACACCCAAATCTACCGTACCCAAACTATACATAATTCTCATAGAGAGTGGGTTCTTTTGTTCCCAGCAAAATATTTGGTTGTCCTCCTAAAGTCCTGAGTTAATAAAGACCTCTGAGGTAATATTACCTTGTGTCTGATTTGGTCGATCTTCCAGGATGAGGAAAACCAACATCAGAATTCACATTGGGCTAATGTGGCTAATTAGCCATAATGTGGCTAATGTGGGCTAATGCAGAGTTAGCCCAGAGTTTTGAGATCATGGCTATTGTGTTGAATGTTTCGGTGAGCTCAAATCTTATTTTTCTCTATTACTACCTCTTTGAGTTTTAGTCCTTTTGGTTACAGAGATAGGAGGGAGGAATTTTTTTTTTCTGGTATAATTATTGAGTAGCATATTTTTCTAATAATAAGAAGATTAAGAAATGGTTATTGAACATTTATTATAACTTTGGTACTGTTTTAATTGCTTTACATTTATAAAATCAGTGACTCCTCACCACCACTTAAAAAAATATCGTGATTATCCCCGATTTACAGATGGAGAAACTGAGGAGCCAAGAAATTAAGATCTTGCCTGAGGTAACAGCTAGTAAGGAGCAAAGCTAGGATTCAAACACAGGCAATCAGTTGCCTTACTCATGCTGTGTTTTTCTTCAAAGTATTCAGCCTTCCAATAAGACTCTCTAGAATGTTGTAACGACGATTTTGGTCTTGGTCAGTTCTGTCACTGTTAGATGAGTGGGCTCTCTTTTGTATCCTGATGAGCAAATGAGGAGAGTGGAGAGAAACCAGGGTCTTCTTCCCAATGTGTGCATGCCTCTATTTAAATCCTAGGGCATCTGTGTTGGGCACCTAGTGTTGGATGAGTAAGGACAGAGAATCAATGTCTAGTGATCTGATTTATTTTCCCTTGTCCTATAAGGAATATTCCCAGGGCAAGATGATGTTTATGGTATGAAGGCAAAATGGAAATCAGAAAATGTGAATGTGGTCAAAGTCTGACAAGCAAAATTTGGTAGAATTGGAATTTCATTTTCTATTAAAAATAGATTACCTGAGATGAAACATTATTTGATACGATTTATGGAAAGACTCCTCCCGTACCCATGCTGACAACCCACCCTTTTCCACACAAACAAAGGAGCACAACAGACATGAAAGCACATGGACACTGAAACAAGGAGCTAGCCCAAATCCCCCATTAATCTACCTAATAAGCTTTGAGGCTTAAGCAAATGCCCACCCTGTGGCGAAGCCAACCTTGCCACAACCTAAATAAGCCTGCTCTTCTGACGTTGATATGGCTCTCCAGGTGGCGAGTGGCAGCAGAATGCACCAAGCCCTATGGCCCAAAGGGTGGGCTTTCCAACTGGACTCTTGTCAAAGCACAGTAGAGCTGAGGACGGAATTGGTGGGGGACTCAGGCTGACACTGACTTGATGTTTTTCTGGAATCCGAGGGAAGTTCTGAGACTTTTGATCCTGGCCAGGGATATTTCCACAGAGCCGGAAACCAACTCCACCCCCCGCTTCCCCCCACCTCCTGTCCCCCCTGCCCCCAACTCTTCCTCACTTCCCTTCACTCCCAGTAGAATACCATAGCAAGATTAGAAGCAGATTGTGTGACAGCAAAATGACGAAACCATTTTTCACAAAGGACAATTTCAAAAAAAAAAAATGAAGAGTGCATTGCTTGAAATAATTGTTACTTTAAAGTGTATTTTGAATTTAGTATTGACTGTTGCTCGGAAAAACTGCAGTTATGAGTATGCACTTGGGAGAGAAGGTGAAACACATTTAAGGATGATGATCTCTTCCTTTTGTAGACTCTATGACCTAATGAGTGTGTTCCCATGCATCGTCTCATGTAATCCTCACAAGTGACCTGTGAGGTAGGTAGGACTCATCACTATTCCACAGGCTATCGTTCACTATGATCACCATTTCACAGACAGAAATCTCAGAGGCTGTGACCTTACTAGGGTCCAAAACCTGTAAATGGAGCCTCAAATTCAGATCCATTGCTGTAGTAGCCTGATCTTCCCTACATAGAGCCTTGATGAAGCGCACTGTCGTACAGGTGGTGTTTTTCTAGCTGCTTCCTAAAATTCTTTACACCCCAGAGAAGTCAAAGACCTGTCCTATTGTAGTTTACAGTGTCAGAGGCTTCTTTTGTCATAGAATTTTCGGTTGGGGGGGGTGATGGCTGAGCAGGAGAGCTTTATTTGCCACATTGAATGCTAATCACCGCCTGCCCCTCCGTCCCCCACCACACCCCCCCGTCCCCCACCACCCACTCCCCAGTAATCTTTGGCTAGCAAAATTGGAGTAGAAGTAGTTCTCGATTCATAGTAACATCGCACTCTTAAGCCAGGAACTTGAATAATGGAAGTGAATTAGGTGATTCAATTATACTATTCAGTTAAACATCAGTAATTATAGTCATCTTTGTCCTTTGTAATCTTCTTAACCTTGTGGTATTTCCTAACTCTGACATTCTTGGTGTGATTATATCTATCAGCTGGGATGATGACTAATTCCTCTGAGCTATTTTCTGTCTGCTTGTTCTTATTTGTAATGGGGAACTATCTCTTTGTAAATCTGTACCAAAAAGACCAATAATTATTATCACTTTTATAAATGTAGCTTAACGCAGTACCTGGGACATAGCGCCCAATACATGGTGGTTATGATAATGAAAAAAATCAAGGTTTTCCCAGGAACCTGCTGAGTGGGTGATTTTTGAAGCCCGACGGTCACAGAACTTGGGAAATCTGGTAAGTGTTTCCAAAGTGGCTACATGAGAAATCCAAGGAAAAGCAGTCAAACCAATGCTTTGCCATACCATCGTTTTGACCATTCCAGATGGCTCTGCTCACTTTAGCTCCTCTCAACTTCAGGTCAGAGAACATTCCCCAGAGACCTGCTCCGCCCTCTTGGTCCTAAGCCATCAGGACCAAACTTGACAGAAAGTCAAACATCTGATTCCTATGTGCAGGTTAAGGAGTGGAGTCAGTCTTGAGTGCCTAATAAGCTGGAAGCTTCCAACTCCCACTGTGTGTGTCCAGTTTCCTGCATCCTGTCACTACCTGGAGATTCCTGTAGCTGTACCTTTTTCATCAGAGTAGACAATGATCGGCACAGTTGCATTTTAAGTGCAGGTCAGTGGGACCACTCCCCCAAGGGTACAAAAAATAAGGGGTGCCTTTTCCAAGTTCTAAACAATTGATTTTTTAGTAATTTATGTCAGATGAGCATATGTTTATTATTGTCCTTTAATACACATGGTTTGATACAGTTGTGTAATACACATTTTAATATTACTGTCTTGAAAAAAATTTTTTTTTAATGTTTATTTATCTTTGAGAGAGAGGGCTAGGGGCAGAGAGAGAGGGAGACACAGAATCCGAAGCAGGCTCCAGGCTCTGAGCTCTCAGCACAGAGCCCCATGTGGGGCTTGAACCCACGAGCCATGAGATCATGACCTGAGCTGAAGTCAGACGCTCAACCGACTGAGCCACCCAGGCGCCCCTAATATTATTGTCTTTTAATTACACATTTCACAAAAACATGGACTTTAGTTCTGTGGACACCCCTCATTATACAGTTGGACCTCAACCCAGGTGGAAACAGATGTTTGTTTCCTAAATTCATAACAATTCAAAATCATTTGAGCTGGGTGTAGGGCATAAGTTAGAGGGTCCAACCCCTGTGATACCAGCTATTGCTGCATTTATTTATTTATTTTTCAGATGTCGCTGCATTTAAACAGTAGATTCAAAATAAAAAATGATGGCATAATTATTGCAAACGTGAAAGAACAAGATCACGTGGAGCTTCTGTGTTTATAATTTTAAAATGTTTAAAAAAAACTTTTTTTTTAAATGTTTATTCATTTTTGAGACAGAGAGAGACAGAGCATGAATGGGGGAAGGTCAGAGAGAGAGGGAGACACAGAATCTGAAACAGGCTCCAGGCTCTGAGCTGTCAGCACAGAGCCCAATGCGGGGCTTGAACTCACAGACCGCGAGATCATGACCTGAGTCGAAGTCGGCCGCTTAACCGACTGAGCCACCCAGGCCCCCCTCTGTGTTTATAATTTTAAACAGCGAAGCCGAGTGCAAACTGTGAGATTCATTACTGTAATAGACTGTAATAGACCAATATGTACTTATGAGTTACTCTGTTTCCAGAAAATATGCTAATGTAAATTAGAAAGTATTAATATTCTTGTTTCCCTTTTATATACTTTAGCGTATTTTATTATGATGACTTTTTACAGGCACAATTATACACAGGAAGTTCAATAAAAGAACACTTTCACTATCTTTATTCCTTTTCTGGCCATTGTTATTTTTAGGTTAATTTCGTGATTACTACTAAAAATAGCTTTTTAGGGGTGCCTGGGCTGGTTAAGCGTTCAACTCTTGATTTTGGCTCGGGTCATCATCTCGAGTTTCATGAGTTTGAGCCCCACATCGAACTCTGCCATGACGACATGGAACTTGCTTTGGATTCAGGGTCTCCTTCTCTCTCTGCCCCTCCCCTGCTCGGGCTCTCTCTCAAAAATAAATAAACATTAAAAAAATAAAAATTAATAAAAATAATTTTTTGGTGTTGAGGGGAGCAAGGGTGTTAAAAATGATCTCCTCGCTGTGTCACATACTCTACCTAGAGCATGGAGTCTGAGTTCACTGTGCTTCTTGGACACTATGATTTGAATTATAGGCCATCCTTTCCACCCAGAGGACCCCTCCTGTCCTCTATCTTACTTGGTCTTTCTATTCCTAGTTTGTGTCTCTGCTGAGATACCAGCACGCCTTGCATCAGACCCACCAGGGTTTTGACACCTGAAACATCAGACGACCGCATCTCCCTTGTAGCAAACGTCCAGGTGAAAAGAAAATTCCAGTTAATCATCCAGATCTTTTGTTTCCTTGAAGGCAGGCGTCTGGTTGATTGAACACTTTTATCAGTGTAATGACATGGTCACCGTCAGCACGGGACACTTTCATCTTTCAAATCTATCCGGGGCAGCAGTCAGGCAGGTGTCATGGTCATTGGTGGATATGGCTAGGCATTGTTGGCAAAAATGAGTCTCTGCACTGAATGGGCCTCTCATCTGCCATGACCACAGCATCCTATTTCCATTTTGTTTTGCCACTACTGTGTGGTTTCAAGGGTGACTTGGTTATAACTGGTGCCCCATGTGGCCCAGTCTTGGGGTGGTTTAAAGAAATAGTTGTTTCACAGACAGAGAAACCTAACAACGCGTTCCTTTTGAACGGATGCCTGGAGAAACTACAAAAGGACAGAAGAAAACACACGCTGTATGTAGGCCAAATGCTCTTCAAAGTCTAATGCTCTCATTTCAGTCACCTGGGTGCTTTGCAGACAGGGACGGTTCCTTCATCTCTCTCTCTGTCTCTCCTCACTCTTACTCCTAACCAAAAAGAAACAAAACAAAACAAAACAAAACAAAACAAAACAAAGCCCTTATCACCAGGAAGCAAAAACTCTTGCCCACCCAGCTGGTCCAGCCCTTTTCTTCTCCGTTTGTTTCCTGGCTTTTCCATGACTTCTCTCCCGTCCTCTATTCATGTCCCTCTTTCTGCATCACAAATGCACAGAGCTGGATGAGCAAAGACCACTTCCTCTTAAGCCTAGAGGGAAGGAGGAAATGCTGTGAACATACACATAAATGGCTTTGTCTCATAAGGCTTCCTAGGTGTGCTGCTATCAGAATGACACCTAAGGGCCTATTATATTTGATATAGTGCTATGCAAACAATATAGTTACCTTCTGCCCCCTGGCACTTGTCTCATACCCGAGGGGAGAGCTCCAGTTTGGGTATCTCGTACTACTGATCAGAAACCATCAAAAGACCCGGGGAAGTATAAGGTTTGAGACGGATGGTAGACTGAGATGCCTTAACAAGTCATTTGATTCAAGCCTAGCTCATCCTCAAGTCATTCCCACTTAATGATTGCTCCGAGGCCTGTGCATGGTTGTTTGTTGGTCTCAATCTAGTCATTGGTGGCCAGCTGTCCATGACCAACGGCCCCATTGTTTGACCGGGAAGTGCTGTCTGTTGAGCTGTGTCAGATCTCCTTTTGTATTCCTCTTCTGAATATGAGCTCAGGTATTACAGGGTGTTGGGGTCGGGGCGGGGGAGAAGTTTGGGAGAGGAAAGGACATTTTGAAAGGTGAAATTACTGTTGGCTATCGCTTGTTTTTTGCCCCAGGGGACCAGAAAAACAAGCTCAGCCAGTGTCAAACTCCAACAAGTGTGTGAAGCTGCATGTTAATGGCTCAGGCTGAGTGTAATAAATTGCCATGACTGGGGCCTTGCCAGGTTGTTGTCGATTCTGAGGGAAAGTGGCATTTTCATAGGCTCCTGGTTATTCTGAGCTGGAGAACTTTTCAAACATGCTAAGGAAATATACAACTGCACTTTCCGCAAGGCTAACCTTTCCAGAAGGGTGTCCAGTGTCATGTCTGGAGACGTTTAATCTTAGCTGCTGTGATGGCTTTTTGATCAGTGAACTTTTTCTGTTTCCTTTTCTCCAATTTCACGACCCAGTTTACTAGTTCACTTCCTATTGTACATCCACGCTGTCAAAAGCAGTTTCAGATGACTGGCATTTTGTCTTGATCAAAGCTAAGGAGAATTTTATGTTTGCTGTTTCCTGGTTGCAAGTCAATGGGGTAATTTCTTAGGAGATAATAGAGAAGTGGCCAGAAATACAAGTCTTTCCTTACTTGGAGATCAGGAACCGAACTCTGTGG
Organism: Panthera leo; assembly: GCF_018350215.1. NCBI lineage: Eukaryota > Metazoa > Chordata > Mammalia > Carnivora > Felidae > Panthera > Panthera leo. The sequence goes on along the minus strand of NC_056679.1, from coordinate 138,875,375 downwards.
ACCTCAGGAGGTCCCAATGTGGAAATTATTAAAGGAATATGAATTTGAACATAAAACCCAAGACAAACCAACACAACTTATTCCAGAGTTAGCATAGCCTTTCTGAAAGCAGAGCATCACCTCCTAACTTACTTCAGTACAAATCAAATAAAACGTAGAGTACATTTTCCCATCATTTCCCTACTTTAATTTTTTCCACAGTCAGCGACCGGCAAGTGCCTTTCTGATCTCTGAGTTGGAGGGACCCCGGGGGCTGCAGTCACGCTGCCCTCCTTCTCGCAAGAAAATCTCCCAGGTCAATAACCTTTTATTTCTGACCTTTTAACCAGCGCTAGTGGGCCATGAAAACCTAAATGCCATTTCTTTCAGGTTCCTGGGAAGCTTCAAGTCTCTTGAATCCAATTCTCTAGGGGAGTTTACCCCGTCTGCTCAGGTCATTGATCCTGGAATAACAGCCTCAAGTCATTTGTGCCAATCCTTCCTCGAGGGGAGGGCAGCGCCTGCTCGACAGGGGGAGGATGATGTCATTAGACAGCTGTAGTCCTCCCCAAAGCCAGGAAGCTGTCATTTCTAAGGTCAGGGAGACTCGGATAAGCATTAGGAACAGGGATGTGGACTGTTCTCATGGCGGAGAAGTTTGAAAGACTAATCGATATGGGGCGTTGCTGCTTACTCTGACGCTTGCTGAAGAACCTGTGGGTAAAATGGGTCTTGAAATAAAGCAGGCGGTACCCATGTTCACATGTGCTTCTGATGCCCATGTGTTTGGACCTTGAAAGTATTTGGATGGAAACCTCAGGGGCTACGACGGTTGGTTGAGATTGTATGAAATATTTGCAACAACTGGAAGCTTCAGCACAGGTCTGGCCTGTAAAGCAACAATATGGCCCAGAGCTGGGGGACTGGGCCACTGAAGGCCTATCGTAAGTGGGAGGTCATTTCTAGCAGACTTGACTAAAATGACCGGTCATGTCATTTCTAGAGAGTTCGTATCCTTTTGCAATCAAGAAGTTGATATTCTACGTTAGCAATTTCCAAGAACTTGATTGGGAGTCAACATTCCTGAATTCTAGCCCAGGCCCCGTCGGTAGATCAGATCAGCTGTCTGATCTTGCACTCTGAAATTTCTGTCACAATTTCTGAACCTGTGCAATGGGAACACTATCACCTGCTGGCATCTGCGTGTCTATTCCATAGGGTTGTTGTACCAACAATAGATGTGAAATGCCTTGGAAATAACAAAAGCAATTGTGCCTGTCATGGCCTTAGAATTTATTCAAATTTTTCTTGTCGACATCCTGGGGAAATGAGTCTCAAAGGAAGGCCACTCACCATAGAACGGGTGCCTCTTCACCCCTGCTTGCTTTTTTTTGGAGGAGACGTGGCAGGGTTTAAGCTTGTGTCTTTCAAACTTAAGTATGCACTCGATACAGAACGTCTCTTTAAACTTTTATTTACCGAGAACCGTTACCTTTGAAAATGTAGGAGAGTGTGCAGCTGAATGACCGAAAAATAAGCGCATCAGTGTAAACGTTATAATCTAACAGCAGTTAGCTCTGTGTTTACAGCTTCGATCACCCTTTATTGTATTCCACGACAGGATATGGAATGAACAGTTGAGATTTTATGAAAACCTGAGGTGAATTGTTCATCTTCCTTACCGCATCCTGGCTGTCCTGCTGTGCGGGATGTGACTTACGCTCCTCGCTTCCATTTTATAAACATAACAGCACCGGAAAATTATTCAGCAAGGACACTGTGAGTGGCAGAGCGGTGATTTGACTTGAATCACTGCTGGGCTTGGCAAATGAATCCTGGCCTGCGTGGTAGGTAGGTTCAAATTTAGTCAATGATTTGTGGCTCTCAACAGGTGATGGGTTATCTTTAATTTGATCAGATGGTTAAACCTGATTTCATTACAGAACGGGATCCTTGGATTCCCTTAACTCTTTGCCTCGGACTTCCCTCCTATGCCAAACAAAATAGTCCCTTTGTTGTTGAAAGGGCTGGTAAATGATGTAAATGACATTGCGGCCATATATATATACATATGCATATATATGGAACAGGGATATTGGAATATATATTGGAATTGGAATTATATATACATATTGGAATATATATACATATATATTGGAATTGGAATATATATACATATATATGCATATATATATACATATATATACATATATATGCATATATATGTATATATATTCCAATTGAGGTTATATATTTCATTAAATTTCCTAATAACCCCTTAAAATAAATTCATATTTAAATATACCCATGATGCACGAATACACTCTAGTTGTAAATACACTCTAGTTGCAAAACCCCCAAATGATACAGGAAAATCAAACCCTCCGGCCAGATTGTGCCATTGCCCTCTCTCCAATGAGCCAGACTGCTTTTCCCCTTTTTCTCTCCACAGTTACATTTACATGTTCCCATAGGAAAATCATTTTGTTTTTGTTTGGTATATGTGTGTACATACACAAATGGGGTTACATTTGTTCAGTAACTTGCTCCCCCCACCCCCTTAATATGTTTTAGACATCGTCCCAAGTCACTACATGAAAATCTACATTGTTCTTTTAAACTACTGGATAGTATTCTAAAATATGGGTGTATAACAGTTTATTGTAATTAGACTACTTGCGATTTTTCAAACATTAGAAACAATACTACATCTTGCCATTTGCGAGGACACGGATGAAGCTGGAAGGTATTATGCTAAGCGAAACAATCAGAGAAGACAAACACCATACGATTTCACTCATATGTGGAATTTAAGAAACAAAACAAATAAACGTAGGGGAAAGATAAAAAAAAAGGGAGGCAAACCAAGAAACAGACTCTTAACTGCAGAAAACAAACTGATGGTTAGTGGAGGGAAGGTGGGTAGGGGAATGGGTTACAGAGACGATGGGGATTAAGGAGGGCACTTTTGAGAAGGACCTGGTGTGGTATTGGAAGTGTTGAATCACTAAGTTCTATGCCTGAAACTAAGAGTACGTCGTACGCTAGCTAACACGCATTTAAATAAAAACTTGGGAAAAAACCCACAATGCTACAGTGAATATTCTAATACATGCCAAATTTAGAAGTGGAATTTTTGGATAGAAGGATATGAAGGATATAAAGAGACCAAGGGAAAGGTAGTAGTAAGTTACATGTTTGCTGGGCTGGTGACTGTCTATTTATTTTGTTTCTGATGCCAGAGATTCTGCTTTCGTTTCTGTTTTCATAATCCTCTCCTTCTGCAGCCCCTTTGGGGCTATACTTGTGTTCATCTGCCCCTGAAGGATAGGTCACTACTCAAAGTCAATTCCAGGAGAATATGGGTTATAGGAGCTTGGACACCCTTAACAGTAAAGACACCCAACAACAGAGCTACCAAAGGAACAGCTTGGAGAGTGCTTTGCTCTCTCTGTTCTGAGTTGGCAGAGGTGGCTGGGGCCAAGGCAGGGGTGGGACCAGGTCAGGGGTTATTCCTCCCAGGAGCCAATGAGGCCTAAGTGATGGCAGGCAGGGCTGTACTTCCTGGCTCCTGGGAGGCATGGAGACTCTACTCAGAGCACAGTTCTTTGTTTTTTTCTTTTTAAATTAAGTTATAATCGACATGTAACATTATATGAGTTTCAGGTGTGCACCATAAGGATTCGATATTTGTACATACTGTGAAATGATCACGGTAAGTGTAGTTTAGTCCACATCCAACACCACACATAGTTAACAAACTTCCTTTATTCTCTCGACGGGAACTTTTAAGATCTACTGTCGTAGCAACTTTCAAAATTGCAATAGAGATTTATTAACTAGGGCCACCATGCTGTGATTACATCCCTAAGGCTTGTTTATTTTAATAACTGGAAGCTTGTACCTTTTGACCCTCTTCACCCCTTTTGTCCTCTCCCCATCCCCAGATGGGCGACTACCGATCCGTTCTCTACATCCATGAGTGCAGTTTATGGTTTGTTTGTTTGTTCGTTTTTTAAGATTCCACATGTAAGTGAGAGAGGACCTTTTCAATGGCCTGTGTGCCAGTGGGAATGACACCCAAGTCTCCTGAGCAACAGCCAAGCGGTGGGCAACACGGTCACAGGCATCCTCTCTAGGAAGAAAGGAATCCTATGCTAAGGAATGTTCCTCCTCCTCCCCTTTCCAATTGACTCCTGAACTTATTTGTACTTCTGATAAGAACATTTTGGATAATATCGTAGGTCAGGGCATTTTTGTTTTTTTGTTTTTAGAGAGAAAGAGAGCGTGGGTAAGTGGCAGAAAGGGGCACAGGAAGAGAGAGAGAGACAGTGACAGAGACAGAGAAAGAGGGAGAATTCTTAACAGGCTCCAGACTCAGCACAGAGCCTGACGCAGGGCTCCATCCCACAACCCTGGGATCATGACCTGAGCTGAAATCAAGAGTTGGGTTCTCAACTGACTGAGCCGCTCAGGCTCAGCCCCATCCATCTTTTTAAATAGAGGGATCACTACATAACAGAGAGAAATCTGGATTTACACTCAGAGTGTGAACTGGTTTTTGTTTGTTTGTTTGTTTTAAATTCAAGTTAGTTAACATACAGTGTAGTATTCGTTTCAGGAGTGGAATTCAGTGATTCATCACTTACATGCAACAGCCAGTGCTCATCCCAGCAAGTGCCCTCCTTAACGCTCATGAACTCTTAACATTGATCATAATTATACTCCTGTACACTCTTGCCTCACTTGGTCTTCTGAGAGAGAATTTTTTTTTGCCCGCATAGAATATCTGCCCCAAATCCCCGACTCTTTCTTTAGCATGATGATCTGGGGTGTATTAACCCTAGGAAAACCTGAAGGTCTCCATGCTATAAACTCAAGGGAAGGAGAGACTAATTCTGGTCCAAGTAGCAGATGAATTCCTTTGGAGAAAAAAGGTGATTTTTTTGAGCTATAATATCTCTCTCTCTCTTTTTTTTTTTAAGTTTATTTATTTTGAGAGAGAGGGAGAACGACGGAGACAGAGAGAGCACGTAAGTGGGGTAAGGGCAGAAACAGAGGATCCCAAGCAGACTCCACACGGTCAGCACAGAGCCTGACATGGGGCTTGAACTCACCAACTGTGAGATCATGACCTGAGCTGAAATTAAGAGTCGGATGCTCAACCAATTGAGCCACCCCCTGCTTCATGCGCTATAATATCTTGATAAAATATTCCTCCAGTCCAACTCTCTTGGCTATGATTATGCTTACCAAGTAAGCATCTGCTATTATTTTGTTTTCCCTGATGAGGACAAAAGGTTCTAAGAGGTTGACATGTGAAGTCTGGTCATCTTGACCGTTCTATTTATCCCTAAATGAAGAGACCAGAATTTTGGATTTCTGGCTAATCTCTTGGGATCTTGCTAAATAGGACATGGAGAGCATCCAGAGCAAAGGAGGGGAGGAAGAATACGTTTTAGACGACTGTGCTTTTCTCCTTGACCTCAAGCATAGAAGACTCCATGACTGGAGTCTTCCTGGTCTTGAGGAGAAGACTAGGCCATCAGTGGGGCTGCTGGCTGCTCTGCTCCCGGGAGGGCTGCTGGCCACTGTGATTCTACGCCCTGGACTCGGAGGGCGACCCTGCATTCATCCACCAGCTCGTGCTCTAGTTTCTTCTGTTTTTTGAATTTATTTCCATTCCTTTCCACCCACCATTTTGACTCCCTTTGACCTCTTGCCATTCTCAGAGAACCTGAATAATCACATGTAAAAATAAAATCTCTGCAAGGTTCCTGCCCATGGGGACGCCACATTTAGACGCGGAGGCTGTGAATGACGGATGGCTATAGGCCATTTTAAGGGCCACGGCATCCACTGTTCATTTGTAAAAACTTACTCTCCTGCCAGTTTCCTGCCAGAACTGATGTAAATCAATGTGTCAGTTTCTTGACTAAAATAACTTTTTTCCCCTCTGCAAAAACAGGTTTTCAGATAGAGTTAGCCTGACCCTCACTGTGCCCCTGGGGAGGTGTAATAGCTCTGTGCCCTCTGACACTGCAGAAAGAGTGTGCTCCTGCACCCAGCCACAGCTCCTCCTGGATTCCAGGCTTCACCGGGTCCAGGACTGAGTGCAGCAGGGACCCAGGTAGCCAGAGCTGACAGCCTCTGGGAGCACACTTTCCAGAAGTGCGTGGAAACTTTGCATCCAGGTAGAAGGGCTCCAGCTACACATAGTGGAAAAGGCCAGGGCCTGGCCAGGGTGATCCAGCTTCCTTTTTTATTTTATTTTATTCATTTATTTTTGAGATAGAGAACAAGTGTGAGAGGGGCAGAGAGAGAGGGAGAGAGAATCCCAAGCAGATTCCATGCTCTGTGTAGAGCCTGAGCCTGAGAGGTCACAACCTGAGTCGATACCAAGAGTTGGGTGCTTAACTAACTGAGCCACCGAGGTGCCCCAAGAGTGATCCAACTTCTTTTTCAAAAATTTTTTAATGTTTATTTTATTTTTGAGAGAGAGAGAGAGTGCGCGCGAATGGGGGAGGTGCAGAGAGAGAGGGAGACACAGAATCCAAAGCAGGCTCCAGGCTCTGAGCTGTCAGCACAGAGCCTGATGCAGGGCTTGAACTCACAGACCATGAGATCATGACTTGAGCTGAAGTCGGACACTTCACTCACTGAGCCACCCCAGGCGCCCTGGGTGATCCAACTCCTTATACCACACTCCATACATTCCCCTAACATGCAAACACACACACACACACACACACACACACACACACAAACTCACACACACACTCTTCTCGAAATAGGACTCAAGCCCACATTTAGGCTGGTGTCTTACAAAATAAAGCAACTTTGCAATTTCCCTTCTATAACCTAGCTAAGCTTTTATAATCCTGACTCCTTCTAGGTTCAGGGAATAGACATAGGCTGGAGTTCATCTTCTTAGCTGAGCTATTGAGTTATTAAAGATCTCCCTAACAGATGCCTATGTCAAGTCACGTTCACAGAAATTATGTATTTTTTTTTTTTCCGTATGAGACCAAAAATGTGCTGGTCTGATTTAATTCCTTTCCTTCTCTCTCATTTATGACTTAGTTTTATCACGAAACCAAAAAGGTAGGGGGGGGGGGCAGGGCCACATTTGATCTTTCAGTTGACCATTTCTTTGCAATTCTTTTAAGCCGTAACAATTTTCCATTAACTCATCTTTACCAAGATAAATGAAGGTGAAAACAAGCCTATGGGGTGAGTAGTCTGGGAGGTGAGGGCTGGGAGGAGAGAGAGCTGGAAATGAACAATGCTGAACACGTGAGGGACCTATGCCCCTTGTCTCAGATTTAACAGCCATTTGCCACGATTTACAATCCAAGGTACCATTCCTTGCCTCTTCTATCCCCAAGACGTGAAGAACGGAAAGAACAAAAATGTCATGTATTTCTTACATTGATGACTTATGGGTTTTTAAGGAGGTTCTCTTGGACATCAGAGCAAGTTGCCCTTGACAGATGACTCTGCTACTGTGTTTGATTTCAAGTTCCCACCAAGGAGTGCCAAACAAAATCGGTTATGTTTTAAATTGTCCTATAATTTTTGCCCCTTCTCTCTACTCTGCTGTGCCCCCAACCAACAAATAAATCACGCCAAGGTCTTTTAACCACATGCTTTAAAATGAAACAAGCACAAGGGACATTTTTCAAGCTGACATCTGGACCCATTGTTCAGGAAGAACTTTACCAGGTAATGTTCAATTTCTCATGACAAATCACAGCATCCAGTCCATCTGGGAGAGCATTCTAGGGTGATTCGGGGAGGCTGCAGGGCTTCCTTCTGCATCTGATATAGACAAACGACCTGTGCTGACACAGAGGGCTTTTAAGACTATCTAGTCACCCACTGAGCAAATTGAATCATCAAGCATGGATGCTGCCTCCACCAGATGGTCCAGGTCCAGATGATGCAGCTTATAGCCTTCTGAACCCAAGGCGATTGAAGATGAAAAGAGAAAAAGAAAAGACAAACTTTGAAACTCAGCCTCAGTTCTTTCTCTCTTGAAGTTCTCCATTAGTCAATCCAAGGAGAGTATGTTCTGGAGAAACATATTCTCATGTCTGAAAGTCATGGAAGATAGTTAATCAGGAAGTCATTGCTTTTCTTTCTTTCACTCTTTCTTTCCTTTTCTCCCTCCTCCCCTTCCCTTTGTTCTCTCTTTTCCCCTTTCCCTCCCTCCTTCCTTCCCTCCCTTTCTTCTCCCTCCCTCCCCTCCTCCCCTCCCTTCTCTCCTTCCTTCCTTCCTCTCTCCTTCCCTTCTACCCTCCCTTCTCTCCTTCCTTCCTTTCTCCCTCCCTCCTTCCTTCCTTCCTCTCTCCCTCCCCCCTTTGTCTCTGTCTCTCTCATTCTTCTATTTCAGGACTTAAGATAGTTCTGGGCTCACAGAAGTTATGACATGGATACTTTGTGATCTTGGTTGGTTCGATGGTTGAGAACACCAGAGTCAACAGGGGACGAGTGCCCTACTTGAATAGTAGCTATAGCAGGAGGCTCTAAAGGATGTTACCCTGTGTTCTCTGCACAAGAAGAAGAAACCAGAGGGTGGGAGGAAAATTCCCAAAGAACAATCTTAGCTTCTTGCCATGAGTGGAGGGAGACAAAACCCGCTGAGAAATGAGCTATCAAAGGGGAACCTCAAAAGCCAGATTCCTGGGCAGAGAAGTCCTTACGCCCCAAATGGGAAGTTTTGAAGGGAAATTATGGACATGGCCTCTGAGGAGAAGCTATTTTTGAACACAGAATTTATTAAAAAAATTTCTTAATGTTTGCTTACTTTTGAGAGAAAGGCAGAGCATGAGCAGGGGAGGGACAGAGAGAGAGGGAGACATAGAGTCCAAAGCAGGCTCTGTGCTGACAGAATAGCAGCCTATTCAACCATGAGATCATGACCTGAGCCAAAGTTGGCCGCTTAACCGACTGAGCCATCCAGGCACCCCTGAACACAGAATTTATAACCAGATCTCAGTTTTGTTCCTGTTTGGAGTATATTACCCACAGGGCCTTGTGTCTGATGATGACAATAGAATTTTAAAAATTCTTCTGAAACGAATCAGTTGGCTAACATCTGGCAGGTCATGGGCACATGTGACTAGAAGTGAGGAAAATGTGTTGATGTGACTCATGGTTTTGTGGAGTGAAGAGAGGGTCTCAACCTCATTCCTAGCTTTCCCTTCCTCTGTAGGCAAAGAGTTCAATGTTTCATGTTTTAGAAGCACAAAGAACATGTGATAACACTCGCATGTTTATATTGATTTCTTGGCTTCGAGAAAAGGGTTTCTTGCTATCAAGAGCTTGGCTTTCTTAGGGGTCTCTGAAAAAAAAAACAAAACCAACAAAGAGAAAATGCTTGTGGTGTTTTGAAACTTTTATCATGGAAAGTTCCAAAAACATACACACATAAAGAGAGCATTGTCTACTGGCCCCATCCTCCCATCACGAGGCATCAGCAATTATCAATTCAAGCCTGAGTGTGCTTCCTTAATTCTCCACCCTTTCCCCTGCCCCCAACAGGACTTTCTTGACCAAGATCCCAGGCGTCATATTTTTTCACTGGTAACTACTTCGAACCTTATCTCTGAGAGCTATGGACTCTTCCTCTCTTTCTTAAACGTAACCGCAATATCATTATCACACCTAAAAAATCCTAACAATAATTCTTTAATGTCATCCAAATTTCATGACCTTTTGCGTTTGATTGGTTTGAGAACCTTCCGGCTGGTGGGAAGGGGCTCTCAGGCAGGTCACTGGGCACCATGTTAATGCTTCTATTATGTGGTGTGATGTCCACAGGTATAATTAGGCCTGTGGCCTTCTCAGCCCCAGGCAGCCACTAACGAAAATGCAGGGCAACAGCTAAAGGAAAAAAAAAAAAAAAAAAAAAATCTCTGATTTAGCAATTCCCCTCAGGCGCTCTCTTTTCCTCCTGGTTGTTATCCCACAACCAGTTACCATTTTGTAATTTCCCCAAACCACCCCCATTCTTGTATTATCTAATCACTTACAGAGCATCATAGATGTTGGTAACATTGTTGTGTTTCCGAGAAAATACTTTTCTATTTCTAAGTCTGTCACTGAGGCGAGAGCCATTGAACTTTGGAAAACTGTCAGGTTAGCTGTAATTATGGTGTGGGGTCAGGGACAAAGATTTGGGGAAAACACCAGGGCTCCTTAGAGCGAAGAAGGGGACCACTGAGGACAAGGCGCCCTCTGTTTCTGGCATATAATTGCTTTAGCATTGACAAAAATGGCAATCCTTGACCTCTGAGTCTGGAACTTTCTTCAGCATCTCTGACAGAATGTCACTCTGTTTATGACTGTGGTGAGATGATCTTTACTCCCAGTCTTCTCAAGAGTTGTGGATCACGACGAATATTGTCTGGCGGTCTCACGTTGAGCGTTTTGAACTACAATGAATCTAAAAGCTCTTTGGATCACTGTGTTTTGGGTTTGGTAATTTTTTCCAATTTGCAGGCACAGCCACTCACATCTAAGAGCACCAATTCATCGAGTTAATTGAAGTGGCCCAGCAAGGGCTTTTCGTTGCAAAATGTTCATTTGGAATAGGCCTTCAAACCTTTCTCTTCCTGGTAGAGCCACATGGCTCGACAGAGGCCCGTCCAGCTCTCCAGTGCATGAGGACAGTGTTGATTATACAGTTCCATTTCGGCCACGGAAAGGTTCTGTGCCTGTGCCCTCAGGTAGAGACAGGGGAGAGTTACAGTTGCCTTTTGAGTTCCCACGCCGCGTGTTCCTCCCTGCAATCCTATTAACTCACTCTGGGAAGGTAAAGGAGGGTGGGATTTGTCCCTTCCTTTTTGCATCACAACTGCACCTGTTAGACTGGCTTTCCTCAAACCTTTGCTCTTTTATGCAAATATCCAAAGCCAATCAGTTCAGCAAACCTACTGGCCCTCTCCTACTAAATGCAGGGTCTGGAGTTAGGCTCAGGGAAGCAAGAAATACTGGAGATACAGATTTTTGTCCTCAGGGAAGAAAGATCTACCCCCAGGTAGCCTCATCCAATACAAACCAATGTCCTGTTGACCCACCCTCTGAAATACCATCGAATCTGTCAACATTTCTCCATGGCCATCTGGCCCAAGCCACTGCCACCACCACCACCATCATCTGCGTGGCTGCTTGCAGGGACTTCTATCTGGTCTTTGTGCATCCACCTTTGCCTCTCTACAGTCCCATGTCAATCCACACAGCACATGAAACCAACTTTTCAAAACAGACACAACGATAAATCACCCCTCGGCTTGAAGGCTAAAGGTACAAATTCTTAACAAGGCCTTCAAGGCCCCCCTGCCCCCCCCAACCATCTCCTTTGCCCCCTTTGGCTCATCTCCCTCACTGCCGTGACCTGCAGGTCCTGTCCTCATGAGACTTCCTCCTGCCCCAGCTCTCCTTGATAAACTCTTCCTTCCATTTGCCTAATGAGTTCCCAAGCAGCCAGGAGCTCTAGGCTCAAACATCTCTCCTTAGGGACTTTCCCAGAGAGCCACATAGCATCATGTTCTTCTCTGCAGTGCCCCTCACAGTTATCATCTTCCTCTTGCTGTGTGATTACTTGATGTAGGTCTGTCTCTCCATGCCTTTTGGACCATAAGCAACATGATCCGTGAAGAAGACAGGGACCACGGCTCCTTTATTCACTGTTGCATTGCTAGTGCCCAGCACAACCACTGGTGTGGAACGAACGAACAAGACAAATGTCCTAGGTCAGGGAGACAAGTCACATTGGGAAAGGTGGTCTGGTAGCCTTAGAAATGAAAGGCAGTGCTAAAAGATAAACTGAGGTACATTAAAACTTTTAAGAGCTTGTTTGAACAGAAATTGATCTGGGGGTGCTTTGGCGGCTCAGGCGGTTCAGTGTCCGACTTCGGTTCAGGTCATGATCTCGCGGTCCGTGAGTTCGAGCCCTGCATTGGGCTCTGTGCTGACGGCTCGGAGCCTGGAGCCTGCTTCAGATTCTGTGTCTCCCTCACTCTCTGCCCCTCCCCCACTCATGCTTGGTCTCTCTCTCTCTCTCTCTCTGCCAAAAAGAAATAAACATTAAAAAAAAATTTTTTAAGATTGATTTGAAGAGGGCAGCAGGAAACAGAAGGGGTTAAGGGCGCTCTTCTGACCAGAGCACAAAGAGACTCTCATAGACCAAAGGCGAATGCAAAGCAACGAAGTTATTGATTAGCTTACTTATTGCCTTACTTGGAAAAGCCTAGGTAGCCATTTGTGATTGGTTGTCCTTAGGTTCCCACTGAGTAACCTTGAGGCTTTACAGGCTTCAGTTTTGGTTTGTTGATGTTGGTGGTTGCTAAGCTATTAGGACCACTTCAGTCTAATGACCACCTTGATTAACTAATTTAGCAGGAGAGAAGGGAAGGAAAGCAGAGATGAGAGACTTTGGGAGACAGAGTCGAGGTGACTCGAAAAGCACCAAAGGTAAGAGAGCCTTGACGTTTATGAATTCCCACACTTGATGGCTATTTCCCAGAAATGTATTCTGGGAAATACATTGCTCAGCACACTTATCCCAAGAAGCGTCCCCTAAAAGAAAAAAAGGGGTCCACGGACAAATACTTTTGAAAAGTATTCTCATCCATATCTCGTTTTTGGAGCTTCACAATACGAATGATCATATTTGTACCTGATACTTTAAGGTTACTTAAAGAAAGCCTATTTGACTTGAAACAAGGAAGAGCTCTTTGGTGGGTGGGGAGGAGTTAGAGGGTAATTACCTTTTCTGATCTGTTGAGTGAAAATGCCAGCGACTTTCCGAGTGGGGATGTTAAACAGGTCATTGCAAATGTAGCTCTGGAGATGAGAGGGTAGATACGTGAAAATGCTCAGAAAAATGTAAGTTCAGGCCCGAACACGTCCATCTTCTACAGGAAGAAGGAAGCCCATTCCTGTAGAAGAATGGGCTTTCTGGGGATACAGTCCTTTAGCCTCCAGATAAACTATCTTGGAGGAAATTTCAGACAAAATGTGCTCACCAATCTCCCTTGCAGTTAAGGGTGGCCAGTAAAAATAAGTGGGAGTTGGTTGGGACTTCATACCTGAGCTCCTAAGGAGTGCTATTCACCGCAGCCAAAAAGGGGAAACAACCCAAATGTCTACTGACATGCATGGATGAACAAAATGTGGTGTTGCTTTCTAAAGGGAAGAACCAACAGACAAAGAACCACGGGCAGGCCAGGGAGGTCTGGGTGCTTCTTGAGCGATAAGCAGGAGAATTACATTTTTTGCATGTTTCTTTAAAGGTAAAACCTCTTGGTAAAGAATTCAACGCGATCATAATTTTAGGGGTGAGACTGCCAGGTTCTTGGCTACAACTCATGGTTGAGTATTAGTTGCACTATCTATGATTGAGCTAATTGTATGTTACCGATGCCGTATGTATATTTATTCAATATCAACCCACATTTGTTTGAGTCCCACTTTGTACGTGTAGTGAGCAGCAAGGAACAATAGACCTGACTGAAGCCACAGTGATGGATCTTATTGCAAACCACAAGCTTTTAAAATTCCCCATTAAATGCAGAGAGTCCTCATGGAAGGAAGGAACTAAGATCCCTATTGATAAATACAGACACCGGATGACCTCATTGCCTCTGCCCCCTTCCACCCGCCAGAGTGTCTCTCAAGGTCCCTGGGTGATTGTGACACTAACAGCCTCCTTTGTAGATCAGCCATTAATTTTAATTAAAAAAAAAAAAAAGTCTTGGGATTGCGTTTGAGCTCACAAGAAGAATGAAGCCCCTGCAACCAAGAGTGATTGTGGGGCAGGTGGAGAGTAATGAAGACACGACCTTGGGCAAGCCTTCTCTGCAAAACCCAGCTCCTCATCTATAAAATACAAGTGTTGGAAGAGGTTACTTCAGGAACCTTCCAGAGCTGATAGTCTGTGATGCTAATTATTGAGCTACTTAAATGAAACGGCTTGTGAGGAATTTGAAATTATGTCTCTCCTGGACTGTTAGAGCCCTAAGTTACGGGATGTTCAGTCACACATTTACTCATCCATACTTTCATCCACCGAGCATTTATCAAGGTCATACTGTATGCCTGTTCTTAACCGCTAGAATTGTCTTGATGGATATGACATGGTTCTTACCTAGAGAAACTCAAGGTTCACCTGCCGAGGCACAAACACCTTAAGAGCTTTAACAAAGGTGAGATTGCAAAGGAGGAAATACCTGCAATATGTTTATGCAGGTATTATGCAGGACAAAAAAAAGTTTCTAAAGCAATTAAATGAGAAGATAGGATCTTAAAAAGAGTGGAATGCTCCAGCTTGGGAGCTAGAGAGGGAATGAAAGGGGTGAGGTCATAGGGACCTATCATGCTAAGAATTTTGGTCATTTTCTGGTTGAGAATAATCAAGGACAATTACTAAATAATCAAATAAACTAGGATAACAATCACATGATGAACAAACAAAGGAATAATCAAAAGTAGGTTCTAAAAGCATCCCACTCCCCTTTTTAAGAAAAGATTTTATTTTTAAGTAATCTCTACACTCAATGTGGGGCTCAAACCCATAACCCCAAGATCAAGAGTTGCATGCTCTGCTGACTGAGCCAGTCAGGTGCTAAAATCATCTCTGAGAGCTCAGGATAAGAAAAATCCAAGGACTTGTTCATATCCATAATCTCGTGGAATGTGACAGCCGAAACTGTAAGGACGTCCCCAGGAAGGTTCCACAAAGCTCAAGAGGTAATCATCCCCCCTGCCTCATATTATCACTTTAACAGAGTAACATGGCCTGCAAATGGCAAGATTTCATTCTTTTTCATGGCTGAGTAATATTTTACTGTATATATGTACCACATTTTCTTTAAAAAAAAATTTTTTTTAATGTTCTTACTTATTTTTGAAGGAGAGAGAGAGAGAGCACGCAAGCATGAGCAGGGGAGGAGCAGAGAGAGAGGGAGACACAGAATTCGAAGCAGGTTCAGGTTCTGAGCTGTCAGCACAGAGCCTAACGCTGGGCTCGAACTCACAGACCGTGAGATCATGACCTGAGCCGAAGTCAGATGCTTAACCGACTGAGCCACCCAGGCGTCCCTGTACCACATTTTCTTTATGGAGCTAGAGAGTATACTGCTCACATGTGGAATTTAAGAAACAAAACAGGGGTGGCTATCTGGATCAGTCATTGGAACATGCAACTCTTGATCTTGGGGTTATGAGTTCAAGACCCATGTTGGGTGTAGAAATTACTTAACAGAGAGAGAAAGAGAGGGAGAGAGGGAGAGAGGGGGAGAGGGGGAGAGGGAGAGAGGGGGGGAGAGGGGGAGAGGGGGAGAGGGGGAGAGGGGGAGAGGGGGAGAGGGAGAGAGGGAGGGGGAGGGAGAGAGAGAGAGAGAGAGAGAGAGAGAGAGAGAGAGAGAGGAATCAAGAAATAGACTCTTAATTATACAGAACTGATCGCTACCAGCGGGGAGGGGGGTTGGGTTAAACAGGCAATGGGGACTAAGGAGGGCACTTGTGATGATCACTGGGTGATGTATGGAGGTGCTGAATCACTATATTGTACACATGAAACTAATATAACACTGTATGTTAGCTAACTGAAATTAAAATAAAAACTTAAAAAAACCCCAGAGTAACATGACCTAATGTGTCATGATTCAATGTCAAAACGCTCAAGTTAGGTCCTTCTTTTTTTAGTGTTTCAAGAATGCAGAGGGATAGCTTTGAACTTGGACTGATGTAGATCAAATAGCAATTCCATGTAACCTTACACTGATCACTTAATCTCTCTGAACCCCAATTTACTCTTCCATAAAATGAAGGTAATACTTCCTACTTTTTAGGGTTATGAGAAGCAAATAAATCAATGCAAGTATTTAGAATTTGTTAGTGCAATTACACATTCATTTCTGTGATTTTTAAAAATAAGATCTTTCCCACTACATTAGAAGTTCTGTGAAGGTAACAGCCCTGCTTTTCCTCGTCCTTAGGTGGATGGATAGTGCCCAGCCCACGCATGGACTCTGTTAAACAGTGGTGATGATGATAGATCTTTTGTAAAGCGTACGGGGGTGATGAGAAGGGGGAATCCCCTTAGGATGTGTTTCTACAATTTTTGTTAAACCAAGAAGTCAGATGCAATAGCTCACCCTATTTGTATAGACCTAATTTCTGGGCTCTATTCTGCCAGCAACGTATTGCAAACACATCAGTTAGGTGAGGCCGATGCTCATAAACAATTAGGTTCGGGGCGCCTGGGTGGCTTGGTCGGTTGAGCGTCCGACTTCGGCTCAGGTCACGATCTCGCGGTCTGTGAGTTGGAGCCCCGCGTCCGGCTCTGTGCTGACAGCTCAGAGCCTGGAGCCTGTTTCAGATTCTGTGTCTCCCTCTCTCTCTGCCCCTCCCCTGTTCATGCTCTGTCTCTCTCGGTCTCAAAAATAAATAAATGTTAAAAAAAAAAATTAAAACAAACAAACAAACAAACAAAAAAAAAACAATTAGGTTCACGGCATCAGTAGGAAGAGAGTCCCGAGGCTAGGCGATTCATTCCCCATGTTAAATCCAGTCATCCATACCATCCTTGTGGTCAGCCTCCGGATCTTTTAAATGATGCTTTCTCAGTCATGACTTCATTTTTCTTGGGGTTAGTCTCCGCGGTAATCTTCTTTCCTTTTTTCTATAATTGAAATGTATTTGACGTAGCACATCGTGTAAACTCAAAGCGCACAACATGCTGATCGGATACCTTTGTATATTACAGCATGGTTGCCACTGTAGCAATTATACGCAACTCTCTGGTCACATAATTATCATCTCTTGTTAGCGGTTCGAATAATTAAGACAGCTTCTTAAGCAAGTTTGATGATTACAATACACTGTTGTTGTCTGCATTCACTATATTGTACATTAGATCTCTAGCGCATTGCAAATTTGTACCCTTGATCGGCATCTGTCCCGTCCCGCCACCCTCCCTCCCCTGGTAACCATAATTTTACTCTGTTATTACAAGTTGGTTTTTTTTTTTTAAGATTCCACATATAAGTGATATGCGATATTTGTCATTCTCCATCTGACATCTCGCTTAGCGTAATGTCCTCAAGGTCCATCCATGTTGTCACACTGCAATTTTCTAAAGTGGATAATGCTAAGGTCTAAGTACTTCGGGTGCTTGGGATAACCATCACATCAAGATAAACTCCTCTGTCAGATTTTAAAGTTACAGACGGATCTGTAGCAGACTCAAATAATAATTTGGGTGTTCTAGGCATTATTCTCACTGGAGTATGCGCAGGGAAATTCTTCTGCAGGCATGATTTTCTGCTTGACACTTTCTTCCTGAATATGGAAGAAAATGGCCTTTCCCCATTTCCCTTTCTTCAAGATTTGGTCCTTCATCTAGACCCTCCTGAGATAACCTCCAGATCACGGTGTCTTGCAAAACACATGGACTTCAAAGTCAGACAGATCTCAGTTGCAATCTGGACTTACTACTTACCAACTACGAAAATGTGGGCAGAGGCTTTGGATTTATTGTACATCAAGTTCTTCTTCTACAAAATGAAAGTAATAATAACGTGTGTTTCAGAGGGTTATTACAGATGTCACCAGATGTGGACATTTTATTTGCCTTAACTTCTCTTGTAGAGAACACTATATTTGTCTGGAAGAAATACTGGGGCGAGGGTAAGACCCATAAGGGCAAGCTCAAGACACCCGTTGCCATGAATACACTCAATTGCAGGCAATAAGAGGAGGATTTGACTTAGCTTATAAGGAAAAAGGGAAAGGGAAAGGAGGAGAGAGCAGAGATAGGGTGATGGTGGAGGGCTCTATATTGTTCAGTTAGACATTTCCTCAAGCCCTTTTCTTGCCCCCCTAGCAAATCTATAAATTTGATTAAACTAACCAGATTGGTTCTAGAAACACGTGAATGGGGCTGGATTTCAGTTTGGGATCAAAGAGGAGATAGCACATGTGGATGTAAGCTAGGTAAAAGATTAGACTAATGCTCTGGGAATTCATGGAAATTGAGGGAAGGGCTTGGAACTTCCGTGGTTTTTAGAATTGAGGTTCAAGCCAAGTTCACTAGAGGTCAAGGAACAAGGAAATCCTAGGGGATGGCTGGATTCTTGAGGATTTGAGTTAATGTACCTAAAATTGTCTACTACGCATTGTTCATCTAAAAACTGATGGCTACTGGAGTGCCTGAGTGGCTCCGTCCATTGAGCATCTGACTCTTGATTTTGACTCAGGTCATGTTCTCCCAGTCTGTGAGTTCAAGTCCTGCCTCAGGCTCTGCACTGACAGTGTGGATCCTGTTCGAGATTCTCTCTCTCCCTCTCTTTCTGCCCCTCCTGCAATTTCTTTCTCTCTCTCTCTCAAAAGAAATAAGTAGACTTTAATAAAAAAATAAAAACGATGGCTGCTATCTTTGGCCACATGCAAATCCAATGTTGAGTATTAGACTTGAATTGCATTTCAAGGCTGGAGCTAAGCCCAGTTGGAGAAATTAGATATAAGAAGACTTCATCTGACTTAAAGAGGGGAGGGAGGAGAGAGTGCAGAAAAGAAATGCCCAAAATAGGTATTTCTGTCCATCCAGTCCTCTGTTTGTTGTTTCTAAGTCCAGAAACAAGAGCTGTCATTTTTACATTCCTAGTAACTAGCTCTGGAGCCTTTAACATGCCTTCTAATGTCTCAGCCTTAGCTTGACTATTTTTGCAAAGTGAATTTCCCTACATTGACCTCAAAGGAACCATGTCTGGTTTGAATGAAATAAGGGAATGTGAAAGTACTTTTCCAAATATGAAGTCTTACACAAGAGCGATTGTGAGCATGATCATGGCTGCCCTGACCACCCACCACCGCAAGCTACTTAAGGGCATGGGCTACTGTCTTATTCATGGCCTTATCTCTTTGCCTAAGACAATGCCCAGAAAGTATTTACTGAGTGAACAAATGACTGCATTCAGCATTTTTCACTTTTTGAATAACCACCACACCTGAAAGTTTATCGTCTACACTGTCTTCATAGCACCTATGCCAACGTTTCTCTGTTCCTCTGACCCCCCACCTCCATTTCTTCTCTTTGAGCTCATGACTTCATCCACTAAAGAAGAGTAAAAAAAAAAAAAAAAGTTATTGCAATTCTTCCTCTTGAGCCAATTCTGTGCATCTGGGATTTCTATTTCCTACCCATAAACCCAAGTGATCTGGTTTCTGTCCCGACACTCGACTGAAATTGTTCCCAAATAGTCAATGTAAATTCACCGATTGGAAAGCCTGATTACCTTTTCTTAGACTTTATTCTTCTTGACCTCCTTGAAACACAGGACACTCTGGTCACATTTGGCCACTTTATCCTTTGGCCACTGGACTCTACCCCCCGGGGTCTTTTACCATAAATAATGTATATCCCCCTTGGCTTCCCTCCCTTCTTCTATCTGTCCCCATTTCTGGACCAAATTCTCATTCCCTCCTCAATGAGTCTCCAATGGTTTCTACCTTTTCAACTTCCTGATACATGTGCCCTGCCTGCTTTGGGCACCAGCACCTGGATCCTATTTTCCCATGTCATAGACTCTCCAATTCCCTAGTGCTCCAACATGCTGCTCTGTGCTTCTGGGAGGCTGCTTGGGATCCACCTCCACCTCTACCTTGGGGCAGGTCTCCCCTTCCTGAAACTGGAAGACAGCAGCTGAACAGAGGGACATAGGGACAGTCTCTTCAGTCTTCCCCTCTCTTGGAATATAACACAACATCGTCTGTGATTCCTGTCTAGATGACTCAGGGACACATTTCTCTGGCTGTCATGTCACCAGACATCAGTCCACATTTCCCATGGCTTCCTAGATACTTCTATTAGAAGCCCCTGCCACCTTCTCAGCCTCAATTCTATTAAAATCTGACCCACCTTCCCACATAATCTGGATCTCCCTCTTTACAATCAATAGCACTACCATTTTCTCCAGTTTTTAAAGTTTATTTTTCATTTTCAAATTCATCTCTGATTCTTTCTGCTACTTCTAACTTATTTCTGCTCTGTTTAATTATAGTAAAATAACTTGCTGCCTCTTCCTCTCTTCTCTATAACATCCCTCTCATTTTCCCTCCTTTCCATTTCCACTCAATTTCCATTCCAGCCTCACTTTTGTGTAGGTCATCATCTCAGGTCTGAATGAATACAGAATTCCTCAGCTTACCAGGAGTTGGAGCTTGGAGTATTTGAGTTGGGCTGCCTAGGTTTGTGTCCAGACCTTACTGCTTCTTACTGTGTATTGAGGACATTGTCCTTGTGCCGTATCCCTGGCCAGATATGCATGACTTGTTCCCTCTCACCGCTCAGCTTCTACTCCCGCTGCATGGCCCAGCTTGTCTCACCTCCATGTGGCCCCCGTGACACAGCCATTGCACACTGCTTTCTTTCTCCTCTGAAACACACTAGCCTTTATGTATCAGTAGCACCATTTCCTAGTTAGGAAAACTTACATCATACTACATGAATGTATCCAGTAAATATTTACAGAGCGCTTTCCTAGGCACTGGGGAAATAGTGTGGCATAGGGTGTATAATGAAGCCTACATTCTAATTATGCAGGTATGGAAGATGTGGTTGGCAATTATGTAAACAAGTCGGCAATCAAGAACAACCTAGTAATAAGTACTATGACAAAAATTTAATGGCGATGGATCTGAAAGTGTTTCATCAGCTATTTTGGGTTGAAAATAGTTGATGGAGAATGTGTTGATTTTCTGAGGAGGGAACACTGAAACTGAGATCTGAATCACAGAAGAGTTAACCCTGGGATGATCTGGGACCAGAAGTGTCTAGGTGAAGAGACTAGCAAGTTCAGTGCCCCAAGAATGGAACAAGCCTAGTGACTGGAGAAACACAAAGAAGGTCCATTTACCTGCAGGGTATATATAGGAGGAGGCAGATAAGTCAGAGAGGTTGCCATGGGCGTATGGGAGCCCCAGATCAGATACAGCCTTGTAGCCTCAGGTAGGAAGTTTTAGATTTAAGTTTAGATGTGGTGAAGCAGAAGAATGATACGGCCCGATTTATTTTGAAAATCTCACTCTGGCTGCTGTGTGGAGAAACAGCAGAGGAACATCCAAGTGGAGGCAGGGAGGCTGGCTGCGAGGCCACTGCAGGAGTCCCAGAGAGTGTTGGTGGTGGGAAAGGCACGGGATGGGGGAAGGGTGCACACTGGGATATGTTTTGAAGGTGTGGTTGGCACGGCTTGCTGACAGATTGATGTAACCGTGGATGGGAAATGACAAACCAAGGATGTTGGGGTCTCAGCTTGAGCAGTTCGCGGTAAGAGTTGCTTTTTACTGAGGTGAGGATGACAGGGCTCCCCTCTGTGAGGTGGGCAGAAGGTAAGTGTTTTAGAGGAGAGAGAAGTCCCTATGGGCGAGAGGGCAGGTTGGCTCCTCGGAAGGGGACAAGCTGAGCCTCGAACGATCATCATGGAACTTAATCTAAGAGAGGTTCAACTTATTTTTTTACATTTCGATACCGGGTTTTAATAAGAGATATTCAAAATCATTATGGTCGAAATCATTACATCAAAAACTTTTATAATAAACGCTTGTTGTTACTCTACATAGAATTTCATTTTTGGTGCAAAGTTCTTTGACTGCAAGAAAGAATTTTTGGCTTACTTCACTAATAGGAATATCTCTTAATGTTGGGATGGACTCTTCTTCGTATTTCTTCTGCTGTTGATTTTTAGCCTAGTTATCTGTGATGGCATGAGTGGAGTTGAGCTGAGAGGTACTCATCATGTTTATTCCCAACAAGAGTACGTAACCGATTACTATAGTAATGAGGAGGTAGACAGACAACGAAAATGCCCAATACTTTTGAGGCCAGTAGGTTAAGCCTAAGGAGTTTAGCCAAGATTCAGAAATAAAAGCTCATACAAGGTATAGTATGAAGCCACATTGGGAGCTTAAGAAAAGAGCAAAGCCATACATCGCTCTTTCTGGCAATGGTGATGGTGAATGTTCCACCATTTCCCCTGTGGCTTTAGACAATCTTGGGTCCTCGAAGCGCCCACTCAGGCCCCTCCTGACAGCTCGGCCACCTCAGCTTCGAGTCCCCTGCGCAAGTGCTGCCCTGGGCTTTCGATATGTTAGGGTGAATGGATATATGTGATGAGAAAGCTAAGGACAGAGAGACTAATATGTTAAAACCAAGTCTGTCCTAATTCACACCAATGATTTTTCTAAACTCAAACCTCATTAGGTTTCGGCACTTTACTGGCCCATGTTGCTGAAGCGTTAGCAGTGAGGTGGAGGGAAATGTAGAGATTTGAAGAATGGGATTCGACAGCAGAGGGACTTCAGGTACATTCTCTGACCTTCTCCCATGGCTCTGACTTCTAAAGCCTCACCTTTTCTATTCATACTTGTGCTGGTTTTATGTTTGTCTGACTTGTCTCTTTGTCTTTGATGGCACCCCTGTTTTTGTTCCCTGGGGGCCTTCATTTAATACTCTTCACTGATCTCCTGTCTCCCTTGCCTGAGGAATTCTCTTTCATCATCAAAAGCATTTCATCAGGCACCTATTTAGCACCCTGCTCTGTATTAGGAGCTAGACATGTTTCTGGCCTCTAGGTTTCTGACAATTCTTAAATTCCTCTTATATTGTGCCTTTTTGCAGAAATTGTTGTGGCCGCCCGGGTCTACACCACCAGACTTCAGAGAGTTGGTGACGGTGGACCTTGCTCCAGCTCTATGGCAGGTGCTCGGATGTGGCTGGTAATTAGAGAAACTCTACGTTTCCTGGGCTCTCTGTGTTTTAGGGCAACGGCTATGGCCAGAGTGCTCATGAGCCAAATAGAGCAAGGTTCAAATGCTGACGGCCACTTTCTAACTGTGTGATGTGACTGACAGTCCTCATTTTCCTAAACCTCGGTTTCCTCCATTGTAAATAGGCTATTACACACTTACTTAGCAGTGCTGTGGAGACCTACGTGAGCTAATGTATGTAAATCCCCAGCACAGTGCCCGACACAGGTAAGGGTTCAATAAATGGTGGAATTTCTTATTGATCTATCAATCTGTCATTATTGATAAAATGGCATGCCCAGTAGAGCATTAACAAGGGATAGAAAAACAGACACAAATACGATGAGAAAGTGATGATAGAATCTTAGACGTGGAAGAGGCCAAAGTAGTAGAGATAAAAGTTATTCAGAAAATAAATGGTGAGTGCATACATGGAAATTTATTTATTTATTTATTTATTTTTATTTTTTTAAAAATTTTTTTTTCAACGTTTTTTATTTATTTTTGGGACAGAGAGAGACAGAGCATGAATGGGGGAGGGGCAGAGAGAGAGGGAGACACAGAATCGGAAGCAGGCTCCAGGCTCCGAGCCATCAGCCCAGAGCCTGAAGCGGGGCTCGAACTCACGGACCGCGAGATCGTGACCTGGCTGAAGTCAGACGCTTAACCGACTGCGCCACCCAGGCGCCCCAGGAAATTTAAAGGCTTGTGTTGTCAGCCTGATTGAGTTCATGGGGGTCTGAAAGGGCAGGGTAATAATATTTCCCAGGACCCACCCCATCAGGAATAGTAAGCTATGGGACTTCTTTCTTCCCAGATACACAGAAAGGCAGCAGCACAGTGGATAACTTCCCGAAGCCTTCTTTAGGAAGCCTTGCAGGCAGGGATTGAATCTCTGAAAAAATCCACTCCAGGGGGGCACTGATGCTCTGAGGGCCAGGAAATGGTTCTCTGAAGGGCCTTCTCTTGGCTTTGCCTCGGACAGGATTGTGCTAACTTCTTCGAGGTAGCCTATAGTTTGGCAAAAAGCCTTCCCTCCTGGGTAGCTGAATAATTTTCAGATGATCCAGCTGGCACATTGTAGAAACGGGCTAATGAGTCAGGAATGATCTTCTAAGGCTCTTCCACACCAAACTCGCTCAAGGGTAGAGAATTTCCAGGAAAGTCAGTGAAAGATTTATGAGACGAATCCCGGAACTATTTTCTCCTCCATCTATTGTTTCAGAAACAGTGGGCTTGCGGTGCGAGGGGTGGAGAGGGCAAATTAGCGTGGGACAAAGACACGACTCCTGCTTTCCAGAGAGAGCTGGAGAAAAGAGTGACTTCAGAAGCCAGCTA
Organism: Panthera leo; assembly: GCF_018350215.1. NCBI lineage: Eukaryota > Metazoa > Chordata > Mammalia > Carnivora > Felidae > Panthera > Panthera leo. Next base: position 138,851,243 of record NC_056679.1, on the reverse strand, counting down.
ATGAGGATTCCCTGACAAGGAAATATTCAAGATTGGAATGCGCCTGCCTGCAGGCCCCACAGAGCCTCAGAGATGAATTTGAGGAGGAAAAGAGGTGCAAAATTCAGAGGCACTGAGGGGAGAAAGCTTACTCCAACTCTGTGCTGGAAGGGGTCTGATCAGCTGGCTCCTCTGTCTTCACACAGATGGGGAAGAGGTGGAGGGAGAGAAGAGGAGGGGGAGTGGGAAGGTGGAGGAGGAGGAGGAGGAGGAGGAGGAGGAGGGGGAGGAGAAAGTGGTAGCTGCAGTGCTAGAGCCCAGTGGTGTTTCTTGTCACCAGGTGAAATTCCTTTTTCACTCCCCGCGTGTTGCTGCCTTTTCTTGGAGTGAGATGGTCTTTCCGTTACATCGTTGCATGGTAGGCTGCAGAGCTACCGAGGCTTTCATAGAACCCGAGAGTCCTTTACAGAAAACTTAGGGGATATGACTTGGATCGCCATTGGATCATTGGGAGAATATCTACAAGAGGGTGCTGCTCTTTGGTAAAAAGGGCTCCTACAGGCACTCAAAATATGGGGACTTCTGGGGTGCCTGCCTGGCTCATGTGGTGGAGCGTGCAACTCGATCTTGGGGTGGTGAGTTAGAGTCCCACATTGGGTGCAGAGATAGCTTAAAAATAAAATCTTAAAAACCCCCACATTTATATTTTTAAGAAATACAAAACGGCAAAATGGAATAACAACATTTGATTAATTTGGTTCCATTTCGGTCATGCAGGGACAAAGGGGATAGATCCATCAGGCATGATTTACATGGATAGATTGTCCAAAGAAGCTTGATTATGCCACAGCTTTAAGGTTTCTTCTTCAAAAAATCTTGTAGTTGTAAAGAGTGGAACAATTGAATTGTTAGAATTGCACCTCCTGGATGTCCCCCAGCCAGAAATAGTCAAAAAGTATGTCAACACTGGGGGAGACATCAGGCACATGTGGAACCCACCAGTTGAATAATCAAGATATAATAAGCCATAGGCAAGGTCTTATCTTGGTTAACAAGGTGGTCACAAGAAGAAAAGGTCTTCTGGAGGCCAGGGACAGTGGTTGGGACTTCCAGTTCAGATTCCTCCTAGGCCCTCAACGGCTGCTGTCACATGGGCACAGCGGTTGGCTTCCCACCTACTTCCAGCTCCACCCAAAGCTTTCCAAACATGGATGAACAGTTTAATAAGTAAAACTGAGGGGCGCCTGGGTGGCTCAGTCGGTTGAGCGTCTGACTTCAGCTCAGGTCATGATCTCGTGGTCTGTGGGTTCGAGCCCCCTGTCGGGCTCTGTGCTGACAGCTCGGAGCCTGGAGCCTGCTTCGGATTCTGTCTCCCTCTCTCTCTGCCCTCCCCTCGCTCATGCTCTGTCTCTGTCTGTCAAAAATAAATAAACGTTAAAAAAATTAATAAGTAAAACTGAGCTTTTCATAATATAGTAGGCTTTAACTACTGACAGTCTTGGTAGCAGAAAGGATGTTCACATCATTTCCCTTCCAGACATTTCTAAGAGGTCTCCAACGCTCTCAGAAATGATTCTTCTTTTCTTTTTTTTAATTATTATTTTTTAACATTTATTTGGTTTTGAGAGACAGAGACAGAGTGTGAGCAGTGGAGGGGCAGAGAGAGAGGGAGACAGAACCGGAAGCAGGCTCCAGGTTCTAAGCTGTCAGCACAGAGCCCAACATGGGGCTCCAACCCAGGAACCGTGAGATCATGACCTGAGCCGAAGTCGGCCGCCTAACTGACTGAGCCATCCAGGTGCCCCAAGACTCTTATTTTCAAATAAAAGGAGTTTTCTTGGATGAATCCACCATTTTTACAGTTGATTTTTTCAATACTTAAGGTCTCTAAAATGTGTTTGTCCTTCCCACTAATATGAAATTTTGTGATGTCATGCATACGTGTGTGCATGGGAGAAGTGAAGAAAGGGCTCAAGTATAGCAAAGAAAACTTCAGTTTGACTACAGGCCTCGGGCCCTAACCATAGGCTCCAGATTTGGGAGCCTTCAAAACTATTCCCTTCAAAACCAGAAATAATAATAAGTAATAATCTTCTGTTAATGGTTCATCCCGTATACCGTTGACCTATCTTTTGGAGGAAGATTGAAATGAGTTACCATGTCAGAACTGGCAGCCACAGGGCACATGTTCAAGATTCGATTATGAGAACAGAACTTTTCATTAAGACTTTTAATTTTGACTTCTGTTTGTAAGATGTGCAGGATTCCAAGCCTTGCAACACTTGGGAATACCCAGTGGATTTTTTTTTTTTTCATAACTCTAAGTCTTTGCTAACAGGAAACAGAAAAGACTGATTAGAAATTGTTTTGGAGCTGGGTCTGGTGGGAATTAGAATGACACCCATGATGCATTTCACAGGGGCTGCTAAACAGCTTCAGATAGAAATTACTTTCGGCGCTTTTTTCCCTTCTTGTCCTGAACAGGAGCTTGTGTTTCCTGCTGATTACAGAAAAAAAAGCCACTGTGTTTACCAACATTGCTGATCCAGTCAATCCCTTTGGCCTCTGTGTTTTGAACTAATGTGTGGTTTCTTTGAGTCTGAAGTAGGCTTAGAAGCAGAGGTTCAGACCACCCACTTTTAGGATCGCTAAGGCAGTGCTAGAACTAAGTTGAAACTGAGGTACTTCATGCAAGCTCGTGGGTTTGAGCAGAGGCAATTTTAATGGTCAGAAAGTATTTTGAAGCCATTTTAATATTAATGTCCCCAGTGGATGGGGCCAAGCCTGGGCCTCAAAAAAAAAAAAAAAATGAAATCAGGGGACCTGGGTGGCTCAGTCAGTTAAGCATCCGGCTCTTGATTTCGGCTCAGGTCATAAATGCATCGTTCCTGAGATGGAGCCCCGCCCCGGGCGCCACCCTGACATTGTGGACCCTGCTTGGGATTCTCTCTCTCCCTCTCTCTCTCTGCCCCTCTCCCACTTGCTCTCTCTCTCTCTCTCTCTCTCTCTCAAAATAAATAAACTTAAAAAAAATGACATCAGAATGCCCAACATTCTCCCATTGATTGCCTATTTTATCTCTCTAGTAGGAAAACTCTACTTGTTTTTTAAAGTTTATTTATTTATTTTGAGAGAGTGAGCAGGAGAGAGAGAATCCCAAGTAGGTTCTGTGCTGACAGCGCAGATGGCAGGGGTCATTCTCAAGAACAGTGAGATCGTGACCTGAGCTGAAATCAAGAGTCGGACGCTTACCAGACTGAGCCACCCAGGTGGCCCTTGGAAAACTCTGTGTAAATCAGGCATACTCAATCCTTTCCGGTGAGCAGCTAGCTTTGAGTTTGCCAAGTTTTCCAATAATCATAGATTATTCAACCTGGATCCTTGGCTCGAATTCTTTCATCTTATTGGTGTGGCAACCACGGTCTTGGCTACCGCATTTATTCGTTTAGTAATTTCTTCATGCATCTAAGTTTTACACATCTACTATGTGTTGGGCCCTGTGTTAAGCACTGGGCATACCATCATGAGCAAGACAGAAAGGATCCCTTAAGGAGTTTGCAGTCCGGTCAGAGAGGTAGATGCTAAGAAAATAAACGTTACACATGTTAATGTATTTCATGAATTGAACAGGCAGGTGGGGTGGGGGGGGGTGGAAGGGAGAACCTCTCTTGGGTAGAGTCTTCAGGTAGGTCCCTGGAAAGTGATGTTTTAGGCACTGGGAGAGGAAGGGGTGTGTTGTGAGTGCATTGCTGATAGAAGGAAGAATGGGAGTTATGGTGAAGAAGCGAAGACATCCACGGGCCATTCTCAATTCTCCAAATGGAATCCTTGTCAATTTTCCTGTGGGTCCCGGGGGACTATCAGTGTGGGGCTGGTGGATCTTGAATGGGCAGTGGGGTTTATTATCAGGTGTCATTCTAAATTACTGAGAGGTCCCCCACCCTCTCTTTTTTCATCTATTGTAGAAGTGGTATAAAGGTTAGACCAGGAGAGATTTGATGTAAAATACAGATTCTACCACATTTAGGGATGGAGAGAGGAAAAGCTCACCCATGCCCACATGCTCGCTGAGTTACAACGGTAGAGGCAAATCACTCACCCTTGAGTCTAACATACATACGAGGACAACTCGACACAGCCCACAGTCCCTGAGTGTTCTTCCTCAGGTAGAAATAGCCTTTCTTTCCATCTAGCTCCAGGTCTCTGGAATGCTATTTTGGATCACCTAGTTTTTATGGGCACTTCCAACCTCTGTCACATCTCACAAGTTCCTTGAGGGTAGGATGCTATTGGACTCAGCAGCCTCTAGCAAAGCCAGCACCCAGCATATTGCCATGGGCACAAAAACCACTCAGTGAATATTTGTTGAACGGATCATATAGAAAGATTTAGTCTTCAGGAAGAGGAGTTAGAAAGGCAGTACCACTTTTCTTCTTTCTGGCTTTTGCACCGTGACCGGAAGTGGGAGCCCAGTATGATTACTCTCATTACCGACAACAAAAAATGGCTATCACAGGATCCTGGCTTCATTCCTGTGATGAAGCCATTGGCCTGGTGACAAGAATATCACTGAGGACAGAGAAGCAAACGTTGAGCTGTTTAACAGAACCCTCAGCGGGGACGTTGTTGCATCATTCCGCTGAGATGTGAAGTAATGTCTGAGCGCTCGGTTCCCAGCGCTGGGCTGCCTCGGTCCCCGCTCCCACTTCAGACAGTGGCTAGACCCTGCATCCTGTCTCCTGACCCGGGCTCTGCCGGCTCCAGGCCAGTCCTACCAGAGGCAACTGGGCAGCAAGGCCCATGAGGAAGTGCACGCAGCCCCACGAGGCCCTCATTAGCACAGGTCAACGCTGTGTCTGCCACGGAAACTTTGGGGGAAGGATCACCACCCTCCAGGCAGTCCTTTCCCCTGACACTGCTCAGGCCCCACTCCCAAGCAAAGGAAGAGTATTGCAGCCGGAAATTTGAAACTCTGTTGTTCTAGGGCTATCCACTGAGAAAACCACTAAAGATCCCAGGTCAGTTTCCCGTTCGCGCCAAAGCCAAGAACTCGCTCTGAAATAACAGTGGTGGGTGGTGTTTCCAAAGATAAAGGAGTTTGGGGGTGGGGCCCAGAGGCAGGCAGTCTGTCCCTGCCTGGTGGGTGCCGGGGTAGGTCCCTCCTGCTGTATCACCACTCCAGTAAGGGTGCTTCACTTCGGTCCTATGAGAAAGATTCATTTTTACTGGCAAGGGAAGGGGCCCATTCTGAGCTGACAATGTGGAGTTGAGGTGGGAGATGTCAGAGGTGGGAGATGAGATGAAAGATGGTAAAAAGGATTAATGTCAGCAATGTGCAGATTGGCACCCTGCCTCTGGAAACCACTCAGCCAACAGCAGGGAAACTGGGCCACAGTTAACTGGACATCTGTGCCAGAGGCACGAAGAGGTGTTTATCACTTAGAGGATTCCTGTGCTCTTGGTGAATGAAGACTTCAGGAATGACAAACTTCCCTCCTCTTTTGGTTCTTCTCGAAGATACTGTATGGTCTAATTGACTTTGGTTTCAATGGCCTACAATTAGCATTAGATGAGGAGAGAAAGGTCCGTTTGTTGTATTTCGTACTACTTTCTTTTGCCTTTACCCTTCCCTGAAACATAAGCTGAAAAGAAGAAAAAGAAAAAACAAGCCCAGGTAAGAAGGCTCAGCACCCTGGACTAACACTGAGGGCAGAACCTCTTCAGTTGAAAAGAAACCACTACCGGTTATTGTGTGGGGGGCTGGAATCACCCAGAGACCAATTAACACCTTGTTTTTGGGGATTACCCCCTGCAGTATTTGCAGATAGTTTCTTAAACAGCCGTGTTTAGAGTCCACACCGTAGGAGTGACTCAAGTGCTGATGAAAGAGCTTCCAGAACAAATAAGGAACCCTACGGGAAACTCTGGCGGAGGTGAGGAGGGCTTCAGTCTTTGGGTTAACAGCTTGGCACTACATTCATTGCTGGAGGAATCTGAGCCTCACAAAAGACAGCTTTTCAAGGAAAAAACTCTTTTGCTTAGAACTGGTTAACAGTCTATTTGTTCTCCAAAGGCTGTTTGGTTAGGGCCCCCGAACATGCAGTTCCTCCAGGGGCCTGCACCTCCCGGGACTTGGAGCTTGTGTGTGCCAATTGGCTTTGGGCTGAATCTATGAGATTCTAGCTTGGGAATCGAGTCCTTGTTGTTCTCAGCGGCCACCGTTTTTATTTTAAACTGCTCTGCACAATTGCCAAGGTACTTTCCAATTAGAGGAACTTGCCCGCATTTTCTTCACTCACTGTTTGCTGTATTAGTTTGGTAAACTGCTAACCGGGGGTAACTGGGACTGGGAGGATGGAGATAGGAGTCTGAGGGGCAGTTTGGTGACATCCGGAGCCTGCTTCTTTGCAGTCCTAATGCTAGTGAAACTGTCCCCAAACAGAAGCCGTCCTGGGCATTAACTGACATGACACATTCCCACCGCTATCTCCCAGGGAAATGGGCTAACTCTTCTTTCAAAGAATGCATAATGATGAAATTAATTACAGCTCCACACTCCAGGTACATAAAACTCATAGAGCCCCCCTTTCGCACAGGAGGAATCTCAGTGTGTGCCCGTTTTCTTTGTATGGGCATCTTGTTGCTGTGCCCAGTTTGGTGCCTAAATGGACATTAAATCAATAAACATAAATAGAGGTTTTGATCTATAATGCTTTTACACAAAGTTTTTTATTTTAATAAAACATTTTATTCTAAAAAAATTTTTTTTTTTTGAAACTCAGTGCCAAAGATCATTAGAGCTGGCGGGGATTAATACAATCTTATTTTATAGATGAGGAAACTGAGTCCCAGAGAGGGAAAAATAATCCTTTCCCACCCCTTGCTCAAAGTCTTAAAGCTAGTTACTAGCAGAACTGGGATAGGACCAGGTCTTTTGACTTCTAGAGTAGGATTTAGCTCATTAGTTAGAATTGTCAGAGTTCCAACCTAGATTTCTCCCAGAATGCATGACACATTTTCATGTTTGGTGTTGATTCCCTCAGGGCTGCCTGACTAGTTTAAACTTTGAGCCAACATTTCAGAAATTATAGTCTTTCTACCACCCATGTAAGAATTACCTGTTAAAAATGCAGAGCCCTAGACTTACCCAACTTTCAGAATCAGAATCTGAGAACTGTATCTGCAATCTGGATCTTAATGAGCTTCCTTATGAAGACTCTTATGCATTTGAGAACCATTTTACCTGGCTCCAAATCAAGTTAATAAACTTTATTGATTTAAAATGCTAATTTAAAATAAAAAGTCAACAAGTGGGACTCTATCAAACTTAACAGCTTCTGCACAGTAAAAGAAACAAAATGAAAAGGGAACCGACAGGATGGGAGAATGTTTTTGCAAACTATGTATTGGATAGGGGGTTAATATCCAACAATTACAAACAATTCACATAACTCAAAAACAATGACAAAAGAGCTCAAAGAAGCTGATTAAAAAATGGGTTGAGGGGGCGCCTGGGTGGCGCAGTCGGTTAAGCGTCCGACTTCAGCCAGGTCACGATCTCGCGGTCCGTGAGTTCGAGCCCCGCGTCGGGCTCTGGGCTGACAGCTCAGAGCCTGGAGCCTGTTTCCGATTCTGTGTCTCCCTCTCTCTCTGCCCCTCCCCCGTTCATGCTCTGTCTCTCTCTGTCCCAAAAATAAATAAAAAAAAACGTCGAAAAAAAATTAAAAAAAAAAAAAAAAAAAATGGGTTGAGGAACTAAATCGACATTTTTTTCCAAAGAAGACCTTCAAATGGCCAACAGGTCCATGCAAAGGTGCTCCACATCATTAATCATCAGGGAAGTGAAATCAAAACCATGATGAGAAATCACATCACATCTGTAAGAATGCTCCCCATCACGAAGACGAGACATAAGTGTTGGCAGGGATGTGGAGGAAAGGGAACCCTTGTGCATGTTGATGGGAGTGTGAACTTGTTCAGCTGTTATGGAGAACGATATGAAGATTCTTCAAAAAATCAAAAATGAAACTTCCATAGAATCTGGCAATCTCACTTTCGGGTATCCAAAGGAAATGAAAATGGTTTATTGAAGGGATAGATATATACACCCCTGTGTTTATTGCAGGAGTATTCACAATAGCCAAGATAAGGAAACAAGCTAAGTGTCAATGGACGAATAGATAAAGGAAATGGATGGATAAAGATGAATGAGAAAAAGGAAATTCTGTTTCAGGACATTATGCTAAGTGAGGTAAGTCAGAGAAAGCCAAATACTATAGGATATCTCTTGTAATATGGGGAATCTAAAAAAAAATTCACAGTACAGTGATTTTAGGCCATAATCCTGTAGTTTAAACATTAAACTTACTAAGACACTACGTCTCCATTGTTCCCACCACTAGAAGATACTTGTGTGACACAACAGAGGTTTTAGCTCATGCTACGATGGTGATCCTACTTCACTGTGAATGTATCAAATCAATGTGTCGTACGCTTTGAGCTTACACCATGTTGTATGTCAAATATAACTCAGCTGAAAAAAAAATAAAATGCGTCATGTTTCTGAAATTAGGTGGCACCTTACAATCAATGATTAATGTAGACAAAAAAGTGTTTAAGTGAATGGAGTCATAATTAATAGCAACTTCGAACTGAGGACCAAGTTTTTCTCTTAAATCCTTTAGTTACTGAAGAAGCAAAAATTTTAGTTTTTATCTGACTTCAATTGCACAGCATGTGATTCTTTCACTGCTTAAATTCCTTTTCAGTAGCAAACAAGAAATGTGGCAAAAATTTGTTTCCTCAGGCCCCGGGCAGTCGTTGGTGAACCGCTTCTCCACACCTTAAGTTCTGCCCCGCAGAGTGTTCGAGTCCATTCAATAGAAGACTTTGGCGGCACCTGGGTGGCTGTCGGTTAAGCGTCCGACTTCGGCTCAGGGCACGATCTCGCGGTCCGTGAGTTCGAGCCCCGCGTCGGGCTCTGGGCTGATGGCTCAGAGCCTGGAGCCTGCTTCCCATTCTGTGTCTCCTTCTCTCTCTGCCCCTCCCCCGTTCATGCTCTGTCTCTCTCTGTCTCAAAAATAAATAAACGTTAAAAAAAAATTAAAAAAAAAATAGAAGACTCTGACTCCTATATTTTAGATTTTACTTTCTGTGATTATATTCAAATCTATGACTTATATTTATGATCTATAATATATATTTGTTATATGTATTTTATGTGTTTACTGCAAAATTTCTAACAGAATCTTGAGTTACCCAATATCTGTACCTTCTTCCTGAAAGATTCAAGGAATTTAGCATTTCCTACCCACCGAATATCACCCCCCTCTTGCAGAGTGTCTCTGCCTAGATTTTTAGACTTTTATTTATTTTACTTTGTGGAGTGAGTGAGAGAGAGCCCAAGCGCAAGTGGAGGAGGGGCACAGGGGTGGGGAGACAGAGAGAGAGAGAGAGAGAGAGAGAGAGAGAGAATCTTAAGAGGAGCCTGATTTGGTGTTTTGATCCCATGACCCTGGGATCATGACCTGAGCCAAAATCTAGAGCTGGACACTTAACCCGCTGAGTCACCCAGGCACCCCTAGATTTATTTATTTATTTTTTTAGAACACAAATTAGTTATTTAAAGTCAGTGGCTAATTATATTTTTCCAAATATTTTATCCATTTTTGGGGGCTTAGCATGTGAGTGGTAACCCACTTAATCTTTTTGTCGGAAAAAGATTTACTTGACTCTGTTGCAAATAATATAGATATAGAATTCTTGGTTAATAGTTGTTTTTTGTCAAGGCTGTGAAAAGATTGCTGTCTTCTGGCATCCGCTGTGCATGAGAATTAGTTTACCTGTCATTTCTTTGCAGCTCATCTGTCTTTTCTTGCTGGTAGGAATTTTTTTTTTTTAAGATTTTTTTTTGAGGAACCTCAACACCCAACTTGGGCCTCAAACTCACAACCCCGAGACCAAGAGCTGCATGTTCCTCCGACTGAGCCAGCCAGGTGTTCCCTCTCCAGTAGCTTTTAAGATTTTCTCTTATCTTCAATGTTTACCAACGTCACTATCAAATGTTTCTTGGTTAAATTCACTATTATGTATTCTGTTTGACATCTGGTGCTCCCTTTTACAGACGTAAAAGGTTTCATATATTATTTTCTTCTGAGAACACATGTCATTTCCTTTGTTATGAAAAGTTCTCAGCCGGTGTCTCTTGGGCTACTGATTCACAGATATTTTCCTCTATTCTATTCTTGAAATCCCCCGTTAGACATATATTAGAACCTCTCAGTATGTGTTCTCTGTCTCTTAGCTGCAGTTCAGCCCCCTGTTTAATTCTTTATGTTGCATTCTGGGCAAATTCCTCGATATCATTTTCCAGTTCACCAGTTGTCTCTATTACTATTTCCAAGATGGAATTAATCCTGTCAATGGCACTTTTAATTAAAGTACTATGCTTTTCATTACCAGGATTTCCAATCTGATCTTTTTCATACACACCTGTTTTGTTCCACAGTTTACTGACCATTTCAATGGATATTCTTTCTTTTTCTCTTTGAAGACTCTAAAAACCCTTATTTCAAATGAACTTTCAGGGGCACCTGGGTGGCTCAGTCAGTTAAGCATCTGGCTCTGGATTTCAGCTTAGGTCATGATCTCACAGCTTGTGAGTTCAAGCCCCGCATCAGGCTCTGTCCTGACAGTGTGGGAGTCTCCTTGGGATTCTTTCTCTCTCTCTCTCTCTCTCTCTCTCTCTCTCTCTCTCTCTGCCCATCCCCCATTCATTTGCACATACTCTAAGTAAATAAAAAGTAAATGAATTTTCAGATTCTGCTATTATTCTCACATAATGTGGCATGAAAGTCTCCCAATATTGATTTTGTTGGCTGCCTTTCTTAGTGCTAGTTTTTTTTAAAGTGTGTTAGCATTTGAATGTCCGTGACATACATCTGGAGGGGTATCACACAGACTTTCTCTTATTTTCTTTTTCTATCCCTTTCTCTTCTGCCTGTTTACTCTTTCCTGTCTCACAATTTTGCAGTTGCTTCCAGGTAGGACTCAGGGTCCCTGTCCACAACCTGGTTTTGTGTTGGTGGCTATGGACTCCTTTCTTATGATGACACTGGGACATTTCGGATTCAGTCACTGGCAGTTTGGCCCATGTCCTGGCCACAAGGTCTTGCTTGTTTATTCCTGCTTTTCTAGATTCACATTCATCTAAGCCCTCACCTCAACTGCATATTTTTTTCTGGCAGGCACTCCCACCCCATTCAAATTCAAGCAATAAACTTGGAATCAGGCTTCATCCATGCAAGACAATACTTTATCCCCAGTATTTTTTTTTGTTTGTTTGCTTGAGAGAGAGGAAGAGAGGGTGCGAGTGAGGGGCAGAGAGAGAGAGAGAGAGAGAGAGAGAAGCAGCGCTCACCCAATGCACGGTTTGTGTTTTACCAAAAGTAGGGCTCGCCGGATGTGGGACTTGAACTCACAAACTGTGAAATCATGACCTGAGCAGAAGTCACATGCTAAAGGACTGAGCCACCCAGGTGCCCACTTTATCCGTAATATTGTGGAGGAGATCTAGCATATCTTGGCTTACCTTGAGAGTCTACCAAGCTCACAGCTTTAGGAACTTGTTTGTTAGATTTCTGTTCAATTACTAGTGCACAAATACTTATTTCTTCTTTATGTACGTGTGTGCGCATGCTTACTCCCCCCACAACTATCTTTTTTTTTTAAATTTTTATTTATTTATTTTGAAAGAGAGAGAGAGAGAGAGAGAGAACAGGGAAGGGGCAAAGAGAGACAGGAAGACAGAGAGAATCCCAAGCAGGCTCCATGCTGTCAGCACAGAGCCCGATGTGGGGCTCGATCTCACAAACGGAGATCATGACTTGAGTCGAAATCAAGAGTTGGATGCTTAAATGACTGAGCCACCTCGGTGCACCCCCCCCAACTATCTTTTAAATTTACTTAAAAAAAATTTTTTTAATGTTTATTTTTGAGAGAGAGAGAGAGAGAGAGCGCACGGATGAGTGGGGCAGAGGCAGAGAGAGAGAGGGAGACCCAGATTCTGAAGCAGCCTCCAGGTTCTGAGCGGTCAGCACGGCGCCGATGCAGGGCTTGACCCCACAAACCGTGAGATCATGACCTGAACCCAAGTTGGATGCTTAACTGACTGAGTCACGCAGGTGCCCCTAAATTTACTGTTTTAAAATAGGTTATCTGTAATTGCTAAGTGTTTAGAGTGGATAGAGTGCCTTCAAAGCATGAGCTTAGAGCGCCTTCAAAGCATGGCTTTACAAAGCCATCTTGATCCCCAGACTCCGGTTCTGGGAATGAGAAGAGCAACTGTTCTCATGATACCATTTTTGAGACATCCACCATTATTGCTACTGCTAGATTGATGTCCTTTGTTTCCCATATAACATGCATTCCTCTCCGAATATGGCTCAGTGCCTGACAAAGCCCAGTTGGTACAGTTGAGTTTTCCTTTAAATGACTTTATTAATCCCATCAGTGATTCACTTAGCAAGCCCTTTTGTAATAAATTTGTAACATCCTCTAACGAAATGGATCTGGAGGACAGCCAGACTCATTTCGTAGGGAACATGGTTTAAAAATGAATGAATCATTCTCAAAAGCACACAAGATGGTTATAGAAATATATTAATATGTTTCCCTCTTTCCACACATTAAACTAAGATTCTTTGCAGATATTAAAACAAACAGAAAATTCCCACAGATTAGGCATCCCAACCAAGCGTTCAATGAGCTTATTTGCTTTAGCCTGGAGAGAAAAGTCATGATATGCTGCTGAATTACATCAGTGAGGAACCAAAGGTGAGACTGGATTTGGTTCTAGAATCCCCTTAGGTGTGCTGTATGCAAATCACTGCAGCAGTGTAGAGATGCATGAATTATTCAGGGATTTCTTAGGGCTTCCCAGAGAAACCTCCATTTCTTTCATTAAAAATGGTTTCGTAAGGCAGTCCAAAAAATCATTTTTGGCAGGTCACTATATTTAAATCAGTTGTTTGAAACGCATCTGCATTTTTTTCAGTGTTACACTTGGTGGTTAAGGATTCCTTGGCAGTTCACAAGGGGCCATTTAACTCATAATCGTGGAAGAGGACAAAGAAACAATTTCAGTTTGGTATGATGAGAGCTATAATGAAGATATGCAGAAGAGAGGCCCCTCACATAGACTGTGGGGTTCAAGGAAGACATCCTAGATGAGGTAATGCAGAGCTAAGCTTCCCAAAAGAAACAAGAATGCATCAGGCAGGATGGGGGTGGTAGTGGTGGGTGGGTAGGGTGGGATGAAATGTTTCAAGAAAAACAGCTTCGTGACATACACAATTGTTACTTTTCGGATGACCAGCAGCTGCACCCCACACTGATTTATTCTGGGGACTTAATCTCTCTCCTTACCCATTGCCCACTGTTGTACTATTGACAGGAGGGAATACACAGGTCCCTTTCTCCTAGAGACTTGAATTAAACACCCTTCCTTACGTGATCTCAATAGTACAATGACAGCAAGCTGAGCTATGCCATTCAGATTCTCTCTCCTTGAACTTCACTTTTGACCCAAGGCTGGAATGAAGACTTGGAGGCAATTCACTGCAATACTGGCATGCCTAGTGGATTGTTCCCATTGCAACACTCTTGCTGTCCTTTCTATTTCCTCCTTAGTATCCATGGTTCCTGCCTCTTCCCAAGCCTCAGCCCCCATATCCTTTCAGTAAATCTCCTTTTGTTTTAACTGGTTAAACTATTCCATTTTGGGGGAAGAGAGAGAGAGAGAAGTAGATCAGAAAGTGTCTTATATGACACACAGAGGCATTTCATCTTTATGCCTGAGGCATCAGGAAGGCTTGATTGTAAGCACGAGCAGCTTTATATCATTTTTGTGGCAGCTCCGTGGTACACTATTGGGAAAAGGATGGGTGAAGGAACAGACTGGAAGCAGGGAGAGGGTAGTTACAGAAGATTTCAGTAATTGAGGTAAGAAGTGATGTGATGATGGTTTGTGTCTCTAAGGACTTGGCTGATTCAGATGTGGGAGGTGAGGGAGAGGTGCGTGTCTTACTGTCCGACGTGGGGACTTGAGGAGAGTACAAGTCAGAGTTTTCCAGGGAAACAGAATCGATGGAAGATTTATTATGAGGAATTGACCATAGATTTTAGAGGCTGAGAGGCCCCATGATCTCCATCTGCAAGCTGGAGATCCAAGAAAGCTGGTGGTGTAATTTAGTTTGAGTCTGAAGCCCTGAGAACCAGGGGAGCCAGTAGTATAAATCCAAGCTCTAGGGCTGGAGAAAATGAAATGAGATGTCCCATCTCAATCATCAAGGCAGGAGGGAAAGGGCACAAATTCTTCCTTCTTCTGCCTTTTGTTCTATTTAGGCCCTCAAGAGATTGGATGGTGCCCACTGTTTGGTCTGTTTGGACTGTAATGATGCACCACAGATCTGGTGGCCTATAACAGAGGACATTTATCTCTCACAGTTCTGGAGGCCAGAAGTCTGAAATCAGGGTGCCAGCAATGGTCTACTTCCAGTGAGTGCTCTCTCTTCTTGGTTTCATACTATTGACTTCTTGCTTTGTCTTCATATGGAGCAAAGGGGCAAGGGAGTTTTGTGGGTCCTCTTCTATAAGGGTACTAATCACCTCCCAAGAGTCCACCTTCTAATACCATCAGCTTGAGGATTAGGATCTCAACATAGGAATTTTGGTGGGGGGACACAAACATTCAGACCATAATACCCACTCACACTGGGAGGGGAGTTGACTTTCTTGAGTCCGTACATTCAAATACTAATCTTATCTGGAAATATCCTCACAGACACTCCCAGAAATAACATTTAACCTGGGTGGGCATCCTGTAATTATTTAAGCTGACACATAAAAATTAACCATTATAATGGAGCTATCCCAGAGATAAGAATATAGGAGGAAGTAGGAGGGGTATATGTGTGGTAGTTAGAGAGCTCAGTTACGGTTTTAAGTGCTCACTTTGGACGAGAAAATTCTCTCCTGCTGCAGCAGAAGGGAGCAAACATCCATTTGCTAACCACAGTGTTGACTAACTTGGTCCACGTTTGAAATTCCAGCTGGGCAGGTCTGGTGGAGGTCTAAAAGCAGGGCATGGGGCCCATTGGAGACAGAGGTGGGTGTAGTGGAGTGTGGGTTGGTAAGAGTCCCTGGAAGTTCAGGTGGAAGAAGCTGGACCTCCTGCCAATGTAATACACTTTTCTAGGATTCCTCTTCTTTACCCCGCTGGTGGATCCCAGGGTTGAGCTACCTTTTTTTAAAAAAAAATTTTTTTATGTTTATTCATTTTTGAAAGACAGAGAGAGACAGAGCACAAGCAGGGGTGGGGCAGAGAGAGAGGGGGACACAGAATTGGAAGCAGGCTCCAGGCTCTGAGATGTCAGCACAGAGCCCGATGCGGGGCTCGAACTCACGAACTGTGAGATCATGACCTGAGCCGACACCGGAAGCTCAACCGACTGAGCCACCCAGGCGCCCCCCAGGGTTGGTCTATCTTATTCTCTCTTTCCCTTGTCCACACCTGTTGGCACTCAAGGTTTCTATCTCCCAATGACTTGCTGTGAGAGGTTCCTGTGATGGGGAAGAGAATGGTTTTGGTTTAAGACTGGATGGGTCTACACAAAAAGGGTTTGGCCTCCTGGGGAACAAATGTAGGGCTAGGAAGTAGAACTTAGGAGTCATCCAGTTACTAATGGATCAGTTGGTGTCAAGTTGGTCTAAGGAACCAGACTGCATGCCCATATTTTGTCTACCTCAATGGAGCTCACACCCTGAAATTTCTTTACACTCTGGCAAAATAGTTTCTGTGTTGCAGATTGGTGACTTTTACAGAAAAAGGCATTCTGGAAGCAAGGGGGAAAGATTACAATTCCAAGGACTGTCTGTGGAAAAAAAAAAGAACAACTCTCCTTTTCTTTTTCATTGCCTTGGAAGTGGAAAGATATTACTGTCTCTACAGCCAAAATGCTCAGGAGGTCCTATCCACTTTTGAGTCTAGGAAGAACAGGAGGTGGTTGTAGACAGGAAAGGGCAGATCCCAGAGATAATTTTAAAGTAGGACAATCTGATCTTCAGAGTGGGATTTGTTTTCTTGAAACTTATTTCTCTTCTGGGGCGCCTGGGTGGCTCAGTCGGTTAGGTGTCCGACTTCAGCTGAGGTCATGATCTCACAGCTCATGAGTTCAAGCCCCGTATCGGGCTCTGTGCTGACAGCTCAGAGCCTGGAGCCTGCTTCTCATCCTGCGTCTCCCCCTCTCTCTGCCCCTCCCCCGCTTGTGCTGTGTCTCTGTCTCTCAAAAGTGAATAAATGTTAAAAAAAATTTTTTTTTAAAGAAACATTTCTCTTCCGGCTCCCTGTCACAGAATTAACATGCTTATCATTTTAAATCATATTTATCATTTATACCTTTCCTTAGATTAAGAGCTTCTTAAAAACATGAACTCGGTTTTATTCATTTTCCTCCTCTTTAGAGTCTCGTCCAGAGAGTGGCATTCAATAAAAACTCAACCAGTGTTTGTGAATTAGATATGAATAATTTCCAGAAACTCCTCTATTCTTCATGATTTCTTTCCTGCCCTTTCCTTTCTGGAAGGCCCTCACCCATTCAGACTTAATAATAGAGGGAGAGAAGGAGAGCATATTCGAGGATTCTAATAGATCTAACATCATTGTATTCCTTACCTACCTCTGATCCCTCGTTCTGAAAAGGAATCTATTATTCAGGAAAGCCTCTGAAACTCACTGACATTAACGACCTAATAACTGATAGTGGGTACATGCTAATAAGCAAATCCTTTTGTTGATAGTATAGGGCTCTAACAATTTTTTTTTCTTTTCTGGTTCACCCCATATTCTCTTTCTCTCTAATCTCCTCTGCCTCTCTCCCTAGTCACCCAGGCATCAAGAGATTGAATAATTTTCAGCCATTTTGGTTATTAGTAAGCTCTCCTTTTTTTAAAAAATATTTTAATGTTTATTTTTGAAAGAGAGAGAAAGAGCACGTGCATAGGAGGGGCAGAGACAGAGGGAGACAGAGGATCCTAAGGAGTCTCTGTGCTGACAGCAGAGAGCTCGACGCAGGGCTCAAACCTAAGAACTGCGAGACTATGACCTGAGCTGAAGTCAGATGCCACCCAGGGGCCCCTCCTTTTTTTTTTTTTTTTTTTTTAATATTTATTATTTTGAGAGAGAAAGCGCGTGAGCAAGTTGGGGAGGGGCAGAGACAGAGGAGAGAGAGAATCCCAAGCAGCCCGTGCCCTGAGCCCGATGAGGGGCTTGAACTCACAAAACTGTGATATCATGACCTGAGCTGATATCAAGAGTTGGACGTTTAATCGACTGAGCCATCCAGGAGCCCCAGTAAATTCTCCTTTATGTTATTTTAGGAGAGAAGCGATGGTCTGTATCCATACGAAGAAATCCAAGCAGACGGCAAATTGTCTAAAAGAATTCCACTTTTAAATGAAAGAAAGCAGTTAATCTAAGGGACAAAAGAGAGGAGCCACGAAGGAAGGCATGTGGGTCCACCCACCTGCGTGCAGGCCCAGCCCATGTGTGGCTGTCCTGGGGTCTCAGAATTGGGACCTGTGCTATGTGCTTTGATGCTCATCTTTCCAAACATTTTTGGTTTTTTTGTATGGGTTTTATTTCCGTTTCTAATTTCTCCTTAGATTCGTCGTAAAATTCTTTTGAAAAGTATACCATGTATTGGCTGAACCAAAAAAGGAAGAAGAGTTTTGTGTCCATTTAGACTGGAAAACAAGACTCGAAGTAAGAGTTTGCTATATTCTATGGCAGTGACTCTGAATTTGGGGGAGGTGCCAGACGGCTTTGAGAATCTTTGTGAATACTTTGGACTCGTTGTAGAAGAATGCACATGCGCACAACATCCCGCATTCAATTTCAGAGAGTTTGAAGGGTCTTTAGATCCGAGGTTAAAAATCTCTGCCTTGGCGGTGGGGCGGGGAAGGCGTGGTGGCAAGCTGAGGAAGAAAGCCTCTGATGTTTGGTGCCTTCATCACGTCCAATCTGAATCAATTCCTTTGTGAGCTCACTTGTTTCTTGGATTATCTCACTTCACCAAGTCATTATGGTTAATAGCTTACATTTATTGAATATATGTTAGCACAGGATCTCACATAATTGTGCCAACAACCTCAGGAGGCAGCTGTGTTATTTTCATTTTATAGGTAAGGAACCTGAGATTTAGTGAGGTTTAGGTACTCGCCCTCAGCGATTTGCTCAAAGCAAATAATCCAAGTTACGTTCACTTTTTTTTGTGTGTTCTGTTATATTCGAATCTGAGATTTCTTGACACATCTCAGTTATCCAGAATGCTACGGTGCCTCCTGGTTTACCAGGGGTCCTTAAGACCACGTAGAGGTGCATGCGTTTTTGTGAGCCTCATCTTCTTTTGGGGCAGGTTATTTTCTGAATTTCCAGCTGTCATTTTCCTCCTACATTCTTGGCAGACCTGTAGGGAATACAGGAAATATTTTCCTGAGGTGAAATGCCAAGAGTTAAGTGATCTCATCAGATGCAAAGAACATAATATTGTTTTCTTTGGAGGACAGCCAATCTCCTCCTTCGTGTCAACCGTCGTTAATTGAGCACTTACAGCATGCCATGCACCTTGCTGGGGCCACAGCAGAACTGTCTACTCTTTGCTCGCATCTTAGTGGGGAAACAAGTGCTCTTCTCAAGCAGGTGTTGGTCAAAAGTGCCGGAGTTTTGAAGTTTTAGGAGACTTGGAGTTTACCTCCTAAATAATACAAGTCGAGTGATCAGAACTTGGGGGAGGTTTATGTCTGTATTGGGGTGTTATTCTCATTAAGGGACAGAGAAAAGTGAATCGGAGAGGGATTTGCACTTGGACTCGTAGTCATAGCCCTGACATTAACTCACCATTCTGGCTGGGGACACCATCAGCAGTTATAATGGGCTGTGCAGGACAGGTCGGTGCACATCCACTTTATGCTGAGGGCCATTCATAAATGGGAGTCATATTTATTGATAATTGCAGTGCATACTATAGAGTTTTTAAAAGTTAAGGGACAAAAGGATGACATTAAGAGTGAGTTGTTAGGGGCACTTGGCTGGCTCAGTCAGAACAGGATGCGACTCTTTCTTCTCGGGGTCCTGAGTTCGAACCCACGGTGGGTGTAGAGATGATTTAAATACATAAATAAACTTTTTTTTTAAAAAAGGAGCTGTTACACAGAAGACTTCATCACTTTCATTTCCTACAAAGCATCACCATTTAGGGGCGCTTGGGTGGCTTAGTCGGTTAAGCACCTGACTTCAGCTCAGGTCATAATCTCACAGTTTGTGGGTTCGAGCCCCACATCAGGCTCTGTGCTGACAGCTCAGGGCCTGGAGCCTGCTTTGGATTCTGTGTCTCCCTCTCTCTTTGCTCCTCCCCTGCTCACATTCTGTCTCTCTCCCTCTCTCAAAGAAAATAAATAAACATTAAAAAAAACTTAAAAAAAAAAACAAAAAAAAAGCATCACTATTTGCTTTAGAGTTTGTAGTCATTTTGAGAAGATGGCCTAACCCATGCTATTGCAGTCGGTTCAATTACGTATCGCTCTGGGAAGCATTACTTTTCCTTTAGGTGAAAGGGCTAGTCTTCTAAATCAATTTCACTTCTTTTTGACTCTGTGTTTTCTTGCTTGTGTAGAAAAACTGCAAATGTTTTGGCTCATTAGCTGAGAACCTCAGATGTAATTGAATGATGCATTAGACATTTTGGAAAGGAAATTGCTCCTTTGAAGAATTAGTTTTTTCCTCCTGTGGTATAGGCTAGAGGACAGAAAAATCCCTGGGGTACAAGTGAGAGAAAAAAAGAGGGCAGGAAAACACAAGGATGAACTGGGTTAGTATTCCCAGATACACCTGTCCTCACTGAGAAGGATCATCAGTTTCTCCATCTGTCCCATTATCCTGCCATCTTATCAAGTGCTCCATCTCTTTGTATCCTGTCCATTTCAACAGTCAGCACTGTGGGTTTTACTGTCTTTTGTGTGTGCTATTACAGGGTCATCCTAAATCTTCACTGACTGTAAATAAAAGGACAGAATGGCAAATAAACATGAAGTCAATGCTAAGAACTGTGCCTGACCTGTAATACTTACTGACTAAATATTTGGCAGAAGAATAAAAGGGAAAGACAGAATGTTGAGGGAAATTAGACTTAAAAACGATGTACAATAAACATCAAGCGCCTTAGAAAGCACATACCTGAATCGTTAACGTCAGAGCTGAAAGAGATTGTAAATCATTGGAGGAAAAATTTAATGTAGCCAAATTTGAGGTACGTGCAACATCTTGGGATCATAATTATAAACAATGGTTTGCATGAAGCTGTTTGAAATGAAAACCTGTTCCCGTATTATAAGACCTGAAATATTGCTCATTTAAATAATTTTTTGCCTCCTAGTGCCCCCATTCTCGCTATGTGTATATGGTTCATATAGATTCTATTCGAGTGCTCATTCTGCTTAGTCTATTGGGCATGGTCCTGCTAAACCTAGGGAAGAGGTTTTCCTGACACAGCTCCTGAAGTTTTAAAAAAAACTTTCGTTAAGACTTAATTTTGGGGGGCACCTGGGTGTCTCAGTCGGTTAAGCATCTGACTCTTGATTTTGGCTCAGGTGATGATCTCACCGTTCGTGAGATCGAGCCCTGTCATCGAGCTCTGCTCTGACAGTGCATAGCCTGTTTGGGATTCTCCCTCTCCCTCTCTCTGCCCCTCCCCCAATCTCTCTCCTTTTCTCTCTCAAAATAAATAAGCTTTGAAAAAAAAAGTCTTAATTTTTTAAAGCACTTTTAGGTTCACAGCAAATTTTTTTTTTTTAACGTTTATTTATTTTTCAGACAGAGAGAGACACAGCATGAACGGGGGAGGGGCAGAGAGAGAGGGAAACACAGAATCGGAAGCAGGCTCCAGGCTCTGAGCCATCAGCCCAGAGCCCGACGCGGGGCTCGAACCCGCGGACCGCGAGATCGTGACCTGAGCTGAAGTCGGACGCTTCACCGACTGAGCCAGCCAGGCGCCCCGGTTCACAGCAAATTGAGAGGAAGGTACCGAGATTTCCCATGTACCCCACCCTGGCCCCACACATGCAGAGCCCCACCAGAATGATACATTTGCTACAACTGATGAACCTACGTCAACACATCATAATCACCCAAAGTCCATTGTTTACATTGGTGTTGTGCGTTCTGTGGGTTTGGACAAATGTGCAATGACATGTATCCATCATTATGGTATCACATGGAGCATTTTCACTGCCCTAAAAATCCTCTGCACTACAATGATTCATCCCTCCCCCTGCTCCCACCCAAGCCTCCGATTGCCACTCATCTTTTCACCGACTCCATTGCCTTTTCCACAATGCCATTTAGTTGGAATCATATGGTATGGGGCCTTTTCAGGTTGACTTCTTTCACGCAGTAATTTGCATTTAAGGTTACTCCATGCATTTTTATGGATCGATAGCTCATTTCTTTGTAGGGTTGTATAGTATCCCATGTCTAGATGCCCCACTGTTGATCCATCCACCTACCGAAGGGCATCTTGGTTGCTTCCAAGTTGTGGCAATTACGAATAAAGCTGTTAGAAACATCCACGTGCAAGTTTTTATGTGGACACAAGTTTTCACCTCCTTTGGGTAAATACCAAGGAACACAATTGCTGGATCGTGTGGTAAGAGTACGTTTAATTTTGCGGGAAGCTGCCAAACTGTCTTCCAAAGTGGCAGAACCATTTCCCATTTCCATGAACAACGAATGAGAATTCTTGTTGCTCTACATCCTTGCCAACATTTGGTGGTGTCAGCGTTCTGGATTCTGACCACCCTGATAGATGTGCAGTGGTGGCTCAGTGTTATTTTTCCTTCGTATTTCCCTGATGACATACGATTCACCCATTCACTTTTTTAGGCTGGTAAGATGCTCACCAAGTGGGATCCATTTCCACCTGCTTCAATCCCCACCCTTTCCCAAATCATTAGTGTGGTTAGGATTCCTGTTCAGTGTGTTCTCTAGCCTTTTAGAATATTCTGACACCCCCTGCATGCTGGTTAACAGGCCTGCCCACATTGTTCCTCTAACACAAATGGTCTTCTAAGACCTTGGGTCATGTAAAGTATAAACATAAGGCTTGACCCAGTGTGTTGAGCCCAAAAAGCACTTCCGAAGAAGCAGCTTCAATAAGTTGTTTAGTTCGGCAAGTTAACCCATATTTCCCAGGGAGAACAGAGCTCTGCCAAGCTTGCCAATTCCTTTTCCTTTTCATTTGTCCATGGTCCCAGAACTCAGTTAAATTCTGTTTGCTGGTGTGCGTGCTGTGACGCAGACGCAGAGAAAGGAGGAAATTCACTTCTCTGCCCAGTTGACATTGGTTTTTCCAGGGGTGAGAGCCCAGGATGGCACCGATGTTACCTCTGAACATCCTTCCCTGCACAGCAGGTGCCTGCCTAGGAGACTGAACCATTTGCGTCTGCCATTTGCATGTACGTCTTGTGCACTTGGTGTTGATGTTGGCAGCATCTTCCGGTGCAGCCATTTCCTAACCAGCCTGGCAAAAACCAAGGCAAACCTTTTCAAAAGGGCCGAGTGGGGCTTTTGGAAATGCAAATGTACATATGGGCTTGGGACAGAGGATGGCTTATAATTAACGATCTTTTGTGTATTGCTCATTAAGGGGGTCGACTCAATAAAAAACACATTGCTTCTTCTATGTCAGTGACAGATACTCTTATCAGAAACAAGGCTTTTATTGTGCTAGTTTCCCTCTGATGGGAGAACAAAGGGGTCGCTGTGCACCGGCACTGATGGGGACAGTGAGGGAGAGGGAGCCTGAGGCTGGGGGGGCGGGGCGCTTCACCCTAAACACCATTTAAAAACACTAGCATATTTATTGGCATAATTATTAACACACTGTTTCGCTTCATAGTGCAATTTGAGGTCTAGTGTATGTGTTAAGGTGTGGATTCCTCTCTGCCGTCTTTTTTAAGGTGTAAACCTGCCAACCTCTTAAAAGAGACTAAACACCCATCACCCACTTTTGTAAACGGTAGACTTTTTAGAAATCGCAAACAAAACACATTTCTTTCCAGCCGCTTTCTGTATTACCCTCTCTTTCTTGAAATTTAGCATCCTCCATAAACATTCAAGAAACAAGTCAGAAGAACACCAAGAAGGAATTCAGGGGCTCAAAGCAGAGACCTTGTCTCAGCTAAAATAATGGCTGAGGAGTGAGGTTTTTCCCTGGTGGGGAGCAGGTCATGTGTTTATCCTTATGAGAGCTGCAAGTGAGAAATACTGTCTGATCTGGTAGCTAGCTTTAGGGATTCTATAATTGAGTCTCTCCAACAGGTTGCAAAATTGACATGGATGTTTTCCTCTTCTGGATTAAAACTAATTCTAGAAGTTTCCTTTTGTTGAAGGCATAGGAACATTGAAACTCTCTGAAATGGATTTCAGTAAGTAATTATAAGTGCCCTTTGATGTGCTGAGCAGCCCTTCACATTTGTCATCAAACCAACCCAGCTCTGGGACTTGGCCCAGCTCCCTGGACTTCTCTGGTCCTTTTCTGTAAAATGGGGATCCTGGTAGTGTCTACTTCATGGAGCTGTGAGCATTACAGGAGTCAGTGGCTGGAAAGTGTGTGGTGCATAGAAAGTACATAGGAAACACTGCGTTAGCCTTTCTCCTCCTCCTCCTCTCCCCTCATTTATCTGCCCCCTTATCTTGACAAGGTCTGTCCCTTGTCAACAGACCATTGAGAATGCAAATGTTCTTAACACAAGCCTTAGGTGTGCTCATAATTTTCCAAGGCGGTGGGGGGGGGGGGGGCGAAATCCCTTGAAAACCAGATAACCAAAAGAAGACAGAGAAATAATGTATAATGTGCAACATTTCTCTATAGGCTCACAGCCTGCTTTTCTTCAGGGTCTTCCGTGCAATCTCAGGAGCCAAAGGGCCGGCTAGTTGCCTATGGTTCTGCCAATGAGGTTAGCCTGGCCCACTGAGGCAGGGAATGAAGGTAGGAGCACTGGGCTGGCACCCTGGCCTGATTCCAGTCTTCACTCTGCTGGAATTCTGGAGTGCTAGGCAAGTCATCCTACCTCCCTGGGACTTGTTCCTTCTCCTGCAAATGAGAGGTGTGCGCATATTGAAACTTAGGCATCCTTTCAGCAGGGGAGCCGGGGGATTCAAACCCTGGGAACCTGGGACATGCTTGTATAATTAAATAACTCCTGATTTGAGAACTTCCTGTGGGGTGAGGGTGTGGAGGACAAGGACCACCTTCTCAGTGTCAGACTTGCAGGCCGTCAGCCTGTTTCAGCAGCATTAAGACCTGTATTTAGGATGGGAGCTTCGTTGGTCCCAGGGCCGTGCCCTCATTCACCACTGGGGATCTGAAGTGACCGTGGGCTACCCCACTGTCACCCGTCTCCACCCAAGTGCTTGAGACTTGCCCTGCATGAACAAAGCAAAAAATGATCTGGATAAAGGAGCTGTTTCAGAGTGAGCAGAGCCACTGAGCCCAGAGTGATAGTGTGGCACCCCCTTCTGCTTGGTGGAGCAGGGATGATTGTGGAGGGTGTTTCTGAGGGAGGGGATTCATTAGCTCGCTTTTTGCCCCTGGAGTCCCCATGGACTGAAACTCTTCTGACTGGTCCCAAGAGCTGCAAACAGAAAGAGTCTGTGACAGGCCACTGGGGTTCAGGGGTAGCTGCTGAAAGAGCGGGTCACACCTGGTGGTGTTATCACTTATTCCCATCTTGAAGTGGTTCACTGAACTGGAAGGGCATTGATGGTGGAAAAACCATGGGGCAACGGAGGCCTGGGGGAGCGGGGAGGGAAGGGTTAGAAGATTGTGCACCGGGAGTAGATCCAGGGGCAGGGAAGTGGACTTTCTATGAATGTGTCTGTTCTCATGTTACAGTGATACATGACCATGGTTAGGCCAATTTTCGGGGAGCCTGGGGCCTGTCTTATCTTTGGAGATCAGGTGCCCTAGAGTGGGTCTACTCATGTGGCTTCTCCAGCCCTTCCTCATCTCTGCCTTCCTGTCCTGGCTCATGGGTCTCTCCACTTGCCCTTCAACCTTCAGACCATACTGTTAGATTGTAGGTTCCCTTAGAGATAGTTTGATTTCATTTCTTCTTACTGGTAAGGAACCCAAGGTCTGGAGATATGAAAAGAGATGCCCAAGGCCACATGGCAGGGCAAAGACTGGAAGCCACATCTTTGACCTCTAGTTCTGTGTCAAAGGGAGAGAGAGGGCAAGGGAATTCCGATTTATTCAGAGCTTCTCTGGGCTCAGCACTGTGTTGTAGTTAGCTTGGCTCTTTCATTTAATTTTACTCTATCACAGAGGTTTTGCCACTCACTTTACAGAGGAAGGAGTTGAGACTTTGGAGAGGTTAATTCATTTGTGCTGATAAATTGCAGACCTTTATCAGACAGGTTCCAAGCCAAGTCCTTTGGAGTTTCCCACTCCTGTTTCCTCAATACCCTGCCATACGGACGCCAGGCATTACCCTGACTCGTGCAAAAGGTGGATCAAACTTGTATTGCCTTTCTCTGGCTTCTCTGGGTTCAAAAGGTTGCTCATTGAGGCTGCATTCTTTTGCTCTTGTTGGGACTAAGGATTCTGAACATCTTCGAATATTCCGATACTCCTGAACAATGAAGAAATATTCTACACAGCATACCTCTGTGTACCTCTTGAAAAAGCTGCACTCATTTAAAACACACATGCCTTCCCAAAGTCTTGTTGTGATTTTCAGGCTAGAAATTTTGAATGGAAGTGAGCTCTCAAGAGAAAGACTTGAAGTCTGGTGAGCCTTCCTTCATTAGAACATAGTGGGAGATGACTTCATAATCCACGTAGCAATCTGGCCCTGCAGAAACATATCCCGTTACCACTTTCTCTAAGCTTCCTTTTCCTTATGGGTAAAATGGGAATAATTACAGCACCTTTCTTATTGCTGTTTTATTTTAATAAGTCAGTATACACAGAATGCTTACAATAGTGTCTGGCACAATTAATTCAAGCGAAACAATAACTTTAATCCTGAATTTGGTGTAAAGCGTTGAACGGAAACATTAGAGTTCTTTTGCAAAATGTTCAACTATAGGTACTAAAAAGTTGAAATATCCTAGTGCTTTCCGAAATTTAAAGTAAAAATGAAACATTTTGATACCCTGAAAATATGTACCTGCTGCTGGAGAATAAGAATTCTAGAAGTTGAAGAGTTAGAACCAAATCAAATCAAAAACAGACACATTAACATTCACGTTTCTCCAGGCCTCAGTGATGTCTCTGGGGCTGGGTTGTCTGCTCTCTTCTTGTCATCTGGACCCCAGGATGGACAGTGGTTTTCCTGGGTAAAGGGTCTGCAGGCACCTCACATGCCATGGCCGAGAGTAGCCAGAAAAACCGGGAGAGAGAGAATTCACAAGGGCTCTTTTACTGTTGTAGGGTGTTGAGGTTGTACTTACATTTGTAACACCCTCAGCTGGATGGCTGGATTTAGGGCTGGGTAGTTGGGCTTTAAAGAGCCAGGTCATTCTAAAGGAATGTGAGGGGTGCATCTTTGTGAACAGAGGTTAAAGAGTGGGAAAGTGGATAAGTCATCGGCTATCTCTGAGCTAATGGCTCGCTAAAAGTTAACATTTCACTACCCTCCTGCAGGGAAGCTAATGAGCAAGCTACTCACACAGTTTTACTTAGAAGAAGACACAATGGCGTGGGGGGGGGGGGGGATGAATTTATCATTGCTGCACACACAGCCCCTCCAGACACGCCAGTCTTGTTGTTTCTTAAGACAGCCCCGTGTTTCATTCTTGGAACAGGCACAACAATGTTGGAGGGTCCGTGCAACATGCTCCTTGTGATATTAAGTAGTAAATGTCAATGTAATGACATTTTCCAGTGTCCCTCAATCTATCATGGGCCTGTTGTAGGAGGGAAAGTGTAGTAAAGCCTATGGTAGATCCAAAGCAAAGAGTGACCCCTAGCCTCAAGGGATTTACAGCATATTAAAATACCTAAGACACATATAGCACTGTTTCTCAAAGAGCCCTTTTCAAAATCACGGGTTGCGTCGTGTGGCTGGCTCAGTTGGTGGAGTATGCGACTCTTGATCATGGGGTTGAAAGTTTGAGCCCCATGTTGGGTGTGGAGATTACTTGAAAAAATAAAATCTTAATAAAACTCAGGTCTGTTACACGAGAAGATCCCCAGCAACCCGTAAATCTGCACTTTATCAGAATTATGGGGGTGAGGATTAACACTGGGGTTTGAGTGGCTTTGGTCTGGAGTAAATGTAGGCTCTGAGCCTGGGGTATAAAGCCTTCATTTTCTGTGTCTATACAATTAGTGCAGCCATATCTTATAGGGGAATGTTGAAAGATATTGAAAGAAGTGTGCAGCTCATAGACCCCAAGATGAGAAAGACATGTTAGGTGTGTTTGAAAAGTAGAGGAATTCTGGGGCACCTGGGTGGCTCAGTCGGTTAAGCGTCCGACTTCGGCTCAGGTCATGATCTCACAGTTCGTGCGTTCAAGCCCCACGTCAGGCTCCGCGCTGACAGCTCAGAGCCTGGAGCCTGCTTCCGATTCTGTGTCTCCCTCTTTCTCTGCTCCTCCCCTGCTCACTCTGTCTCTCTCTCGAAAATAAATAAACATTAAGAAAACATTTTTTTAAAAAAAGAAAAGTAGAGGAATTGGCCTTGGGAAGTAAGAAGTGGCTTCACTTCTATAGCAACCAGAGGAATAAATGAATAGAATCCCAATGTTCATGGAAAGCCCAATTGAGTGACTGATGTGCCCATCATCAGGCCTTAGGCCTAATGCTTTTTAGTATGCCATCAGTTCAGAGGGAAATCCTGCAACTTGCTTGTCCACAAATAGTTATCAATGGATATTTGGGGAATGAAAACATACCGGGATATAGGTTTCATTTATACATGTCTGTCTTTGTGTGGATGAGTTGGAGAGATTAGATATATCTATTGGGTACTATAGACAGAGACTCCTGGTTGGTTTGGGGTGCTTCTGGTTGGGATGGTGAAGGTTTATACCTGGGGGAATAAACTGAGAAAGTCTGAACTTTGGAAAGGAGAATCTTTAGAGGGACAGGGGGTAGAAAGAGCGATGTGTGCATGTGTTGGGAGGAGGAGGCAGTTCAGGGAAGCTCAAAAGTTGTTCTTTTCCTTGGCAGTTTCCCTGGAGGAATTTCTGCGGCAGAGCTCAGAGCACATTGTCCAGCCTGCACTCAAGAGGCTGAGCAGGAGATGCAGGAGTGTAAAGTCTAGAAGTGGACTATGGTTGGGCAGAAAGGGCCTTCCTTCCTTCCGACCACAAAAGCAGAGAGAGCTAAGTGTAGGCCTGGAGAAGAAGAAGGAGAAGTTGCCAGAAGAGTGTGATGCTCTGGGTGGGGGCAGAATAGGGACTATGTGGAGGAGAAACAGTTAACGCTGGAAGCCCAAGTCCAGCTATCTGAATTACAGGGCCTTGTCTTTTAGCTTAGCTCTTGACCTTGACCTTGAGATGCTCTCCCACTGCACCAAAAAGTGGGGGGTATTTACATATCTCATAACGGGTTGAGGAGAAGCGGAGTCCTAGATGGAGGAATGGTAGAGCGGGTGGAAGTCTTTGAACAAATCCTTTTATAATCCTCTAGGTAGTAACGGGCTGAGGAATCCACAAGAGGCTGGTAGGGGAAGACTTTGGTTCAAGACCTGCCTCTGGGATTTTGTCTTTGGGATTCTTCTATCCTGAGACGAAAAGCAGTTTTGTGTGGAAGCATTGTTTATCCTGTGAACTGACCTAGCTCACCCAGTCCTTGGAACAGTTGTAAATGAAGTGTTACCTTAGCTTGAAAACAAAAGAAACCAATGTTGTCACTTTCTTGACCCCTGATGGGACACTCCGGCTCAAGGTGAACCAAGCTGTTCTTGTTCAGTCGCTCCTCCAGGCTTCTTTTTTTGCTGTTATAGAAACTAGTTGAAGATTGGGAAGCAAGACCTTTAGCTGCAAGATAGCCCTTGATCCACCTGCCTCCGGGGCACTGGGTAAACTTACACTGTCATTGGTCTTGGCTTTCTTTTGGGCCCCTAGCATGTGGCGAGGGGATGCTGGGCTCCATCAGGCTGGGGGCTCAACTTTCAATGGTGAGCAAGTACGTAGAGAAGGACTAGAAGAGCCCCTTTGTAGGGAACACCCCAGAGGTTGTTTGGAAGCAGGCCTGGGACCCCAGAAAGCTGTAGCTCAGCTCCACAGTGGCAAGATCTCCTGCAGGAAGCCCTATGGTGCCTGCAACACCTAAGTTCAGCAGTCCTCCGACAGCGCAGTCCTATGGGACAGATTCTATTCAGCATGGGGATGAGGGACCTTGTGTATTTTCGGCGAGCACAACACACCGGGACATAGTCACCCAAGTGAGTGAGTGTTAGCTTTTTCGAAGTAGCTTCAAAGCAAACTAAAAGTCCTCTTGCTCCTTTGGCATTTTCTCTGAATACTCAGTGATGGTAAATTCTCTCTACCTGAAATGGATTGTTGCAAATTACCCAAATCCTGAGGAGTCAGAGTCAATGAATGAAATAGGAGATCAAACAAGCTCAATTATAATATCCTGATACTCTTTTCTTCATGGAAAATGGCCCTAAAAGCAATTATAACAGGAATTTCAATATCATACCAAGCAATGGCAGCCCAGTTGGAATATCCTCCATGGTGAGCCATTGTGTTTTTTGTTTTTAATTTTTTTTTAATGTTTATTTATTTTTGAGAGAGAGAGAGAGAGAGAGAGAGAGAGAGAGAGAGAGAGTGTGAGTGCATGAACAGGGGAGGGGAAGAGAGAGAAGGAGACACAGGATCTGAAGCAGGCTCCAGGCTCTGAGCTATGGGCACGGAGCCCAACATGGGGCTCAAACTCACAAACCACGAGATCATTACTTGAGCTGAAGTCAGATGCTTAACCAACTGAGCCACCCAGGCACCCTGGTGAGCCACTGTTTTAAAAACATAGATAAGTATCATCACTTTTTCTCTCCCATGTGAAATTCATATGCCTACTATCATTCATCAACCAATACTAAATTTAGAGCTTCCAGTGAGAATTGCTGTTTCTCTAAAACAAACCTCTTTTCCTCTTTAAAATGTTCTTCACACGCACATAGAACATGATTGAAAAGATTGGCTTTGAGGAAACAAAATTGCATGATTTTACCCGATTTAATGTTTTGTCAGTACAAGTCTGATGGCCTAACAGCTCCGATCCAGTGAGAAGGTTGGAAAAGCAAACATAGTCTCTGTCAGAGCTGAGACACTAACTTTATTAGTGACAGATACTAGGAGAGAGATTCCATTAGAACCACCCTAAACTTAACTTTGAAAGATTATTTCTGTGTTTGATGGAACCTCTAGTTGCCCAAGCATTTGAATGCTTCCAAAAGGTAACCCCTTGTGGATCCTGAGAAACTTAACAGAAGACCATGGGGGAGGGGAAGGAGAAAAAAAGTTACAGAGAGGGAAGGAGGCAAACCCTAAGAGACTCTTAAAAACTGAGAATAAACTGAGGGTTGATGGGAGGTGGGAGGGAGGGCGGGGTGGTGATGAGGGCATTGAGGAGGGCACCTGTTGGGATGAGCACTGGGTGTTATGTGGAAACCAATTTGACAATAAATTTCATATTAAAAAAAAGAGATAACCCTTATTCCTATCAAGAACATTCTAAATTTTTTCCTTGGCATTTGAAAATTTCAAGCTAAGTAAGCATGTCTGTCCTTGCTCATGTCATACACTCTTCAACTTGGGCCATTCAGCAAAATCCCAAAGACAAGATTTGGAGCAGGACTATCTGTTCGTGTCATCACACAGAGAAGCTAAATTGCTGGGCGATGATGAAAGGGCAGCTCGGTTCCTCCCAGATTGCAAGTGGGCTTGGCAGATCTTTAGTTGGAAATCTCTGAGGCTCACTCCTTTCGTACACTACATCTTGAAAACTGATTAAGCGTTTCTTCAATTTACAATGCAGATATGTTTTTAAAAAATTCTAAGAGTTTCAAGGTACCAAGTCCCTTTTTACATCTGTGTCTTTTGAGAAACTGATTCATGGTATAAATATAAGAAATTAACCTGGATCATAATAACTGAGGGCTACTGGTGAATTAGAAAAATCTAGAAAATTGTTCCTCAGGTAATAAATAAACAGAGAGAGAGACACAGAGAAAGTCAAAGTAATAGTTTTTGCTTTAGCCATTCAAGTAAAGGTGAAAATTCTTAATTTTTTTTTTTTTTTTAATGTTTGTTTTTGAGACAGAGAGAGACAGAGCACGAGCCAGGGAGGAGCAGAGAGAGAGGGAGACACAGAATCTGAAACAGGCTCCAGGCTCTGAGCCGTCAGCACAGAACCTGATGCGGGGCTTGAACCCACAAACTGTGAGATCATGACCTGAATTGAAGTTGGATGCTTAACCGACCAAGCCACCCAGGCGCCCCGAAAATTCTACTCAAAAATTCATGAGTCATTTTAATTTTCTTTGTTATCTTGACATTTGAAGTGAAATTTTATAAACAGGGGGGAAAGCATTACTAGGCAGGTGATATTCAGTAGCTACTTTTAGATGAAAGCAAAAAATATAGCTACATGTGTTGCCTAAAAATTGTGGTATAAAATATGTAAAGAACGTGTATGGTTAAAGCATTTTCTTAGGGTAATAAGTAGTTTAGGGTTCATGTGTTTCTCCAAGAGTTCAGGTTGCTTCATCAACCCCCTTCAACTTTAGATAGGCTTTGTAGCTAACTATTTCCCACCTAAACTCTTGGTCAAAAAGGAACAACCCACGGCATATATGGATTGTCAACCTACTTAAAAATAATGGATGTTCCTGGAGATATTGTACCAATAATATTAGAGAAAGTTTTGAAGGAAAAGCTGCTCATGATTATCACTATCCTAGCATAGTGTTTCAATTTTTATAGAGTATCTTCCAATTGTTATCTGCATACAGGCATATCCTTAGGTACTTATAATCATTTTGTGTATTGTCTTATAATCTACATTTAATTTAGGATGCCTGTAATGGATAATGGGAGTTATCTCTATTATTTGAGAATATTCAAATAATACAAGAAAAACAAACAGGATGTTTGAGACTCCTATGATGTGTTAAGCATTCATTCCCATTTAAGTAGTAGCTTATGAGATATAGGCAAAAGGCCCCTGATGTGTTAGGCATGCAGAGAATGAGGAAGCAAGCAGTTCTGAAGGTAGGATTCATAAGATATGCTAAATACACTTAGTACGTAAATTAGTAAACCATAAGACGTGTTAAAAACAGAATGGAATATATAATGGAACAAACAAGAGAGTCACTTTTAGATAAAGGAAGAATAGAAAGATTATGTCCTAATGTTTGATCACTTCTGCATTGACAGCTATGTCAGCCCTAAATTGGCACCCATTAGTGATATCTTTTTTTTTTTTTTTTAACGTTTATTTATTTTTGAGACAGGGAGAGACACAGCATGAAGAGGGGAGGGTCAAAATCTGAAGCAGGCTCCAGGCTCTGAGCTGTCAGCACAGAGCCCGACGCGGGGCTAGAACTCACGGACCGCGAGATCATGACCTGAGCCGAAGTCGGCCACTTAACCGACTGAGCCACCCAGGCACCCCTAGTGATATCTTTATAGTCCCACTACGGCTCCTCCTGTGCTCAGCCTGAGAAAGGCAAATCAAATCCGTAGCTGTTCAGCAGGCTATTTGGCAAGTTATAGTTATTGGCCAGATGTACTTGCCCCTGCATCTCTGATAGAGCAAGACTGCACTTTGGCCCATCTCAGTGTGGTCCTTAGAACCCCACGAGTGGCAGAGAAGTCTCATGGAGAGGAGAGAGAGGGAGACAGAGCGAAAGAGAGGACATAAAATCATTGTGTAACTAGGATTCAGGTAGTACGGTCTTCCCACCCTGCTTATATCTTATCCTGAGTATGTTAACTTAGCTCACGTAGTCACATTTGTGTCTTGCCATGTGTTTAAGTGACTTTAATATACTGGGGCGAGGGTGGGGGGTGGGTGCTGAGCGTGTTGATTTGGTTTGTGAGTCTTTCTTTTCCGTGACCCTGGGAGAGCTTGCTTGGTGGTGGACGTGGGTCTTCCATATATGACAATCACTGAGATTTCAAAAGTATTTAATCTCCAAAGGGAAAAGATTATGACTCCATTTCTCTCCAGCAAATGATGGAAGAATCAGGGGACTAGAAGAAAAGTTGATTGTGTAGCAATAAGGGTCTTGAGCCAGCATGGTAGGAATAGGTATTCAAATAAATAAATACCTGTTGAATGAATGAATGAATGTGTGCGAAGAGTTGGGGCTAGCAAAGGAGCTAGGAAACCCGAAGGCAAGAGAAAGAAGGTGAGTAATGTGGGGTGTAAGCTGTGTTTAAGGGGTGTAGGTTAATTGAGTTACATGGGACTGTACTTGATACTTATTTGTAGGCCATTTGTGCCAAAGATCCCTGGCTCTATGAGCCAAAGAGCCAAGTAAATATTCTTCTGGTAGAGAGAAGGCAAAGTGGGAAGAGATGTGGGTTCCAGAAGCTGTATTTTCAAAAGCCAAAATGACTCCATTGAAGTGTTGGAATTTACTTTCACATACTTCAGAACAGGTAGTGTGAACTGTGTGTGCTTTGCTGGTTTAAATCAGATCCTGGTGGGGTAGATTAAACATCTGAAGTATCTCCCAATGAGGGATTCATACTCCAGGGATTAGTAAATTGGCATTTGAAGGTCCTAATTGGAAATGCATACCCTGAGGCGGTTACTATAAGCCCATTTTGACTAGGCCCCACTAGATCTGCCAAAGATGATTCATCAATGGTTATAAAGGAATGTTAGAAATAATTTATTGGAGCGATGACGGCCATTTGATTTGTGTGCATTGGGTAGAAATATACACTTGCATGAATAGAGTCTAAGACTGTGGTAGAACCAGAAACCTAATACCTTTTGGAGTGGCATTCTTGGCCTAGAGCTCCAATCTAGTCCTATGTGCTGTCACTTGATAGGGATTCTGTCACTTAATCTGAGTATTAGAGTATTTTGCCACATCCGTCTCAGGTAAACCAGGTAGTTGGTGTGCCTAAGGGACAGAGAAGCGGGGCCACAGGTCATTTAAAGAACAGATTATGGGACTCTTTGGGCCTGCTGACTCATCAGTGTTTGCAGGGGTGCTAAAATGTGGCCTGAAGCTTGCTGTCATTATAACATATGGTCCAGAGCTGCAAAGGGCCTAGGATTTTACCCTACTTATAAGCTACCAAGCTCACGTGCCGCTGGTAGGGCACCTGATGCTGGTAGGACACATGAGACTCTTACTTCAGAGATGAACAGTGTATCAGTCACAGCATAAGCAGCAGCCAGAGTGTTAGCAGTTTTGAACTGGTTCCTTGAGCCTCAGTCCTTACATGGTGAGAAGAGGGCCAGCTGATAGCTACACAGGGAGTGCTTATGTTACAGGAGAAGACAAACGAGTTTAGGGAAACGAAACATTTTATCACGGGGACTAAGCTCTGGACGGAGAGACTACCTCTTTTTTCCCGTACTATTCACAATTTCCTAAGGCTATTGTGCAAACACGCTTGAAAAGGTAGCCCAGGACAAAAGACAGTCCAGGGCTTACTAATAAGACGTGCAAAATGCGAGAGAACCATGGAGAATTGCTTCCCAACACATAAACCCCCAGGAATAAGGTGTGAAGGAGGAGTCCTAGTGTCTTCACCAGCTCAGATTATTGGACACAACCAACAGAGAGACCATGAAAACTGAACAGCCAAATGGTCCCAGACCCTTGGTGGTCCCCGTGCCAAGCCAGCTGACGTCTTCCATTTCAAGTGGTGGGAATGCCTGACTGGGAACTTTCTGTTTGGCTTTGTTCCCCTGACCACTTGGACAAATCCCCTTCCAATGCAGCAGATATGGTTATGAGGTTCACAGTCAGTTAGCTTTCCTTCTCTGAAGAAAGCTGCAGGGCCAAGGCTAGGCCAAGGCTGCCTATGTTCCACGGGATCTATCAGTGGCTAAGAAGGCCAGTCACTAGGGATTAGACTTCCATTCTGTGTGTACCGAATTTTCTGGGTTCTGTTTGGTAAACTCAGATAAAACCAGACGATTAGGTCACTGGCACTAAAAAAAGATTTACTGAGGGGCACCTGGGAGGCTCGGTCGGTTAAGAGTCTGATTTCGGCTCAGGTGATGGTCTTGTGAGCTTGCCTTGGGCTCTGTGCTGACAGCGCAGAGCTTGATAGGGAGTCTCTCTCTCTGCCCCTCCTCACTTTCTCTCAAAAAAAAAAAAAAAAACCACCAAAAAGAAAAAAAGGTTTTACTGAAGGGGATAAAAAGTATGACAGGGGTCTTAGTAACTATACACAGAATGAACAGATGTATAAAGAGCTGGGTGGGGTAGATGGGAAAAGGAGGTTGCAGAGAAACTAACGAGCAAAACAAAATTCCTTTCTTGTCCAGTCTGATGACTTCTCATGTCCTAAGCAAAGGTGCATTTTGAGTTATCAGTACTGTAAAAGACAGCAATCATTTCGGGAAGCAGGAGTGCTGTTGTGTATTCTCATTAAACCATTTTTTTAATGTTTATTTATTTGAGAGAGAGAGAGAGAGAGACAGAGGGCAAGCAGGGGAGGGGCAGAGAGAGGGAGACACAGAATCCAAAGCAGGCTCCAGGCTCCAAGCTGTCAGCACAGAGCCCGATGCAGGGCTGGAACCTATGAACCACGCTATCATGACGAGAGCTGAAGCCTGACA
Organism: Panthera leo; assembly: GCF_018350215.1. NCBI lineage: Eukaryota > Metazoa > Chordata > Mammalia > Carnivora > Felidae > Panthera > Panthera leo. The sequence goes on along the minus strand of NC_056679.1, from coordinate 138,815,373 downwards.
CCTCATGGACTGAGCCACCCAGGTGCCCCAGATATTCTCATTTTTTAAAGCTTACTTTAGATATTTACTTCTTTAAGGACGGGGTCCTTGGAAGACCCAAGCCGGGCTTTCACTGAAGCTATCGGTTTCTAGATGTTCAAATACCTGGCCTTGTTAGAAGCATGAGGGAGAGAAACACTCCATCAAGGTACGACTGAGATTAAGACGTAGAGACCTGGTAGAGTAGCAGATCAGCGTTAACACACCCAGTCAAGGGGAAACAAATGGATTCTCTACCTGCCCCATTAACCGCAAGTCCTTGGGCCATCCCAGGGGTAAGCGACAGGAGGGAGAGGGGCTCCCTAGAACACTCTTAAACAGCTGCAAATGGAACCATTAATCTTTGTGATAGCCATAGAGGAAAACCAGTCCTCCAGCTGACGGGCTTCACATTAGGAAAGTTCTGGTTAGAAGTGGGGCCCTCTCTTGGGGGAGCTCTGGGGATCGGTTTGGGGATGGTAATCCCCTGGCAGCACCCAAGCATTTCATGATAATCATAAAGGAGAGGGAATCGTGCCTTCTTCACAACACTTCCCTGGAATTTGCAGACAGTTTCAGCATCAGCGATTGGATGGTTTTTCTCACAAGCACCAGACGAGAAGGGGCCTGCTTCTGCCGGGAGAATGGGTTGGGAGTCTGGTCACAGAAAATGTGAGCTGTCACACGGTCTGCTTCCGGCTGCTGCTCCTGGATCGTGGTGTGCCTGGGTTATCGAGCCCTGTCAGAGCTGAGGCCACCGGGCACTCTGTGTGAGGGGCTGCTGGAAAGGGGGTTGTTGTTGGGGGCTTCAAGGCATCCCACGGATGGCTCTGCCTCTCTGGAGTTGCAAGAACTTTCCGGGGTCTCAAGTCTGCTTCAGAATGTACTTGGCACATAATAATGTCTGACAATTATCGCCCACTCTATATCCTAGGTACTGTTCCAAGTGCCTTGTACATATTAAATCAGTTTTTTTATTAAAAAATTTTTTTTAATACATTTATTTATTTTGATAGAGAGAGACAGAATACAAGTGGGGGAGGGGCAGAGAGAGAGGGAGACACAGAATCCGAAGCAGGCTGCAGGCTCTGAGCTGTCAGCACAGAGCCCGACGCGGGGCTCGAACTCACAAACTGTGAGATTATGACCTGAGCTGAGGTCTGATGCCTAACCGACTGAGCGACCCCACTCAAATCATTTAAGTCTTCAAAACCTCTCAGTTTGGTATTGAATATTGGTCGATTGAATCAGAGGGTTTAAGCTACTTGCTCAAGGTCACTTAGCTCGTTAAGAGTAGAACTAGCCTTTGAAGCACACAGCAGGCTCTTCACCTGTGGGATGTGCACTCATGGTGTGCACTCAGTCACTAGGCTGATGACAGGGACCCTCTTCTTCTTGGTAGAGATTTCCCATTTGCAGCTGGGCTGACCGGATATGGATTTCTGCACAGTGCCTGCTCCTGGCCTCTTCCAGGCTGGCCTCTGCTGACCAGTGCGGACACCCTGTTGCTCGGTCCAGCTGCTTTATTGGAATGTTCTGATTGCTACAGCCCCTGGTCCTGTATTCTGTTTCCAGGGTTAGGCTGCTCCCCGTGGGAAGGGAGGACACATTCTGAACTCCTGCACTCCATCGTCAGCATTTTCCCTACTGCTGGCTGTGTGTTTACCACCGAGCTACCGCACCTGCCTCTGGCTCACAGGGCGATCGGCTGCACCCCGGTGGAGTGGGAAGGAGGAGGTGTTGGTACCTGCTGAAGATCACTTGTGTGACATCCAGAAAGTCATTCATCTTTACTTTTTATTGAAAAAAAAAAAAACAAAAAACGCGTATTTATTTTGAGAGACAGCAAGGGGGGAGGGGCAGAGTTCGAGGGGCTCGAACTCGCGAACCATGAGATTATGACCGAGCTGAAATCAAGAGTCGGACGCTTAGCCGATGAACCAAGCCACCCAGGCAGGCACCCTGGAAGGCACTCATCTTTAAACTGAGACAAAAACAGGAGCCCACTTTTGTGAAAGGACGCACTGGACATAGAACTTAGCACGCAGTAGGCTGTTGACTGCGTTCTCTTTCCCTGCCTTTTCCATAGGAAATATAGCTACTGAGAATAAACGAGTGCCTCTTTCAGCCGTAGGCCCTAGGAATTTCACATGTTTGCTTAGTGCCCCCGAGGAGGAACTGTGGGTATATGTGGGTTAGCTGCGTGAACAGGTAGGACCATGCAATGCATAGCCCAGACCATTAATAACCATGTGGCTTCTATGTTTGAAAGCCAAAGATACGTTCATACAAGGCCTGAGTATGTTTTTACAGCTCCACAAACCATTCATCTACTTCGGCAGGACTTTTTTAATGCCAGTTTTAGAATTTTTGATGTTTTCTCTTTTCTCCTAAAAAAGCGATTTACATTGCAAAGCAGTTTCTGGCCTTGGCACGCTGCAGAGTTGGGGCCCGGACATTTTTTTTTTTTCTTTAACAGTTTATTAAGGATGTAGGATCCCTCTTGGAGAGACCCTGAATCCTGTGGATTCTGTTAAAAGGTTCAGCCCCAACTACTTTTTGAGCATAGGAAGCAAAGAATTGGTTTAAAAATATGTATATAAATCGATTTATCGCTCCCTGCTGAGACCTGGGAGGACTGTGGTAATATGGGAAGTCAGAGAATACCAGGAAGGCTGGTGGGGGGTGTGGGGAGTCGAGGCTTGGGAACCCGCTGGTTCAAGGGTTTCTAGGAAGTGAAGGCTCTTAGTGCTGTCTTTGGCTGCCCCGGTAAGGTAAATTTTGGGGCACCTGCGTGGCTCAGTCAGTTGAGTGTCCAACTCTTGATTTCAGCTCAGATCATGATCTCACAGTTCATGAGTTTGAGCCCCACATTGGACTCTGTGCTGACAGCGCAGAGCCTGCTTGGGATTGTCTCCCTCTCTCCCTCATTCTCTGCCCCTCCACTGCTTGCGCTCTCTCTTAATATAAAAAATAAACTTTAAAAAATAAAACAGAAAACCCCTGCTCTCCTTAATCGGGTTGAAGATACATTTAACATACTCACCACCTACAGGATAGGAGATGCCAAATTTGAGTCCTATTTCTGTGACGTTTGTCACTACTGATTTCCCATTTTCCAAAACAAAACAAAACAAAACAAAACACAAAAAACACATTCCTAACAGCGCCTTGAGCTATCTACAAATAAGAGGCTGACCTGGGACTTAGAACTTTTTACCTGTCAGTGGTTTGTGTGTGAGATTATTTATTTATTTCACTACTCTGTTCTCTGCAGTCCATCTGGCACTTACTTGATAGAGAAGCTAGGGGCTTTACCACCGATAGCCTGCAGGAAAAGCTTCGCGGGTCTGTGACCTGTGCCGTCACACAGGGCCCTGCTCTTGGTAAGGGGCCCCACACTTAGTTTATGCTCTGCTCTGGCTGTCTTGAAATTCTTGATACTTTTTGAAAGACGGGGCCCTGCGTTTTCTTTTTGTGCTGAGCTCTGAGAATTGTGTAGCCAGTCTGGATGGCCAGACTTAATCCCGTTCATTAAGGTCATAGGCCTTTTCTTTCTTCCCTCCCTCCTCCTCCATATGTCACCTTGGTGCCCCTCCCTCTGATGATGTGGATGGCTGTTTCATTTCTTTTCTTTCTTTTTTTTTCCTGAGAAAGAAAAAGAGCATGAACGGGGGGATGGGCAGAGAGAGAAGGAGACACAGAATCCGAAGCAGCACAGAGCCTGACGCGGGGCTCGAGCCCACGAACCGTGAGATCATGACCTGAGCCGAAGTTGGACGCTCAACCAACTGAGCCACCCAGATGCCCCATGGCTGTTTCATTTCTCCCAGCCTCTATGGGTTACCTTGGAGATTTGGCCAACATGGAAAGAGCTGAGGACCGTGAGTGTACAATCCAGATATGACCAGGCAGCATAATGCTCTGATCCTGGGGCTCCAGAAACACAGGGAACATCTAGGGGAGACCTGTGTGACCTTTAGAGTGACTAAAAGTAACAATGTTGCTCATAGCCCTGAGGATTTGTATAGCCTTTGAAGAAGGGGTCAGTATTGTCCTGGGGGTGTGCTGGGTAGGGGCATTATTTAGAAACAAAAAGACCTATGATGGGATGTTGAGGTTTTAAGGCACAGAAGCTGCAGTGAGTAAAGGTCCAGCTTACTAAGTTGCATGTGCAGAAAGGGGACATGAAAACAGGTGATTTTCTCCTTATTTGTCCCTGTCGCCCTATCCTTTATTTAGTGAAGTCCTTTCTGGTACTCCTTCACGCTGAAACACAGATTGCTGTTTCTCAGGATATAACTGTGTGGGGTGCCTTGTTAAGGCAGGATTTTTGAGTAAGATATCAAGGCCAGTTTAGATTCCCTAGGGCCAGATGCAAATTCCTGGCCAGCGTGTGAAGATCAAGGACTTTGGTCACTCTCGCAGTTCACACACAGGTGCAAATGAGACCAGAAGCAGAACTTGATGTAATAGAAACGTGGAGCAGACAGGGCCGGGGCGCCAGGCAGAGAGGGCTGCGGGGGTAGAAACTGGCGAGGGCTGTGTCTGCCCCAGGGCACGGACTTTTGGTAATTCGCACAAAGGAAAGGAATGGGCTATCTCAGTCTTCAGACCTTGGATTCTATCACAGCATTTCTTAAATGTAAAGAAACTCAAGTATATATATTTTTCTCTGTTTAAAGGTTAAAGTTGGTCATTGTGTAAAAACTTGGAAAATAAAGAAAAGAATCAAGAAAAATATTTATAATCCTGTATTTTGGTGATGATCACTGTCTTTTTTTAAAAATATTATTTGTTTTTATTTTTATTTTTTTAATGTTTTAGATGTTTATTTATTTTTTGAGAGACAGAGAGAGGCAGAGTGTGAGCGAGGGAGGGGCAAAGGGAGAAGGAGTCGCAGACTCTGAGCTGCCTGCACAGAGCTCAGTGTGGGGCTCAAACCCGTGAGCTGTGAGATTATGACCTGAGCTAAGTTGGACGCCCAACCGATTGAGTCACCCAGGCACCCCAAAAGATTGTTTCTTTGTAAAGGAGCTAAGTCTCCTGCTGTATTTAAAAAATGACTATATACAGATCTCCTGTGCTCATTAGTCTCCTGCACATGTGAACAGTCGTTAAAGGATGAATGGCTTTCTGAAGGGCTCCTGGCAAAAACTATTTTGTGTCTCTTCCAACTAGATTGTTAGGGTTCTTTATGGAATTTCTTTTCCTTCTCTTCATCGTGGTAGAGGAAGATGTTTATGCATTACGTTTGGGCTGATTGAAAGTGAGAACTGACTTGTCTAAAAATCCACTTTTTAGGAGTGGACTTCTATTATTTAAGTGTTCTAATGATTTAACTGCACGAGCAGAACCTCTTATGCCGTGAACCTACCTGTGTTTATTGAACTTAAGTTTTTATGGATTGTTGAGAGTTTCCCGTGCTACTCTTAGGCAAGGGTCCTGTGGAAAAAGAACTCACAGGCCTATCTTTGAGTGGCCAGAGTACTGGTGTTACTGGGAGAAGTGATTTTCATCCTATGGCATGTTTTTTCTCTCTTTAGTTAAAAAAAAAAAAATCATTGAAGCCCTTTGTGTTTGTGTAACTTGGAAGACTAAGAGGCCCACGGTTAACTTGAGAGTTAAATTATAACTTAGTACCTTCTGTGTAAATACTCAGTTTAAGAAAAGAAAAAGGAAGAAATCAATGCCCAAATTGAGAGAGCGAGAGAGAGAGTGAGCGCAAGCTGGGGAGGGGCAGAGAGAGAGAGAGAGGAGAGGAGGGGGGAGGGGGAGAGAGAGAGAGAGAGAGAGAGAGAGAGAGAGAGAGAGAGAGAGAATCCCAAGCAGGCTCCACACTGCCAGCCTGGAGCCCAATGCAGGGCTCCAACTCACGAACCATTAGTTCATGACCTGAGCCGAAATCTAGAGTTGGATGCTCAACTGACTGAGCCACCCAGGTGCCCCTTGTTTTATTTTGGAGTTTTACAGGTTTCACTGAATTTATCCAGTTCGATTCAACCAGCATTTCCACATTGTAGGCACCTACCTACCTTTTGGGGGCTGAGGCAAGGAGAGGAAGAGTGAAAACAAAAGTGTGCCCCCCTCGCCTATCCCCCCCCCCGGAGTATAACCCTAGCTAGCTGGCTGGGCAAATGGAATCTTACTCCTAGTCGTAAATGATACATTGATTTTACTCTAATCACAAAACTGTTTTACGGTTTCATGACAGGGATGATAATTTTAAGCATCTGACTTCACTAGCAGTTTTCTGCAAGGGCCGAAGCTGAGACGGAGGCCCGTTAATCGGCTCCGTGTATCGTGTCTCTCAGCAGCCCCCTCAGGCTCATTGGGGCAGCACCCTTTGGTTTTCTTTGTTATGTGGGGTTTTTGGAAGTCATCGCAAGGGCCTTGATCAGGATGGGCCTCAGGAACATCTAGGTTGGTGTCCTCTCTCCCTTACTTCCCCTGGAATTTCCCTAACATTGTCAGAGGATGTGGAGGCCCGTGGTTGCTGGGATTATACGGGTCTGTGTCTGTGTAGGCGGAGAGAGCACAGTGGACTGGCTGGGGCTAGGTCTCCTGCTGGCCACCTTGAGACCTCCGCAAAGCCAGGGCCAGACGGCCCTGGCTACAGTTCTATGTTTTTGGTGTTTTTTGGTCCTTTTGGTTTCCCAGTCTGAGGTTGACCACAGAATTGTTATAGTATAGAAGCTAGACCTCCTTGGAAGTGCTAGTTTGTGTTGCCTAATATCCCTTTGTGAGGGAGCTATTAATTCTAGGCAGAAATGAAACACAAATTAGATAACTTGCCCCCATTTAGACAATGTGGAAAGTCAGAGACCTTCAGCCTCAGGCCCTGGAGCTTGGGTAGGTCTCTCAGCTCCTAGGGCATCTGTAACATCATCAATTCAGAAATGCTGCAGGGGAGAATTGACTTTTGTCCGAAGCAGTTTTATTTTTATAGGCAACGGTAGTACTTTTTCTTTGAAAAAAAAAATCGAGGTGTGGATTATTTTCAAAAGAAAGCCATGAGTCTGCATTTTATCTTCTAGATGAAATCTTCTAGAGAACTTACTCATTGAAAATTAGGCTAACAAGTATCCATAAAAATGAAACTGTATCTGATAATTATGTGTATTTCTAAAACCAGACCTGAAGAGTTCTTTTAAATGTCACATTTGCATCTTGAAAAGAGGATATTATTTATTTGCTTTTTTTTTTTTTTTTCTTGGCCCTCTGGTCTTTGACAGACTATTTTGCTGTGATTGGTGGCATTTTCCTCTTGTGTTCCATTTTCAAATGTTAATCATTAGTCATTCCTCATGACCTCTCCATGCAGCAACCCAGAATATAGGGCTTTTAAGGGCTGCCTACTCGAACAATGCTGGAGGAGGCTCTGAGGGTTTCAAGTGACCCGGGGTCATGTCCTGGGTCAAAAAAAGATGAAAGGTTAGTCTGGTGGTCACAGCCCCCAGGTCCTGGGAAAGGTAGGCCTCTGCAAGCTGTGGAAACTGAGAAGGAAGAACGTCCATGCGCTGCCCTGGTTGTGCTCAGTCAGGGAGACGGGCCTCGCAGGTTCCCAGAAACCCCTTTGATTCGCTGCCCGTTCCACACGATGTTTAGTAATAAACAGAGTTCAATGACCAGTCTAGACAAACAAATCATGGCCCTGGCAAACCCTGTGTTCTGATGACATGTTATGTCTCTGCAATGCAGAGAGGAAGCAGCCAGCTTTGAAACTAACGCAGGGCCTTTGTGAGCTAACAGCAAACAGAGAGGCTGAGAGGGATTCAGACAGCAGACCCCACTGTGGCCAAATTAGAAGGTATTCCCCGCTTTGTGGTTTGCGAGTTTCCTGCTCTGTCTTCCTCCAGGCATTAGGAAGCTGCCCTGAACTTGAGTGAAATGCGAGAGGTTTAAATATTAATATTTCTGAAGCCCTCAGGGTAGACTCAACCACCTGCTTCCCCCGTAGCAGCTGTCCTACACGGTTTTCACTAGAGAGACACTATTTTTCTCCTTAACAGAGTATTTTCATCAAAGTTGGATTTTAATGGAGTCAGGAAGCCTTCCAAGAGATTTCCTTTTCACGTTCATTGGCTAGCTTTATCTGTCATTTGGAGGTGAAATCTCAGAATTTCCTCGTTTAACTTGCTCTTTCCTCTTCTACCCTGTCAATCAAAGTATGGTACCAAACCTTGGCGAGTTTGTGTGTTATCAGCATGTGAGGCAAACAGTGAAATCTGATGTCTGTTGGGACTAAAAGAGGAAAAATGCTAAGAAAGAACTGAGCTTACTGAACTCTGTAAAAGAATCCTGGGTGAAAACATCAGGGTTTTTATGTGTGTGTGTGTGTGTGTGTGTGTGTGTGTGTGTGTGTGTGTGTTTTTTAATTTCAACATGTGCTTCATATAAATACAGTGCTGGATGATAAACTGTGTATATACACAACAAAGAATGCTTAGAAGATATCTCTGGTAGTATTCTTCTGTGGATGTGTTTGGGCTGTTTTCACTTAGAAATAATTCATTTTCAGTATTTATCAGGGGAGGTTCCTTTACGATTATTTAAATACATTTTTTCTTCGCCTGCATTGAATTGTTTACTTAATGTTAATGGTTCTTCACAAATATTTACTAAATCTCTCTGTAAACCGTCCTCTGAATTAGACCAGAGGGCTCAACACTCTGACTAACTGCCTTCTTTAGGTATCCGGCCTTTTAAGGTAATCTCTCTGCTGATATCTGTGCAATTAACTGAGAGCATTTTAATAACAGGGAATAATAATTGCTGTTTGCCTATCACTGAGAGGAATTTCCCCCCGAACATCTATTTTTAGGGAGACCAGATTGTCATGGAGAACGTGATGACACTGATCAAGACTTTATTACTTCCTATGTGAGAGATTTTGTGGGAACAAGAATTCGCAGTACTTTTGCTCATATTTTGTGCAGAATTAAGAGTCTTAAATCCCTGGCAATGCAAGCTGGTGCAGCCACTCTGGAAAACAGTATGGAGGTTCCTCAAAAAACTAAAAATAGAACTACCCTACGACCCAGCAATTGCACTACTAGGCATTTATCCAAGGGCTACAGGTGTGCTGTTTCAAAGGGACACATGCACCCCCATGTTTATAGCAGCACTAGCAACAATAGCCAAAGTATAGAAAGAGCCCAAGTGTCCATCGATGGATGAATGGATAAAAAAGATGTGGTGTATATATACAATGGAGTATCAATCGGCAATCAACAAGAATGAAATCTTGCCATTTGCAACTACGTGGATGGAACTGGAGGGTTTATGCTTAACGTGAAATTAGTCAGCCAGAGAAAGACAAACATCCTATGACTTCACTCATATGAGGACTTTAAGAGACAAAACAGATGAACATAAGGGAAGGGAAACAAAAATAATATAAAAACAGGGAGGGGGACAAAACAGAAGAGACTCATAAACATGGAGAACAAATTGAAAGTTACTGGAGGGGTTGTGGGAGGGGGGGTGTGCTAAATGGCCAAGGGGCATTAAGGAATCTACTCCTGAAATCATTGCTGCGCTATATGCTAATTTGGATGTAAATTAAAAAAAAAAAAAAAAGAGTTTTAAATCCCTACCATCACTGAAACCGTGGGAGCTGCTGGAGAAAAAGGTGTTTTATAGATAACTACCAATCTATAAGAATATTCACGTGTGCATTAAAATATGCGGAGATGAACAAGCGATCAGGAAGCAAAAACAAGAGCCTATCCATGCTTTTTCTATTCTTTACAGGGAAATGGTTTTGTCATAGATATAAATTAATTCCGCTATAGACCAATCTGGGAAAAAGAAAGTGTGTTCATGTGCCCTACCTTAGTTCAGTAGAATGCTATTTCCATATGCATTTTTCCTTACATGGCCAATTCTGTAAATATTAATTTTTATTTTGCAGTATGAAAGAATTATACCTCATTCCACCTAACATTTACCCCAGTCTAAATTCAAACTCACACATTTTTGATAAAGCAATGCCCATGTTAATTAGATTTCAGGGATCAAGGATTGTATTACATACGCTTGATTAATATGTATGTAAACATGTGCTCGTGATACTCCATCTGTAATTAATAGAATGGAAACATATTAATCATTTCTCCGTTACTGAAAAGATTCATCAGTTCAGACAAGGCGTTCTTTGTCATCTTTCAACTGGGAAAGGAAATGTGACTCAGGTAGCTTGAGAATCTCAAAGCCAGAATGAGAAAGAAATTCACCTGTCTCATCACATTAGTTCATTCACTTTGCATTCATGCAACGGATGAGGGCCTACTATGTGCCAGCTTTCCCTGCTAGGTGTCAGGATTACAGGTTCCCCTGCTACCAGGAAGTAGAATGTTCCTATGAAAATTTCATGAGCCAAAGTGGTATAAAGTGAAGAAACAATTATCGTTAATTTATATGGAAAACTTTCTGAATGTGCCCAGCAACCCCCCCCCCCCCAAATAACCTCTCTTAGGCTTTCCTGATACCTTAGGACATGTCTTGCTGACAGACACACAAAATAAATTGGGATAAAGCACAGATGTGGACAGACACAGCTCAGAGCTATGGCAGCTTGATGCTAGGATGTTGAGTATAGTTCCTTGGGGAAGGAGTACAGTTCTTTGCGGTGCATGCTGCCTCTGTAAGGGCTTGCTGCAAAATAAATGCTAAACACTATTTTCGATTTTCACCTTTTTTTCCCATAAAAGCAAAAATCCTCTTCTGACTTCTTTTGCTTAGCAAAAACTGGTCCTAATATCGGTCCTTCCTAAAAGCAAAGTGGTGTAACTTGAACTCTTGGAAAGTGGGGATAGTTACACAGTGGTGAGCAAAAGCAGATCAGGTCCCACTCTCATGAGGTGGACACTGGGGAGAATTGACGTGACCCGATTTGCATTTTGAAATGATTAGCCTCGTTTATTTTGAAATTTTAAAGATGATTATGATATTTAAGTGAACTACTGGAGCAAAACCTTAGAATAGCAGGAAAATTTAAAAGGTGATATAGATTCGTTGTGTAAATTACCAGGAAGGTTTCTAATACTATATTTATATTATTTTCTGTGGTAGAAGTTAAAAAATATACCCCAGATATTAGGTAGTAATATTTGTGTACCCTGCCCCTCCCTACCCTCAGCTTTCCGGATTTATTTTGCTCTGGTGAAGGCTAAACTTTCTGCAGCCTTAATTAATAGTTGCATAGTGGGTAAGAAGTCACAAGCAGTTGAACTTAACCTCTACCTATATCCGATCCTCCTTGGGACCTGAAAATTCAATCTTGCCAGTTCAAGGAAAACAGTCCAGTTAACAAGCACCCACTCATTTCTGCCTAGGCCCAGTCATGTGCAAGGTTCCGCCCCCTCCCCTAGTTCTGGGGTTGGCATCTAAGTTCAACCATGGGAAGGGCTGGCAGCACTTGAGGTATGGGTTGGGGGAGATCCTCTGGTTTCTGGCTGGCACCGTATGAGATGTCCTTTGGCCCCACGGTTTTTAAGGGCTGTTGGCCTCAATCCCTCCTAGATGCTGCAGTTATGTCCACATGGCTTCTCCCAGCCTGCCCTTCACCCCCAACACAACTCCACCCTCTGTCTCAAGTTCATTTCAGAAGACTCCTTGGGGCAGGTGCGAGGCAGGGTGTACAGGCAGGGCGCGTGGGGCAGATTGTGGGGGGCGGGGGCGGGCAGATCAGACCAGCAGTGAACACTAGGGTTCTCTCATTTCTCCACACTCCATTCCCAGCCATAAAGATTTTTAATCTCCTCTCTTTCCGGTGGGAGAAAGTTCCCTGCTCCCCCCCCACCCAACAATTTTTTATGGATAAGCTTTATATACATAGGGCTGTAGCACCTGATATTTAAAACCAAGCTTTTGAACCTCCGAACAACTTTTATCTGTTCAAAAGCCTTGTTTTTTTATGTCAGAAGGCTCTTGGTTTTCAAGACTATTGTCATGATTATAATTTTAAAAACTGGTGTTCAGAAATGTGATTGCTCTATTCGCACTGTGTTTTGACCTCTCATGAGGCTGTAAACCTCAGCCTTAAATTCAGTTTTCTTTCTTAAAGCTTATTATTATTATTATTATTATTATTATTATTATTATTATTTTAGTAATCTCTGCACCCAGGGTGTGGCTTGAACTCACAGCCCAGAAATCAAGAGTTGCATGCTCTTCTGACTGAGCCAGCCAAGCACCCCTCAAATTCAGTTTTAATGGAGAAAAACTAAGGAGTAGGTAGGGACGTTTGTAAGAGCAGGAAAGTGAAAGGACTATTGATTGGAACAACTTACTGAGTACAGACCCCCTTCAGAAATGTTTCAAAAATGTTATCCCTGTGTACTTAGAATTGGAGCTACCTGGTAGAATCTGTAGATCTCAGGTTTTCTTTAGGCAGGACAGAGCATACTCCTCAAAATCTCAGGAGTGTGCCATTTCCCCCTTGCTTACGGCTTTCTTAGCAAGGTCTTAATTAAGGCCAGTTCTATATCTGCCCCAAATTTATGACCTAATCTGCCCTGGAAACTATTTTTGTTTCTGCTTTCTATGCCTCCATGGTGGTGTTTAAATTTGCTAAGTGTGAAATCTCACCCCAACGCCTTTTCTTGAAAGTGATCCCAACCATCGAGGAGTAGATGATTGAAGCCACTCTTCAAAAACCATTACACAAAAGGCAATATGAAATGAGACACAAGCCGCCGGTCATGAAGGTGAGAACACGAGGCCGGAATGTGTTTGTAAAAATGCGATTGCGGATTCAAATGATACTACCATTCCCAGATCACCACTGGGAGCCAAGTGGAGTTGTATTTCAAGCCCCTGGAGGTTTCGCTTAGTTCTCTAGCAGCTTAGTTGTAAGGAAAAACTAAATAGCAACATAGATCTGCAACATGACTGGTACATGGAAGTATAGACTGAACGTCTGGCTTCTCCCAGGCTGATCAGCAGAGCCTTTGAGACAAGCTGAGCTGACAGATCATCCATCCCCTTCATTTTTCTGGGAAGAAACTCGAGGCACATTGACTGCAGCATAAGGAAGGAGATGGGGCATTAGTTTTTGTTCTGTGAGACTGGGTGTCAGGAGAATTCTGGTGCCTAGGGAATTTTTGTCGATTAATAAAAATTCTTGCCCCATCATGTGAGACAGTGGGTTTTTTTTTTGAGGTTTTTATTTATTTATTTATTTTAGAGAGAGCACAAATGGGGGACGGGCAGAGAGAGAGGGGGACAGATCTGAAGTGGGCTCTTCGAGGACAGCAGAGAGCCCGATGTGGGACTCAAACTCACGAATCATGAGATCAGGACCTGAGCTGAAGGCGGATGTTTCACCAACTGAGCCACCCAGGCGCCCCATGTGGTACAAAATTTTAATGAAATCTCAAAGGATACTACAGGGCCCTTCACCGTTTAGATCAATCAGGGACAGAGAATGACAAAGTACAAAACCAGGTAGGGTCTGGGCCCTGCCACACTTGTTGCCTCTTTTATTGAGGAACAGTGTAGCAAAATAAAGAGTGGCCCTGAATTCAAATCCTACCCCTGTTGTTTCCTAGCTATTTGACCCTGAAGAAGTAACTTAACCTGTTAGAACTTCAGTAGAGCTATCAGTAGGCTTGTGAAGATAAAAAAGATTAATATGCCAAGTACCCATGAATCGAAGTTACAGTTTGTGTTTTAAATGTCTTCTTTCACACTTTCCAAATATATAAAATATGTGCACATTGAATATGTTCTTTCAAACGACAACCCCCTCCCATATTTGTGAGTTGCCCCCTTCTGCTGGTAGTCACTGAATTGGACTTTTTAAATCTACCCTCGTGCTCATCTAGAACATAAACAGCAGAATATTATAATATAATCAATCTGATTGTCATTACCATTCATTACCTTTAAAAGCATTTGTGGGGGCGCCTGGGTGGCTCAGTCGGTTAAGTGTCCGACTTCAGCTCAGGTCACGATCTCGCGGTCTGTGAGTTCGAGCCCCACGCCGGGCTCTGGGCTGATGGCTCGGAGCCTGGATCCTGCTTCCGATTCTGTGTCTCCCTCTCTCTCTGACCCTCTCCCGTTCATGTTCTGTCTCTCTCTGTCTCAAAAATAAATAAATGTTAAAAAAAAATTAAAAAAATAAATAAATAAAAGCATTTGTGAGGCAGCTATATGCTTGGGGCACTGTCTAGATGGATCCGTAGACCTTGATTTCTGGCACCTTGCAAGCCAAGATGGTTCTGCAGTAATCAGGCTTGGAGGCCTGAAAATGGAAAGACTGGCAAGATTGGGTCACAATTAGGGTCTTTTCAGAGGACATAAGCAAAGGGAAGGAATACCTGGGATCATATGGCATGTAGTGAGTAATGCAGAGGAACCTAAAATGGGGGAGAAGATGGGAAGAGGTTTGTTAGTCTGGAAAATCTCAGAGGTGGAGATTGGGTTTTGGGAGCTGCTCCAGAGAAGGGAAGGACACAGAGGGGGTTGGTCCAGCCAGTTAGGGATAAATCCAGATTGAAGCAGGAATAAATCCAGATAAATCCTGTGATTTCAAAGATTTGGGGAAGCCATGGAGATCTTCTCATTCTACCAATGAATGAAATATTCTATACCCATTGTGTGCTGGCCCAGGGCTACAGGAGAAATTTCTGCTTTCCAGGAGCTACTAACTACTCCAGTGTCTGATGTGTCAGGGTAAATGCAGGACAGTCTGTCATGAGTATTTGGGAGGAAGTGTCTAGTTCAGTTGGGGGAGGGGCACTTGTTTGGGGAAAGCTTCACAGAGAACGTGAGATCCTACAGATGAGGAAATTGAGGTCCAGAGAGACAAAACAAATCGTTCAAGAACACACAACAGAGAAGTAACAGAGTTGAGATTACAACCCAAGCCCTGAGCTATGACTCCTTCTTGTCCATTTTGCTGATAGCTGTTTGTCTGCCTGAAGAAGGTGAGGAATCATGTGGGGCTGAAGGAGCGACGGAACAGAAAGCGAGCGGGGGCTTGGGTTTCCTGATGAAAAACCTTGAGACTGGGCCTTGGTTTATGTACAAAAGACCTGTATCCTGGGGATCCCTAAGCAAAGCTGAGAATGAAGACTGCACAGTGGAAAGCTGAGATTCCACAGGTCAATGACATCATTTGACCTCTAAAGGTCTACCCGTGGACTTGTGCTTCATCCAGTTGGAGTTCTGATGTGGTACCCAAGAATTTTCACTGGTGCAATTAAGCCAGTGCATTGGCAGGGGCTCTCCCAGGTCTTTATTGCGGACCTACTTAAAGGACACTGTAGTAAGTTAGCAGGACTCCTACTAAGACTGTAAATGTAGAGATGGGAAAGGATGTTTGGCAAGACGCTGAAGAGTACAAAAGCAGGAGAATTTGATGGATAACCGGGTGGATAGATGAAAGGATGAATCTCCTATCTCCGTAAGACTCTCAGTTTTATAGTTGTTGGTGAGGTGCGGGGTGGATGAGGATGTCTAAGAGCCAACATTTTGGGGGGACTAGAGACGCTCTATAATTTCCTGTCTAGCCGTTCTTTTCCCAACCATACTTATTTTTAGTTGCTCTATCTAGATCCACTGAGTGATGAAAATCTTGGAATTCTCAAAGCAGTGGGGACAACAACAGTCATTTGAATGTGGTTTTTGAAAGCTTGCTGGCTACCAGAGGTAGCCTTAAGGCAGTCTGCTGGCAGAACAACCTTTAGGGAAACTTGAAAAGAATATTTCACCAGAGCAGTGGAAAATACCCACCCTGTGGTTTTAGGGTTTGATGTTCGAATTGTACGGCAGCTAAGGATTCAGAGAGTGAATTAGCTGGAGTTAGGCTGCTCATAAATGCTATTCTAGTAGTTAGATGATGAGATGAAAATTCTAGAAGCTTCCAACTCAATTTCTTTCATTTACAATGTTCTCATTTAACAAGTGGGACCCTAAGAAAGCAGCTTGAGACGATGTCAAAAATATGGAGGGACAAAAGGAAGAAATAAGAAGACATGAGACTGATTGTAGTTAACCTAATTTGGGGATTCTGGTCAAAGAGATTCACAGCCCTTTGGGTCCCCTCACAGTTCCTTGGTACACTAATATGATCTGATTTCCTAGTTTTAGAATGGGAAATTCAGTGAAATATAAGAAACACATATGTTTAGAGAAGCTAGAAATTGGCTGAGTGTAAGCTGATCGCCCCGCTGACAGCTAGAAAGATGAACCAATGTGACTCTTGAGGCACAGCAGGCTGGGTATGAAATAGTTGGGAGAGCCAGAAAGAACACTGTTTTAGAGCATGGCCTTGTTAGATGTCACAGGAGGAAAAAATTTGCTCTGATTTTTTTTCGGACAGACTCAAGATCCTTTATTTGTTTAGCATAACGGATGCTTTTAATGAATTTCAGCAGTTTAGTTATCTCATTTCGTGGGTGACCTAACCGCAGAGTGTGAGTAAGCAGAACAGGATGCCGTTTCTGAGAAAAGCATTATTCGTGTCGTTGGAGAGGTGAGCTTTAGGGAAAGGCACGCCTGGAACCATTTCTGGAGACCATAACCCTGATCAGTTGGAGAAAGAAGTCAACAAGTCTCTAAGTCAGGGGACCTCTGTTGTTCAGTCTAAGACAAATTTAATTTCCAGTTTTGCCAGTGCTGATGACATGGGAAGAAAAGAGTCATTAACCCCAGCACCAGTGAGCTGCTTCTTTGGACCGGAGGAAGTTTCATTATATTGATGAGCTTTGGAGTGACTCCTGAATAAATATTAACTTGGCATTCTCCTCCTCTTCTATCCTTTTGAGCTGTATGAAAGTGAAAATAGGAAAGGCAAGACAATAATTGAATGACGGTCGCTCAGTTTGTAGAGCAAACTGGTGATTCCCAACGAAGTTGGAGATACATCTCCTCTACGAATCAGTTATTTCACTTCTATATATTTACTCTAAGACTCTCTCACGAATGCTCAAGGAGCACTGTTTGTACTAGCAAAAAAAAGGAGAAATGACCCAACTCTCTGTTGACTAGGGCGGGGGCTTGACCAGTTACAGCCCCCTGGGTTAAAGCCAGCTACTTGTTTATAGTGTGCAAGTAGTTTTTACATTTTCAGACGCTTAACAATATCTGTGACACGTAACGTTTTATATCATGTAAAAATTGTATGAAATTTGAATGTTAGTGTTCGTAGTAAAGTTTTACTGGAACACAGCCATGCTCATTCCTGTAAGCATTGCACCGTGAGGCTTCTGTGCAGTTCTGATGCACCCTGAAGTTTGGGGAACAGTGGAAGAAAGGAATGAATAGATTGTGGTGGATTCGGATAATGGGTAGTGTACCATAGTTAAGATCAATGAATTAGATCTATATATGAACATGGCAAAACCTTAAAGGGAAAAAAAACCCTAAAGGATATGTATAGTACTGTTTGGCACATTAAAATATACTAAATGTGGTTTAGACATACATCTCTAAGTGGAGAAAGTTGTACAACACGCATATACATAATACTAATTACAGAATGGTGGTTACCTCTGCAAAAGAGAGGGGAATGAAGGAGGGATTAGAGTTTAGCTATATTTATATTTTACTGCTTAAAAATAGAGAGACTGGAATTAAATATGACAAATCCTATTTCCATTAAATATGAAGTGAATATGTGAGTGTGATAGTTTTTTAAATTTATTTTTATTTAAATTTTTTAGATATTTATTTTTGAGAGAGAGAGAGAGAGAGAGAGAGAGAGAGAGAGAGAGAGCGCGCATGAGTGGAGGAGGGATAGAGAGAAAGAGGGGAGACCCAGAATGTGAAGCAGCCTCCAGGCTCTGAGCTATCAGCACAGAGCCTGATGCAGGGCTTGAACCCGCAGGTTATGAGATCATGACCTGAGCTGAAGTCAGATGCTTAACCAACTGAGCCACCCAGGAGCCCTGTGATAGTTTTTCTATGCTTGAAAATTTAAAGCCATACCTATTCATTAAAACAATTAGGAATATAAAGAATATTAAATAATTAGATATTAAGATGATCACCCACCACCTGAAGATAATTACTCAATATTTTGGTATTTTCCCTTCTACTCCTCTTTTTTTTATGCATGGTAAAATACTTTTCATTATATGATATTTACAGTTTTATATTCTTTTGCTTCCTATTTAATACTGGCTGGTAGAATTTTCCACGCAGTTATTCTGATTTGTATAATAACCACATTTGCTCCATATATGTGTAACACTTTTCCTGATTTTTCACATAATAGATGTTTGCTATACAAATTTGGAAAATAAATAAAGTATAAAGAAAATAAAAACCATCTGTTATCGCAGCACTTCGATGCCATAATGTTTTGTGTACATTTCTTCAGTCCTGATTGTTGTTTTGCATCTTTAATATTGTTACTTAACCATGTGCTGTGAAAATTTTGCTGTGATATTAGTATTCGAAACATGATTTTATTTATTTTTTTTTATAATTTAACTTTATTTTTTTATTTTTTAAGATTTACATCCAAATTAGTTAGTATATAGTGAAGCAATGATTTCAGGAGCAAATTCGAAACATGATCTTAAACGGCTTCATGTTATTCTGTGACACATGGATTCAGAAACGCACATGCTCATTTAACCCATCTTCCTATCTTACTGTCTGTCCACATTTTAAAAAAAAATTTTTTTTTAACGTTTATTTATTTATTTATTTTTTTTAAATTTTTTTTTTCAACGTTTTTTTATTTATTTTTGGGACAGAGAGAGACAGAGCATGAACGGGGGAGGAGCAGAGAGAGAGGGAGACACAGAATCGGAAACAGGCTCCAGGCTCCGAGCCATTAGCCCAGAGCCTGACGCTGGGCTCGAACTCACAGACCGCGAGATCGTGACCTGGCTGAAGTCGGACGCTTAACCGACTGCGCCACCCAGGCGCCCCAACGTTTATTTATTTTTGAGACAGAGAGAGACACAGCATGAACGGGGGAGGGGCAGAGAAAGAGAGGGAGACACAGAATCGGAAGCAAGCTCCAGGCTCTGAGCCATCAGCCCAGAGCCCGACGGGGGGCTCGAACTCGCCGACCGCGAGATCGTGACCTGAGCTGAAGTTGGACGCTTAACCGACTGAGCCACCCAGGCGCCCCTGTCCACATTTGATAGTATAGAATACTGAATGGTCTATTGCAGATCTGCGTGGGACCAAGGAGAGCGGAGCAGATGTGGGGGGAGGTTGAAGGAAAGTCTCCTAAGCTTTGAGGAGTGGGAGGGTGGGTGGGGTCACTCTTGATTCTCACCCGGAATGGGCTCTACATGAGTTGAAAGGGTCTGCTTCTCATCTTTCATCTCCACCTCCGGACTGCTGGCTTGGGACTGGCTGACCGGCAGGGCAAATTTTGGGGGGATAATGTACTGGATGGTTCTCACCTTCTCTATTAAGGAGACAAGCAAGAACTGTTGGGTGCAAGTAGAAAATATTCAGACCACAAAGCCTTACTTTGTGGTTTGAGTGTCTTAAATATTTAAGTAAATATTAAATATTTAAAGTTTTTAAATTTTTAAAATATTTAAATAGAAAAGATACTTTCGAGGTCATTTTACCGTTAACTTGCTTGTTTTACGTAACTTGCGTAGCCCAAGAACAGGTCTTACTTTTTCTTCATCTTACGTGGCAACCTCTCTCAACAATTCTGAACTGTACATTTGTTCATATTTTAATACCCCCGAAACTGAGATAGGTCTCACAATTCCCGGTCTCTTGTTATCACTTTTAACTGTTGTTTCTACTTTAGCGTCTCTGAAATCAGAACATGACTTACAATCTAGGACTTCCTAGGTTCAATACAACATTCTATTTTAAAGCTGTGGTTTTTCAATCCTGGCTACACATTAGAATCATCTGGAGCACTTTAAAACTGTATATATGCCTAGGCCTATATATGTAAGATGCCTAGGCCTGCCCCAAGAGATTCTATTAAATTGGCTGCAGTGGGGGCCTGCACGTCTGTGTTAAAAAAGCTCCCCAGAGTTGGAACCATTGTCATATACTTTAATGGAGTTAAGAAGAATGTATCGCCATAACAATCAAAGACCAAGGGAGGGTGTCTCTTAATAAAGTTGCTAGAAAACTTGGCTTCCAACTTTTAGAGGAGTGGGGTTAGATACCCTGGTGCTAGAAGAATGACCCCTTGGTTTGGAATCAAAAGATTGATCTTCGTTTCTAGTAGTTTTTAGTTCTAAGGTCTTCGGTAGATGAGTTAGCCTCTCCCAGCCTTGGTGCCTTCCTTTGTAAAATAACATCCTATCTGCTTCATGGGGTTGTCGTGAAGCCTGAACAAGGTTATGTATTAAAATGCCTCCCACATTTTAGGACTCATTTTAAGTACCTGTAAATGGAGGTTTTATTGCAAGTGCGGTTAATTTAAATTGAAAGTAGATTTCTTGAGCCTGGATGAATAAAGTGGCACTATGTGTGATTTATTTAAACCTTTTGAATGAATTCCTAGTAAGGAATTTCGTAGAAAGGTCTTATGCTAACAAACTTAAATTTACATATCCAGAAGAATTCAAAATTCACCTGGCTACACTTGCAGAAAAAGGGACCACTTTTTGCGACAGCCAGTAATCACAGAGGATCACATGGAATGTCATAAATTCATGTGTTGACAGCAACATGGACTTCACTTCCTGCTTTGGGTTTGGTACATTGTGGGTTTTACGTCGTGTTAAAGTCAGTGTCTACACGTATCATAACGCTTTCCTGTGTTTGTTGCAGAGATACATAACAGGGTAGGCTTTTTTTCCACCATGAGAAAAAATATTTTCCAGCTGCGCTGCATTTCTGGAAATGGAACCAACCATAACCACTGACACCAAATAGTTAGCAGTCTGGACGCTGGTGGAGAGAGAAGGGGGGAGTTTGCACTGCTCTCAAATCGCTTTTGCCACAGGGCAGATATCATAATGTGATATTTCTGTGCTCTGAATGGTTGAGCTCGTGGGGGAAGCCGGGATTGCCGTGCTTAGTGTCAAAGCACAGCCTGGAGTTATCGTGCCCACTAGGGCCTTGGGTGGCTGGGAGAAGCTCTTTTCCACGTAGAGCCGGGGCTTGATTATCTGCTTGTGTGGATAACCCACTTTATGGATTATTGACTGAAATTTTTAGGCCGAGCCTGGATCCTTTTCTCCCCACTGTCTTCCCACCCACGGGGATTCTTTAAACTAGCTCCATTCAGTTGGTGGGTTATAATGCCTCCACGCTAGCATTTATCAAATGCCTATCATGTGCCAAACTTTTTATTACATCACATCTTTAGACAACTTTGTGACTTTAAGTGGGATCATCTTATTTTCCAGAGGAGGGGACAAAGACTTTGAGTCCAAGAGACTTGTGTAAGGTCACATGCACATTTCAGAGCTGAGTATAAGGAGGTCTAGGTTAACCCCTGCTTTTGAAAACTTGAGTTATGGAAACTTCTCTATGAGCGGGAGGAATCTGAAATGGTGTGTACCAATTTAGCACGCCAAATTTCAAATTGATCTCTCATTATATATTCTATATATAAATAAATATATAATACATATAAATATATTATATATTATAAAAATGTATGTTATATATATAAATGTTTATTTATTTTTGAGAGAGAGAAAGAGAGAGAGCACAAGAGGGGAGGGGCAGAGAGAGAGGGAGAGACAGAATCCCAAGCAGGCTCCGTGCTTCTCAGCAGGCTACAGGGCTTGAACCCACAAACCGTGACACCGTGACCTGAGCCGAAATCAAGAGCTGGATGCTTAACGGACTGAATCACCCAGGTGCTCCCCTCTTTCTCTTTTTTTTTAAGTCAACTCTACCCCTAACGTAGGGTCGAACTCATGGTCAAGAGCTGCATGTTCTTCTGAATTAACTACCCAGGTGCCTCTAAATCCATCTCCTTTTATATATAAAAAAAAAACAAACCCTTAAAGGCATTTGAGAGGGCAAGCAAGTAAATAAAATTCAAGCTTTAACATATTATGTTATTTAGGTTTTAGAAATAAAATCAATTGAACAAAGATGGTTCAAGTGTCTCTATTGCTAGATAATTATTCTTTTAGGGCAGATTATAAATGTAGATAAATTTTTCAAGGCATTTGGCCTGATAGACAGAAATTTCCACATTCTTTCTAGAAGATTCCTTTGTTAATATTCCCATTTAAAGCCTTGTTACCTTTGCTCTGTGTCCTACTGTACATCATTGTTTCCATAGCAACAAGATAGACTGAGGAGGGGGTAGCAACTGGCTCTTGAAAGAATGAAAATGCAATGGAAAGTTCCACCTGAAATAACAACATGCAAATCACTTTAGCATATGATAAACAACAAAGAAAGTGATGCTTTTTTGGGGAGACAGCTTATTTGGTTTTTGGAATGTTCTCATTTTTCTGACAGCTTCTCTTTCTTGTGCTATCTTTCTTGCCTTATTTTTTCTTTTTTTGAGACCAAAATAAAATCATTAAAAAACAAAAATTCAACCTGACACTGCATGTGACTCAATGGCAGATGTAGCAATTTGAGCTTCCAGAGATAGTTCTTGAGCAGAACATTTATAAAAGCTTTTGATTTTGAAACGAATTTGACTCTTCATTAAGCTACCTTTCATTGCCAGGATATTGCTGACGGGTGAGATATTCCTCTGAAGTGAGATTTCCCCAACCGTTTTGCTATCAAGGACTTCTGCCATTATTTTTCCTTGCATCTTTCCAGACGATTTTTAACATACTCAAATATTTGAAAGTACCCGATAGTGAACTATATGGTCTTAGAGAAATATAAGATTTCCTTTTTGGAATATTGAAAATCACTTTCAAAATTGAGTTCTTCTAGAACAAAATCATTGCTGAAATACATCTGGAGATGGCCAGTAGAATAGGGTGGACCATCTAGATATTAATGCTGTGTTAACAAAAATTGTGGGGCTGTTTTAAGCATCCCTTCCTTGTAACAACACAAAGCACACTGTAAACACTGTTTATATGTGGGAGTAAAAAAATATATGGAAATGGTGTTCCTGTAAAATTGGGGGGAGATGCCTGTATCATTTCACTTTGAGGCCAAATAAAGTCCTTTTTCATAGCTGTTTATTGCTATTATTTATGGATGTTGCTCTTTTTCCCGAGGTTTTAAAGCAATCAAAGATTACAGAATACATTTTTAAAACCCTGGGAAGGTAACAATTAAGTATTATAATGCCTTCTTTTTTTTTTTTTTTTAATTTTTTTAATGTTTATTTATTTTTGAGACAGACAGAGACAAAGCATGAGCAGGGGAGGGGCAGAGAGAGAGGGAGACACAGAATCCGAAACAGGCTCCAGGCTCTGAGCTGTCAGCACAGAGCCCGACGCGGGGCTCGAACTCACGGACCCTGAGATCATGACCTGGGCCGAAGTCAGATGCCTAACCGACTGAGCCACCCAGGCGCCCCTATAATGCCTTCTTTTATGCACATATGTAGTGTGGCTATCACATGTCTGCTGAATTCTCTCAAGCTGCACCCTTCCCTTTGAGTATGTTCTTTGAGTATCTTCACACACACCTTCCCCTGGGACCACCCCTGCATGCAGGAGCCCCATTCATAAAACCCAGGGCCTTCACTTGAAAGTTGCTGTTTTATATTTGGCTCTGTTTTATTAAGTAATGAAGTCAATAGCTAGAAGATCTCAAGATGAGGTCCTTGGCCACCTGCTTTAGAAAAACTTGTGGCATCTGCTAAAAATGCAGCCCTGAATACAGACCTGTCGATCCTTTTCTGGGGGTGAGATGTATGATCTGAATTTTGAATGGGTTCCCAATTCTTTCTTTCTTTTCTTGTTCTTTTTTTTTTTTTTTTTAATTGATGCTAAATAAAGCCCTCAGCTGAGGAAGATTCAGGGTCGGGGGCTGTCGCTGGTGCTTAAAACCTATGAAGTCCCCATTTGCAGGAGCCACCCTAATACCTGTCCTTTTTTTCTCTTGGTTACTACACCAACCCCTCCTTGGCCCCTGAGCCTGACTCTGTCATTTGCCTCCTCACCAGTCCCTATACCCTTCGGGTTACTCCTTCTCATATGCTCCTGAATTCTTTTGAGAAATGATGTCATTTGCAAAATATGGATTAGGAAAATGGTTATATGTGTGGTGTAAGTACGGCTGATGTGAGGGAGCTGGAAGTGTTGTATTTTGTCCCAAGAGCTCTGCCCTCGTAGGATGACCTTGACCACACTGGTTCTTCCTGGAGGGTGCGGGGAGGGGGGATAGCAGTGGGGTGGAGGATAGGAGGATAGGGATATTCCATGTAGGGCCTTATATGAAAACATTTTCATTTAGTGAGATGGACACTACCTTGATATGATTTGGGGGGCAGCATAGTTATCTAATAGTTTGGTCCAGGGGACCATGTGAATCTTAGCTTGCATTTCCTGACAGTAAACCAAACTGTGACTGCAGGAAAGTGACTCAGCAACACTGATATATGGAGACATCTATTTGGGTTTTTAAAAATACATATTCATTAATAATCGACAAGTGGATAATTTTGAGCTAACTTGAAAGAGTCTTTGATTCCATTGTAACCAACGGATATCTCTGGGGTCATATGAGAGTAGAGGGAATAACAATCCATTTGGCCCTGATAGGAAGTTCTAAAGTCAGGCCCGTCTCTTAGAATCACAGGTGAGAAGTATCCTCTACAGAGTTTTTTTATGATTTGGGGATTTAGAGAAGTCACATGATTTGGGATACGGATACAGTCGCTATCTTTGTTTCCTCCAGGCTGGATTTCCTGGGCTTGGTGATGAGCATGATATGAATAGGTCACCATGCCCTCCTCTAGGTTTGAAAATTGATAAAAGTTCCATTTCATCCCCTGGGAGTTCTGAATATCCTGTGCCAATATTGAAATTGCTCCGGAAAATTCAAGGTTTCTAGTAAGGGCTCGGTAGGGCAGCAGTTTCTCTGATAGCACAATGGGTGGCAGGTTCTCAGCTTGACTGTTTGGCATCTAGCAGAGCTCACACCTTGTGGGAAGGGGAAAGTGACAGGGACGTATTATGGGGATACAGGGGTCGGTAAGGCTCAGGGTGTAGTATTGATAATAGCCTGGTCTGGGCAGAAGCAGAGGTACTAAGAGGGGACTGGGCTTTAGTAAATGCGGAGAGCATGTGGAAACTCTAAGAACAAATGAAGGAAACATGAGGACACAAAGTGATAGCAGCAGTCACCCTGTCGTTTGCAAATAATTTATAGTTTTCCTAGCCATGAGCTCTTTTGATCCTTCTAAGAGCACTCAAGATGTAGTGGTGGTTATTATCCCCATTTTACAGATGAGCATACTGAACCACAGAGATGTCATGGCTCGCTCAAGGCTGGCTGGGGCTACAACACAAGTCTTTTGTCTCTTGTCCCACTCTTCTAGTTCTTTCATTCTACACGGACTAATAGACTGAGAGTCACCCTATTCGAACCGCCTGTGTCATAATTTTGCCTGGGGTCAGCCTGAGCAGGGAATAAGTGATCAATGATGGAGGCATATCGAGGAGACTGGACTTTTCCCCAAGGTTGACTTGCACTAAATGAATGCCCATGACCAATGGTGTTTCTTTAGACTAAACTGCATAATGGGTCTCTAATGTGGGTAAGAGAAGACCACCCAACTCACTTTTAACTGATGAAGCTGAAACCAGATCTCCAGAGGTGAAACGCCTGTGCATTAGCCCTGTGATAATAGATTTCCAGATGGCTGGAATTGGACCTCTGTCTCTGGCCTTGGCTAGTGATATTGACCAATAAACTGCTTTATGTCAATCGATCATGAGATATGGTGCAAGTGAATGTTACATGTGGATAATAGCCTTTATTCAGGGTCTTTTATAAAACGATTTAATGTACAATCCTAATACTTAAGTCTCTCAGAGGAGAAATGTTCCGAGAAACCTCTCTGGGATGAAAGTTATCCACATGATCCATGCTTATTGAGGGTAACATATACTAAAATTAAGCAAGGTGTACTCCTAAGAAGGAAAAAGGTGAAGGCACTTGTGAACGGTTTGAACCGTGCCTGTAAGAAATAGCATTGCCCTTCCAAGTGTCCTTTCCACAGATGTCACTTTAAAAGCAGTTTTATGACTGACACACAAAACGGTAGAAGACAATCTGTTTTCTCATGGAGAAACACAGTTATTTTCCACTCTATCTTATGTAAATGTAAACGTGCGTCTCTGAGGCTATTCTCCCCTGTGAATTAATGGAGTCCATCTGAAAGGGGGAGATGAGTGGGCTTCATGTAAATTATGACTTCCCTGGATGTTTCTTTGACATTCAATTTAAGGAGATTGATCTGGTTGAGGCCGGTAATTGTGCCTCTTTCCACGGCGGGGGGGGGGGGGGGGGGGGGGGGGGGGGGTCGGTACGCATATTTGTATGGAAGGGAAACTAAGGCAAAGGCGTATCTGGGCATGCCCTAGGTACTTGGGAGTTGGCAGGGGACCTCTTTTAGTGATCGTTTTTAAAGCGTTGCTAGGAGGGGGCTGGGGAGTAAGCTATTTAAAAATCAATGGTGGAGTTTAGTCTCTGAATTAAATTCCTTATTCATGGTGAGAATCCAGAATATTATTGTGAAAAATACAACCCCAAGGCGAACAGGGTGGAAAGTCGAGGTAGTGCTCTAAGGAAGAAGCCAGCAGCCCGCACGGGGCTGCAGTAGTCCTTGCGGTGGGGACATGCACTGGGTGCCCCAGGTATTTGTGTGTCTATCACCCGGGTGCCAGTGAGGCTGCAGAGATGTAAGGGCTGCTGTACCAGCCGCGTCTGCAGCAGGAATCGGGATGAAGGGGGAACGTGAGAAGTCAACCACAGATCTTAGGTGTCTCAGAAAGATGGAGGGTGACCAAATTTCCTGTCTCCCTTATCTCAGGGTTGGCCACGCTGCTCTGAAGAATAGGATCATCGATCTGAAATTGGGGCAAAATGAAAGTTTTCGGTATGTGTGGTTCCTGATTTCATCGTCTTTCCTCTGGCACAGTTTATAGCAAGAACCACAGGCGATGAAGTTTTCCGGTTATAAGAAGTAAGGGTGTTAAGAGAGCACAAATAACTTTGGCTCCTCGTGTACATTTTGTCCTCCATATAACTTAGGCGTAGATAAGTTTATGCAGTAAGGTTCTCTTAAGTTCTCTCATTTGCAGTTTCTGTTTACAAAATGGACAAGACGTTGTTCACTTCTTCAACCCAACAAATAACTCATTGAATTGCTTACCGTGAGCCCTGCTCTTTTCTGAGCGCTTTACAAGGTTTATCTCTCTTGAATCCTCACAAGCCCATGAGATTGTGCCTTTGGTCAGATTCCCCAGGAATCAGATTTTGAGATGGAGAGGCATGTGCACAAAGTTTATAAGGGAATGCTTTTGAGGTCGGCCCCTGTGGGTTTCGAAGGGCATGGGGCCAGGGGGACAGTGGCGGGGGAAGGGTTACACTGCCAGGTAGCTGCAGCAAATGTCTCTGCTGATCTTTGAGAGAGCTCTGGAGCTGGGAAGGCACTTTAGCGTTCCCATCTGAGGCGAGGCAACAAGGTTTTTACATCCTCGATGCCTCTCAATGGTCAGTGGATATCAGATGTCCCCAGGAGGGGGTGTGACCCTTAGCAAGGTCAACTCTCAACTCTGAGCGCCATAAGCTGTCAATACTCCTAGGAGCTGGGGACAGACGCAGAAACAGAGGCTCCACGAATTTCACAACATGTCCAAAGTCACACAGCTAAGTGCAGGGCCGGGATAGGCCCTCTGTGGGCTGATCCAGAGCCCGTACTCTGAACCCTGCAGACCAGGTAAGTGAACTGCGAAATGAATGAGATAATTTTGAAGAGAAGGAAAGGCTCTGAAGATAATTTGGAGTTAATATACCAAAGACGCTTCTGCTTCCATTTTGCGTGCGGCAGAGACCGCTAAGCATCCTGTTCTTCCTGATCACACGCCCAGATGGCATTCTCCGGTTTCTCCTGCGGTGACACGGGTCACTTCCCAGCCTGGCCAATAGAATCCCCGTCCACCATGCTCCTTCTCCAGACCTGTGGGCTTCAGTGGCTAGAATAGCCTTGGAAGCTGGTGCTGAAGACAGAAGAGCCACCATGGCAGTGGATGTCTCATAGATGTCATACAGCAGAGAGCAGCTGGCCTGGAGCCCTCATGCGGGGCTTTTTGTGACAAGAGAGAAGTAAAGGCATTCTTTTAAGCCTCGGATTTTTAGGGGGTCAGCATTTAAAAAATTTTTTTAAACGTTTATTTCTGACAGAGAGAGAGAACACGAGCAGGGGACGGACAGAGAGAGAGGGAGACACAGAGTCCGAAGCAGGCTCCAGGCTCCGAGCTATCAGCATAGAACCCGACACAGGGCCTGAACTCATGAGCCATGAGTTCGTGATCTGAGCCGAAGTTGGATGCTTAACTGACTGAGCCACCCAAGCACCCCTGTGGAGGGGGGGGGTGGTGGTCAGTATTTTTAACAGGAGCTTCATCTAATATCAAGAGTACAGTGTGGAAATTTATTTAAGACACTTTAGTATAATAGTATAATATATGGGTAGTGATTATTGGGATGGGATGATGGTTAATTTTATTTGTCAGCTTGGCTGGGACACAGTGTCCAGATATTTGGTGAAGCATCATTCCGGATGTTTCTGTGAAGCTATTTTTTGAATGCGATTATCATTTAAATAGGTGGAGTTTAAGTCAAGCTGAATACTTTCCATGATATGAGGGGGCCTCATCCAATTAGTCAAATGCCTTCATAGAACATAGACTGACCTCTCTCAAGCACGAAGGAATTCTGCCAGTACTCTGCCTTCCAGCTTCTTCTGCAACATCTGTCCTTCCTGGTCCCCAACAGACTGCCTTTGGACTCACACTCTACTTTTTCCTGACTCTTCAGCCTGCCAGCCTCCCCCATCAGACTTTGGGCTCCTCAAGTCTCCACAGTCATTCATTAAAATCAATTTCTCTATATAGACATATCTTGTTGGTTCTGTTTGGACAAGCCTGACTGATAGAAGTAGTCATTAGCATTTGAAGCACCCGAGTGAGGAATCTGAGGTTCAGAGATGGCAATCACATCTTCACATATCATTATAGAAATCTACTCCAGAAAGCTTGCTAATTAAGATAAAGAATGTTCGGAATACATTTTTTTTTTAATTGCTGGTATCGATTGTATTCAAGATACATGGTTGGGTAAGAAGATTTTTCTGTCCCCATTACCCTGATCAGAATGAGATAGGAGGATCTGTCAAGGCCCATAGCCTTAGGCCCAGATCACTACTGGGCCTGGTCATGTGTTCCACAGAGAACTCCACAGTCTGATGCAACCAGGGGCCTGGGTCTGCTGCTGTTAGACTTTCTTACGCCTGCCTCTGAGTGAGCCCCTCAGGTGAAGTGTTTGCTCGTGAGCTGGTGAGCCTGAGAACAGAGAAAAGGGATTCACTCAGCTTCCAGGGATAGGTTATTAGACTGTGTGTGTGTGTGTGTGTGTGTGTGTGTGTATTTCTTCATCAATAATATACAGGTGGCAATAAAAAAAAAAACCCAACACATTAAAAAAGGGCGCCTGGGTGGCTCAGTTGGTTAAGTGTCCTGACCTTCAGCTCAGGTCATGATCTCATGTTTGGTGGGTTCTAGCCTCGCATCAGGTTCTGCACTGACAGCTTTGAGCCTGGAGCCCACTTCGAGTTCTGTGTCTCCCTCTCTCTCTGCCCCTCCCCTGCTCATATTCTGTCTGTCTCAAACAAACAAATAGATAAAGAAATGAATGAATGAATAAATAAATAAATAAATAAATAAATAAATAAATAAAATACAGGTAGCACAATTTGATATGTGATATCTCACCTTTAATCTCCAAAGGCTGTCATTATTTGCCCCCAAGAACTGCCCATTGCTGAGCGACCAGTTTGACTTAGATCAATTCCCAAGAAAGGAAACAAGGCAATGCGGAATAGTATGTTGGTGAATATGGATGGGGTCTTCAGAGGACCTGGATTTAAATCCGGTATCGGCCACTTGCCAGTTGTGTGGCCTTGGTCAACACACTCTTCGTTCTCGGTCTTTTATCAACTATGTACCAGGCACTGGGGGCTGTCGGGAACAGCACATGAGCTAAAGCCTATGCCATGCTTAGTTCACTGCCTGAGTAAATGTTAACATACATCACCACTGATAATGAGCAGGGCTGTGGAATGGAGGGTTTCAGATAAGTGAAGGTTAATCTTTTAAGCATTGTTACAAACGCCAACAATTTTGACAGATACAGTTCTTACTTGCCTTCTTAATAAAGAGAATGAACACTGAGAAAACAACACAGGGACCCCCTGATTTTTCAAAGTTTTTATCATGCCACGTTGCTTTTGCAAAAGGCGTACATCAGGACCTGTCCTGTTTTCACTAACTGCAAGGAACCCAAAGGGAATTTTCACTTTTATGAAAAAAGGGGAAAAGCAAAAATTGCGTTGGTTTTGCCGCCCGCCCTTAGAGATGCACCCCAAGCACCGAGAGTGGCGCCACCAAGCTCCTTGCCCGGGAACTACACTCAGCATCTCAGCGTCAGGCCGCCACAGCTTTGAGTTGGTCTCTGTGGGCACCTGTGCTTTATCTTCATTTATTTTGTGGGTCGGTTAGCAAGATGCATCCTAAGGTACCAGAAAAGCCTGAGGGACATTATTTTTTTCGATCTGGGAATGCTCAGAAAGTTTCCCATGTAAATGAACGGTAATTGCTTCTTTGCTTTATGCCGTTTCTGCTTACCAAAGGTTTCATAGGAATGTTCTGCTGTTGGACAGCAGGGGAAATTTGTACTCCCCTACACCACTAAACAGTGAAGGCTACAGTGTTTACTGGCAAGGGGTGTGGAGATAGCTGTACCTTAATTCTTTGAATCACCCTGGACAGTATTTTCTGAGCCATTTTGAGAGATGTTGCTATGAGCTTTGGGACCTGAGTGTTCTATGGTCAAGTAGGTTTGGGAAATCGTGGTGCATTTGTCTGTTTGGGCTGCCATAACGGAACACCACAGGCTGGATGACTGAAGCAACAGAAACTTATTTTCTCACAGTTCTGGAAGTCTAAGGTCAAAATGCTGGCAAGGTTGGTTTGCAGTGAGGCCTCTCTTCCTGGCTTATAGGTGGTTTCTTGCTCTCTCCTCACCATGACCTTTCCTCTGTGTGTGGGCACTCATGGTCTGTCTTCTTCTTACAAGGATACCAGTCTTATTGGATGAGTACCTCACCCTTATAACTTCACTTTACCTTAATTACCTTCTTAATTCTCTATCTCCAAATACCCCCAAAGTTTCATTGGCAGTTAGGGCTTCAACATAGGAATTTTGGGGGAACACAATTCAGTCTATAACAATGGAGTCCGAAATGTTAACTATGTTTTTTTGTTACAGGACTTTATTATCCTAAAGAGACACCCCAAAAGGACATTTAATAATAGAGTGTTTCCTAAACTTAATTATTTTGGGAGGTTCCATTTTCATTGTTAAGACCCCATTTATTAAGGATTTGGGAAAAACTATTCAGAATAAACCAATGTGCTCATCTGTACGTGCATTGGTATGTACTCAGGGCAAGCGCAGACAGGTAGGACCGTTGGCTTTTGTATTAAATATTCTAGCTTGTCCTCACTTTTGGTTAATTGGGTTTGATGCTGGTTTTTGTAACCACCCCAACCAGGCCAGCGAGAGGACTCCTTTCTTTGCAATAGTGAGGTTGTTCATCACAGTGTGCCTCCTGTCACATCCACTATTTTGGTGGCTACTCATGCTCAGATACTCTTTCACAGTTTCCCCGGAAGGCTGAGGGTGTACGACATCTAAATATTAATAAGTGGTACGTCATTGTAGTTAGAGTGCAATTCCCTGTCTCCCGACAAAGAAAGGAAATACTAAAATATTACGCTGTGGGGCTGACATTGCTGTGATGTGATGTGCTCATTTATATTCACACAGAACTTCCAAACAAGTATCCCAGTCTGCAGATCTTTCTAATTAAATAGCTGGAAAAACCATCTCCCATTATCTCATTTGAACTCTGTAATAGCTCATTTCCTCTTCTCCTTTTTAATGTACAAATACAGCCTTCAGATTTTAATTTCCTTGGGACTTTTCCTCATTCCTAAATACTACCTTTCTGGACATTCTTTTCCACTGGTTTATTTAAAATAAAATTTCATGACGTTATCTTTCTGATGCAAAGTTAAAAGGCAAATTGCGGGCATTCCTCAGTAGTGAGGAATTATTATTAATAAATATGGTGATTCGTCGCTACAAAATGTTAAAGCATATAATTTTCTTCCCTGTGTCAAGCCTCGTTATTTAACAAATATGAAGCTTCATTATTACTTGGTGATTGTGTTTAGGAATAACATTCTCTCAAAGGCAGGATGCTGTGGCAATGTGGCCTCCCGTATCACAGAAGCCATTTATTAGCTTTCAGACTCTGGAAAGGGGGTGGGAGGGGGGTGTCTCACTTTTAAAATTTGTAAAATAAGGCTATCTTTTTTTTTTTTTTTTTAATTTGTGTGATTGCAAGGATGACAAATCCATTCAAGGAAGCTGGAAAAAAAAAAAGAGTTTTCTCTAAAAACATATTATCAGTTGATCTTTAATTGACTTAGTGACTGACTCAAAAATCTTCGACACTAATAGCACCCAAACAGGCAGGCACGCACCCATACACCCTAACCCATTTATAGCTTACTGCTCTGAACCTTTGTTTAACCATTCCTCTATTTGGGGTGTTTCAATTGTTTTCAACTTTTACAATCACAAATCATGTTACAATAACTTTTTTGGTACTTAAATCCTCCCAAGACTGTGACTATTTTGTTAGAGAAGATTCCTGGAAGTAAAATCAAGTAGATCAAAATGTATATACTTAAATATTTTATGCATGTATTTCAAAATTGCTTTCCTGAAAAATAATTCAATTTACTTTTCTGCCTAGGGGTTTATGAGTTAGCCACCTCTCCATATGCCTACTAGTACTTAAAAACAGTATCTTGTTGTCTTAACTGGCATACCTATGGCTATTAGTAATTGGTTACTAGCAAGATGAAACATTTTCTAATACATATTTTTTTAATATTTATTTTTGAGAGAGACAGAGTGTGAGTGGGGAAGGGGCAGAGAGAGGGAGACCCAGAATCTGAAGCAGGCTCCAGGCTCCGACCTGTTAGCGCAGAGTCTGATGCAGGGCTCAACCCATAAACCGTGAGATCGTGACCTGAGCTGAAGTTGAACACTCAACAAATGAGCCACACAGGGGCCCCAGTTTTCTAATATTTTTATTAGCCGGTTCCATTTTCCTGAGAATTGTCTAATTGTATAAGCCTATCTTTGTATTAGATAATACTGCTTTTCTTATTAATTTATGGCAATTCTTTACATATTAAACCTATTACACCTTTATTATATTATTTGCAAATACATTTTCCTATTTATCATTTGATATTAATTTTGTTTATACCATAATCTGGTGGACAGAATTTTAAGTTGTTTTATGTGGAAAAATTAAATATCTATTAAATATGGATGGTGGAATTATGGGCATTTATGTATTTTTTCTAGTCTAAAATGATTCATAGATAAAACAAATTTAAAGCCGTACTTGCTTATTAAATATTTCTCCATTTTATTTATACTTACAAGGTCCTATTTTTCCTAGCATTATTTTATAAAGAATTCAGTTCTTCCCCCTTAGTTTGCTTCATAGAGGGCTGTCATTATTAACTTTTTATTTTCCTACTTGACTGTGAACTAGAACCTTGCATCTCTGAGTCCACGATGTCAGTTAGGTCTCATTAAATGTTTACTGAGTAAAGGAAAGAACAATGTCTGGGGGAGAAAGGACCATGAGAAGGATGTGTGAGTTTGCAAACTGATTGGCGGCTACATCATCATCTCGAAACTGTGGGAATGATTCGTCTTCAAAATAGGAAGCTCTCAGCAACATGATTTGACACAGATTTTACGGTAGTGACTATCAGAGTATTTTTTTTTAATTTTTATTTTATTTTTATTTTTTTCAATATATGAACTTTATTGTCAAATTGGTTTCCATACAACACCCACTGCTCATCCCTAAAGGTGCCCTCCTCAATACCCATCACCCACCCTCCCCTCCCTCCCACCCCCCATCAACCCTCAGTTTGTTCTCAGTTTTTAAGAGTCTCTTATGCTTTGGCTCTCTCCCACTCTAACCTCTCTCTCTTTTTTTTTCCTTCCCCTCCCCCATGGGTTTCTGTTAAGTTTCTCAGGATCCAAATAAGAGTGAAAACATATGGTATCTGTCTTTCTCTGTATGGCTTATGTCACTTAGCATCACACTCTCCAGTTCCACCCATGTTGCTGCAAAGGGCCATATTTCATTCTTTCTCATTGCCACGTAGTATTCCATTGTGTGTATAAACCACAATTTCTTTATCCATTCATCTGTTGATGGACATTTAGGGTCTTTCCATAATTTGGCTATTGTTGAGAGTGCTGCTATAAACATTGGGATACAAGTGCCCCTATGCATCAGTACTCCTGTATCCCCTGGGTAAATTCCTAGCAGTGCTATTGCTGGGTCATAGGGTAGGTCTATTTTTAATTTTTTGAGGAACCTCCACACTGTTTTCCAGAGTGGCTGCCCCAGTTTGCATTCCCACCAACAGTGCAAGAGGGTTCTGGTTTCTCCACATCCTCACCAGCATCTATAGTCTCCTGATTTGTTCATTTTGGCCACTCTCAGTCAGAGTATTTTAGACGCGGCCATGAATACATGTCAACCTCCTCCCCAAACTCATCCCTTTTCCCAGGGTTTAAGTAGGGACATACCACCCTGGACACCCCCATCACCAAACTCCCTGAGCACTCAAGAGCATGAGCTGAACTGTACAATGTAACACAGTACCTTGTGGTCAGTCAAGGCTTGGGGGTTGGTCTTGACTTAAAAAAAGGCAAACTTCTCAAGTGACCTGGCCACGTTACTTGCACCTTATTTCCTACCGTGCCCAGAAAATTGCTCACTGTATAGTAGATGCTCAGTGAATACCCAAAGGATTATAATTTTCTTTGCTTTTGCGGATTGCTATTCTTAGCTATTTTGTATCCAACAGGAGGATTTTATTTAATTATTTAGTCTTCTCGGATTTTTGTTTCCAACCAGATGCTTTTTTTATACCCAGGCCTGAGAGTAAGTATTCTAAATATTATGTTAAATCTCAATTAAACACACAGGCTGTTTTTCAAAGGCTCATTTTGGATTCTTGTTTCAGCTCATGATTACCTAGTTATTTTGTGTCCCATGGAGGTGGGAGTTGTCCAGAAGATTCTTCTCTCACCTAGATGCAGCCCTGGTTCTCCCTTAAATCTGTAAAGCAACTTGTTGGAAAAGTGTGCATCTTGCCGTGTTCTTCTGCTCCAGATTGGAGGCAGATAGTAGAACATCTATGACGGACTAGAGAACCAGACAACACAGCGTGAATAAAGCAACTTGGTAAAGAGTAGTCAAAACAAGGGAAGTTCGGGGTCTGACATGTCCCCAGTAGGAGGTCTGAGGTACGCGGGTCAGATGTTACCAGCAGCACAATGTAATTGTTTGAAAAGCAGCTTTTACTAGGAAATCAACAACCAGCTATGTTGGCTGCATATAAGAAGGAAAAGTGGAAAGTAATATGCTAGAACATGAGGTCCCCGTGAGACCTATGAGGTATTGCTTTTCCACACCGGGTGCATCCATTTGCTTCTTCTAACCGCTGTTGTTTTTTGCCTTCTTTATTATCAGCCTCAGGCACACTTTTTCATGAGTTTTCTGGAAGGTTTTTTTTGTCTTTCCAATTTTTAAAACTTGTGGTAAAATACACATAAAATTTACTATCTTGACCATTTCTAGGCATACAGGTTAGTGGTATTAAGTACATTCATGGTTTTGCTGTATTTTCGGCGTCAAAATTTTCTAGATTTGCTGCCTCAGGCCCATGAGGCAGCCGAAAGGCAAACAGATTGGCACTCAGCATTGAATGAAATTAGCCTGAAATTTTTATTTGTGTTTTAAAATTTCAAAATTCATTGGGATTTTTATTTTTAAAGGCTATCATTATTGTTGTTAGTGGTGGTAGTTAAATGTAAGATTGAAAATAAAGCCTGGCTTTGTCATCTAATATGACATTAAAGGGAACTTCACTGGTATGATAATTCAGATGGAAAAATCTCTGGGGCGTCAGGAATCAATTATTTGTCACACCAGAGCTGGTTTTCTAGATTGGTGTTCCACTCCAGTGCTGATGCTGGGTTTAAATTTCAACTCTTCTGAGGTGTCTTTTTCAAGTTTATTTTATTTTTGGGAGAGAGAGAGAGAGAGAGAGAGAGAGAGATAGATAGAGAGAGAGAGAACATGGGCATGATAGGGGGAAGGGCATAGAAAGATAGAGAATCCAACCAGGCTCTGCACTGACGGCATGAAGCCCGATGTGGGCTCAAACTCATGAACCACGAGATCATGACCTGAGCCAAGATCAAGAGTCCGATACTTAACCTACGGAGACACCCAGGTGCCCCTCTTCTGAGGTGTATTCTAAAGGCAGTGAGTGAAAACACATTGTTGTACGTCTTCCATGGTGCTCCTGGGGACCAACCAACCACAAAGATTTCAGGAAAGTCACCTTTCTGTTTCTGTGCTGTGGTTCGTCCTGCAGATAACCAGCAGAGTTTTGTACATTACCAAAGAGCTGAAAGAAAGACATATATATATAGATGACTAGTGTGAGAAAATCATGTTGTCTTCACGGCCATTGTCACATGGCCCAACCCTGCTTTGTTCCTACAAAGCATCTGGTGTACCAGGAGTTGTCAATATCCTCTGGATGGTGTGTGTGTGTGTGTGTGTGTGTGCGTGCACGCACGCATGTGCAGGAGGTAATTGTGAATGTATGTTGCTGCTTCCGCTAGTTATTCAACTCCTAATTGAACAGAGGTAGTGAAACAAACGATGCTCACATTCTTCACTGCTCACTTGCCAGGGAGTCTACCTTGCTCCACGTGCTTATTTGCAAACCGAGAAATAAAAAGGCCTGGGCAGAGTTGTTCTAGGAGGTGTAGACTTCTAGTTCCTTATTCCCATTCTTACAGATTTTCTCTTTCCTCTCCCTTCTTCCCTCCTTTCTTTCTCAGGCATGGAGCATACTACTTATTCCTCACGGTCTTTCTTGGGCAACTATCACACTTTGTGACCACACCAGTGACACCTGTAACGGTTTCTTTGCGGGCGCATTTTACTGTTAAGATGTGGGGAGGGATACTCTAAAGTTGCTCGGTTTATTACACTTGGTGTGCCATAGCCAAGAAATACAATTCTGGTTTTCGCATCTTTTTTTAATGCTGCAGTTTGTACTTCATAATATCCTGCACTTCAAGAACATGATTGCTGCTAATTATCATTTAGAAAATCGTTCTTTGCTTGATTAGAGATTTTAGCTACGTGTACTCAAGTCTAGTGGGTCTTCATTATGTGCATTACTTTCTATTCTATACTGGCTTAAATATTAATATATGGAAATTCAGCTTCATCTGCCATACCTTTTGATGTCAGAAGCATAATCAGTGTAATTGGCTTAGATTGTTTTTTCTCCTGTTTGTATTTCATATTATCTAATGTCATTAGTGAGTTGGCTGCTGAGTGGGTAATCTGCATTTCAGAACTGCTTCTCGAGCACATTATTACCATTGATTTTGATTATTTTAATTTCCATTCACCCTAGGCAGGCCCTCAAGCTGTGTCATATTATTCAAAGAACTGCTTTCTTCTATTCACTGAGCCAATCTTTCTGTTTCTGAAAAGCCATCAGCATTCTGATAAATCCTGATGTTTTTACTTAGTCTGGGGAGCAACTTGATTTTTGCAGCATATGGGAGGGGGTAGGTAGCTCAAGACTCATGTGTCTTCATGCTGAGCAGTGGTTAGCATAGTGGCGTCTGGTGCCCAGAGGGAAGCTGGGTGCCTGGTTGGGTCTGCTTTCAGAGACTGAGCTGGGTAATCATCCCGCTTCTCTGAGCCTGAAGCCAGGGCTCCCCATCCGTAGGACTCCTGTGCAGTTTACTGTTGGTACGCAGCAGCCATACCTCTCCTGGCTCTCCCCAAGGCTTGCACGTTTATCTTTTGCCCTTGGAGAATGCTTGCTGGCCTGCCCGAGGGATCGGAATCCAACTTCCTTTTGGTTTTTGAGTGTATTCCAACACTAACTGTAAAAAGAACCCCACATTAAGGTCTAAGTTTGGCTACGGTCAGCCACAGAGTCTGCTTAGCCTCTGGCTTGGATGCATGTGCTCTGTTTAGCTGCTGGTGGTTATTAAGTCATTTGTAGTTGCACAGAATCTTGAATGTGGAGGCGGCAAAAGAAATGACCAGCGCCAGTAATCTACTTCTGTCTTTTTATAGACAAGAAAACAGAGGCCTAGAGAGGCCAAGGACTAGTTTGAGATCACATGGCTACTGAGTGTCAGAGCTAAGTGGCAGAGTCCCCTTTTTGCAGGCAGTGCTCTTGACTCCTTAATGGCACCTTGTTATTGGATGAGCTAGTGTAGCAACATATTGTACACACCTGCTAACCACCAGTCAGGGTGGGTGATCGGCAGCTATATATGTATCCATGTAGTTCCATGTGGTTTTTTTGGGGCAGAGGGTTTTATAAGGGAAATGAGAATACACAAACAATGTAATGAGAAGCACGTGTGTAGGTGTCTACACACATGTACATGTCAGATGTCTAGCAGGGTGATTCTGCCCGAACGTGACCCACGTTAGCTTGGATTAAAGATTCTCATTCTCCTTTCTCCCATCTGGGCAAGCTTCTCGCTCCTCTAGGGCCGGAGAAACACAGTAGTTTGGCACTAAAAGTTCTGTACTCCGTGGAAGGCATGGCCTGAGTGAGATGCCCACCGCCTTAGCCCTTTTCTTCACTGTCTGGATTGACCCGAGGATGTGGAAGCATTGGTAGCTTCCTTTGGGACACTGGAGGTTGAAGATTGTCTGTTTGGAGTTTCTGATTCTAATTATTTTAGGGCCCACCAAACTAGAGCTCCTAACAAATTTAATTACTATACGAATTCTTAATTGTCCAAAGGATTTCTAAATGTTGTAGCCAATAAGCCTTGGGGGTGACTCTTTTGGGATACGGGACACTGGTTCCCATAACCGGCAGTTCCTTTAACAGTTAATTTGGCTCCAAAGGAAGCAAATAAAATTGATCCAAGCAATATTTGACTGTACATGCCTAGAAATGAGCATCTGAATCCTGAATAATCGCTTCCTGCTGTTTCCTCCTTGGGCCAGGCCTCTCCTCATTTGAGTTCGCTTCTTTCTGATACAGGGATGCGAGCTGATTCCCTCCCTTCCCAATCGTGTGTGAGAACCCGGTCTTCTGATTGACCCAGAATGGGCCTCCATCATACGACCTTTCTTTTCACTTGAGTGAAAAACGTAAGGCAAGTGGGTTGCTTGGCACCGAGTAAATCTTGGACAGGCCAGAACGTTTGGAGACTGACTGAATTTTTGTCTGAGCTTCCAGGGACTTTCGATTTGAATGGATCTGGGTACTTAGCTGGATTTACTTAATGAAAGGGACAAAAGGATGGACTAGACCAGTGGTTTCTGGACTCTTGGATTTCACTGACCAATAACATTTCTACCATGATTTTTAAGGCGGACATAGAATTATTAGCATTTCTTTTTGCTAAGTGAGGGCATTAAAACATACCAAGGTATCCCCCAGTATGACACCACGTGTGTGTGTGTGTGTGTGACAGAGAGAGAGAGAGAGAGAGAGAGAGAGAGAGAGAGAGATTAACATAAAGGACAGTCCTTGCATTCAATGAAAACACTCTATGAAGAACTTAATATGGTGTTTTGATTTTTTTTCTCATTTCACCGAAGAGGGATAAAATTGACATTTAACAGCTACGGAGCCAAGGTCGCCTTTCAGCGTCCCTTTCGGAGATCACACTGACTTATACTTAACTTCTATCGCTACGACCCAAAGATCCTTTGCATTCGTACTCATTTTTTTCCCTTCTCGGTAACCCTTTCCTTGCTTGTGACCGTCCTTCTTCCCCCACTGTACCTCCCCCACCCCCTACCTCTCCCATTCTCCAGTGTTTTCCAGGTGATCTCTCAATGGTACCAAGTCCGGGTGTCACCACTCTGGGGTACCCCATCCAAGGGGCTGGTTTCTTTATTGAATGGGGGCAGTGCTCTCAAACCTAAGGAGAGTGCCATCACACAAAACACTCACGCCAGAGATCCAAATGTAAAACATCTTTGTTTGGCCGACATCCATCTATTCATGGCTACTTCATGGCTATAATCCCCCAACTGTGCACCTCCTGAGTAGTTTTGTGTTCTGAATATTTTTCTAATTAGTCCCTGTTGTCTGAGACTAAATAAAAAAAAACAAACTTCTTAAATCAAGATATATTAGGCTGTTTGCTTCTCTTCAATCTACTGGGCTATTACTCTGTCATAGAAATAGATTAATGGGCTGAAAATTTCGCTAGAGCTGGTTTTCTCAGGAGTTTTGCTGATCTAACTGCTTTTGTTTGGGCCAGAATTTACAGTAACCATGGGGCTGGTTGTTTTTCAATATTTGGACTTCTAGGTTCCATAAAATATTTCCAAAGTCTTCAAGAAGGAAGGGAAATTAAAAATATTTTTATAAATTTTACAAATAGGCCCATTTTCGATACTCACAAGATCAGCAGGTTTGGCTTTTCGATAGTAATTAGGTTAGTGTTCCTCCTTCAAATGACTTCTGGGGAACTATTTTATCAGTGAATTTGAAACAAAAACCCCTTTTCTTTAATGAATTATAGTGTTGTAGTCTAATTAGCATGAAATAAAGTATAGCAGCTGGATAGTGGCATCTTAATTTATTCAGGGTTTGAATTCAAGGACTAGATAACATCTTTTGATTAATGAAGAGAATACTGCATAAATTCCTTAAAACTTCAGAGAGCTATTCCTTTTGTTCTGTCCGTAAAAACAAAAATGCAACCAAGCCTCAGTTTTAATCAGGTACCATGATTCCCTCAAACATTTTGGCAGATTGCTTTGGTCAGAGATGGTTTTGATATCTGTGGGGTATTTAGGACCTTCCATAGCGGGAAATAGAATTAAACGCTCAGGAGATTCTAAGTTATTCACATAAAAACATTGTGGTCCGTAGAGCCCAGGAGTTGAAATAGCAACAAATTCATGGTAATGCGGAGATGCTGGCTTCGCAATTTAAATCTGAGAATCAAAGTTCCAGGAGAGCACGGGGTCTCTTAAGCTTACGGAAGTTCTGTGTGTCAAGCACTGGGTATGCATGAGGGTCACCTACCAGCTCTAGAGTCTTATGAATGGCTCTACCCTACCTCAGCCTTGATATTGTGGACAGGGCACTGAACTTGGGCAGAGAATCCCCGGACTCAAGTCCTGACAAGCCCCTCTCGAGCCACTGACTGAGTCACGGTCTTCTCATCCGGGAAGGGCAGTCCTTCACTCAGAGGGTTGTTGTGCAGGTTAAAAGACATCATGTGGGGGCGCCTGGGTGGCTCGGTCGGATAAGCGTCCGACTTAGGCTCAGGTCATGATCTCACAGTTCGTGAGTTCAAGCCCCGCGTCGGGCTCTGTGCTGACAGCTCGGAGCCTGGAGCCTGTTTCAGATTCTGTGCCTCCCTCTCTCTCTCTGACCCTCCCCTGTTCATGCTCTGTCTCTCTCCGTCTCAAAAATAAATAAACACTAAAAAAAAAATTAAAAAGAAAAAGAAAAGACATAATGTGGAGAAAAGTATTTTATAAATTGTGGAGCTCTTTCAAGTATTTGCAATTGCGTTAACTCTGTCAGAAGCCATTGTGGTTGAGAACTGAAAGGGGTTGGGACACCTGGGTGGCTCAGTCGGTTGAGTGTCTGACTCTTGGTTTTTGGCTCAGGTCATGATTCCAGGGTCATGGGATCAAGATCCGCATTGGACTCGGTGCTGACAGCTCAGAGCTTGCTGGAGATTCTCTCTCCCTCTCCCACTCTCCCCCAAACCCCCAACTCACGTTCTCTCTCTGAAAACAAATAAAGAAAAATTAAAAAAAAAAAATGGATAGGTGTCGACCAAATACATTCCTATCCTCTACATTTTCTGGATGGTGGATAGCCCGTCTGCTGTCCTCTTAATCTGCTCTGGTATGTTGATTCGATAGCAGTTATGGGGCATCAGTCTTATCACATGATTTTATTTGGTCTTGTAACGTCACCAAAGGGACTCCATGTCAGGATATGTACAATCTTAGAGTTCTGGAGGTTTGATGGTAATCATTTCCATCTCAGAGTGTGGGCTGATATATCCTTCAAGAACTAGAGGAAAGAAGGTAAATATTAAAAGCAAGTAAGACTTCTGTCTCAACATGTCATCTGGTTGGAGGTGGAGGGGAGAAAATTCTGCCCTGGTGGCATCTGAGCCCTGACAGAATGGGAGGCATGTGGAGACCCATGCTTTGTTCTTGGCATAAAGAGCCAGCCTAGGGGCACCTGGGTGGCTCAGTCAGTTGGGCGTCCGACTTCAGCTCAGGTCATGATATCACAGCTTGTGAGTTCGAGCCCCGCGTCGGGCTCTGTGCCAACAACTCAGAGCCTGGAGCCTGCTTCAGATTCTGTGTCTCCCTCGCTCTCTGCCCCTCCTCCTCTGCTCATGCTCTGTCTCTCTCTGTCTCAGAAATAAATAAAAACATCAAAGAAATTAAAGAAAAAAAAAACCCAGCCTACCGGGCTCCTTGGCAGGAATGAACTGTAGCATCTGCTGGGAGTAGAGAGTATATTTAAGCAGAGTTAGTTTCCATATTTCAGTGTCTTGTCACTAGGGATGAGCAAACCCAGCACTGCTCTATGTTTTCAGAAAGTCTGACTTATTTTTCAAGCATTTTGGGTTTGGCTAAATTCTGTATGTGTTTTGCCAGCTTTCCTTCCTTAATTATTAGTATTAAACCCGTGTGGATGAATTTGAATGAAAATTTCATAGCCATTTTAATATTTATTTACACTCGAATTCGTCCAGAAGCTGTGTTGAGTAAGAGCAGTTCTATCTTGTAGAATCTCTGAAGACAGTTGATCAACATTTCTCTCCATAAGATGTGACATCAATTTCAATCTTTCTTCTCTCAAAAAGAAATTTGGATTTGGGGATGGTTAGGATGGGATCCCAATTCCAAATCTGTGATGCTTATGGCGTGGTTTGAACAACACAAAGCAAATTCTCACTGTCTTAATTGCGTTTGACTTGGAGGCAGTCATTTTGGTAAAATCCCCAAAAGGATTTTCGAGAAAGCACATGCTCTTTTCGAAAACATTATTCTCCATCCCTAGATCTTGCATACAGTTGCCAGAGCCATGGAAAAACAATTTCCGTGGCCCGTTATTTATTTACTTATTTTTTGCCAAGAACAACAGACAGATTGGTTCCAGGCAGTCGGAGATGAGTAAAAAGAGAAATGGTAATCTCCAAATACATCTTACCTTCTCATTGCCGTCTAACCCATTTGTATCTATTTCAGACTTTGTGCAAGATTAACTACATCAGTGATACTGATTTAAAGGAAAAGGCGTCATTAATGACAAAATAATAGTGTTATTTTGCTCTGATCACAAGGTACTATTCTATCCATGACAGTTTGTTCTTAGATAACAGCAGTCGCGGTTATTTTGGTTTTATTACCTTTTCAGTCAGATCCAAAAAAATCATCAAGGGTAAGGTCAAGGAGCTTACTGCCTGTGTTTTCTCCTAGGAGTCTCATGGTTTTGGGTCTTACTTTCAACTCTTTAATCCATTTGAACTTAATTTTTATGTATGGTATAAGAGAGTAGTTTAGTTTCAAGATATCGAACATTTCTATCACACAGTGATCCCTCAAATTACCCTTTTCTCTCTCCCAACCTCGCCTTTTCGTTAACTCTTGACAACCATGAATCCATCCTCCATTTCCATAACGTTTTCAGTCTAAGAATGTTATAAAGGGAATCATATAGTATGTAACATTTTGGGATGGACTTTTTTTTCATTCAGCATAATTCTGCAGAGATTCATTCAGGTTGCTGCATGTATCAATAGTATATTCCTTTTTTTTTTTTAATTTTTTTTATTAAAAAAAAATTTTTTTTAACATTTATTTATTTTTGAGACAGAGAGAGAGAGAGCATGAATAGGGGAGGGTCAGAGAAAGAGGGAGACACAGAATCCAAAACAGGCTCCAGGCTCTGAGCTGTCAGCCCAGAGCCCGACGCGGGGCTCGAACCCACGGACCGTGAGATCATGACCTGAGCGAAGTCGGA
This sequence comes from Panthera leo, assembly GCF_018350215.1. Lineage (NCBI taxonomy): Eukaryota > Metazoa > Chordata > Mammalia > Carnivora > Felidae > Panthera > Panthera leo. Next base: position 138,771,013 of record NC_056679.1, on the reverse strand, counting down.
CGCTTAACCGACTGAGCCACCCAGGCGCCCCTATAGTATATTCCTTTTTATTGGTAAGTAACATTCCATATTATGGATACAACAGTTTGAAGAATGTCTGGGTTTCTAAATTTTGGTTTATTCTAGTATTTTCTATTTCTTTAACGAGGCTATTTCTTTGTTGAGACTTATTTTTTCATTTGTTTCAAGCACCTTTAGTTTTAAATATGTATTTATCTTGAGGGAGAGGGAGAGCATGCTGTGTGCGCACATGAGTGGGGGAGGGAGGGAGGGAGGGAGGGAGGGAGGGAGAGAGAGAGAGAGAGAGAGAGAGAGAGAGAGAGAATCCCAAGCAGGGTCCATGCCATCAGCATAGAGTCTGATGAGGGACTCAATCTCACAAACTGAAATCAAGAGTTGGAGGCTTAAATGACTGTGCCACCCAGGCACCCTGGTTCCAAGCATGTTTATAATTGTTTTAAAGTCTTTGTTAGTTCAAATATCCCTGTCATCTCAGCGTTGGCATCCATTGATTGTCTTTTTTTCACTCAGTGTGAAATCTCCCTAGCTCCTGGTATGATGAGTGATTTTTTGATTGAAACCTGGACCTCTTGGGTATTATGTTATGAGATTCAGAATCTTATTTAAACCTTCTGTTTTCGTTCATTTCCTCTGTCATCACTGCAGCAGGGGGAGGGGAGGAAGCCTCTCAGTATCAGCTGGTACAAGTCCTGGTTCTCCACCATGCCTCTTTTGACGCTCAAGGGCTCTCCATATAATTGCTGGGCAGACACGAGAGCTCTGATATCCTGCCTTCACGAATACCTCCCTGCCTGGGAGGGGTAGTGGGGATGCCTGGTTACTGCTCCCCACATGGCCTCCAGTGACAGCATGGGAGGAGAAACTGTCTTCTTACCGCAAGTGACAAGGGTGGTGATGAACGTCCTCGCTCTCAACGAGGTCTCCTATGCTCACTCTAGCAGGGGAGAGAGGAACATCTCTTTACTGCTGTGTGTCAAGTCTAGGCTCTCCAGTGGCATCTCTGGGAGTGAGAAGGGGCTTGTTATCATTCAGCAGGAACCAAAGTCCTTGCTCCCTGCTTGGCACCTCATCGCAGAAGGTGAAAGTCTAGGCTTCCCTTAGCCTTTGGCACCTCCAGAAGGTGAAAGTCTAGGCTTCCCTTAGCCTTTGTTGGTATGGGTAGGGGTAGGGCCATAGATTTTTCTCTGGTGTTTGGTTGGATCACTGTCCAGAAGTTTTCTGTCTTACCAGGCTGTTCCTTTCCTGGTCTTTTGGCTAGAGGGGGCAGGCTTCGATGTTGCTGTTTTTGTCTGGCATTAGTTGGTGTTTCTGGGTGGCTAGCTTCTTTAGCTACCAGTTTGAGACATAGGAGGCAAAAAGACAACCCAGAAAACTTACCACCCTTTTGTTTCCTGGGTCTTGACCTTCCTAATGGTTTGCTTTCTCCCCACCTTTCCAAGTCTGACATGTTTATTTTATATATAATGTCCAGGCTTGTTGTTGTTGTTATAGTTAGTGGGAAGAATAGGAAAAAGTAACCTGCTCTACCTTCTCATGTTTTTGTTTTAAATAGGAGGGGAAGGGGAACCTGGGTGGCTCAGTTGGTTGAGTGTCTGATTCTTGATTTCAGGTTGTGATCCTAGGATCATGGGATCAAGCCCCATGTCAGGCTCTTGGCTAAGTGTGGAGCCTGCTTGAGATTTTTTTCTCTCTCCCTCTCCCTGTTCCTCCTTGCCACCCCCCACCCTGACCCTGTCCCCTGCTTGTGCTACTTCTAAAATTAAGGAAAATATAAATAAAAAGCAAACGAACAATAAACAGTAGGGGAAGAGATGAAATTAATGTCAGATCAGTTTTTTTTTTTTTTAAGTGATTGCTGCTGATTGAGAAAAGCAATCAACTTTCCCTTTTCATTAAAGCCAGACATTTGCAGCTTGTCATGCTACAGTCAGCCCTTTGGAGGGAAACCCTGGGAGGTGATGTCACTTTGGGAAGGCTCCTATTTTCTGACAGGTCCAATCTCTTCTTCTGTCCTTGTCTTTGCTCCTCACAGACATGGTGGTTGGTCAGCAGTTTTTATTTTATCACTCAACCCAGGGAAGGGTTTTGCGTGGTAATATGTTCCTTAGGAATAACATTTTGGGCCCATTAAAATGATCGTCTTCACCAGAGCTCTATTTGGAAGACCCGTTTTTAACTCTGCTAGTAACTTGGTCTTGAAAAACTGTATTTACACGTCCATCCATACACACGTGCGGCGACTCCCAACTTAAAAATTGGCTGTTAGCTTTCATATGTTATTGAACCAATAAATTATGAGTTTAACATTTCAGTCAAATTGAATGCCAAGTGTTTCATTTCAGGCCCTAGTGTCCATATTGACAGGACTTTAAATCTATGACTTGTGCATCTGGAGCTCGTTAGATGTTTATAGTTTGAAGGGAGCCAAATGTCAATGGCACCTTTGGTCTATGGAGAGAGATCCAGTGGAGCAAGAAGTTACTCTGCCTCTATGAGGCAGAAAGAGGCACCAGAGGGCCAGGGCCCCTCTGCTCTGCGTTGTGTAAGCAAGGTCTTGGTCAGTGGGGAGATTGGTCGCGCTTATAGTTACAAGTGTTGTCATAATTCATCTCTGAGAAACAAGGAATATGTTCACAGAAACATGCATAAGTGCTATGGTGGGGGGACCAGTACAGTCTCTCTGGAGTAGTACTGTCCAATAGAACTTTCTGTGGTGATGGACTGTTTCTGTATCTCTGTCATCTAACACGTAGACACTCACCACATGTGACTACTGAGCATTCCAAATATGGCTAGTGTGATGGAGACTGAACTTTGACTTAATATTAAACATTTTAATTTTAATAGACATAGGTAGTCAATGATTACTGTGTTGAACAGCCCGGCTCTAGAGCCAATCCAGATGTGAAAAAATCCAAGGAATCAGTTCCTTTTCTGCGGCCGTAATTACCCAGTGATGAGTTGTTATTGCATCTATCCAACCACTCACCCAACATTGACCTCTGAAATGTATGTTAAGCATTTCTACAGCAAGGCACTGTGACGAGTAGAGAAGATTCATAGGCACGTGCTATTCCTAGCCTTTCTCTTGGTTCAGAATGTCCATTCGAATGCATTTCTCTACAAATGCAGCACAAAACATGAGATATGGATGGTGGCTTCAGACAGGTTTTAATTCCTGGGTTTCAAGTCTACCTCAGCTCTTCCTATCTCCTTAGGCATGTAACCTAATCTCGCTGAGCCTCAATCGCTTCATCTACAAACTGAGATTAAAATCTACTTGTGATGGTTCCTTTTGTATGCCACCTTGGCTGGACCACGATACCCAGATATTTGGCCAAACGCTAGTCTGGTTGCTTCTGTGAGAGCATTTTTGGGTGAGATTTATATCCAAGTTGGTAGACTTTGAGTAAAACGGATTTCTATCATGTGGGTGGGCCCCATTCAATCAGCTGAAGGTCTAAATAGAACAAAAGGCTGATCATCCCCGAGCAAGAGGAATTCTCCAGCAGACTGCCTTTGGGTTTTATCTGCAACATTGGCTTTTCCTGGTTTTCCAGCCGACTGCCTTTGGATTGGAACTGCCACTTTTTCCTGAGGCTCTAGGCTAGGGGCCTCCTCCATCACACTTTCGACTCACCAAGGCCTACAATTGTGTGAGCCACCTCCTTAAAGTAAATGTCCTCATAACTATCTATCTATCTATCTATCTTTCTATCTATCTATCTATCTATCTACACACACACACACACACACCTATTATGGATGGGATGTTTGTGCATCCTCTAAATTCATATGTTGAAGCCCTAATTGCCAGTGCGGTGGTATTTGGAGATGAGGCCTTTGGAAGGTAATTAGGGTTGGACTGGGTAGCGAGTATGGAGCCCTCATGATGGGATTATTGGCCCTATTAAAAGGAGAAAAGAGAGAGGGAGAGAGACATTGATTTCTCTCCTTCTCTGTTTCTGTCTCCTCTCTCTACCATGTAAGGACAGTTAGGAGGCAGTCCAGGAAGAGATTGCTCACCAGAACCCAACCTCACTGGCACCCTGACCTCAGTCTCCCAGCCTCCAGAAATCAGAGAAATAAATTTCTGTTGTTTGCACCACCCCGTCATTGGCCTTTTGTTATGTCAGCCTGAGCGGATTAATACAACGTCCTACTGGTTCTGTTTCTCTGGAGAGCCCCAACTAATACACTACCTCACAAGGTTGCTGAGGAACTTTATTGAGGCAAAGTACCTGTCACAGTGCTTGGCATGAAGCGAGTACTTGCTGGGTATCAGTACTTTTGTCCTTCCCACAGCATGAACACTGCCCTCTTTTCCAGGCCATTCCATCCCCTTCATGCTGTTTGTTCTAGATGGGATGACTTCCCATCTCTTCCCCATGATTCAAAGTCTAGCCATCTTTCTAGGCCAGTTCATGTCCTGCTTCCACAGTGCTACTTTCCCAGAAGACTTCAATGGACAGCAAGGGCTTCTTTTTCCAAACTCTAGCATACTTCAAAATCTATGCCTTCAATATTTAATACTTTTGAATATGCTTCCTTGTTTTAAATTAAAAAAAAAAAACAAAAAACAACATAGCCACTATTTAGTGACTACTTACTATGGACCAGGCACTGTAACAAGCGCTTGCCATGTATCATCTTGTTTAATTCTCAAAATGACCTTATGTCATGTAGGCATTAGCATAGTCATTGTACAATTCATAGATGAAGGAATGAAAGTCTGGAGACTCTTATTGGTGCAATTGTGCTCTAGCAGAAAAGATACTTGGAATACTTTTGATGCATTCCCCCTCACTATTCTGATATCGCCCCTTCCCTACAGCTCTTCTGCCATTACAGCTGAGCAAAGACTTTTTTTGGCCTCAGAAGGAGAGAGTGGGGACAGCCTGGAACACAAGGTGACAGTGTGTCCCTCTGGCTTCTCTCTGGCAGCACTACCTTCCATGATAATGGTGGGTAACGCTGGGAAGGCACTTTCCCAGCGTCCTTTGTTGCTAGTCACGGGCCGTAGAGTCTGTTCAGACCAAAGCAACTGGGGAGGCATTGCCAAGAGCTTCTGGGAAATCGTTCACCCCTGATTCAAAGAGGGTCTCTCTGCTCTCCCTGATTAAAAGAGGAGCAGCGTCTCCTCTCTTCTTTCTGTCCTTCTGTTGATACCGACCAGCGAGGCCTTGCCACTGCAGCCATCTTGCAACCACGAAGGGAGGGTTGCCAGCCCTCTGTTCATGGCTGAACAGGAACATGGTGGGCCCTTGACACCCAGCCACTGGCATCCTTCCCCGAGGCCACTGTGGAACTACCGAACCAACTCTCAAACTTACCTACATGCTTACCTTCTCGTTATGAGAGACAATAAAAATGTTTCAGACAGTTACATATTCTGTTCCTGAGAGATAAAAGGTCTATGATGAATCTCAAATTACACTTTAAGAACTTTTTGAGTCCCGGTTGAGGCAATAATAATCTCGAAAGTTAGGGTTCCATCACTCAAAGAAGAGTCAGCACATACTGATGTGGAGAAGCAAGCGGAAGGAAGTTATTCATATGGCCTGGGGGGGTACCTAGGAAATGAGTCCTCCCTCCTCCAGTAAAAGAAGGGAATACATCTCCATGAGTAAACCACAGAGGTGTCACAGGCATGGAAATACGTAGAAACAAGGGAGCCGTAGAGGTCAAGATGGAGAAAACCAAAATACCATAGAGATGAAATCATTCATCACGTAGTCTTTACCAAAAATTGTTCTTATTTAAAATTTTATTTTAATTTTTGAATTGAAATATAACGGACATTTAACGTTATTTTCAGGTGTATAACGTAATGATTTGGTATTTGTATACATTATGTGGTCTTTGAGTCTGGCCTATCTTACTTGTATCATCCATTTTATTGTGCATATTATTGTTTTTTATTGCTGAGTAGTATTCCAGGGGTACCCATAGTTTATTCATCAATTCTCCACTTGAGATACTAGTCATTTCTAGTTTTTGACAATTTTGAATAAAGCCACTATAAACATTTGTATACAGTTTTTTTTTTTTTGTGTGTGTGTGTGGAAACATAGGATTTTACTTCATTGAGTAAATATTTAAAGAGGAGATTCCTGGGTCATATGACAAGTCTATGTTTAAATTTCTAAGAAACTGAAAAACTATTTTTTCCAGGCAGCTGCATCACCTTGCCATCCAATTAGCAATGCATCAGAGTTCCAGTTCTCCATGTCCTGATAAGCATGGGATACTGCCCACTGTTTAAAATTTCAGCCTTTGTAAAGGATCTCATCATGGTTTTACTTTGTGTGTGACTAATGATGTTGAACATCTTTTTATGTGATTAATTGCCATCTGTGCATTTTATTTTTTTAATATATTTTTTAGGTTTATCAATATTAAAATTTTTAAAAATATTTATTTATTTTTGAAAGACAGAGACAGAGCACTAATCAAGGAGGGGCAGAGAGAGAGGGAGACACAGAATCCGAAGCAGGCTCCAGGCTCTGAGCTGTCAGCACAGAGCGTGATGTGGAGCTCGAACCCACGAACCGTGAGATCATAACCTGAGCTGAAGTTGGACGTTTAACTGACTGAGCCGTCCAGGATGGCCATGTTTATTTATTTTTAAAGAGAGAGAGAAATAGAGAGAGAGGGAGGGGAGGGAAAATCCCAAGCAGGCTCCACACAGTCAGCTCAGAGCCTGAAGCAGGTCTCAAACTCACCAACTGTGATATCATGACCTGAGCTGAGATCAAGAGTCAGATGTTTAACAGACTGAGCTACTCAGGCGCCCATCTATATATCTTCTTTAGTGAAGAGTCTGTTCAAATCTTTGATTAAAAAAAAAAAAAAAAACCTAGTCTCCCCACCCCCTCCCCCCCATTATTGAGTTGTGAGAGTTCTTTATATATTCTGGATATGAGTTATTACATAAGTGCTTTGCAAACATTTTCTCCTAGTCTCTCTTTTCATTCTCTTAACAGTGTCTGTTGAAGAGACATTCTTAATTTTGATGAGTTCCAATTTATCAGTTTTTCTCTTTATGCACCATGCTTTTTGTATCCTAGTCAATTTTCTCAAAGCTTTGTAAGTTTTACATTTTGAATTTAGGTTTATGATTCATTTTGAATTAGTTTTTGTCAGGGGTGGGAAGTGTGTATATTTTCTTTTTTTGTATATGTGAATCCAATCGAGCACTATTTGTTGAAAATATTTTGTGAAAAAAATTTAAATTAGCAAACAGAGTGACCCTTCAGCAAGAATGGTTTGAGGAGCAAGGACTTTACACAATGGTTTCATTTAGTTCCTGCCCTGAGATCCAGTCTCAGATTATCGTCAAGATGTCCAAGTGTCCTTCGTTGAGCCACAGCTACTCTCCTTTCACTAAAATTATTCACAGCCTGGATTAGGAAGGCAGAATGAGCTCACACCTGATTAATCAAAGAATAGCTTTTTAGCTTTCTCTGTTTGGTAAATAAAAGGCATTCTCAGAAATTCAACACAAAGCGTTCTTTCTTCTTTTTAATCTTGGAATAATTGAGCTTGCAATTTTTCTTCCCAAAATGTTCTAAATCTCTCTGGCTGCTGGAGAAATTGGATAAAGATTCCCTTCTATCCTCATTTTATCACACATTGCTCGGTTCCAAATAGTTGGAAACAGCTGGATTTTTCATTAATCTGTGGGAAACTTGGAAATCGCCAAAGGCTGGCAAATAACTCAAATCTATGTGTGAAATCCTACATCACATTCCGGAAGAGAAAGCGGTACAGCTCAAATGGCACTAGGTAGCAGTCTCCTGTGGAGGGATGTTTGGCAGAAAGAGGCACCTCGTTGATGAGGGCGGTCATGCTCTCACTTCTGGTGGAGAAACTGAGGACTCCGCTCTCACGTTGGCACTTGAATAATTAGGCGAACCTTTGTGTTGGCAGGAGAATAACTAAGCCGTGTTGACGTCGTAACCCAGTACTGGTGGGAAGGATACAGTGTTGCTGGAGAGTACATTTCATCACAGGGAGAATAATCAGTTATTCTTGGCACCACCCAGTTAGTTCTGAAATTTAGGCAAATGCAAAAGGGAGATAAGCATATTCCTCCACCTCCTCTCTTGTCTGCAATGCGTTGGGCTCTATAAATTTATCAGTTCATGACACGGTGCAGTAACAGTGGCTAGATATGTTGGTCTCAGAGTCTATGCGACTCTGTTGAGTTGTCTGGGAAATCAGGAGTTCTGTTATCTAAACCAAGAATGTTTCCTAATATGACAAGAGGCTACAGAAGCTATTTGACATGCAGGTGACCTTTACCCTGATCTACAAAAAGAGGATAAAAGTGGAACGCTGAAAAGTCAGAAAACTCACTGGTTAACGGAAGGGTCTCTTATCTCGGAGGTTAGTATTCAAAAACCTAAAACCAAGCCCCAATACTCTCCTGTTCCCATCTTAGGAATTTTTTTTTTTCTTGTTTCTTTTCTGCAATCAAACTTGCTCAACTGGGCTGAATTTGTCAGAAGGATGTGGAGTGTGCCATGGACGGGGGGGCAGGAGTTTTAGCCAGATATCTGAAGAGACTGATATGGTTGGGTGACCAGTCGGTTCTAGGGAGGCCATGTTCCTGCCCCTCTCTGCATGCTTGTTTCCTTCTTCTATCACTAGCACACTCCCCTTCATCTTCTGGTGAGCTCACACAGTTGCCCCAGCTTAATTTTATATCACTTCTCAGTTTAAGTGTCCAACAGAGACGAACTAGAGCCCCAAGTCCCCCCAGATTTCCAAGTCCTGTTTGCTAACACAGTGTGCTAACCGAGGCCTGTCTTGACTTGGGTCCTCACTTCTGATTTAATTGGCATGGCCTGGGTCCAGAGCCTGGGGCCTGTTTTCCAACCACATAGGTGGAGGAATCACACTTTCTATAAAGAGACATGACCAGTAGGTCAACTGGCTACACTTTCCTATAAATGTCACCACTACAAATATAATGTGGAAGAAGTGCTAAATGATATAAATATTGAACACTGTTCAGAAAGAAACATAGATTCCGGTATAGCTTTGCTCTCTATCCTTGGAGCCAAAACAGACGGATGGGATCCAGAAGGATCTGCAATGACTGCATCATGTGACCCTGGAAAGAATGGATCCCGTAGCTGTCTGCACCCATGATGACTTTGCAGTGACTTACCAAGCTGAATTAATCAAATAGCCTTCTAAGCCACCATCTTCCTGGACATTAGGGCTCCTACAGCTCAGGGGAAATTATTGTCCCAGTTCAGGTGACTGCATGGCGGCCATGGTGTTGCCTTCAACATAGTGTGGACCATTTACAAACTGACCAAGAGAGGTTCGTTGTAGAGAAAGAGGATGGGAACACACTAATAAAGTCGTTTTTTATAACTTAGAGTTTGTCCGAGAGGATTTGCCTCTGTCAATAAATAAGAGTTGAAATAACCTTATCACACTTTCTCATTCTTTAACATCAGCCTCTTCATTTGTAAGTTTTCTTTCCCATTTGTACCTTTTCCCTGCTTGGATACTTTATCATGCATCTGACACAACAGGGGCTCCTCTGCCTTTCCTTAACAGGTGCTCTCTTTGTCTGCTATCTGCTCACGGAGGCAGGTAAGCCACCTATGAGTTATAGTTTATTCACCCACCTTTCACTAGAGACTCAATGGGGCAAAGACTCAGCCCTTCCCAAGAAGCTGGGTCCATCCAATGAGACCCACAGTTTTGATGGTGGTAGGAAAGAACATTATGGGTAGGAAGAGAAATCACGTTCAGGGGTAGAAATCCATGTTTAGGAAGCAGCAAAGGGTGGGGATTGGGGGAGAACAACTAGAATTGGAGAGTGGGTCTGACTCAGAGAAGAGATTTGGGAGAGACTGACTGAACAGGACCTGTGTTCACTGAGGAATGAAGGGGGAGAGGTGAGCCAGCCTTTCTAGGAAATCAGACAGCCTGTGTGTAGATCTCCCAACACAGAATCCCTCCTTTTATCCTGACTTGCTTGTCTGTCATGTGTTATTAATTCATTAAGGAGGTGTTCCCAGAAGAAAATGGCATGGAAGTGGTATGAGCATGATAGGGAAGAAGGGTGTGATTTCCAGAAGGGTCCCTCGGATGCCAGGTATGGCATGATCCCAAAAGGAGCTCTGGAGATCAATAGTTCTGTCCTCAAAGCATGTCCCAATCCAAGGTGAGGAATTTGGTCTTTCACACTCCTAAGCCCCTTAGTCATTGGTTAAGCACTTCTCCCAGGGGGTCCTAGCTGGGTTTTAATTCAGTCCTACAATCAGAGAGATCTTTCGGCCTGTCTCTGAAAAGACTCCCTTATACAAGTAAGTGCTTAGGCCTTTAAAAAATGTTGACATACAGGGGCGCCTGGGTGGCGCAGTCGGTTAAGCGTCCGACTTCAGCCAGGTCACGATCTCGCGGTCCGTGAGTTCGAGCCCCGCGTCGGGCTCTGGGCTGATGGCTCGGAGCCTGGAGCCTGTTTCCGATTCTGTGTCTCCCTCTCTCTCTGCCCCTCCCCCGTTCATGCTCTGTCTCTCTCTGTCCCAAAAATAAATAAAAAAAAAAACATTGAAAAAAAAAAAAAAATTAAAAAAAAAAAATGTTGACATACAATACATGGTTATTTCCAACGATGTATCAATTCATTCATCCATCAAACTTTTTCTGAATGCCTCCTAGGCATGAGAATTTTGCCAGGCACTGGGGATGCAAAATCAACCCCACAGAGTCCTGTTTTCCAAGTAGTTGAGGAGACAAAGAAAACATCAGTTCTTATAATAACAGAGCTATAAAAGGGTGCTGCCCATCTAATTATGGATGGTATAACTTTGGTGCCCACTGATTCAATTGCCACATATCATCATCAGGGAATGGAGCTGTCTCTTTCCTAGATTCTTTTCATGACCTATTGTTGTGTCCCCTTAGTGATTGTGGACTACACTAATATACTACTATATTTAATAGTATACTAAAAAGCATAAAGGAATATTCTCTTTTGAGTTTTTTTAACTGTTAATTTTTGAGAGAGAGAGAAAAAGAGCACGACTGGGGGAGGGGCAGACAGAAAGAAAGAGAGAGAGAGGGAGATGGAGGATCCGAAGCTGGCTCTGCACCGAGAGCGGTGAGCCCAACGTAGGCTCAAACGCATCAACGGTGAGATCGTGACCTGAGCTGAAGTCAGACGCTTAACTGAGTCTCCCAGGAGCCGCTCTTTTGATTTCTTAAGAATGACATCTTTCTGCTGGTTATTTCTGAATTGGCCTGGTGTCTCATTCAAAGAGGTAACTAGATAAAGGCATAGATACTTACTGAGTACTAGTTGTATGTCAGGTACTGTGCTAGATACTGGGAATGTAGGTAACCCTGCAGAACACCCCCTAGAGAGTTCTTGTTAAGATTAGATTTCGAAAATGTAAAAACCTTTCAGGCTGAATGAAAGAAATGCTATGTGTGTGTGTATGCGCACACATGTATGTGAGAAAACTAACAATGAAGCTGCCTTTGATACACGGGCAGTACTCTTCCTCCAGAAGGCTGGTAACCAGTGAAAAAGCTGTGCCAGCAGGGTCTGTGTCTTACCAGCCCTGAGGCATAGGCAATCCCAGCATTCCTCCAACAGGGCTCCAATCTTCACTAAGCAGAGAGGACGCTTACTTAGAGAGCAGCTAACCAATGGGACAGTCTACTCCTCCTTGCTCCCGGGCTCCAGGGGAACATTTTGGATAACAGTGGATGAAGCACTGGGGTGGTGAAGGAAGAGGATCGTGGAAAATACTGGCAGGGTCATAAAAAACAGAGAAAGCGTAAACTTTGCTTTGGATGAGAGACAGAAATTAGGTCACCAAAAGCTAGTCTGCACTCTCTCTTCCCTTGTATTTTGGGGTGCAAGAGAGACTGTGAAAAACTGTTGGTAAACAATTTTAATTTACATATATATATTATATATATATAATATATATATAGTCGGCCTTTCAATTTTTACAAAAAGTTTAATAGTCACAGAAAGGCCAAGAATAGCCGTGACGAAAATGCTGACCGGTAGGCACAAGGTCTGGTCCCTTTCAGATCAAGCCTGAGGGAACTGGATAGGGCTTGAATGGCGGCGGGGGGCGGCGGGGGGGGGGCACCTGAAACTGTTATCCTGGACCTGGTGCCCTCAGATCAAACAAAGATGAGTACAGCAAGGGAATAAACAATTGGATTAGTCACGCAGCCTAAATAAGGTCTTTCCCTCTGTCTATGAGACATGGGAACCTCCGTGTATTGTGGATGAAATCAATCAGAGTCTGGTGGCATTGTCAGCTGGAGTCAGCTCTGTGTCCGAACTTAGACTGTATGTCTAGAATCTCGGTCTTAATGTAAATTGGCTTATGGCTAGGTCTTCCCTGGGGCATAAGCTTCCATCATCCAGATGGCAGAGTGACCCTCGTGGAAAGAAACATATGGTAGGTTTATATCTGTTGTGCACAGAAGAAGGAGGACGCTGTTCCAAGAGCCACTGTGGCCGATGCCACAAACAGTGGATATCTCTGACAACAGATTGCCAGGAAAATGCAACTTTGGGGTGAGGAGTGTTGAGAAGTAGGGAAGAAGGGACCTATCACCAGCATGCTGATTAGAAGATGGGGAAAAGGGAGGGATATAAGGGAGGTAGAGAAACATTAAGGCCTGGGTATATCTTGTGCTTTGAAGTTCTTCTGTGGGGGAGTTAACTACAGGGACAGCAAGACAGATATTTCCTGTGGTTTTGGGCCAACTTCCATATTCTTTGGAGAGAGATTGCCTTAGTTTGGATATCCTCAGGAGAAGACACTAAGGCAAGGATTAAAATGCAAGTAGTTAATGTAGGGAACACCAATAGGGGCCTGGGAAAGTGAGACAGGAACATGAGAAGGCAACCAGCTAAGGGTGTTTATCAAGCCAGTCACCCCTGGGGTGGACTGGTATTCAGTTCCTCTGGTGAAGCGGCGGCAGCAAGGGTCAAAAACACTCCCTCAAAGTCATTTTACCCAAAGGGCAACGAGTTGGGGTACTTAGGCACCAACTGTTTCCAGTCATGGGTTGAGGACTACTCCAGGGAACTTCCTCCTGTGATAGTTGGCCCGTCTGCAGAGAGCAGCACAGCAGGTTTGGGCAATGTGAAAACACTCTTTGACAAAGAAAGGCTGATGTTGCACTTGGAAGCAGGGCAGGTGTATGCAGATGAGGCCGAAGGGAGGCAGGAGGTGCCCTGATAACGTTGCAACTACGATTTCACAACCGAAAGAAATTTACAGTGGGGATGGGAGAGCAGAGGACACACACATGCATATACCACATCCAGGGACATATTTACACTTACGTCAATATAGAAATATGAATTTTATTTGTTGAGGGAATAATGCCTGTTGATGGTTGGAAATCAGCACAGAGAAGTACAGGGAAAGATCACAGCTCTATTATAGAAAAATCATAGCACCTAAGATTAAATAAAACCTTTTCCCTGTTTTATCTCAGGTGCTTTCTCCTCTTTGGAAATGGGGCATAGCAAATGGAAGATCTCCTTCTTATAACTAAAAATTATTTGAAGACAAAAATACTAAAAACAATTATTTGCACCTGGAACTTGCTCTAAACCTACCTGAAACTTGTGATACATTTTTGTGGTAACATCGTAAGCTACAAAAATAGTCAAATCATTCTCATGAAGTAGAACTCACTGTGTCATGCCTACTAAAGCTTAATTAGGGAACTTGCACTGAATTATAAAGAAAAGCATTTATTTATCGGATTTTTTTATGAGCCATTTGCTACAAAGAGGCATCTAATGGATGTTGCACCTTAGTGTTGACAGAGTTCCTGTCCCTAAAAGAAGATAAATGAACATAAAACAACATATTCTCGCATTTCACAGGAGGGAGAAAGTGAGGCACAGAAGGCTATATGGGGTAGAGTATCTTCAACTTTTTTCATAGGGACTGTAGAAGTATCCATTCCATTGGGAGACACATTTGATTCACGGTCTCATTTCTTCCCTGTGAGCGAGGGAAATAGAACAGCGAGGAGTCATCATGGAGGGTCGCGGTTAGTGGCTAATGGCGTTTCCTTGCCATATGGGAGATCAGCTGTACCATGATATGTCCAGATATATCTACTCTATGTTAAAATCCTCATGCACACATAGAAGAAAGGGAAGCATATAGAGGATAAAAACCTAACAAACTGGGGCCACATAGGCTGTGGTTAATATAAGTAAGAACGAAAGGTCTACTTGAAAGACCAAGACTTATGTGAAGACCCAAACTGGTGGACCAGTCCTTCCTGCAAACATGAATGCTCAGCTCAGGAATGAGCTTCTCTTGGGCTAGCTCTATGCATTATGAAATAAAGAATATGACATAATCCTGTGAGACTATAATATATCAAAAATACAGTTGGATAGTTGAGAACTAAATGTTTTGAATGGGGGAAGATCTTAAGTTTTCTGTAGGTGGGATCTTAAAGAGGCATCACAGTAAAGTGGCTGAGAGCATGAACTCTGGAGCCTTACTGCTTGGGCTCAACTCTTGGTTACACTATTCATTGCCTGCGTGATTTTGGGAGGCACATATAACCTTCATAGGGTTATATAGGGAACCTTCAGTTCCCTTCATAGAATCTATTTCCTAGAGCTATTTGCAAATATTTACAATAATGTTTGGCACACAATAAGCCTTGTGTTTTTAAAGGAAATAAACCTTAGCAGAGACGCTTTCATTGAGTTCCTTCTGTATCTTTAAATTCAGCAAATATTTATTGAGTACTCACTTGGACTGGGCATGTTCCGAGTACTGGATAAAAGTGAATTTCTTAAATCTCTGTCCTTCCAGGTGTTCATGAGATAACTTTTTTTTCCCTTTTTTTTTTTTGAAAGCTAATTTTTAAAAAATGCTTTGAAACAATGATAAACTTACAAAATGGTTGGAAATGTAATGTAAATCATTTGTCCCTCTACCTAAATGAGAAAAAGTTGTCACATAATGCCCGCCACCCCTGATTACTTCAACGTGTTTTTCTTACAAGAATAAAGACATTCTTCTCCCTAACACAATCCAACCACAGCCATGAGGAAGTAACAGTGACACATTGCGACCATTTGATCCTCGGACCCCATTCAAGTTCTGTCATTTGCTCTTGTCATGCTTTCCAGTTTGAAATTACATGGTGCCTTGGGTTACATCTCTTCAGTTTGCCTTAGACTCGAACATGTTACCTTTCTCTCCTCATCTTTCATGACCTTGCCACTTTTGAAGATTATAAGCCAGTCATTTTGTAGAATGTCCTCCATTTTGGATACGATCACGATTAGATTTACGTTGTGCCTTTGGGGAATGACAACATAGAAATGATCTTGTGTTTTTGCCATTGCACCTTGTCTAGTAGCACCAAATTTCAAGTTGTTCCATCCTGTGATGTCCATTCTGATCACTTAAGACGGTGTCTACCAGGCTTCCCCACTATAAAGTCATCCTTTGTCCTTTGTCATTTATAAACATTTTGTGGGGAGGTACTTTGAAACCATGTAAAAATTCTCTTCTTCATCAAGCTTTCAATCGGCTTGTTTATTTCAGTATGGACTTCTAACTTCCTGTTGTATTCAATGGGCTATAACCTGTTACTATTATCATCTCTCAATGCTTCAATTGTCCCTGATTTAGCCAATGTGAGTCCATTGAAGCTGACCTCTGTGTTCTTTTGACATTTTTACCTTCATCTTCGAGTCTGGCTTTCTGGCATGACAAGATAGGTGGAATATCTTGTACTTTCCCTGTTCCAGCTCTGAAGCAGATGTTTCTCTGAGGAAGAACCCTGGTTTCTTTTTGTGCAGGATAGTAGTTAGAGGTGGGTACCTAAGTACACTAGGTGTGCCCATTGTCCTTGTGGTGTCATCAGTCCCAGGCCCACCGAGTGGACACAGCTATATTTCTTTCTGTTTAATGTTTATTTTATTTTTGAGAGAGAGAGAGAAAGAATGAATGAATGAATGAATGAATGAATGAGGGAGGGATAGAAAGAGACACACACACAGAATCCGAAGCAGGTTCTGAGCTGTCAGCACAGAGCCCAATGCAGGGCTTGAACCCATGAACCATGAGATCATGACCTGAGCCCCAGTCAGACACTTAACCGACTGAACCTCCCAGGGACCCTGAGCTATATTTATTTGAAAACGATTCATTCACATTAATATATCCCATTCCAATCCACTATTACACAGGGCCCATTCTGGTTTTCTGCCTTTCTGCTGTACTTAAAATGTTTACTTATCTGATCAGTCCTCCTCTATGTAACCCATGTCCCATCTCCATTGCTCTGAAGTCTCTCTCCTTTGGATGCTCAGGCTCTGAACCCCATTCTTCACTATGACTCCACTCAGCCACATGAACACCCCCCTCTACCCTGCTGGGACTCTCACTCCCTGGGCCTGGCTAACCCTCCCACCTCCATATAGACACCCTCCTGCACGGGCCTGGGCTCCAGCCCCCCATGTCAGGCCACCCCTTCCATGTAGATGCCTTCTACAACCTGCTCAGCCTTTCTGGCAGTTATGTACAGGGTGACTGAGGGCAGATCTTCAAAGGCTCCTCTGGGGCATATTGAACTGAATTGAAGAAACCAAGCTAAAACAAAACAAAACAAAAAACAAAACTAAACCCCCAAAGCAAAAAACACCTTGATGTAATCACATGTATTACACTTCAAAATATGTAGCTAAGAGTACTAAGATGAAATTTGTGGAGTCTCCTCCTCTTTTCCATTTTTAAACTTTAAATTAAAATGAATGATAGCACTTAGCTGTGAGATCTCAATAGCTGACTGATGGAAAAGGAAATGAAGTCAAGTTTAGCTAGGTTCACACCTGAGTCAAGTGAATGCAAGTCTAGGGGATGAGGAGTCAACCCTGACCAGGATGAAAGGGGCAGACTCTTTTCTGCCTTTATGAGTTTTGATCTTGACCCCAGAGACAGATATCCTGATTAGGGAAGAAATGAAGATTGGGAAATAGCCAAGAGTTCAGGAAGGGGCAACCGATGGAAGATGCTTCTGGTAGACCCGGGAGACTTCCGTGGGCGAGAAAAGAAATTTCATCCAATTTTATCTAAGTGAATTTCCTCTCAACCCAGAACAGCAGGACATGTAATCTCCCAGGAAAGATAGTGTTGAAGATCTCATTTTCTAGTTATCACTTCTCCTATGCTAGAGAAACAATTTTACTTCAAAGGCCTAGACTAGGGGACGTGCCCTGTGAATGTGATCGGATTTGAACTGGCTGGTACTCTGCTCCTTTCGGGTAAAATACCCGTGGGGGTGGGGGCAGCCCTTCTAGGGAGCACAGCTTCCCTGGGCCCCTGTCTTCCCCTGGGGGAAGGGAGGAGAGCTGTCCATTGCAGGAAGCCAATTGTCCTGGCTTTATCTTCCTAAACGTGTGCTTCCTGGGTGGGAAGGCAAAGGAAGAGGAGACTCCCGCTTCCCCACCCCTCTCTTCCCCAATCTGAAAGTCTAAGAGATACCCTCAGACCAGGTCAAGTCCCAGGTATTTGTTGGAGTTTCAGTGAAGGAGGAAACAGATTCCCCGTTTTGCCCCAGCCCTGGTCAATCCAGCAAACTCTCAAGGGTCCACAAGGAACCAGGGAAATGTTATTTTGAGAAGTGCTAATTTTTATCAGGCATGCCTTAATCAAAGGGCATCCCCCCCTTTTTTTTTGCTTTGTTTTCCTTTTTAAGAATAATCGCTTCAAAATGATTAATGATGCCTGAAGCCACCAGTCTCACTTCCTGCGGTGAAATGCAGAACTTTTGTGCATGTCTGGGTTCGTAGGAGGGTGTGCTCCAAACGGCAGCAACAGATAGTTTCCCATACCGCACAGACAGTTGGGTCTTTGTTCAGCAAAGCTGACTCTGGAGGAAATGTGCTACAGAATGGGGACCCTATCCCCTGCAGGGAGGGACGGCTCTGCTCCAGTTACGGAAGGGAAGGGAAATCCTTCACTTCTTAAGGTGCCAGAACAAGATTGCTGCTGGGTTAGCTGGAGCCTAATACTTTTTTTTTTTTTTTGATAGGAGCTAAGAACAATCAGGAGGGTGTCTTTGAAAACAGGTGGGATTACTGAAGGATTACAATAGAGGGATAGGTAACACCAAAAGTCATCACCCTCTGGGGATGCTGCGGCCTTACTGGACTTCTAGGCTGAGCTGGGGGAAATAATTCCCAGGGGAGCAGCCTGTTCCTCCAGCCCATTTCCCAAGACCAGCCTAATCCGCTCTTATCCTCTCTTCACCAAGGACCCAGAAGGGGAAAGACAGAGCAGGTTGGCAGCTGCTGCGTTTGACATTTGTGCGAATCCTGTTCGGGAAGGAGTCTACATGATCCTTGCTTATGAAAACTAAAACTAAATACACAGGACTGTGGATAGACTCTTTCACAGAATTTTTTAAGTCTAAATTTTTGTCATGCAAATCCCCACTCCCCTCTGCCAGCCTTCATATCACTGCTCTGAAAAATGCGATATGGTGAAGTGAAAATGAAATTCCCCTTTCTGGAGCTCACAGCAACCTCTACCATGGTCCCTTCTTTCAATAAAGTGATTTATAGGGGAGCTGAACTTCCCATTCAGAAGGGCAGCAGATAACACGGTGAGGAAGCAGGAAGGGATGTATCACAGTGGAGGTGTGAACGCTAAGGGAGGTGTCAGCGAGAGCATAGGTGTGCACACGCGAATGCACAACATACATGTAACCAGCCTTCTCCCTTGTGGACAAATTAATGCCAGTAGGTCTGTTTCCTTGGGACCCACGTTTCCCACTTACGGGCAGCATCGGAGGCGCAGCAGATCGCAGCAAGGAAACGTGAAAGCATCAAGTATTGCTGTATTGTTATCTTGTATTAGAAAAGTCAGATGGCAGAAAACAAAACAAAGCCAAAAAATCTTCCCCAAACTCAAAGCTGGTACCGGCTCCTCCCGGGCTGAGCCGTTCTTAGGTTACACTGGGTAAACCAGGCTCTCATTTTGCAGAACTATCTTAGCATCAACTGTGTGAGAAATTGTAAGTAATTTTGGGCAGTGTGCCCAAAGGGTTGGAGCCAGGAAGACGGATCTTTATGTTAACAGGCAGAGCACCTGCCTGAGAAATCTGGGAACACACGTTTTCTTCCCACGACGCCTTCTCCATGTGAATTAATCTATTAGCTGGTACGTGTGTCGGTTTATTTAGGAGCATGTGTGCTGACAATTGACTTCTGACTGTAAAATATAGTCTTCGGGGAGAAAATGATTAATTGCCTGTTGCCTGCTTTAACGTGTGTGTGTGTGTGTGTGTGTGTGTGTGTGTGTGTGTGTGTGAGATGACAGTCACTGTTAGTATGTATGTGTCTACAAAACTAAAGACAAATAATCGTTAAGAAACTGGAAGGTGTGAATAAATAAAAAAACCTCTTGGTATTTGGACATTTGCGCCCTCTTTATGGACACGAGAGTCAAGGAAATCTCATTTCTTACTGAATGCATTGTTTCCAAATATAAAACAGGAGGCAACTCACGGCGGAAAAAAAAATTCCAACACTTGAGTTTTCGGTTTTATGATGAAGCCTACTTTCTTGGGAAGAAACTGAGGGCTGCAGACATCTCACATGGTGTTTACCAATATCAACATCTTTTCGTCTCTGTATTTTCACTTTTAAAATGCTGTGATAGTAAACTCTTCATGTGACCTGGTAAGAAGGCAGAGACCACAGGTAGATGTCCTGAACAGGCTAGCTGATCTAATTTCCAAAACACAAAAGTGCATTTCCCAATAAGGATACTGAAATAAGGGAAAATGGCCACTGTTTCATTATAGAAAGGACATTTTTTAGAAGGCAGGAATATATAATTTCCTAAGTTGAAGAAATGTAATGTGGTGGAAAGCTCACAACGCTGTATTCATCTTTCTCATGTTGCCTTCATGGACGTTCGGGAAACCTTCTTTTGTATTTTTTCTTCTTTTTTATTATTTCTTCTTTTTTCATGTTTTTTATTTTATTTTTGAGAGAGAGAGAGAGAGACAGAGTGTAAGGGGGGAAAAGGGCAGAGAGAGAGACACACACACAGAATCCGAAGCAGGCTCCAGGCTCTGAGCTATTGGCACAGAGCCTGACACGGGGCTCGAACCCACAGACCGTGAGATCATGACCTGAGCCAAAGTCAGACGCTCCACCGACTGAGCCCCCCAGGCGCTCCTATTTTTATTTATTTATTTAAACCTTCTTTTCTGTAAGTGCTGGAGGCAGCACATTGGAGGCTTTTGACACTGCATTAAACATATCCTGACAGCAGTGGTGCTCAGAGTGAATTAAAGGGAAGAGAGGAGGGAACAGGGTGGCCAGTTTGGAGCCCAGCTCGTCCAGGGGGAGTAGGACAAGGCTCACTAAGTGTCTAAGGCCCTCTGCTAAGTGCATACATAAGCCATTACCTCATTTAATGACCATCTAGCTTCCAGAATCTGTTGAGGGGGAGGCTTGTTTCAATTCACATATGTTCCCAGGCTGTCTACACTGGGGTTCCGGAGAGTGACTGGGGCTGGGAGCTTTATGAAGTCGGCAGCGGGAGACTTGGAAAGGAGAATGCTGCTCAGACAAAGAGGCTGTATGGGAAGCTGGAAAGGGTGGTGGTGGGGGCGGGCGGTGAACTCAAGACTTAAAAATAAACTCGGAGAAGGCCGTGACACAAAAGGCAGGAACGTCAAGGCACCAGATGCCACAGAGGGGCAGGGAGTGGAAATGGGTAGCAGCCCGTATTGACTGTGCGTATTGACTAGGGTGATTGGGAAATAATGTAACATCAGGAAAGCAATCCAGTTGGCACCAGAAATCCACTTGCAGAGGGGTGGGGACCGAGTAAGGAGAGGTTTAGGGAGAAGGAAAGCAGAGATGCAGGCATAGAGAGCGGTTCCAGAAGGCAGCAGCGCGATAGCTGTATTTCCTTTTTTTAATGCCAAGACTTGAGCATTCTTTCAATCACTCAACAAACATTCATCGGATATGTGTTACGTATCAAGGATTGTGATAAGTGCTGGAGACTTAGAGATCAAAGGGGCAGTCTCTGCCCTTCGAGAGCTCTCAGTCTGTGAACTTTTTGAGGGAGACAGAGATGTGGACAGATAATGCTAACGTTGTGGGGTAAGAGCTCTGGGGAAGGAGAGTTTGAGGCTCTTGCCACACAGGCCAAGAAGTATTCACCTTTCCCGGAGAGGGCCAGTGGCTGGGAACAGCATCACAGGGTTTGAGGCTGAGCTGGACTTTGAAGGATGACTAGGAGTTCTGTAGGCAATGAATGGAGGAATACCTTGCAGGCAGAGAAAACAGAGGGTGCAAAGGAATGGCGAGATGTCAGTGAGTTGTAACGCTGGATCGGAGAGCACAATGAGTCCAGTAGTGTGGAGGCAGGAGACATCTCACGAGTTTCCTACTATGCTGTAGACTTTGGATTTTAAGGGGTCAGTAGATCCAGAGGAAGCAGCCAGTTGAACAAAGATGAGGGGATGATAGCTGAGGGGGAAGGAAGAGAAGCTGAGTGAAGGGAAGAGTGATTCTGAGGTGGTGAGGAGGAATGTCAAGGTTGTGGATGGGGGCTAGCCTTGATCGCCTCCACAAGGTAGTGGCTTTGGCCATCTGGCACTGAGGGCAAGACTGGGAGGGGGAGGGGGGTCTGGCAGAGCTGCTCTGGGGAATTCTAGAGAGAAACAAAAGGATCGCCATATTGTCATTATTTGAGATTCACAGACTTTCATCAGATACGTAACTGATTCTCACTGACACCATCACCCCTACATCTGTTGTTCTGCTTTTAAATGAAGTGCGACCTTACTTTCCAATATCCATTTTCTGTAAAGATATCAAGTGCCAGACGCATGGCCGTTCTGAACAGGAGCCAAGGTATATTGATTACATATACTCTGTCTTCTTGTTGAAACTTGTTTATATTTCGCAGCATCAGACAGCAACCAACAGGAAGGACTCTTTATGGAACACCAATTATTTCTATCAGTGGGAAGTTTTCAATGAAGAAGAAAAGCAGGACAAGTATTTACACTCGGTATTTATCTGAAAGTGAATTCCTACCAAATTTTCTATCTCAAAGGGAAGCATAACATAGAAAAGGTAGTGTGGCTAGCATGAAGAGCACTGGGTCTGGAGTCCAGAGGCTGAGGTTTTTGTCTGGGTTATACCATTAATAACTCTGTGACTGTGGGCAAAGTTTATTCTTGGTTCCAGTAGCGGCTGGGTTATAATTTTTCTCTCCCTGTTTCCCCACCCCCAGCATAATTATAGAAACATAATAATTAATATATTAGAAACTTAAGACTTTCAATTTATGATTTTATAGGTGCAAATAAACAACTTCAGGAAATAATTCTAAATTCTGTCCTTGTGCCTAATTTATGAAATGAAATCGACTAACATCTGTTTTATCAGTTCATGAAAAGCTAAGTCTGCTCAGGGGATTCACTAGTTTTACACCTTAAGGGAGAAGGATGGTGAGACCGGAATTTGACAAAACCAGCATGTGGAGAATCAGAGCTGGAAGGACAGGTTGGAGGAACCGTATGTGGTAAAAGGAACATTGGCTTTGCAGATGTCTGATGTTTGCGGACGGTACCCACAAGGATTTTATCATGTAATTTAGATAATTTGTAGCAAGTTTTCAAATAGAAGGACATTTGTGTGAGTCCTTTTTTCCCATAAAAGTAGATAAAGGAAAAAGGAGGACAGTCTTTTCACAAGGATAGGGATGATATGAACTGCTCACCCAAGGACTTGTAGTTTTTTAGGAATCAACTCTGTGGTAGGCAGAATAATGTCCCCCACCCTCCAAAAGAGGCGATATCCTAATGTCTGGAACTTGTGAATGTGTGGTTTTACATGGCTGAGGGACTTTACAGATCTGATTGAGTTAAGGATCTGAGATTAGAGATGATCTTCGATTGTCCAGGTGTGGTCAATGTAATCACAGGTTCTTGTCAGAAAAAGGCAGGAGTGTCAGAGTCAGAGAGAGGGAGATGTGACAACAGAAGGCAGCACAGGTCAGTGTGATGCCATTGGAGGAAGCAGGGCATAAGCCCCTGAGCCAGAGAAGCCCATGGGCTCCAGAAACTGAAGAAGGCAAGGAATGGATTCTCTGCTAGAGTGTCCAGAAAGGTTGCATTACACCTGCATTATAGTCCCTCAGACCCCATTTTTGGACTTCTGATCTCTGATGTGCTAACACGATAAAGTTGTGTTGTTTTAGGTCAGTAAGTTTGTAACGTGTTACAGCAGCAACAGTGGGCACGGTGGCTGGCATGGGAGTAAGAACACAACCACTAGTTGACTGAACAGGTGACATCAGGGCCAGGTAAGGACTTTTCAAATGGATCAAAAGGGTGGGATGGATCAAAGGAAGTGTATCTGCCATTTCTGGCCTGGTAAAAAACTGGAGGTCACACTTTGGTGATACCAACTGAAGGTGAAAAAGGGTTGTGACGGAATGTGAGGAAGCATCTTTTTATCCCCACGTTCCTTGGGTCCAGCCATTTTCTTCCCTCACACTGTGGTCTGATCAAGTCTGGCATGAATAGTTGGCTTGTGTGGGTGATTCAAGCAGAGTGGGCTGTGAGGCCTTCTGAGGGGACCCATCCAAGAAAGATCTTCACCAGCTCTTATTTAACTCATACTCCCTGATAATGTGTTGGAAGCGTTATATAATCCCTACGTATACTCATTCCTCTTTCATGCTCTGTGTTGGGTTTCTTGGGGTCAGACCTTCTGGAGACTGCCCCTCAACTTCTGCTCTTTGGCCTGGGCCTGGGCCCAGCCTTCAGACCTTCTTTGATCTCTGGAGCAAGTAGTCTTTTCTGTTCAGACCCCAGCTGCACCTTCTGTGAGCCTTCGGCTGAGTTCCATTGAGAGTTATCTTCTCCATCACCGGGGTCTCACCAGGGATTTGGCTTCCTATCTTCGGTCTCTGCACTTGGCAATGCTTGAAAGGCTGCATGTACATTTCATACTTTTGCATATTCTCAATCTGCCATTCTTGGATTCCTGTGCCTCTGGATGCTGCAGAGGGTCTGTTCGTCACTCTTGCTTTCTTTTGTTTCCCCCTCTCTGTCCCGGATGACTTTATCAAAGAAACTCCACTCCGCTCTTTCTAGCACTTTCCCTTTCAGCACCAACCACCCAGGGCGCCCACCTGAGACTTCCTGGTCTACCCAGCCCGGCCTTCTTTTCTCCTGCTACCAAATGACTGTTTGGTAGGTCACACCGTACACTTTCATGGTGAAGACAACTTCAATCTTTTCCAAAGAAGTCCCCAGGGGGTTAAAAGTGTGTAACATTTAAAAGCACTAAAGGAAGAACATGGGGGTGTTGTGGCTGCAACTTCTGTCACTCTGCTGCTTGCCAGGGTGGGTAGAGTTAGCTGATGGTGAGGAAGAGCTTCCTACCTCCTCTCTCACCAAGCTAATGACGGCTCTTTCAAAGACACACGCTAGATTGAAGCAATGGCCTTCTCTGATAGATGAAGACATTTTTGGTAAAAATAATTAAAATCAAATGGAGGGCATATAACCCTAAGAATTGAAAGCAGGGACTGGCACAGATATTTGTATACCTATGTTCGCAGCAGATTTCTTCACAATAGCCAAATGTGTAAACAACAAAAATGTCTACCGGTAGATGGATACACAAAATGCGGCAGATGCATGCAATAGAACATTACTCTTCCTTAAAAAGTGAATTCTGGGGGCGCCTGGGTGGCTCAGTCGGTTAAGCGGCCGACTTCAGCACAGGTCACGATCTCGCGGTCCGTGAGTTCGAGCCCTGCGTCAGGCTCTGGGCTGATGGCTCAGAGCCTGGAGCCTGCTTCCGATTCTGTGTCTCCCTCTCTCTCTGCCCCTCCCCCGTTCATGCTCTGTCTCTCTGTCTCAAAAATAAATAAAAAAAACGTTAAAAAAAATTTAAAAAAAAAAGTGAATTCTGATATATGCTACGATGTGGTTCAACCTTAAAGACCTTCCGCTAAGTCAAAGAAACCAGGCACAGAAGGATAATTATTGTATGATTCCATTCCTAGGAGACACCTACAAGAGTCAAATTCATAGAAAGTGGAATGGTGGTTATCCGGGGCTTGAGGGTGAGTGAGGGGAATGGGGAGCTATCATTTCAAGGGTACACAGTTGCAGTTTGGGAAGCTGAGAAATCTGTGGAGATGGGATGTGGTGATGGTTGTACGATACCCATGTACTTAATGCCCCTGTACTATATGCTTCAAAATGGTTAAAATGGTAAAATTAATGTATATCTTTTCACAAAAAAATATTTAAAAAATAATATGGTGCCTGGGTGGCTCAGTCGGTTAAGCATCTGACTGCAGCTCAGGTCATGATTTCACAGTTCGTGGGTTTGAGCCCCGCATCGGGCTCTGTGCTGACAGCTCAGAGCCTAGAGCCTGCTTCATATTCTGTGTCTCCCTCCCTCTCTCTCTCTCTCTCTCTCTCTGTCCCTCCCCGGTTCATGCTGTCTCTCCAAAATAAATAAGCATTTAAAAAATTAAAAAAAATAATATGGAAATTATGGCCTGCTGGCCTTTCCATGATTCACATTCACTTTTTGGTCAAGGCACACCTAAAAATGTCCAACGGGGCACAAAAATTGTTGAGATTACCTAGCAGTGTGGTTCCTATTTTGTGTACTTTCTTCTTTCTGAGTAATGGTGAGAAAATCTTCTTCAAACAGTACTCAAGTACACCCTCCTACTGAGCAATTTTTTCCTGTGCTTGTAGCACACTTATCTAAGAAAGAACACATGTTCAATGATTCGAATGTGTATTTACAAAAGTTACCAAATAAACTCGGTGACCATGGTAACACCTTGGAGCTGTGCTGGGTAATCCGGATTTTGTAATTCATGCCCACGCATGATAGGACACTTTTGTCCTGGGCTCCTTTATTTCACATAGGAAGTTTGTGCCCTCCAGGTAGCCATGCTCCGAAAGGGAGCTTTGATTGAAACAAAGCAGGCAGTCGGATTCCTCTTGGTTTAGGTGATGTTGTGGCTGATTGTCATGTGGAACTTCTGAAAGAGAGATACCATCTGGTCACCCTGGGAATGGGAGTTTGTTGTTTGGGCTGAATAAACGCAGATTTGGTGGCCAGATGCCCTGAGCACTTGGTAGGCTTGTTGGGTGATTTCTAGGGAGTCACCTTGCCGCTCTGTACCTAGATGCAGTGGGGTTGTCACATCACATCTGCCCAGACTTCCCAGGGCAACCCAGGTTGCGTTCCTTGTCATAATGTGGGGTGCAGGTATGGCGAGAATAGAAGCATCTCTTTAGTGCAGTTTAAAATAAAAATAACGCCAGATTGAGATACCACCTCACACCAATCAGAGTGGCTAAAATTAACAACTCCAGAAATGACAGATGTTGGCGAGGATGTGGAGAAATGGGAACCCTCTTGTACTGTTGGTGGGAATGCAAACTGGTGCAGCCGCTCCGGAAAACAATGTGGAGGTTCCTCAAAAAATTAAAAATAGAACTACCCTACGACCCAGCAATAGCACTGTTAGGAATTTACCCAAGAGATACAGGAGTGCTGATGCGTAGGGGCACTTGTACCCCAATGTTTATAGCAGCACTTTCAACAATAGCCAAATTATGGAAAGAGCCCAAATGTCCAACAACTGATGAATGGATAAAGAAGATGTGGTTTATATACACAATGGAATACTACTTGGCAATGAGAAAGAAGGAAATCCTGCCATTTGCAACAACGTGGTTGGAACTGGAGAGTATTATGCTAAGTGAAATAAATTAGTCAGAGAAAGACAGATATCATATGTTTTCACTCATATGTGGAACTTGAGAAATTTAATAGAAGACCATGGGGGAAGGGAAGGGGGAAAAATTTTCAACAGAGAGAGAGGCAAACCATAAGAGACTGTTAAATACAGAGAACAAACTGGGGTTAATGGGGGGAGAATGGGTGATGGGCACTGAGGAGGGCACTTGTTGGGATGAGCACTGCGTGTTGTATGTAAGCGATGAATCACGGGAATCTACTCCTGAAACCAAGAGCACTCTGTATACACTGTTAGCTGATATGACAATAGATTATATATATAGATATTTTGCATTTCTCCCTAATGATTAATTCAGAACTGTTTAAAATATCTAATAGTAACTATTTCATAGTATTCTTCCTTTCTCCCTCCTTCTTTTCCTCCTTCCATCCTTCTTCCCTTTTTTCTTTGCTTTGTTTTGTAATGCATGCACCCTGAGTGCTGCTTTGTCTGCCTTTTGTGTCATCCAAAGCGTCCAAAACAAAATGCCCAATAAAATTATCTGTCCTGGTTTGTTGTCATGTCTTTAGGCGAGGATTATAGGTGGCTACAATAATATGTAATGGGAGATGTAGAGGGTGGTGTAAGGAGTTGGCCTAATGGATGGTAAGCGTCATGTGAAAATAGAAAATACAGGGAGGGTGTGAAGGCATCCTCCCTGACGGCCATTCTCTTTTCGGGCAACATTTCTCAATTCCTATACAGAAAAGACTTTCCTAGTAGAAAACGAATGGGGCCCCAAGGAAAACAGGCAGTCATGTAGTGCTTATTCTTTCTCTTTGAGATGGCCCGAGTGGCCTAGGTGGGGACTGGGCATTGTGCTTCCACCTGATAGATACCTTGCCCCTGAAGACGCAGTGGATCCACTGAGGCCGGAAGGCTGGGACAAGGGAGATCCCGCTCCAGGGCTCTTGTTATCACTTCCGGGAGAGACAGGAAGCAGGTCCCCTGGTTTCTTTCAAAGTTGTCCATATGACTCAGATTGGCATGATAGTAAAAGCAGTAGATACACTGTCCCTGAGTAAAGATTACGTATTTGGCCCTTTCTCAATGACCCAAGTGGAGGTTGGGTTTGGGTGATGGGAAACTCTTCTAGCAGCATTTGAGATGTTGCTCAATATGAAGAGTAATAATAATTACAGCTAATAGGGCAGCTAAGTGCTTTTTCTGCATCATCTCATTTCAACTGTATGAGGCATTGCTATTCTTTTCAAACATGTAAGATAGGTAGTATCATTATCCATAATATACATGGTATCTCCATTTTACGTATTCAATCTCAAGTAAGTTATTTGCCCAAGGACAGGGTGACTAAGAGGCAGACTCTTCCTTATAAGTCTATTTATTGCCTCCTTCTTTTACTCTTTTCAACACTATTAATTCTTATCTTTTGCTAAGAAATAATGAGATCCACAGTGTATATCAAGAAACGAGGTGAAGTCTTGTTTGAAAGCTATCTCCGGGGATTTGCCACAGGTAGGAGAGGGAAGGTAGCTTCTCTGAGCCAAACGTCTTGTTGGCGAAAGCAGGAAGTACTTCCCATAATCTGGCATAAATCAGGCTTGATTTAATTTTATTGGGATGTGGGGGTGACAGTGAAAAACAGTTTTGAGGTCTAGTTTTCTTGAGGTGATGTGGAGATAAAGTTTTTTTAAGTGATATTTTGGTTTCGGCAATAATAGTTGTACAATTTTGAATTCCAAAGGAAAGGAAAAGCCAATATTATAGTGTTAACTAAGGACCCAGAACTACCGACGAGGCACGCAATGGCAAATGGTAGCCACCAGCCGGAGAGAAACCAGCTTAGAGGCCCATGGGGCAAGGGAACCCCACTGGAAGTGCTCTCTAGCTGCACTGGTTATTCTCTGCTGCCTTCTCTCATTGTCAGCTCTGTGCCCTGGGAGCCTGACCTTGGGGACCGTGCCTTCCGGGCTCCCTTGCACTCCGTCTTCTGGTTGGGTTTGGCCAAGAACAGGGGGAAAGGCTGAAGTATCTCTCCCTACTTTGGTGAGGTCTCCAGAGTTGCTGCTTCCTCTTTGAAGTCAGCTCCCCTGGGGCAGCTTCTCCTCAATGGTTCTAGTGCAGAATGGACTCAAATAGCGCTACTTCCCCTTCATGTTCCCTCAGCCCCAGGGATTGTAAGAGTGGCAGCTGTTGCTGGTCCAAAAGTTCCTCTCCATCCCTGTGAGTTCTGCTCTCTGGCCCCACTTTCCCAGGTGGTCCCTTCAATGCACGTCTCCTTTTGTTCCACCCATGGTGGTTGAGGTCTCTTTATCGGCAAGACCTTGACTAAGACATCACAAATGATGGTGCGTCTCAAATGGGATGTTCCTAGGAGTCACCTGGGGTCTGCTCAAATGCAGATTCTGATTCAGTAGATCTGGAGTGGGGCCCCAGAGGTGGCGTCTCTAACAAGTTCCCAGAGGATGCTGAAGCTGCTGGCCTGGGGACAGCGCTTTGAGGGGGAAACAATAGCACTTCCCTTATTAACTGTATTGGTATAGCTGTTGGCAAATATATCCCCAGAGATGGAAAAATTGAGTCTCATTACAAAACACGGTGAACAAAAATGTAGGCTTCCACTTATCCTGAAAGTCAGAAATAGATTGATGTAAAAGCAAAACAGAAGACATTTGCTTTTCAGGTTTGGCTCCTAGCCATCCAGCTGTGTGTGTGTGTGTGGTGTATGTTATATACATAGGCAACAGGAATTCCTAGGTCCACTGATTGCCGAATGGTTGTGGGTCATTTCACAAAATCAGCCTGGACACAGGGACAGGTAGGGTGGCATGGTGATATAGAATAAAATCTTGTTTTCTTAGACCCGAAATTGGCAAACTATGGCCCCAAAGTCAAACTTAGCACACCACCCAGATTTGTAAATGAAACTTCACCGGAACACAGCTATCTTCAGTTGCTTCCGTACTGTCTATGGTGACTTTTGCGTTACAATGGCACTTTTGAGTTGTTACTACAGAGATCCTATGGCCACCCAGGCTAAAATGTTTAATGTCTGGCCGTTCACAGAAAAATTTGCTGATCCCTGCTTTAGACTATTGTGCAGAGTTTCTCAAGAATTTAGATCCTTGAGCAATGTAAATCATACGAATCATCTTGTCTCATTTTACAGATGGGCAAATGGATACCCACATTCTCCCAGGTAACTTAAATGTGTAGTTTTAAAAAGACACATGGGAAAACCTGGAAGGAATTTAGAGAAGAAAAATCAACAATTATTAGATGTCCTTTGAGGGAGCCAAACTCGAATGATAGAGGCTGAAAAGTTGAAGGTGAGACAATAATTACCTCTATGTTATCAGAAAGTATGCTGAATTGTTCCTCTCTCTTTCTACACAGGAAAGGGTTTCCCACATGTAAATGAGGCAGGCTGGAATTAGGATTCCAAGGGAGGTCAGAGCCTGGTGATCTTTAACAAAACGTTGGGGGACCTGTCTCAAAAGCCATAGGCTGAGATTGAGGAGCTTTCTGAGGCAGCACCTGAACTTGTCGTTCATTTATTCACTACCAAATAGTCAGGAGGAAGGCATGGACCGAAGGCAGGGGAAGGACAATTTGGCATGCCATCGCTGGTATGTGCATACACACACACACACAGGCACACACACGCGTGTGCGTGCACAGAAGATTCCGTGGTCTCTGTCTCTGACCATGCTGAAAATCATCCTGAAGCTAGTCAATTGCCAAACATTGGTATAATCATGTGTCATCTGGGTTGAAGGACCCCTTCAAGCTTATGAATTCTGAGAGGCGAGTGATAGAGCTTAACCCCTTTAAAAATATAATATATAAAATACAAGTATATAAATATGTAAGTATAAAATATAAATAAAAAATATAAAAATACAATATGATCATTTGCAGCACTTGTAGATTCAAATAGCACTAATACACTTTTGATTTGAAAACAGAAACCAGGTGCAAAATTTGAATTTGTCATAGTATAGATCATGGTCTAATATAGTCATTGCTAATGGGGAAGTCAGCTACAAAATTTTGGTGGTGTTTTTGAGGAAGGCCTTTCTTTGGGATGCTCTAAGCTTCTGACAGACTCGTCTCTCTCTACACTATATAGAAAATGCATAGGTCTCCTATTTTAAGTCTGAGCTCTGCAGCAGTAAGAACTATGTATTATTTAATGTCTGTATTTCCAGCGCTTAATGCAGTCCTGCGCATTGTAGGTGCAAGATAAATGTTTATTTCTTCCTGGGGTTGGGGAGAGTAGCAAGTGTGCATTAAATTGTAGCACTAAGTCTTTGTGGCGAGCCGCCCAGGAGGGAAGATTAAGCGGTATGATAACAAGGATTGGCCTGGAGATAATGTGTTTTTCAGTCGGAGGCACTCCTGCCCTTCCCTGTGCATATCAAGGTCATCCTGGTTTCGATCTGCTGACAGGTGGGAATTGCTTCAGCAGCACGTATCTGTCAGTTCACACTGATGTCTTGAACAATAATGCTGGAATTTTTATTGAGCCTTTCATCTTTGAGGTTCAATGTTCTAACTCTAATCTTTATGACTTCCCTTGTGAAGTCAGAGAGAGTTTGTTTTAATTTCATTTTTTTCAGGTAGAGGGGGAATGTGATAGAGACATAGATTCAAGGACCTGCTGGGCAACTCTGAATGGGTCAAGGCCAGGGTGGGAATGGAACTGGACATTTTGTTGCTCAGTATTAGTCCTTATTATCTTTTTTCCCAGTGAAAAATTGGGTAAATGAAGCATGCCTTTTTTTAAAAAATTATTTTTCAATTTGAATTCCAATGTACTTAACATGCATTGTTACATTAGTTTTGGTTGTATGCAACATGCCTCTTTTTATTCTTAGGACAGAGAGTCTTGCACCGCTTTTTTTCTAGTGTGTTCCAAATATGTTTAGAATCAGAGAGACAGAAATCAAAGAAATTGCAAGGTCTATATTTGTAAAAGTCTCTTCTAAAGGGCTTATAACACCTTTGGTCCAACTGCTGGATTTAATTTGGAGCTTAGGATATAGTCATCATTCCTACTTTCCCCTCAGCCTGACTTTTCTTCTCAGCTTCCCGTCTGATCTTTCCTTAAAGTCACTATTAAAATGTCTCTGTTACAACTCACAGGCTTATGATGCCTTGGTGATTACTAGCCAAACTCAAGGCTTTAGGCAGATTAGGTCTCTCGGATCACAACACAGACCCTAAAGTTTGACTCAGCAGCTACTGTTGAAAACTCAAGACTCTATAATTAAACCATGATGGTTATCTGGAGGACAGTGGAGAATGGCAATACAATTTACAAAGCGGTCTCAGTACATAAGGAGACCTGTGGTGGTCTCATTTATAGAGCAGATGTAAAAATAGATGTGAGGTGAACACATAATACTATCTTCCCGAAATCCTTGACTCTTAGTCCATAGGACATCCTTGATAAATAATTAAATATCCTAATTTGAACTTTGCAGAAGAGACGCACCAGGAAGTTATGACTTGGCTACAAGCCATGGTTGCAGTGGACATTCCGTGAAAGCCTGGCCTTTCAGACAGATAACTCTCATTGCACTGTTTCTCAAAATTCACCCTCTTTCACGGTTACAAGATAAATCGTGAGAAAATTTATTTTAATGCTTTTTCATTTACTTTTGTCAGAAAGAGACAGAGGTGTGAGTGGGGGAGGGGCAGAGAGAGAGAGAGAGGGAGGGAGACATAGAACCTGAAGCGGGCTCCAGGCTCCGAGCTGTAAGCACAGAGCCTGATGCGGGCCTCGAACGCATGGACCTTGAGATCATGACCTGAGCTGAAATCGGGCACTTAACTGACTGAGCCACCCAGGCACCCCAAGAAAATTTGTTTTAACTTTAACAAGTATATGTCTGATGAAAAATAAAAATGTGCTTAATTTACATCAGAATTAATCCTTGCCTTTTGCCAGCCTTATCTGGCACAGATAAGCTGAGCCTGACGTGAAGCTCGAACCCACAAACCATGAGATCATGACCTGAGCCAAAGTCGGATGTTTAACTGACTGAGCCACCCAGGCACCCACTAACATTTAAATACATTGGGTTGAAGTAAGACTCTGCTACCAAAATGCATCTTGTTCAATTGCCTAGAGTAAAAATAGGCCTTAAAAATATAGGACACGACTTGCCAAAGCCAGAATACCTTGTCTAACAGACATGGTTTCCTTCCCTGTGGCCACTGTGCTGTGTTGTAGCCGTAAAATGTCAACATTTTAAGATGAAGTCAATTATTTACCCTTTGCTAACTCCCTTCAGAAAACTTCCTAGTCAATAGCATGTTAAATTAATAGAGACTGAAACAGATTCTGTAGAAACGAAGGCCTGTATTGAATCAAGATATGCTAAGTATACTAAGGTTTTAGATTACTAAGACTAGGTGATCATTGCCTGTATTAGAAAAAATGAAAATTTGAGAGACTTTCTTTCTACACGTATTTCTACATGAAGATTCTTTAAAATACTATGCTTTTTAAAAATGTGACTAACGTAGTCTTGCATGACATAAAACGATCATGGAGACAGAATTCTATAAAAAGATGTTAACCTTAAGAAATAAATGATTAAATTATTCATTATTTTATGCTGATCTGGTGGGTTTAAAATTTTCGTTTCTTTAATATCGAGGAAAATATGCTCACATTAATAATTTCTAAGGATACCATGAAAGTAATAACACTAGCTAATCCTGAAAGAGTTAGGCATTGTTTCAAGACCTTTACATTTGCCAGATACTCTTCATGATAATCCTATGAAAAAGGTAGTGCTCCCATCCTAATTTTGCAGATGAGGAAACGGAGGCTCAGAATAAAAAACATTGACAAGGTCATAAGCTAGGATGTGGGGAAGTCAGGATTTGAACCTGGGCATCCCAGCCCTGAAGGGTTAACGACCATTTGTACTGATCCCACTTGAGCAAACCCCAGGATGGAGGCAGTTGGTCCAGGGTCCAAGGGTGAGGTGGGGAGTATTGAAGATATGCTACATAGTAGTAGGAAAATTTAAGGAAGAAATTCTCAGTGAAGAAAATCACATGGAAGCGATTTGAGGGTAGAGTAATTACAATAAGAAAAAATGAGAGAGAGAAAGAGAGAGAGAGAGAGAGAGAGAATCCCAAGCTCCATTAACAGCTAACAGCACAGAGCCTGATGCTGGGGCTCCCTCTCAAACCGTGAGATCATGACCTGCGCCGACATCAAGATTCGGACGCTTTAATCAACGGAACCACCCAGGCACCCCAGAGATGTTCTGACTTAAGTGTATTATCAGCTATACAGGATTGGTTTTATATTCTGCCATTAAACTTGGCAAGGGGAGAGGGAAAAAGAAGAATGGTGGGCACTGGGAGAATGATGAAGGCAGTACCATCATGGTTTTCAATCGCTTAAAGATCTTTCCTAGACCTGGGCATGATGCTGTTTGACTAGACCTAAGATATGTCTAAGTATGCGTTTCGACCTTTAGCCTATGTGTACTATATACATGTGCAATATAGGTGTTGAAGATATTTTCAAATTCTCACCTACTGTACCTCTCAAATGTAATGATCATAGCATCTGAAGTGAGTCCTAACAATTTATTAAGAGCTTATTTCAATCATCCCTTTTTAAAAAGGCACAGAGAGATTTTTCAAAGGGAAAAACTACCGTGGAGTAGAAGCTGAGTAGAATTTGAAACTGAGCCCAGTTGGTGTCTTGCTGCTTAAGTCTTATCTATCAGAGCCAGGGATGAAAGGCAGAAAGACCAGACTCCTCCCTGTTTGTTTATTTCTTGGCTTTCTTGTCCTGTCTGATGCTTTGCCCCCAGAGCTCTGCAACTGTATTTATTTCCCATCTGCTTCCTGCTCTCTAGACAGTCTGAGACAGGCTGCTCACCAGCCAGCAGTCACAGACAGAGAGAAATAAATATTGTAGTGTGCATAAAACCCACGGCAGCAGGCAGGAACGACTAGCATCACAGGCAGATTCAGGTGTGGATGGGATTAAGAAACAATGTTCTTTGGAGCGAGGCAGGGCTGCCTATTCAGGAGGAATTTTTTGAAGAAACCAGATCTCTTGTTCTGTTCCCTCATCAGATGTTGGTTAGCATCTTTGGCAGTAGGCAGATGGTATCATCCGAACCATTTCTTAAGGTTTATTGGTTTATTTTTTTGGTCAATTTGACCAGTGCTTCTGGATTTCTGGCTATCACAGCCTCATTAAAAAAATAAAAATAAAAAAGAAGTAAATGATGTGTGTGTGTGTAAAGGGATGGGGCAGATCTCTTTAGGATTGTTCGTTTTTGTTTTTGCCAGATACAGACATTAAACATCTCCTCCTTGTTTCAAATCTGAAAGGACAACTTAATCCTAAAGAGCACGGTACAGGCCCATCCTTCCTAAGAAACATAGTCAACAACTCTAAATGTTGAGAAAAATGGATTTAAAATTTTGGAATGCAGAACCATGAGGGAACATCCCAGTTAATCATAGTAACTGTTAGAAACTGGTTTACTTGTTACAGGTTTGTTGATTTGCAGATTTGTGTTCTACAGCATGGAATGGAACCCAAATAGTTTCTAAGAACATTTGAAACCAAATAGTCAGTTTCTAGGAACAACATTTAAAAACCATATTCAGTGCCTCAAATCCCGTTTCTCAAAACTATGTCAATGCAAATGGAATCCTCGTTCTTGGGGTTATTTCAATGAATTTGAAAGTTCCTGGGCAGGGTAGTACCTGTGGGTAATTTTCAACTACCTTCCCACTGGTAAGATTTACACTCAGCCTTTGTTAAGGTGGAGGGCAGGACAGTGGTGTTCACTGAGTAGAGGAAGGACAGAGAAGGAAAATTGGTGGCAGAACAAAGTCTTGGCTCTGATTGATTTGAACCAGCAAAAACTGCCCCCAACCTTGAAAATCCTACTCAACAAAACCAAATCCTTTAGCTAGCAGGATCTGTTGTTCTCCTGTGAAGACAATCAGAGAGACATCTGTTGTGATTTGAACATGCTCTCAGAGTGCTGCTCAATCCTATTCATCCAGATAAAATGAAATAATACAAAGAAAATTGTATTTAAGTGATTTTAAGAACTCCTGTGGTATAGGAGGTTGACAGCCAGGAAGGATATTCTGCTGGCTTGACTCCTTAGCAGGGTCCAAATTCTGTGTGAGCCCCCACAAAAATCAACAAACAAGAGCCACATGACCAGTGGTTTCTCCTGCCCTCTCTCTGGGTTGGGAGGAGAGCAGGCGGTGGCCGACCAGGTGCCTGGCCAGTGCAAAGTATGTCAAGGGATACAGGGAGCTGTGTTCAAGGGGCAGGGTGACAGAGTGAGGCCTAAAACACAGCAGGCAAGATGATATAGGAGAAATGTGTACGACACGGAGGTTGCATTTTTCATCCGTCTCGGCCCCGCACCAGGATTTGGGAGTTGATTTAGATGTTGGTATGGGTTGCATCGTCCACCCACCTCCCCAATTTCGTATATTGAAGTCTTCACCCCCAGTAGCTCAGAATGTGACCTTATGTAGACACAGAGTCGTCGCAGATGCAGTTAGTGAAGATGAGGTCATACCTTTGACCTTGTTTTGAGGCAATCCATGGCCACGCCTTTCATCCTCCATTATCTGCTGGCATGGCTATAAAATGCCTTTAGACCAGAGATACTCGGGGAATTGGCATGAGAGATGACCACATCTCTTTGTACTTTCCATTAAAATTCCTCTAACCCCCATAGCTGTGCCCAAATGCACTCTGATTGGACTGAGGGTCACCCAGGCCAGATGTAGAATGCTGGAAATGGACTTTGAGGTCTCTTGGTAGTAGCTCCTGGGAGAATATTCCGAGCATGGCACGATTAACTGGGGTCAAGTTCTCACGAGTCTAACAGCAGAGATTTGAATGAATGGGAAGAAAAAAGCACGCCCAGGGTTGCACCTTTCTCCTAGGAAAGGGTTTCCTATGGATGCATTAATTGGACCTAACCTGGACGCAGAGCTTGTAAACTTCAAAGCACTGGGCCACACTTGCCATTTCCTGAGCATGTTTGGAAGAGGTATCCTCGTCACCCTTGTTCTCCAGAAGGGCACCTTGGGCAAGGGAATAGAGGTTTTATGACTGTGGTGTGGGATGCTGCCTGAGTCAAGTTTCCTAAGTTTCCATTCTTTCATTCTTTAGGCTTTGAGCGGTTTTTCCCAGTACCTCTGGTGGAAGACAAACCTAATACAGGGATAGGAGCAGTGAAGGGAACCGGGGTTAGATCGTAGATTGTCAGACTGGGATGCAGGCTTCTGAAACATCCAGGGGTTACTGACAACGTCCCTCCATCTCTGAGGCTAGCATCTTAAATTATTAAGGATAGAAGCTTCGTCAACACTTGGACTCCTTGGAGACAACCAGTAATTATCGCAGATTCTGTTCCCACTGCCACCCCTCCCCAACTTCAAAGGAACCTCATTACGAGTCTCCGAATTCTTGAAATTACTTTCCCATCATCTCAAATGATGTACGTAAGTAGTTCATAATGAGGGTCTAGCCTCACCCTTTAGATTACTCAAGAAGCTCACAGAAGATGGACTGTGATAACATTATTCCAAGGCAAGGTGTTTATCTTCAGATTGTTCTTCGCAAGATTTTATTCACTGGTTTGCTAACATTTTAGACATTTTATGTACATAGACTCACAGAAATCATTTATTCAAACTTCTTCCTGACTTCTGTTTGCAAATTAACACCCAAATTCGACCTCTTCTCATAATGAACTATTTTATGTCTTGCGGATGAATAATTAAGAAACGCATATTAAACAGGACTGAATTTGATGAGCATGTCTGAGGTTGCCAGTAAAATCTAGCTGCCTTTGTTTTCTAGAAGATTGTATTTTATAGGAGAGAGATCAGGAGACTGAAACACTGTATGAAAGGGCAGACAGGCTAGTTCATTAATTTGAGCAGCGTTCTTGTTTAGATTTACCCTTGACATCAACAAAAGCAAAAAAGAGGTACAGAGAGAAGAGGCTTGTAGAAACAGATACCAAACTGTCAGGTAGCCTATGTTTTTAAACCAGGGTGTTTTTCAAAGCTTGCTTACATGATTATTTCTTTCTTAGAAATTTAAATAGAAAGCTAGATGATTAAAGTTGAGGGTAAGATTTTTCTGGAGATCGTCTTTATG
This sequence comes from Panthera leo, assembly GCF_018350215.1. NCBI lineage: Eukaryota > Metazoa > Chordata > Mammalia > Carnivora > Felidae > Panthera > Panthera leo. Next base: position 138,732,952 of record NC_056679.1, on the reverse strand, counting down.
TTGACCAAACACAAACGCATCAGACTGCCCCTGTCCTCTTTAGGTCTTTATCCTTCCCCTTCTCCTTAGGCTCCCCCCAGTAGTAGTGGGGTACGTACCCACAGTTACTCACTGTGTCTTTCAAGGTTACCAAGGGAGAGGCAGAGGTTGGAGTGCAGGGGTGTGAAATCGAGAGCAAGAATCTGCCTTGAAGAATGTTAAGGTCTATAGAGACAGTGGCTCGTGAGTGACAAGCACGATACAAACTGACAGGGAGCGCTGTGCTGCTCCCGAGCTCCCAGGAGAAGAATCTGATACAACTATGGAGGGCCAAGAATATGAAACTGTGTCCATTATTGCAGGCAAATAGCAGGAACTCCTGTTCTATGTGCAGCAAAAATAGATGGGAAAACAGGCAGAGAGCTGGACCACTGGGTAGATGGAATCTACAGCTCGGTTCTTTGTAGATCCTATCCTCAGGGGATTCTTGGATCTTAACCTGATTCCTTTTTACTCACAGTGAATCTCTCATGTCCCGTTTCTTGCCCCAATTTCTGTATTAAAGCTGGAAAGTCTTTTGGGGAAATAGAACTGAAGACCGGTTATAGGTCACACAACTGTGGAAGAACTCAGATCACGAACAAGTTCAAAAAGATGTAATGTTACCCATCATAGCTTTGTGCATTTCTGAATAGATCTTATTAGCTGTTTAGGAAAAGCAGACACAATCAAAAGGGAAACTTTGCCACATGAGCACATTAATTTTTAACCTCAAACTCACGGGGCTGAAGGCTAACTGAGTCTTTGGATACAGATAAGGCAGGTGGAAGTGCTTTGAAAACAAACTCTTCCCTGGAAGTCAAGAGACCTGAAAAAAGGGGGAGGGAGAAGATTCAGGCAAAGGAGTCAAAAGGCAGGTGGAAGTTTCTCATTGCTTCTTCCTTTCTTTTGCGGGGGTAGGGGGGGAGCACTTGCTGTGGGTCCTGGGCACTCGAAGGAAAAGGGGGACTATCAGAAACAGATAAATGGGGCCCAAACAGATGGACATGAACTACAAAGCGGAAGTAAACAGAATGCAAAGAAAAATTTTATTTGGCAGATAATTGTAAAATGGCTGATTTGTTTCTCTACCATTGAAGTTAATGCATTTCATGAGGGTAATCCTACTGTGGTTTGCACTCTGCAGGGAACCCCATTCTCAAGTAGAGAACAGCAGCCAGTCCAGACCACTGCATAGACCTGCCAAGAACTCAGTCAGAAGATCTGGAGCTATAACGATGTAGGCAAGAAGAATAAGGTGCATTTGTATGGAGCATAGACAGCATCCTCATCATGAGCATTGTTGTTCTTGGAATACCAGACCAGGCAAGAGGAAGCTAGCGATGTGCTTTTTTTAATTGAAAACACTTTTTAAATGTTTATTTTTGAGAGAAAGAGTGCGAATGAAGGGGAAGAGAGAGACACACACAGAATCTGACACAGACTCCAGGCTCCGAGGTGTCAGCACAGAGCCCGATGCGGGGCTCGAACCCACAAACTGTGAGATCAGGACCTGAGCCAAAGTCGAAGGCCTAACTGACTGAGCCACTCTGGCACCCCATCTCTCAACCCAATGTTTAAAATGTTTCTGTTACTATTCTTAGCAAGTCCTGTTAGGGATCTTCAGGGTCTGCAAACTTTACTCTTTCTTAACGCAGAACCTAAAATCTTAGCCTGTTCACCCTTTTCCCACCAACAATCCACTGCATTCCTTTGTTCTGTTCCTCCTAACATGGCTTGTGAAGTTGGTCTTATCCATTCCTCATATTCCCCCCAAATGTGCAATCCCTTGTCACTTACTGGTTTTAAAACAGATCATAATGAAAACTGCAAAAGTGGAGAAATTCTAAGTGTTCAGAAATATTATTTGAATCCTAACCTAAAATACTGTTTTCTCCAACAGCTCTCATGAGAACTCCAATAGGGTTCCGTTTTCTCTCTCAAATAATTCTGGGGCGTCCCCAGGGAGAGGTTAACTCCCGGGACTGCAGCTCTTCTGCCCTGTTCTCCGGGGCCCCGGAGTCTCTCCTGGCGACCCTGGCAGGCATAGCAATGCTTTGAGCATTGCTTTGAGCACCTTTTGAAGGTGCAACGATCTCCGGTACCGCCGAGAGAAGGCTCCCTTCCTTGTGTTACACTGTGGTAAAGGTGAGGCATGGGCTCTGCTTGAGCTAATGGCATTTATTGAAAAGCTGTTTTAGAGAGTGTGGGCAGATCATTCTCTTTCCCTAGGAGCCATCTAAACCCATGGCCCCTGGGGGTGGGCCAGACGCGGGGGGTGGGCACACTGCCGCAAGCGGACTCCTCCCACATCCTCTGTGAACACGAAGCCTCTGCTTTCTTCAGCCCTATTCTTGGCTCCTTCCTTGCAGAATGAGCTGCTTCCCAGAGCTCCCCGGTCCCGCCCAAGAGTGGAATTTTGCCTGGTAGTGCACCGGGTTGCAGCGTACCCAGACTGCTTACCCTCCAGCACTGTTCCCAGGAAGCTGCTGAGCCCCCAGGCGCTAGACCTCCACCAGGCGCTAGGCCTCCACCAGGCGCCAGCCACCAGCCCGGGTCCAGAGAGCTCTGACCCCAGGCAGTGGATGGCAGCGGGTCTCAGGCTAACGCGGAGATCCTCCTGTACAGCTGTGGTCTCTGGTTCCTAGTTCTGAAATAACTAGTAAATAGTAACTGGGAGAGCGGTCTGTGGGCTTTCTGTCCCTCCATTTTGTTTCTGAGTGTTGGGCTCACCCAACTCTCCCCAAGAGAAATCAGGAGTGAGGGTCCTTTCCAGGAAGGTCTATGGAGGCAACAGTGTGTCTCCAAAGGTCAGGGACTCCCTAAGTGCCTGCTGCCCCTTGCCTTTAGTCTCTGCTTTATCAAAGCATGCCCCCCTCCCCCGTGAGCATCACCTGACAAACCTCACAAGCATCATCTTCTCCCGATGTCGGCTTATCTTCCCACAAATTCAGGATTCAGTGAGATCGGAGTTGATGAGCTCTTAGTGATTTCGATTCTCACATCAAGATGATGTGTGGCAAATTATATATGCTTATGATTTAGGGTAGAGCACGTTTCAATTTTGTGAATATAAAAATACAATCTAGGCTATAACTATCTAAACGGAATTGAGAAGAAATTTCTCCTATGCAGAAAAAACAGCTTCAGATGTCATGAATGTGTTAGACACAGATAAGAGCCAAGTTTAAGATAAGTAAAACATTTACTCTGACGGCTGTTAAGTATGCATTTGATTTAGAATCCGGAGTTATCTGTCAGTTGTCTATGAAATCCGCTGCGTTAGAAGAGAAAGGAGAGAACTGAAAGTTATTTGTTACTTTTTTTCTTTCTTTTGAAACTCAGTATTTTTCTTAAACCCACCCCTCTGTTGGTTTCAGCTTTTCTCAGAGACCCAGTGAGGTAGTTTATACAGTGCGTGGTAGCATAGAGATTCCATAAAGTTGACTAGTAATTTAAAGTAACATTTGCATTCTACCTGAAGTGAGTTGATTTATGAATCCGTGTTTGGTTAATGCTCTGAGATCTTCACAGCAGATACAAGATCCAAATACACTGTATTATTGCTTTGCTTTGTCTTTTGTAAAGCACCTGGTACCATGACAATATTCACTAGGCAAATAGCAAATGAAATGAAATATACTTCCTTCTCTATTTTAATAATGTACTATTCATGCATTTCCCCCCCTCTGGAACAACGGATCATTGTAGTAAGTTGCTCTGCCAATATTAGACTGATATCTTGTTGCAAGCAGAATAAAGAGATAAAATGGCATGCCACAGGAAAACTGATAAAGTTTCTTTTCAAAATAAAAGAACAAGGCAATAACACAAATTATGAAAAGCCAAGAAAGGGTTCAATGGAATTAATACGAATATGAACACAGGTCCCTTGATTTTCTGTCACGATCCTTGCTATAAAGTAGCATCTACATGTCCAGGGCAAGGTTCAAATTAGTTTCCTAATCAATTCTACCTTTTTTTTTTTTTTTTTTTTTTTTTTTTTTTTTAAATCTACTGTTCTTCTTTGAATAATCTTGTCCTGGAGAAAGCTGTCAGGGATGTTTAATTTAACAGAGCAGAGCCATTTCCAGACATTTCTAGTGGGCATTGAGCTACCAAATATTTTCCTCAAATTATAGAAAATTGCCATTTGTAGAGTCCCCATTATACTTAGCTTCTTAATTTAGGATTAAACAACATCTATAACTTATTATTATGACATCCGGAAAGTTTGCAAAACTCTATAATATGAATATTATCTCTCTCTTTAGTCCCCATGGTGTCTCTTTGAAGAAAGTTGTTTTGGTCCCATTTGTAAAGATTCGCTGATGGCCTAAAGAACCGGTGTATAATTCTAGAGTGAAAAAATTGAGGTCTTCTGCAATGCAATGTTGACATGTTTCACCCAAAATTTACTGCCAGTTGACCAAGGATCCAGATGGTGGTTACCCTTCTGACTACCTCACATTTCCCGAGGGACCCAACGGAACATAGAGAAATGACAACTTCATCTCTCATTCCTCTGGCTTTGGCTAAAGACCAAAATGCTATAATAACACAAACCTTGGAAGAATTCAGGCATAGCCATAATTCTCCCCGCTAGGCTTCCCAGGTAATACTCAGGTAGCGTACAGAATCTTATTTTTAAAACATTCAAGGAGCACATAGTGGACATTGAGATCTTTTAATGACCGAATATAGTGGAGCAGCTTAAGGTTTCTGAAAGATCAAGGGAAATGTAATCGAACTTGAATCTTGCATTTAGAATCCTTTTATTTTAAGAAACAGAAGTGAAACAAAGTTCAAAGAAGGCTTTCTAGCAACGTCAACATTAAAGTTGAGGCTTGAAGGATGAAAAAGAGGACATTAGGATCAGATTCCAGAGAAGGTATGCTGGCTAAGGGAATCGTGGGTAAAACAAAGAAGTGCTAAAGGACATAGTGCTTTTAAATATTGACTGGTGTTCTCCAGGGGTCCTAGAGGTACAAATTGTAGAAAAGTTCTCCAAAATCCTACTCTTCCCAGTTATTGGCATTGATGTTATTCCTTCTGGAAGGCTTTCCTCTCACCACCAGTACTGAATTGAATGCCATTTTCCTTTCAGAACTCTCTGCCCTTGTCCCAGTGTAGTTCTTTGTACAAAATATGCATTTACTTGTTCTTATTTGACTTCCTCTCTGTTTTAAGCTCCTTACAGAGGGGACCTTGTCTTGACCACTTTTGTCTTAAAGCCCTGAACAGTGCTCAGTAGGCACTCAATAATTATTTTTGGAACGGCATGAATAATGCAAGCTTTTCCTTAAATAAGGACTTGCAAATGTTTGAAAATTTTTCAAAGGCCTTAGATAAAGCTTGGTAATTGTTCTAAAGGCATAAATTAGCATATTAATAAATGTGGCTATATTTTATAATTAAACTACTAAAAATAAAACTTACCCTCAACTGTTATAGAGGGAACAGAATACAATACCAAATGCGTACCTTTTGGATCCAACCAAAGGATTTATCTGCCAATTGCTAAAAGGTCCTCTTTGTAAAAGGAGTTTCATCTATAAGACGACTGGCCAGTGTAAGGGACCACTGGAAGAGTGGGTAGAGCCCTTACAGCCTACTAAGGAAAGACTATGTTGGAAAGAATTCTCAAGTTGAAGTCAGAGAACTTGGGACTCGGCTCTAGAAATTGCTAGGTGAACCTAGGCGATCCATGCGGTCTCTGATCTTCAATTTCCTGTACACTCAGAACCCTAATACCAGTTCTGTTTACCTCAGGAGTTGTGAAGATAAGATAATGTAGAAATGAGATGGTCAACTACAAAGAATTTGCCTTCTTCTTATCACAATGTTGCAAGAAGTGAGTTGAATTGACCTCCTGAACACTAGGTTGTCTTTTGTCCACCAGTTAAACAGATACTAGACCTTAGGACTTTTGATGTGACATTCAGTCCATCGATTGTACTGTGCCGCCCTGTCATAATCTAACAAGGAAAAGAATACAAATCACTAGGAGAGGAATGTAACGTTGTAAAAGTTTGTCCTTGGCGGGATACTTTATACCTTCTGGAATTTAACACCAAATCCCAGAGTCAGATTCAGCCTCCAGATAGTTTTCGTGTACAGCTTATCGATAGCTGTGTGAAAACATCCAACGACAGATTCTGGCCACAGTGATGTTGAATGTTGGCAGGACAGATGAGCACTGTTCTCTGGCCCATCTCTCCCCTTCTCTGCTTGTTTTCAGGCTGTCAGGGGTTGGGTCTGGCCAACATGTTGAAAGGCCCGGCCAGTTTTCCTTCAAGGCTGTTCAGTCTAGGTTAGAGAGAGGATTGGCGTGTTTACCAATCCTGTATCTACACTGACTGTTCTGACAGCATTTAAACTTGAGAGGGGTTGGTCTCTCCCTGGTGGCCCTTTGTCTTGGTTTATGATGGATTTATTATCTTTGACCTACCAAACCCGGACAGGAGACTATGGGTGTTTAATTTCATATGCCAGGTACCGTTGGCTTTAATTATCTTCTTGAAATCAGTCCAGCACTCAGGGATGAGGGACCAAAGTCTCAAATTGCTCCATAGTTCGGATAGTCTGTAAAACCACAATGTGTATGTATTCTTTAGTTATTCAGTATTTGTCAAGAAAATGACACATTTTGCTGATCTGTGATTTTCTGATAGGCTTCATTTAAAATGAATTTTTTTGGAGATTTGTAATTCTGACAGGGAAATAGCTGTAAAACGTAAAATGTATAACCAGTCAGGGCTGGAACACATGCCATCTGATTTCTCCATCCGCTCTCCTGAGTTTGGGGATATGTAAGTCCTCGTCTTTGCTTGGTGATAGACTAAGTTGGCGGAAAGACTGAAAGAACGAGGTAGCGGGGGGGGGGGGGGGCATCAGTTGGATTGTATTTAATAGCATTGAGAGTCAACTTTTTCTTTTTTCAATTTCAAATATTTCTCCCTAAAATTCGGTCCCATGGCTTGGATCCTGTTTAGTGTCCTTTAGTTTGCGGAATAGTTCAGTCAATTGTGGAATAAGAGCTTTACAAAAAGCATAGAGCTGTGCACACACACACATCCATCCAGTCTGCCAGCACTTGGTATAGGAAAGGCCCCGGGGTAAGAGTAGACATACCACTCTTGAGTTTATAGAGAAGAGCAGTGGTTTTTAACCTCTCTCCTACTCCTTGGAGAATCTGACAGCAACTACGGACCTCCTCTCTGAGGAAAACCACACCTTCAGTTGCAGGGTATTCATCAACCAACAATGGGCAGGTTGAAGGACTTCTATTCCTTTGGGAGGCACAGATAAGTCAATGTAAATCACAGTGGAACAGTAGGCTCTATGTCTGAGACACATGCAGGTGAAGAGGAAGTGCTGCACTTTTCATCTGGAAGGAGGACCCTGCTGCCTCACCAATGTCCAGCATATGCTCAGAGTTGTGTTTGTCAATGGCGGTAGACTTTTCCCGTCTCATCAGAGTTTTTGTGGTGGTGGTGGTGTGGGAGACGGCAGCAAAATCGATAGGCAGACTGGCGAGAGTTCCGGACTTGGGATTAGAAGCTTAGGCTGTAGTGGTTCTTGGTTCACCACTCTCTAGTTGTACTAAATGGACACATTCCTTAATCTCTTTGTCCCATGATCCAGTCTGTGAAATTAAAATAGAGACATGTGCGCCATCAAACTCATGGCCAGGGGAGGGGGGACCTTGTGATGAGAGGGAGTAGGGGGTAGGGTGTATGGTATGGCAAACAGTAAAGTTCTACATAAATTGTCAGGTCCTAGAAACATATTGTGTTGTCATCACCATGCCCACCAATACAGGTATTTGAGTTATAGATAAAACTTGGTTGAAAAGGAGACAACCTGTTGCATCCAGGGGCTTCCTATGGCTCATGGAGACAAGAAGGCACTTACAGGCTGCCACACAGAACTCAACTTCCAGGCTCCCATGGGACAGATACCACCATCTCGATCTCAAGAACGATGCATCTAAGGAACTGCATTCAAAAGCCCTGAATGTGTTGGCCAGAGAGCCGTATTTATAAATTCAGAGAAAATGGTGAGTAAAATAGTTAGAAGCCAGTGGTTTGATTAGTAGACATCCATTTATTTACTTTACTCTCATGTAGGGTTTTCAAAAACCAGGAGACTATAAAAACTTTGTCAGCGTGCCCACCCTTACTCAATTAATTCATCCATCACCTCTTTCTTGATCTCTTACGCTCCAAGGGAGAGGCAGCCTGTGGCTTAGATGGCCGCCAGGCACGGCATCAGGTGGAGAACGTGGGGATCCCAGTCTTGGAGATTGAAGTCCTGGGTGTGAGTCTTGGCCCTACCCCCACTGAGCAGCTCCCAGACAGTGAACTATCCAATCAATGCCCCAGATTCTTCATCAGGAAAGAAGAAAAAATCCAGTTTGCTTATCTTATCGGGCTGTTGAAAGCTCTCAGCAAATTTTTTTATAACGTGTAATGAGCCAGCCGTATAAAGAGGTATTATGATTGTGTGAATAAATGTACATGTTTATCAATGAAACGATCAAAAGAGAGGAAAAGATCCCACATATTAGGTTTACAGACTGCTTAACTAAGGCAAAGTGGGCAGCCAAACATCAGGATGCCTGGCTGCCTAGTTATGTTTGTGAAGGATGGGTCTAGAAGCTTCTGATCCAAATATATCCAGGAGCTCTGCCCTGGCTGCAGAAAGGAAGGCAATCTTCCACTGGTGTTTTTCACATTTCCTGTTTAGCACAAGGAACTTAACAAGTTTGATTCTCAAGAAGCTATCAAATACATTCTATCTTATTTGGGAACACATACCAAACCCTCCCCCTGCTCCACACTTTTGCCATATGCTCCCTCTCAATTCTTATTGCCCTCCCCCTACTTGCCCTTTCTATTCCCTTCCTCCTCTCCCACCCCTCCTGTTGGCTGTGTATTTACAGTCCAGAAGGGGCAGCTGCCCACGCAGATGAATCTGAGTGGATTCATCATGGCACTGTATCCATAGGAACCTGAAAAGAACGAGGCAGACTCTGCTTTCCAACCCACGTGTTTGCGGTGTGGCCAGACTGGCTGATGAACGAGTTTCGCTCCAGCCATGACACTTAGGAGTAGACAGTGCAGAAACTCCCAGCCTTTGATCCAGACACTGGGATGTAAAACAATGCCCAGCAGGGACCATTAAGGGCAGTTGTAGCTCTCTTCCTATTAACCCGCTCTTGGGATCCTACCTCTTCCTCCAAGCTGAACATCCCCAGCTCCCAGCCATGCTGGGTATGTTGGTAAACTAGGAATAGAATCTTTGAACAGGGAGCTTATCCTTTCAGTCAATACTTATCAAACGTGTACTGAATACTAGAGACTGTGCTAAGGATTAGAAGAAAACCCCAATGAGATATGGTTCCTCTTTTTAAGAAGTTGACAGTCTAGTGAGAAAGACAAACATGTACAGAAATCATTATAATATGTGACAAGTGCTATTTCATGGCTAAGCACTATGGAGACCATGGGAGGAAGTAGGGAGTTCTGCTTAGGTTTGTGAAGGTCTAAGAGAGGAGGGGAGTTTGGCGTGCACCATGAAAAAGAACTCCTATTCCACGTGGAAGAGACAAGAATGGCATTGCTGGTGTAGAAATTGGCAAGAAGACAGGCAGAGTAGCATGCGGATGTTCAAGGAACGGTGAGTGTCCATATGTGGAATGTGAGAAACACAACAGATGGACATAGGGGAAGAGAAGGAAAAATAAGATAAAAACAGAGAGGGAGACAAACGCTAAGAGACTCTTAAATACAGAGAACAAACTGAGGGTTGCTGAAGGGGAGCTGGGTGGGGGGAGGGGATACATGGGGGATGAGGATCAAGAAGGGCACTTGTTGGGATGAGCACTGGGTGTCGTATGTAAGTGATGGATCCCTGGGTTCTACTCCGGAAACCAATACTACATTGTATGTTAACTAACTGGAATTAAATAAATTAAAGAAAAAGGGATGGCGAGTGTCTAATATGGCTGGAACACAGTATTTAGTGGGGGCACAAAGGGGCAAATGAGCGGAGAGGTGGGCCTGGGCCAGGTTGTGAAAAGAACACTGCCAAGGAGACTGGATGCAAAAAGGAGCCAAGGAAGATGTTGTTAAGATACTATTTATCTTGAAAAATTCTAAACCTGCATGCAGTCCACTCCAAGTGCCTATGCTGGTAAGTGATCCCATTAAAATACATCTTTTGAATGCAAACTCTGGGGCAGTGAGAGATGGCCTGCTGGACGAGGACAGGGAGACCAATGGGAGGCAGGGAGGCCCATTAAACAGCCGTTGCAAAGTGGAAAAGACTCCAGAGGGTGGGGCAGGATGACAGGAAAGCAGGTAAGTTGGACATAGATTTGGTAGGGCTCCAGCGACTGGTTGGGTAGAATGGTTTGGGGAGGCAGGGATGATGCTAACTCAGTGGATGGGATGGGGAGACAGTGATGTGGAGAACCAATATGGAGATCCCAGGAGGAAGCTCCCAGGGCAATGGAGAGCACAGGACTCCCTTTCCACTTCAGATAGAAGTTCTTAGCCAGAATTTGCATTCCAACAGTTGGAGTTGGGAAGGCCCATGGCCCACATGGCCCACAGCAGGCCTGTGTCCTGACACAGACATCTAAGATATTTGAAAACAGGTAGGTAGACTTCCCTTCATTTCATGATCAGAATAAACCATCTCTACTCTTTTAATCCTCCCTCAAGGGTCTTAAATAACCTAGGCTGATCTGTACCGTCTCCTCTTTTTCCCACATCCCACCTAGAATGCAAAGCCCCAGGCTAGAGATGACACATGAATCTTTCTCAAGCTATACATATAATTACATATTTATATGTGCTGTGCACACTTTATTAAAGATTACTTAATTCCCACATTTAACACTTTATAGTTATTAAATGCCTTTTTCCTGCAAACACTTTATGATTTTTACTGCATTGTTTTTCATTTCCTCACTACATATTTATTTCTGACGATGGGTTTGCCTGCCCTGTGCACAGTTATCAGTGCCTGTCTTTAGAAATCTTTGTAGCAAAACTCTTTTTCTCATGACCCTTAGTGCAGGATTGCTGTTTGGATAAAGTTCCAGGGTCGGATTACATTAAGGGAAGAGATTCCTCTGGCAAAACATAAAATGAAGGAACAGCCACATCCTGTCAGGAGGACACTGGTGGTCCGGCAAGATTTTCTAGGAGGTCCTAGAAAAAGGACTAGAAAAAAGAAAAAAGGACTGATTTTGCACTTGAAGGATTGTGCTAGTATCTTGGATAGTTTCTCTGTCAACACAGGGAGAAAATGGCCTGAGAAAGAGGCTGTTTCCTGTCAAGACTTTGCCATCAGAAAGCATTGACTCATCAGTACCTTACCTAACCATTTTAGGCCTTCTGAATAGCTGTCTGACAGGCAAATGGAAAAGACGAAGGAATTTTAGGAAGTGCTTGACTTGTATTCAAAGATATCCACAGAGATGTTCATTGCCCCCGAGAATCCTTAATTGGACCTGCAGGTTGCTGCTTGGACGACCCTCTTTCTGCCAGCCTCTCTCCTTCAAGAAGGCCTCTCTCATGGCCTCAGAGCCCCCGAGGGCCAGAGTCTACAAAGACACCTGTGACTTGCCATGCTGCCTATTCCTCCACTGGGTCCTGCCACCTCCCTGGACTCTCCCTGCTCCACGAGGCCAGGTTTTCTTGTCTCATCCACCTGGCACTCTGCTGACTCCCTGGCACCTTTCCCCGCTCACCAGGACCCTTCCCTGCCTGTAATCTCTTGATTCTCCTGTCCTCCTCTCTAGCCAGCCTTTTTTAAGTGGAGTTCCTCATCCAAACCACAGTACTCAGGGGCAAATTTTAAAATTCTCCCAAGGGCAATACATAACTAGTCCTCTTTTAGATGCGTACGAGATAGGTTAATGCATTAGATACAGTGGATCTCTTAGGGCATGGAGGCTTATTTCTGCTGTGGAGGGAAAGAGAGACTGCTTGTGGAATATTTTCCTAGCTTGGAGGTGGAGAAGTTCTAGTTCTCTCAATCACCCCACCCCCCAACCGAGGACATGTCTCCCAAATATGCTGATGATGTTGGGACACTCCTCTGATCTACCAAGGGCTTAGGTTTTCAGAAACTCTTGCCAGAAAAGAGATTCTCAGTGAGTTCTTCCGTGCAAAACCCAGTCCTGAAGCAACGTGTCCAGGATAGCCTATTAAGGCATGGCTCAAATCAGGGTAAGAGGAGGAAAACACTAGAGGAGAAGATAGACTTGTCATCCTGTAACCTTTAGAGGAAAGCTAGCCTCACTTATTTCAGGGTCTGGCAAGTAGGCAAGGAGTAGGTTTGTCATGTACTTTAAAGGATGCGTGTATGAAAGGAAGTAACATGCTAGCTGCTGAAGCATATGATGCCCACAGCCCAGGGACGAAGCAGCATACAAATTTATTTCTTGCCTGTATCACAGGCCGGTGAAGGTACAGGTAGGGGTAGGTCACTGTCACATACAGTTAGTCAGGGACCCAGGCTCACTCATCTTGGGCCTAGCCCTCCACTCTGTCTCCAGAGTCCTTTCCATTTTGTTGCAAGAGGAGGAAGGAGTGAGGATCACACATGGGGAGGTTTCCATGCACCAGGCCTGGAAAAGACACAGAACACCTGGCTCACATTCCCTTGGCCAGAACTCAGTTCTCTAGCTGCAGCTGAGGGGAGGCTGGAAAATGTAGTCTAGCTGTACATCTGTGAAGAGAAAGAGAGCATGAGTGTCCGTGGTAGCCAAAGTTTAGATGTTTGGGGCCATAGGCTTTGGCTCAAAAGGATAGGAATTACTTGTGTGAATTAGCATGGCTCATGATGGACAAACTTATGAAGTAAGAAGCTCATGGTCACTGGAAAGTTGGTTGGAGAACAAACTCCTGCCATCTCTCCTCTGGAGCTGTATAATTGCAGTTCCCAAGCAGCATAGCGAGTCCTCCCACACTCCTGCTCCTACTTTTCCTGTGGTGCAAAATGCTTGGTTCCCATTCCTGAGAAAAGAGTGGGTCCCATGGTGCTACCTCTTCTGTAGAAGATACTCCTCATTTTTCCTTTTCCTTTTTTGTGATGGCACGATGGATGCTGAGGTGATCTTGGTGGTGAGCAGACAAGATCTGAGGGCCTCTCTGCAAGGAGCTCTGCAGATGGGGAAGGCGAGCCTGCCCATTGTGGAAATATGCATCTGGGACAAGAATTAGCACAGAGTTCTTTTGTACAAATAGAGAGTAATTCTGCTCAGCTTTATTTTTCAAGTGTAACATTCTGGAATCCTACGATTTGGGCATCGGAAAGGACACTAAAGCCCGTGAGTCTGGTCCTATTGTGTTGTACATGAAGAGGAATAGAGGGTCAAGCTCTTTGTCTTTAGGGTTGTAGAGCCAGTCCTGGCAAAGCACAGTTAGAACCTGGGCCTCCTGAATCCTAGACCTGGGCTCCTCCCACCAATAAAATATCAGGATTTTCATGGCCTTAGAATATATTTACAATAGTTTTGTCCAGTTCCACTGATGTTCTGACCTGTTAAGAGACAGAGAGAAGGAACTGTGGGAGGCAGCAGACAGGAGAGCTCTGCTCTCAGCTCTGTGTGGCTTTGGGCAGGTGGATGGGCCTTCGGTTTCTCATACATACACTGAAGAATTTGGATTAGATCATGGTCTTCAAATCCAGTTTCCCATAGGGAGGCCCATTATCTTAACTTTTGTTAGAAGATTCTATGGCTTAATGATTTGAAAACCATTGCTTCCACTGGAGGAAATGGTCTCTGAGTGTCACTGCTTGTCAGAGTTGCAGATTCATAGGCCTTAGGGGTCATGTAGGTGATGTAAGAAGAGGCAGGAATAGGTAATGGATTGTGTCCCCCTCCCTAATACCTATGTTGAAGTACTAACCCCTAGTACCTTAGAACGTGACTGTATTTAGAGATAGGGCCTTTCAAGAGGAAACTGAGTAAATAGGAGGTCATCAGGGTGGGACCTCATCCAAGAAGACTGGTATTCTTGTAAGATGCAGACACAGAAGAGAGATCATGCGAACTCAAAGAGAGAAGGGCAGCCATTCCTAAGCCTCTGAGAGAGGCCCGAAAGAAACCAATAGTCCTGGCACATTGATCTGGGACTCCTGGCCTTTGGAACTATGAGAAAACACATTTGTGTTGTTTTAGCCACCCAGCCTGCGGTACTTTGTGATAGCAGCCCTAGAAGACTAATATAGAATGTGTGTGCTTTTGTGTGGGTAGGTGCTTGTGTGTGTGTGTGTGTGTGTGTGTGTGTATGTAAAACAAGAGGGAGTGGTAGACACTATGGAAGTTTTGAGCGCGTTTGTCATGATGGGAAGGGGGGGCGCCCTTCAGTTCCTGCTGATTATACCTAGACCCATATGGGGATCTTAACTGCGTTGCCAGATGTTCTAAATCTTTAAGAGAAGCGGACTTTTTAATTGTGAAATTTCCCAGTCTTTAAGATACTCCACAGCGAACAAAACGTGTCTGTGGGCTGAATTTGACCTGCAGACCACCAGTGGTGACCAGTGACCCCCATGTCCAAGGAAACAATTTAGAACTGACCTCATAAGGCAGGGTGTGACTAGAGAGCACACATTAAGAGACTGGAATACTGGTGAGGCGCCAGGACACCTGGCTGGCTTTCATGGCCAGACTATCTTGCTGTTAGACCTGGAGCCAGATCTCCGTTCCCATTCTCGGCAGATGAGGAGACTAAACTAGTCTCTGCCAGCAAAGGTGATTGGAGATTTCAAGTCCGAGTGCCATACTCTGTAAACATCAGGGAACTATGGCCAAGATAATTGCTTTCTGCTTGGCTGTTTCTCTCTAAGAATAAGTGCCTGATGTTCTACAGTCACAGAGAAAGAGATTGAATGTAATTAAGGATTTGAGTGCAGAGAAGTAGAGAAAATAGGCCCAGGTCTCAGAAAAAGCTGCTCAAAGTGGAAAAAGAAAAATGCAAAGAAAGCAGAGGAGTTGCTCCAAATGAACGTCGTTGCACGTATTGGCCCAAGAGGGTAAGCACGGTTTTGTTATGAAAATTCCTCTGCTTTGCATTGAAATGGTCACTGCAGGGTTTTCTTGGCTCCTTTTTTTGGTCAGCATTTCAAGGAGAGAGTATGGTAGACATGGGTTAATAAAAGAATTATTGAGGGGCGCCTGGATGGCTCAATCAATGAAGCATCCAACTCTCGATCTTGGCTCAGGTCATGATCTTGCAGTTTGTGAGATCAAGCCCCACGTCAGGCTCTGGGCTGACAGCCCCAAGCCTGCTTGGAATTTTCTCCCTCACTCTTTGCCACGCCCCCGATTGTGCGCACGCGCTCTCTCTAAATAAACTTAAAAAATTTAAAAAGAAAAGAATTATTGAGCCCTTACCATATGCCAGAGACTTTACACATACAGGCATTTCTTACTGTAACGCAAAATAACACTTCCCAGAATATTTTGTCCTCTGCAAAATTTAACCTAAAAATAGGACCAAAGCAGACCTTTCAAATTTCATGCAATTCTGATGAACCAAGACAATCACTGCTATCTGAGGTCACGTGGACTACCTTGGCAGCAGCTGAGTGGCTGCAAGCTGCCAGAAGATATTAAAATGAGGGGCGCTTGGGTGGCTTAAGCAGTTGAGTGTCCAGCTTCAGCTCAGGTCATGATCTCCTGGTTCAGGAGTTTGAGCCTCGCCTGGGGATCTGTGCTGACAGCTCAGAGCCTGGAGCCTGCTTCCAAATCTCTCTCTGCCCCTCCCCTGCTCGCGTTCTGTCTCTTTCTCTTTCAAATAGACATTTTTAAAAAACGCATAAAAGCTATAGAGATGAGAAGCTGGTAACTCTTCAACTACACCAGTGCTGGCATGGGTGGAGATAGAGAAACGGAAATGAACTCTGAGTCAGTGGGGCTATGGTCAAGGTGAGCACAGGAGGCAGGACAACCTCACACAAGCTAAGAGCCCATAAGGCTAGGGTGCACCTACTGGGGAAGGAAGAACCCTGGATGCAGGTGCTCATTTTAAAATCCCTCAGAACACAGCAAAACAGTTCCTGCTGGTAAGGCAGCAGTGGCCCCTTGGCCCTTCTCCATTCCCACTGAAGGTTATGGTTCTTCTCCTAAGATTCCAGCCCCTCTTGCTCAGGAAAACCCACCGAGGATATGGGGAAAACCATCATGCGATTTCCACATGGCAGTGTAAAATTTTAATGTGCAATTATGTGCCATATAGCATGCAGTTTTCACATGTCAGTGACACCAGGCCTCAATAGCCAATCACTGATGGGGTCATTCATGCTATGGAAACACACGTGTAGAAGAACAGAATGTATTACCCTCACATTCATGTGCATCTGAATTACTTGGAGGGCTTGTTAAAACGGATCACTGGGTTTCATCCCCAGAGTTTCTGGTTCAGTAGGGTCTGGGGTGTCGCCGAAGAATCTGCATTTCTGATCAAGTCCCAGACGATACTGATGTCGCTGGCCTGGGAACGACATTTGAGTACTACTAAACCTCAGGAAATGGCTAATTGGCAAGATTTTGTGATTTACCAAGATTTCTGCAGGAATGGGCCTAAAGGGAGCCTCAATCTTGGGCCTCATGAGACTAGTATGCTGGAGAAATTGACCTTTGATGATCTATAAACACTTAAGAATGTGCTGGGGTTGGAGCACCTGGATGGCTCAGTCAGTTAAGTGTCTGGCTTTGGCTCAGGTCATGATGTTACATTTGGTGGGTTTGAGCCCCACATAGGACTCTGCTGTCACTGCAGAGCCTGCCTCAGGTCGTCTGTCTCCTTCCTTCTGCACATGTGTGCTCTCGCTCTCCAAAGTAAATAAACATTAAAAAAAAAAAAAAAAAAAAAAGAAAGAAAGTGCTCGGGTTGGTTTTTGTACCTGAGGAGTCTGTACGTCCACCTGGGGACATGCTGTGTGGTCTCCTATTTTGTAAGACACCTCCCAAATTTTTGGTCTCATTCGCTATTTAAGAACTTACCTCTAGTGGCTGTCTGTTACAGTCCCACCATCCTGTGCATAACCTTCTTGCTAAGGCAGCTGACAGGCAACGGCCTAGGATTCGAACCCGGGCACCCTCAGCACCCATGTCCTTCCCCATCCAGCTGCACTGCCCCCTGAAGAGTTTCCCAATGGGAGCCAAGTGCAGAGGTAGGGGGAGTCTACTGTGACATGCTTATGTTCCTATTTTGTGTGGGTTGTTTCAGGGCCACGCAAGACAAGGTATCAAAGTTGTGGCTGAATAGAAAGCCCAACTGTGAGAACTGCTCTGAATGCCTATCAAATCCCTTGATAATTGACTTGCTTTGTTTTTGAGGATTTAAAATTTGTGGCGAAGGTGGTGTGGTATCATCACAGAAATGAGAACTTTGTCTCTGTGTAGCCACGAAAAACTCCCAATTGCAGAAAGTTGTAGTTGATTGCTGTATTAGTGTTGTGAGGTTATAGACTGAATTAAAAATGGGGAGAAAAGTGTGGACTCTTCTTAAATGCCTCCTCACATTTCGGTAGATATGCCCCCTGCCCCGAGAGCATGACATGACAGAAATCCGTGGGTCATTCACGGATTGTGTGATATTGGGAAATTTATCAGACTAGTCAAAGCCTCCATTTCCTCTTCTATTAAAGTGGTCTAATATTTATTTCACTAGATTATCATGAGGACAAAATGGCCACAGAAATGCACATACACTTTTGACCTCCATAGCGTCCTGAGGCATAAACTAGCACACTCTTTGGTTTCCCTGTAGTATTATAGTGGATCCAAGGAGCATCCTAGCAAATGCATTGTATTCAATCTTGCACTTGCTCTGTAAGGGCCAGAAACAAGGCAGCAACCTCATCTCAAGACAGAAGTGGAGGCCTGCTGAAAATTGACTTGGCTGAGACATCTGGTTCAAAGCGTCATGAAGCTAGCAGTTTTCCCTAACTTCATTCTAACATTTATACAAAGAAATGGAAAAAAAAAAAAAAAGACAACACTGAAAAGACAACATTGGAACCAACAAATTCCAAAATTTTAAAGGAACTGATGATAATTACAAGGCAGATGGAGACGACCAAGAATAACCAGTGTCTCCTTCAGCTTATGTCATACGTCTACTTTGCCTCCATGATTTGGAGAGGTGGTGCCTGTATCAAACAGAAAACTTCCTGGTGCCATGAGGAAAGCAGAGTGCCTCTCTTTCTGTTTCTCTCTCTCCTTCCTCCCACCACCACCTGTCCCTCTGTCTCTTATCCCCACTTAGGTTTCCATCTTGTTAGAATTTTGGCCAACATCCCAAATTTCAGCAAAGAAGTATCCAGGAAATAATGGAGTGTTGGCAATGGCCCGAGACCTGTGGATGACATACTCTAGGTGATCCCAAAGAGTCACACTCTTGAATAATCCTGTCCCCTTGAATGTAGGCTGTACTTGTGACTGGCTCTAAGACAGTGGAGTACAGCGAAGGTGATAGAGGTCACCGCTGTGAGGATATTACAGAGCAAGGGTCTCCTGCTGGCCTTGAAGAAGGAAGTCGCCATGTTGTGAGAAAGCCTGAGAAAGGCCACATACAAGGACCTGCGGAGCAGCCCCCTGTGGACAAATGGTGAGCAAGTGTGGCTGCAGTCCCATTTACCTAGAACTGAATACAGTCCACAACCCTGTGAGCTTGGAAAAGGGCCCCAACATCCAGAAAGAAATGCAGCTCACCAACACTCGGATTCCAGCTTGGGAGGCCCTGAGCACAGGACACAGGCAAGCCGGGCCCAGACTTCCAACCCAGGGAAACTGAAGTAATAAATGTATGTTGTTTTCAGTTGCTGAGTGTGCGGTTGTGTAGTGAAAGAGGAGTAATAGAGTGAGTTACAGTCTCTGTAAAGTAGGCATTGTGTGGGGAATAAAGAAGCAGCCTGGGAGGAGAGCATGCTGGGAATCAGAGCGATTAAGTGGGTCCTCAGAAACTAGCAGCCAGATAGTGGAGGTCAGAGGAAGGTGCCACCTCAAGATGACAGAGGTAAAGTCTGTGGGAAGTGGAACTTTGCCTGGGAGCTGTAAATATGAAAACCTGTCCTGCAACTGTAAATCTGATAAGGAGATTCCATTACACTGCATGTGACCCAATGGGGGTGGGGGTGGGAAGGGAAAGAAAATGAACTTTTCATAAACTTACCAGGAAATGTCTAGAGATATGAAGAAGGTTTAAAAATCTTAATGGGAGACTAATTTAAATGGAGACTTATTCAGAATTTGACAAAATAATTATAAGTTATTCAGAACAATGATCACTTCAGAGGAGCTGATAAACTTTTTGAAAAAGACTAATGAGGAAGGCTTTGTCTTATCAGAAAATAAAACATCTTAAAACTCTAATAACTGTAATAGGCAGCCAGATGATGGAACAGAAGTCCAGAAGAGACTCAAGGATAAGTATGTGTAGACCCTTGTGCATTTATTTTGTTTTGGTATAGGAGACACATTTTATTTCTAATCACTGGGGGAAGGCTGAGTAGTTTATAAATGCTACTGGGGGAAATGACCAACCCATTGGGGCAGACTCTATCACTACCTCACATAAAAATACATTCTGATTAATTCACATTTGATTGTAAAAATGAGAATTTATAGGTTAAATAAAATATGGGTCAATATTTTGCGTGTCTTTAGGGGGTAGAAAAGGCACGTCCAAGTGGGATACCAAAGCTAAGAATCATAAAAGGATTGTTACAGTTGATCACACAAAGAGAAATTCTGTATAGTTTAAAATTACTCACAAAAAACTTGAAAGAAAAACAGAGAAGAAATATGTAACACAAACGCCAGGTATTGTTAAGCTTTCAGCTTTTATAAGTCAATAAGAAAAAGATAAACAACAAATTGGAAAAGTGGGGCAAGGCCGGAAGGAGCCTTGTTTGCTTTGTCCCATGTGCCGTTTTTTCCTTTCAGAAATCTTGATCTCTCAGGCTTCTGGGAGTAGCAATGTTAGGCGTACTACAATGATGGCCATTGTGACATATTTTGGGGGAGACGTACAGTATTCATCTTTCCGCCAAGGTTCTTTTTCTTCCCCATCACCCAGGAATTTCCAGTAAGTGATCAGACCTTCCTTTTATTAAATAATATCACCAAGTGGAGATTTTATACCCCCTCACACTTTCACCCTAAAGAATGCATCCATTATTAATGCCTGTTTTATTAAAAACATTATTTTCCAAAATGGATATGGCTTTATTTTTTTATGTTTGTGAAGGCAGTTCATGCTTCTTGTGCAAACATTTATGCTGTTCAGAAAAACATTTAGAAGACAGTAAAAATATGTTAATCTTGCTGCCCAAAGATAACTTATATTTTCTCCACGTGAGTGTGTGCATACATTGATGCACATACACTCACACAAGCAAGTGTTGATTTATATTTTCACAAAAATGAGATCATACTTTTTCCCAGTTCAACTATACATCATGAACATCTTTCCATGTTAACACATGTAGATCTACGTAATTTTAAAAGGATGCAGATTATTCTTCAAAATGAATGTGCTATAATTAATTTAACCACTCTCCTACTGATAAAATTTAAGATTTTTTTCTTTACCATTATAAAGAACTCTGTAATTGATTCCTTATGCATATATTTGGCCATGGGTCTGGTTATTTCCTAAGAAGAAATTCCTAGAACAGAGATAACCAGTCAGCTGTCCTAAGGGAAGAAAGAGCCAGACAAGATGACCTGATGCAGTAAGCTACAGTATTTGAGGAAGAGAAAAGATTGTGAGTTTATCACAGACGCTATCGTTTGAATCTGTGCCCAGCCCAGCCCTATGGATACATGTCTGAGTTCCAGTGAGAGAGAAGATACAAGCAACATGGCTTCCAAAGCCTTCTAACAGGGGGGTCAGGGAAGGAGGAGAGGGCAGAGTGGCTTCTTCCTGCTCTGCTTCAGGCTGAGATGGAACACCGCGGAGGTGCTGGGCTTGGCAATGTGAGCAGGGGGTACCCCTCTGAGGAATTGTATGCAAATCTGAGAATCCCACTGGGACCTCCAGAAACACCGAACAGGGCATTTTCAGAGACTGGTGGGAGCAGGGGCCAATGAGGTTTGAGTTGTTAGTATTGCTTGATCCTGTCTACACCCAGTGGCAGGTGAGGTGAGGAGAAACATGTGGGTCCAAACCAACTCTGTGTGTTGACTACCTCAAGATACTGAACACATACTCTGTTTTTAAGCACATAAGTCTAAATTTTTTAAGGTTTATTTATTTTTGAGAGAGAGACAGAGAGAACATGGGAGCAGGGGAGGGGCAGAGAGAGCGGGAGACACAGAATCCGAAGCAGGCTCCAGGCTCCAAGCTGTCAGCACCGAGCCCGACTCAGGGCTCGAACCCACGAACTGTGAGATCATGACCTGAGCGGAAGTCAGACGCTCAACCGACTGAGGCACCCAGGCACCCCTGTAGTTTTATAGTCTAGGAGTAGTACCTTGGGGCTTGTTCTTTCCCACCTGCTGTGTACTCATGGCTGAAGTAAGGTCTCTTGGATTCTATTGACAGTCATTTGCCACCCCAGCTATGCAGGATTCAAATTCTTTCACCTCTATTTAAAATCCAATAGGAGATCAGTTCTCTCAAATAAAGCCTTCAAGTAACTCATAGAGAGATCACGTCTTTTATCTTTATCCCCTATTTCTTAGAATAGTGCCTTTCCACAATTCAAAAAAGTGAAACAATGAGGAAGAACCCAAACTCCAAAGTAAGAGAATGGGAGGCAGTGTTTGTTATCACCCAATACTCATCCCCCTTCCTGCCCACTCTTTTTCACTGACAGAAGTCTAGTTTATACAGGAGCTAGCTAGAGACCCACTGGTTCAGCCCCTTTCCCAGTCCCAAAATATAAACCATGATTACTCAAGACCAGCCACAATAATCTCATTTTGCTCGGCCTTTGGCTGAAGGATAGCACAGGACCCTGTTTTGACTAGTGAGATGTAAGGGGGAGTCTACCGAAATAAGTTCAGTTTCCCAAATGAAAAGGTAAAGTCTCCCCACAAGCTGTTTTTCTCCTGCTTTTTCTACTTTCCTGAAATGGGGAGATTGTGCCTTGAAGTGCAGTGACCACGAGATGATAAGCGTGAGGGTGCTAAGACGCTAGATCAGCAAAATGGAGGGTGCCTGGGTCCCCGAGGGCAACGTGAGCAACCGAACCCCTCTAGCAATCGCTGGTCTTCATACTTACTGTTAAGTAATAAAGGTGAATTCCTACTTAAAAAAAATTTTTTTTTAATGTTTATTTATTTCTGAGACAGAGAGAGACAGAGCATGAGGGAGGGAGGGGCAGAGAGAGAGGGAGACACAGAACCAGAAGCAGGCTCCAGGCTCTGAGCTGTCAGCACAGAGCCCGATGCGGGGCTCGAAATCACCAACCATGAGATCATGACCTGAGCCGAAGTCGGTCTCTCAACCAACTGAGCCACCCAGGCGCCCCATGAATTCCTACTTTTAAAGGCTATACTAAGTTTGATTTTTGCTTACACCATCAAAAACATTCCTAAGTGGTACACAGAATAAATAGAACAAGAGTGACTTGATTATCCAGGGCAATGAACTCTCGAGCCAGATTGCCTGGGTTTAAGTCTAAGCTCTTCTATGTGCTAGTTTTGCGACGTTGGTTGGGTTCAACTTTTGGCACCTCAGTTTCTCTATATGTAATATGGAGAAGCTAATAGCTATTACTTCCCAGGTTGTGTGTGGTAGTCTGGAAGAAATAACAAACATCAGCTTGACTTTTTTTGTGGGGTCCTATCAGTATATAGGTGTCCAAAGTTAGAAAATTGTGCTTAGATTATTTTTAATCAAAGAATGCAGGGATGCCTGGATGGCTCAGTGGTTGAGCGTCCAACCCTTGGTATTGGCTCAGGTCATGACCTCACAGTTGTGAAATCGAGCCCCGTGTCCAGCTCTGCACTGACAACACAGAGCCTGCTTGGGATTCTCTCTCCCTCCCTGCTCCTCCCCTCCTCACACTCTCTCAAAATGAATAAACTTTAAAAAAAAAAAAACGCAAAATCTCTGGTAACACACTAAGTACACTTGGACTGAGAAATGGTTTGTAAGTTTTTTTCAACTCTTCTCATATTTATTATGGCCAAATGTAAAAATCATGAGTCTTAAAGATGGTCTGGAATAGATGTTTGGGATTTTCCAGTCTCATTAAACCAAAGAGCAGAGTTATTCCACATGTAAGTCCTAGCCTTAATCTGCTCTAAGGAGTGGAACCTGGTTGTTTAACAGCTATAGTTCTAAGTTCATATTTATGTGGCCACCTTTTTTCCCCTCAATGTAGTGTTCCTTCTTAAGTTTCTTTTCTTTCTTTTTCCCCCCCGAAACTTCTTTAACTCTGCGTTGGTATTTCCGCCTCTTTGTTTCTTTGGGTTGTAGCTTTTTAAAAAGATTAATCATCAAACAACAGAAATGCAAAGGAAGTAGGGAAGAGGTCTTTGCTCTCCTGCTGTTTTTAGTTTTGCACATCGGGATATGAAGTCACCTGATGTTCTGCTTCTACAGGTGGGTTTATTAAGCAGGAGGCATTGGACATTTATATCTCAGTTGACCAAAAAACTCAGAGGTCTTCCCATGCCATTTCTGATGAGCAGGTGGTTACCTGAAGAGAACAAGGCAAAGACCTATTTAAATTTGGTGCTCATGAGAACCCTTGGGATTGTCTCTTATGGGGTATCCAGGCTTCTGACTCTAAGGTAGTTGTGCTTGTCTGCTAAGTTATGCAACGACAATGGAGTGCTAAGAGGTAAATCCAGCATTCTCTATGGGATAGCGTCCTTTCTGACTCAAAGGAGAAAGATAGATCAGTTTTGGCACAGCTGGTAAAATGGGATTAACCATAGACCAACTCCTCCGGGCTGCTAATCACAGCTTGGATGTCATTTGCCTCAGGACCAACAAGGATTCATTAAGCCCCCATGTGGTACACGCCATTGGATTAAGAACTCAGATAATGCTGAGGCTCTGAATGTGGACTTCAATCTTACACTTTTGCTTGAGGTAATAAAACATTCATAATAACATTCCATTGAGATTCATGACTCCGCTCTGCCTTCTAATTTCATAATACTCTCACGATGACTCAGGAAAGCATCATTTCAGTGAGCCAACATTAGGTATCTATCCCATCCTCTAGCAACAGAGGCTCAAGGTCTGCTAAACTAGGGAAGAAGAATTTAAAAGTACTAAAACCACCTCAGTTTTTAGTCCAACCACCTGAAATCAGACATTTATAGACACAATCATAGCATGTGAGAATCAGGAGGTTATTTAATGAACATTTTGGCCCAAAGTTCTCCAACTTTCACGTCCATTGGGATCACTTGGAAGGCATGTCAAAACACAGGTGAAAGTGCATAGTTTCTGATTCGGTACGTCTGGGGTGGGGCCCAAGAATTTGCATTGCTAACATGTTCCCAGGTACGGTTAATACTTCTGGTCCCCTGTACCACACCTTGAGAACTACTGATTTAGACAACCCCTGCCCTTCACAATTAAGGAAGCTGGAATGCAGAAATGGGGGGGGGGGGGCGGAGGGGGGACTGTCCAAGGTAATTGAGGAAATGGAAGAATGAGAACCCAATTCATTTCTTTCGTTTCGGGTTTTTGGCTTTTCTTTCCATTCTACCATTGATGCCACAGATTAAATGCGTTCATAATAATTGCTTCAGAACAAAAGGACAGTAGAGCTCACAAATCTTAGCTTTCCCATCAGGTAACAGATGGACATTGGGAAGCCATGCGAGCTCTTTATGGTTTCAGTTTCTAAAACAAAATAACAGAAGTATAGGACCTGCCTCATAGACTAGTTGTAAGGATAAAAATATACTACCTTTGTAAAGTCCTTAGAATCATGCCTTCCCAACTGCTACAGTTATTACTATTATTTCTTATTAACTTGGAAATAGTTTATATTCCCAATGTTCACTTTATCTGGTCAAACTGGTGGGTACAAGAATGGTAAAGGTGACTAAAAGGAAAACTTCAGAATTTGTTAGTCCCAAAGATGGTGATTCAAAATAGCTAGATTGTAGAGTTTAGGTGTTAGATCTTTTTTTTTTCTTTTTTTTTTTTTTTAATTTTTTTTTTTTTAACGTTTATTTATTTTTGAGGCAGAGAGAGACAGAGCATGAACAGGGGAGGGGCAGAGAGAGAGGGAGACACAGAATCGGAAGCATGCTCCAGGTTCTGAGCCATCAGCCCAGAGCCCGACGCAGGGCTTGAATTCACTGACTGTGAGATCATGACCTGAGCTGAAGTCCGACGCTTAACCGACTGAGCCACCCAGGCGCCCCTAGGTGTTAGATCTTCTAAGTTATCTGCTCTATCCCTGTCTTCCTATGTGGGGAATGGAAAAGTTAGAGACTTTTATACCTAGTTAGCAACACTGCCAGTTTGAGAGCTCAGTTTAATTCAATTCATTACTTTCTTGATCTACGCAGTCTTTTTGCATGTGGCATTGTAGTGTCCCCTTACAGATTTTTCTCTTTCCTACTGGTAGGGATTCAGCTCAGCCATACAGTTGACAATGGACCACCACTTTAATCTCATTTTTTCTTGGCTCTGAACGTCTTTTTTCTGGAACCCTTTTTTTGTTATTGTTCCTGCATGCAGTAAAACGAGAGGACCTTATTTCTATCACGTTCTAACAATACTCGCAAAAGTATTTGAAACCACCCAGCTTATTCTACACTTTCTTGCCCAGTCTTCCTTGTGTGGAAAGGAGTCAAAACCATGAAAATCAAGTATTACTCAGCTTAAAAATAGGGATTCATTTAAAGTATCTAAATTGCAACTTGGACAGCAAAAGGTTAATAGTGCATTGAAAAAAAAATTCCAGCAGTCCACAAATCTAAGCATAATTATGTATGAACATGAGGCTTTTATTGCTGTCAAAATTAATCACTTTTCAACTTCCAGCTGTTAAAACCCTTCTGGCAGTTCTCCAAGCAATTCCCCTACAGTTACTTTTCCTTCAATTAAATTCTGGTGCGGTTCACAGGCTCCTGTTACATAAGCAGCAATTTAAAAATGGACTTCTCGGGGTTTTCTTCCTGTCTTTTTTGGTCTTTGCTTGAAACTAGCAAAGGACAGAAAATGAAGTTTGCTTCTCTTACTCTTTCAGCTCAACTTTGACTTAAGCTTCAGGCCTACAAGACAAGCAATAGGGGATTAAAGCATTAGTGTTTATTATAAAGCACTTTCTATGTGTGTAGTGATTTGTAATAATTTTTATTAGCCATTTCTCTCAACTGTCCTCAGAGGTCAGTGATCGTTGTTATATTTGCTCTCTGCAACCTCCCCCTCCTCCCACTTTTCTTTCCCCCACAGCAACTCTGCAGGAAATGTCGTTTACAAACCTTCGGTGGTAGGTTTAGTCCCTATGTGATGCTACTGTGAATTTCTAGGACAGTGGTAACACTTGGTCCTCCTTTGTCATGGTAGGAATGATCCTGCAAAGTGAAGCCACCTGAAGTGTCTGAAGCTGCCCAGCTTCCTGGACGCTCCAGTGGTGGACCGCACCTGCTGATTCCAGAAGCAGCTGCAGAGAAGCCCGTTGAGCAGTGAAGCACAGAGGCTCACGGCAGGCTAAGGCCACTGGGCCGAGTATGGATCCTCAGGGAGATTCAGAAATGGTCCCAGAATACGATTTTGGTTTACAAATGGAAAGGAGTCCACATCTTTGCATTCCCTTGGCACAGAACTGAGTGCTTGCACACACAGATGTTGTATTGGAATTATGGTCTTTCAGAATCCCAGAAAGGAAACGTGGGAAGAATTGACCTTTTGTCCTTTTTCAGAGCTGTCCAGGGATGAAATGAGAAGTGAAGCTTTGCTCTACAGGGACTGGCGATTCTGAGCCCTCTCACCTTCCCTGTGGTATCAGGGCACACGCCCTTCAACATTGGAGTTCATTCAGCCAGGGTCACTTCCCTGGCTTGTCTCTCCCAATTCCCTCTGATGGTGCCTGCTGTGTTTGAGTCTGGGCTGGAGAGCACCTTCCCTGGTCACTCCTGTGGGTCTCTGAGCCTTCTTCCTCACTCATGCTGTATCATGCTGTGGCTGTGTGTTAAATGCAGTAATGAGCACATGTCTCCAGTTGGCAGTCTCTAATTTCTGCTCTCATCCTCTACTTCCATGCAAAATTAATCTATTTCCAGATGCTCATTTCTTCCTGAGCTTTTCTACCTGATAGTAGCAGCTGGCAGGAGATCAAAGACGGGTCACGGGGTATGAAGAGGGCTTTGTGGCAGAGATAAGAGTATAAAGGTCTTGTATGTCCAAGAAAAATAAGAACGCAGCAAACACCTTGTAGTGTTTCCATTGTACCATGAATATGCAGTTCTGTGGTGTGTGGTTGGCAAGAGAGACTGCAGGTGCAGGGGAAATCATTCCACGATCATCATCCACACTTTAAAGTGACTTGTCATTAACAACTTGGACTCTGACAACCTCAGCCAGTCACGGTTTAGGATATGGAGCAAGATTCTTTGTCCAAATAGAAGTCTTGCTAGTCAGTGGCCCAGGGAGTCAACGGTGTGAATTTACTAGAGCACTATTCCCCTCAGGCTGCCCTGGTTGAAGATCGCTGCTGGTCAAATCATATCCATGCTCCGGGAAATAGCTCCAGGCCTGGGCACCTTTGCAGGAATTTGGAGAAGGGACAGATTCATTGAGAAGTAATCAGGTTCTCTGTACTGCAGTGAGAAACTTGTCAATCCCTCCCTCATTCCTTCATAAATTAGTTACCTCATTAGTTTGCTCTACTATGATGGAGTTGATTTACTCCAACCAGTGTCATTTGGACAAATCTTCCTGAGCTTGGCTTGATGGCCTAGAGAGGACTGAATCAGGATTAAGAGCGGCTTGGACTTGGGGCGCCTGGGTGGCTCAGTTGGTTAAGCGTCCAACTTCAGCACAGCACAAACTCACAGTTTGTGGGTTCAAGCCCCATGTTGGCCTCTGTGCTGAGAGCTCAGAGCCTGGAGCCTGCTTCAGATTCTGTGTGTCTCTTTCTCTGCCCCTCTCCTGCTAATGATTTATCTCTGTCTCTCAAAAACATTAAAAAAAATTAGACAAGAAAAAAAGAGTGGCTTAGACTTGACACCCAGAGGCCAAGACTCCTCCATTGGGAAGCTGCCAAGATGTCCAAGAGACAAGATGGAGGTCATGTTGGCAGATCCAAGGCCAGGAAGCACTGGTTACAAAGTTTTGCCCTTCTCTTCATTATTAACATACCTTCTCTTTGCAGGGCATTTCTTAGAAATTGCCACATGCATAGTTTTTCTTAATTGACTTATATACCATATTTGTATATACCATAAATATTTCCAACGCAAATATTTTGCATGTATTTTATTTGCTTGTTTTCTTAGTTTGATAATCCATGGGTGGTTTGGCCAAACTTGGTGTCCCTTAGACCTTTCGATTCTAGGATTCTAACTCCCAACATCTCACCAAACCCTACCCGCTGGTAATTAAAAACGAATATATAGGCAATCAACAAGTTGGGGAGAAAAAGTTCTGCTTGGAGTTAGAGTCATTTTGCATTTGGCAAAATACAGTTACACTAATTTATATTGCTCTTATTCCATCTGCTTTCTGGTTTAAAATGTCCTGGATTGCTCCAGACTCTGTATATGCAATAGTTTCCATTTACAAAATTTTCCTGCCTAATCCATTTTATTTTCCTGAGAGCTTTTAAAAAATGATATTGGTTAGTTTCAAATTTGCAGAGTTCAGTTTTATGTGTTGATTTCTGTTCTTTTAAATGGGTGATACAGCCTAAAGATATAACGAAAGGAAGCTTTTAGAGCTAAAATGTTTGTGCCAGGAGCTCAGTGCAAGTGATGCCAACCAATGGATGGCTTGGAGCAGCTGGTCTGTGTAGAGGCAGAACTCATGCATTCTCAAGTTCTTCTAGGGCCTAGAATTTTCTATCACCACTCTCTGGTTTGCTTAAATGCATGCTGCCTTAGTGGAACTGCCTTTTTTTCCCCCCAGATCCACGGAGGCATGAATAAATTTTTTCTTCACTATTCAATTATGGAAGAGGAGTAGAAATGAGTAAAACTGTTAAAGATAACAGGATAACAGTACTGCATTAAAAAAATTGTGTTTGATGTCTTGACACTGCTTCACAATACAAGTGTCAGAAAACTCTTGGATTGTGGGAGCTGGTGAGAGGGAGGTAACCGTCTACCAGAATCTGGTACTTCTCCTGTCTGTTTATTTGCTGGCAGTTACACTTACACACTTCTGTTTACAGCCCTGGGGAGGGCGGGGTGGGATGGGAACCCCAGAGTAAAGGGACTCATCCATTCCAGCCTTATTGCCTGAGTCTCAAGTGGTAAATAGGGTTGTTCTGAAGACAAATTGGCAAGGCTCTTGTCATGATGATAGGCATTGTTTAAAAGGCAAATGATTTGAATTTGTTTTGTCTGGAAACGTTAGCAAGGATTTTGTTTTGCCTCTTTGAGCACATTATTTAGTTTACTGTTATCCTCCAAAACTGCCTTCAGATAAATTTTCACAGTACCTTACGTTTGAATGTTACTTTCTTTGTCCACATAAATTTCGAAGTTATCTCATTCAATACTCAAATACTCCTGTGTGCATGACTTAATTGAAACTGGGAAGGAAGCTGTGATTTTGTTGATGTGGGCATATAAATTAACCTTTCCTGCTGGAGTTTTTGGATACTCCACAGCCTTTGCCCGAGCGCTATATAGGACCCATTTCTGGAGCTTTCTGCTGGTCTGCCCAGGGCACTCAGGTTCCAGAGGTATCTGGCTACTTTGAGCTGCATGAAGTTGTGCTTAGGCACCTGGGAAGGGCAACTTTGGCTTTGCAACATGTACCTGCCCTAATGCTCTCCTCTGGTTACTGCTGTTCTCTCCCCTTTGAGCTCATCTCTTGTGGGGGTGTTCAGGGATGGACATTATTCTGCAACGGATAGTTTGGCTTCATTCCAGGAACTTTTGGTGTTGTGGTCTTATTGGCGGACATTCTGAAAGCTTCAGAGAGAAGGCTGATTTAACTGGTCTAGAGTGACCGTGGAATATCTGAGTTTTGCTGATGTGTAATCTCTCTGCTTTTGATTCTGGTGAGGAGCTTGATGGAGGATTGATGTTACAATCACCAAAAAAGCATGCTGGTTTTCTTAAAAGTGCAAAGATAGAAGATACCATCGTTAGCTTGTCGACAACTTGCACATTTTATTCTCCCCAGCTTCCCAACTGCTAGAGCTTAATAATGATGCCCAACAACATCTACTCTTTTCTTGCAATTTAAGCTTGTTAATGGACATACATGACTTTTTGGAAAGAGCTCATACTCTTGGTTTTTAGAAATGTGGCGTGGTTCTGTTTAGGTCAAGGATGACCTTTGTTCCCTCTGCATATTTTCCAAGCTTCAGGCAGAATTTATAACCAGGTATGACTTGTCTTTCGCTCTGTTCAGTCTCCACTTGAGAGCCTTCTCCACTTTCTAGATTTTTCCCTTTCCCATCATGGGCCCAGTACCTCCCACCTGCTCACTAGTGTTGCTGTGCAGCCCCAGCTTGGTCTGCCTTTGATAGCATCTTTGGGTTATTACTAGACTGACTCCTCCCTCAAAATTCACCTCTTGGCAGCCCTTCCCTTTCTGTTAATGGCAAACCATAACCTCCCTTAAAAAAATAGCCATTTTAATTGCCACTATCATCACTAACACATCACCATTCCTCCTAACATGTACTGGGCCAAGCCCCGAGGACACACAAGAAGATAAAAAGAATTTCCACCCCAGGAGGGTTTATAGTCTAATGGTAGCAATGTAAACATTATTGATAGCTCATGGATTCCTGTTTTACTTCTAGAATAAAACGTCTCTGCGTTGTTATAGAGAAATTATAGAAATAGGAGGACTTAGCCCAATGGTATTTTTGGTAGACCAATGGGGATATTCAGAAGAGGAAGAAACCCGTAAAAATCATAGGACATCAATGGGGGTCTACAAAAGCCTACACCATACTTCTTCCCTCTCGCACCTTTCCAACTGAAGACCCTGTAGTCATTGATAGACAATAAACCACATGGAATCAGCTTGTAAGTGGGCCCATCTGTTGCTGGAGGGATTCAATGGCTGTTGCTAGAGCTCATTCTAAATCACTTTTGTTGAGCCCAGAGCAAAGCGGAAGTGATGTACAGGAGCATCAGACCAGAGCTCCTGCCAAACAGAGGCAGGATACAACAAGACACACAAAAGCAAAAGTCTTCCTGTTTCTGTAACATTTCCAGCTGGAAAACAAATCAGAGCCACACATTCCAGCTATGCTTAGGAAACACTCAAATATCCAACTAGTAATCATCTAGGTATGCTAACTGCAGTGCAAAATAATTCTGGGGTTGCCAGTGCCCTATGCTTTGTAGGCTTCCAATTAACTCTTTTCTCCAAGGGCCAATTATTAGGCAAATTCAGCATTTCTATCTCCCATCCCCATCTTTTCAGAGAAAGGTTGTTACACACCAGAATGTCTGACCATTACATTAAGCCATTAAGCCATTGAAACGTAGATGTTGGAAGAATTTAGCCGTTGAAACATAGATTAAAGACTTAAGCATTAAATGAAATTCTACATTCATAAATCTTAAGAGTTAGAAGAAACCCAAGAGCAGGGTGACCATACATTTAATTAGGGGACCCTTGTCTCAGTAGTAATTAATGTTGCCTTTCTTCTCCCAAACATGACCAGTTTGGACCTTAAGTTATATGGTCATTTTGCCTGAAATGTTATCCAGTCCAGCTTTTAGTTTGCTTCCAATTTAATATAGAATTTACTTTTCTGCTTTTTCCCTTTTCCAAACAAGCAGTGGAGGGCTCACTACTTTGCAAGGAAACTCTAAGGACTTCTTGGTTCTGCATCAGAATCTTCCTTCTCCTAGCCTGCACTCTTTGATTGTCATTCAACAGTATAGACCAAGTTTCTTCTTTCTTCCATAAAATATTTTTCATGTTGGTAGATTTGTTTGTTTTTTTTTTAAAAAACATGTTTACTTCTTTCAACACTTGAAATTCCAAGGAGCTGAGTATGATTTTGCACTGATGCATCGGAGAGACAAAAATCAAGAATTCTGTTTGGTTTCCATCCAGGGGTTCTATGATTAGAACCCAACACATTTGTTTGGGGATGGTGGATAAAAGATAATTCAGAAGTTACTAACAAAGTAACCATGCCAGCATCCTGTAGTGACAATTTCTTTATAATTTGTTTTATGAATGCAGGTGAATAATATTTCTACAACTTTATAGGCAGGAAACAAGCATAACATGAAGAAACAAGGCTTTATTTTTATTCATTAATGTTTATTTACTTTTGAGAGAGAGAGAGAGAGAGAGAGAGAGAGAGAGGTGGGCAGAGATAGAGGGAGACACAGAATCCAAAGTAGGCTCCAGGCTTTGAGCTGTCAGCACAGAGCCCAATGTGGGGCTCGAATTCACAAACTGTGAGATCATGACCTGAGCTGAAGTTGAACACTCAACCAACTGAGCCACCCAGGCATCCCAACAAAGCTTTATTTAAAGGCTATTCTAAACCAATGACAGAAGTAGGATCCACGTGCTTTGTTTTTTAAAATATATTTTATGATTGTAAAAATAATACAGATGATTGGAGATATAGAGCGTCTTAAAAACTAAAGAAATCCCTACTTGTAATCTCACCTTCAGAGAGGCGATTACTGTTAATATTTTTGGTACTTGATAAATACATTATTTGACAAAATAGGGATCAGGTATTGTTTTCTCTGATTTTATAAGTGTATGATAATCATTTTCCTATATCATCGAATAGGCTTAAAATCCTGGCTTTAATGGTTGCTAAATAGGCACTTGGCCTTTTTTCGAAAGATTCTTCTATTGTTGGACATTTAGGTTATTTTTAACTACTCCAATAATGCCATAGGACACATCCATAAATTCTTGTCAACCTTACCGACTATTTCCTTAGGATAGACTCCTATAAATGGAAATTCTGCTTAAAGGATTGTATTAGCCTGCTAGGGCTGCCATGAAAGAATATCATGGATTGGGGGGCTTACACAACAGAAATGGATTTTCTCATGATGCTGGGAGCTGGAAACCTCAAATCAAAGTGCCAAATGGTCGATTCAGTTTCTGGTGAGAGTGTTCTTCTCGGCGTGTAGATGGTGGTTTTTTTGTTTTTTTTTTTTTTTCCACATGTCCTTGCATGACAGAACTCTTCCTCTTCTTGTCAAAACTCCACCTTTTGGATTGGGATCCCACCCTCGTAACCTCATTTAGCCTTTGTCACCTCCTCATAGGCCTGATCTCCAAGTGCAGTGTTATGGGGAGGAGGAGGGGGGCAGTGGTTAGGGCTTGGACACATCGATTTTGGTGGGGGGGGGACACACAATGCAGCCCATACCAAGAGTGTAACCATTTTCATCTTTTTGATCAACTGAAAGGTTGAACCAATTTAGAGTGTCACCAGCAAGGTGGGGAGAGCTTCTAAAGAGCATGATCTTTAAAGATGGAAAAGAACTGATCATGTGTTTTTAGAGAAGATTTTGCTTTAATTTGGGTTTGATTCCTAAATAAGGGGAATATTTTTTTCATGCTTATATGCTATTTGTGGTTCTTGCATGGATGAACTCTTCAGGCTTTCCGTTATTTGTTAACTTTGCTTATCGATTCGTATGAGCTATTTACGGGGTGACAATAAGGGACGATCGATGTTACTTAGCATTTTCTAGACACCAGACCAGGCACCAGGCACCTCACATTCTGAATAAAAACTCTATTGTTTTCACACCCCATTGTAGAGACAACAACCCTTAGACACAGGGAAATGAAGCCAATTTCCTGTATGAGAAATTTACCTTTGCAGACTGCCATTTCTACGTGTGCTCCTGGCCTCGGTCCTACAGCATTTGTGTCTGGCTTTTATTGACAACAATCATTTGTTGATAGAATTTCTTTTCTTCATCCTCTGCACATGCCATTTTTTTTTTTTTTTTTTGACTTACAATACCAGCACATTTTTTTGCCTCCCTCTTCTGCCTCCACCTTTTCCCTGTTCTCTGGGAGAGCTTCTCAAGTTCATTCTGCACATGACGGACTTGAGTTCCCGGTGTCTGTTTCACTGTCTTCAGTGAGGTCTTGCATTTTAATTCCTGCCCCCAGCTCCCCTGGCTCCCCCCACTGCATCTAGTTGCCTTTTCATTTGCTCACGCTCTTGCAGTTCAGCTGCTTGGCATTCTGCACCTGTTTCTAAGAGGCCATAAGTTCTTAGATCCTAGTGAAGATATAGAACATTTCGTAATACTTTCTTTTTATGAAGAGTCAATCATTTTCAAAGGTGTGTGCATCTTCTGGATCTTTAGGGTATTGTTCTCTTTCCCCTGAGCTTTTGCCCTTTTTTCACAGGCCTCCCTGTGCAGCTTATTGTTTTCTAACCCGCAGATTAGACAAGTTCCCTCTGGATTCAAGGTTTGCCAACAGATTTTTGTGGCTCTGCCATGTACAAATGGGATCTTCTCACCTTCTTGCTTGATTTCTCCGGCACTCTGAAGCCCAGGGGCTCTGAGAACATACAACTTGAGCAGGCACTGCTGTTCAAACTCCATACAGCCTTCTTTCTTGCGATCTGGCTTCAGTGTCAGGGCTTCAGTGTCAGGGCTCCAGTCCCTAGGATACGAAGCATCAGGTAGATCCCTTCAGCTCCCTGATCATTGTGTTCAGTCCATAGATGGGACAGACATTTGGGTGGGTTGGAATTAGGAAAAGAGGACACAATGCGGAAGAGAGGGCCAGGCACCTTAGAAAGAAACACCTGTACAGCGGCGGGACAGTTACGCAGTTTTCCCTCTGGCATTGAACCTGGACCTGCCGGAAAGGGCGGACGGTGGGCGAGGACAAGGGCCCACCTCACTTTCTTCGCCTTGTGTGTGCTTTTCCACTTCGGGAGAGCAAACGACAGCCTGGCTGCTCACCCTTTCTCCAAATCTACCTTCAGCCACGTTGGAGCCGGGGGAGATTGTTCTCACATTCTGGCAACTGATCTTTCACTTTTGTGTAGTTTTCGTGTTTCATTCTTCCAAATGTGTAGTCCTATGTAGGTTTAGTGGGAAATTGGGAGAAGTTGCGGCAGGGGCTGCTAGCCAGGGATCATTTATTAAAAAATTTTTAAAAATATTTTTGAGAGAGAGAGAGAGAAGAGAGAGAGAGAAGAGAGAGAGAGAGAGAGAAGAGAGAGAGAGAGAGAGAGAAGAGAGAGAGAGAGAGAAGAGAGAGAGAGAGAGAGAGAGAGAGAGAGAGAGAGAAGAGAGAGAGAGAGAGAAGAGAGAGAGAGAGAGAGAGAGAAGAGAGAGAGAGAGAGAGAATTGAGTGGAGGAAGGGCAGAAAGAGAGACACACACAGAATCTGAGGCAGGCGCCAGGAACTGACCTGTCAGCACAGAGCCTGATGTGGCGGGCTCAGTTGAACTCACAAACCTTAAGATGGTGACGAGAGCTAAAGTTGGATGCTTAACTGACAGAGCCATGCGGGTTCCTCCCTGGGGATCATTTTTTTTTTATGTTTATTTATTATTGAGAGATAGAAACAGAGCATGAGCATGGGAGGGGCAGAGAGAGGAGGAGACACAGAATCCAAAGCAGACTCCAGGCTCTGAGCTTTCAGCACAGAGCCCGACACGGAGCTCGAACCCACAAACTGTGAGATCATGACCTGAGCAGAAGTCGGACGCTCATCCGACTGAGCCACCCAGGCGCCCCCGCCCAGGGATCGTTTTAAACTGGGAAGTCTTCACATTGCTATTTTTTGCTCACGGTTTCCTCCCAGACACTGAGCCTGCCTCAATGTGTGTCGATGGCACTCTAGGAGCAGAATCATTCCAGACACCTAAAGTTTTCTTTTCTGTGTGGTTATCTTTCCATCCCCACTGTTTCCACCATGGGTGGTTTAGGTCTTCAATATTTGCCAAAGTGTTCTGTGGTTGCTGGGATCCAAGCCACCAGTCTCTCCCCCCACCACCACCCCCAATTACTTTAATTACACTTTAATTGAGGTCAGACTGGGAGTTTCTTAGCTTTCCAACTGGCAAAGCGGATCCTCTCTGTGATACTCATAAATTCCAGATTTACCTTGACATTCTAGGTCCTCTATGACCCATGCTCTACCTGACCAATCTGAACACCTTTACTCCTGTGCCTTATGCTCTTATGAAACTGGCTGGCTCATCGTTTCCAAATATGCTCCATATTCTTCTGCTTTGATCTCTTATGTCATATGTCTTCTTGGATTTCCCTTTTTTTTGTTGTTGCAATCTTATCCATTTTCTAGACCCTCGTTAAAACGCAATCTTCTGAGATCTGAATGCAATCTTTTCTCTGTCTGAGCCCTGACATCTGGATCATCAGATTAATTCTTTGTTTTGGAGTTTGTATGTGCCTATGTGTTGTGCGTTACCTGCTTTCTCTTTTAGATTATAGCTTACTCCATCTTGCTCGGCCTTATTTCCAGGTCAATACAATTAGTATATTATTAGTGCTTAACTCATTCATTTGAGGCATTGTGAAATGGGCTAAAGCATCCGAGTTTTAAGCACAGAGCTTACCACAGTGGGAATGCTCAGTGAATACTGGTAGAACAAATGAACATATGGTTCTTCTGATTTGCTACCTTGATTCTATATTATTTCCAGGGTAAGGCCTTTTCTTATCCCAAACCTCGCTAAGTTTGCAAGGGTCTCAGTACCAGTAGCCTTCTAGATTTTTCCTGAGCACTGCCAGAAAGTTTAGGGGCAAGGAGGGAATGATCCAATGTAACAACCCTGAGTGAAAACCACAGGCGCTAAGCAGCTGGGTAATGTGAACAGACAAGTTCAGCTGAATCTCCAGAAACGCATCAATCACAGGATGATGGCAGCCTTTTGGGAACATTAAGAGATGTTTGAAAAGAAGCCAGAGCACAGAATAAAAAGATTGTTAGAGTTGTTTTTCAAAACCAAAGTCTCCATCATGCCCAACACCCTTTGGAAAGATGGCAAATTGACGTGTAAACAGAACTCATTTTCTTGAGACCCTTAGGAAATTAGAGAGGTTTTTTTTTGTTGTTGTTGTTTTTTGTTTTTTGAGCAACTTAATAGAAACTGCCTCAGGAATGGGGTCTGTCATTGCTTTTCCATGCAATACTGTTCCCCCTAAGGGGCTTTGCCACAGGCTTCCAGGGTGAATATTATAAAAGACACTAATAATGGTCCTTCTCAGGTAACATTTTCTGGCATAAAATATTTTGGATTCATATAGTCTAAACACATTGAACTATAATGTGGTCAACACGACAGTGTTCTGACATACAAAGCTATGGTCTTTACTGCTATCCTGGTTTCTGTAGCCTCAAAGGTCCACAAGGAGTCAAGAGGATAAATCCTTAGCGAGGGCAACATAGAAGCTACCATGGTCCCATACAGGATTTATAGTCCATTGTTTTTCTCCAGAGAGAAAGCACGGACCAACGTAAAGCATAAATTAACGTGAACAACCCTGGCCGGGGAGTCAGGCTTCAGTCCTAATACTGCGAGAGGGCAAAGCCAATAGGACCTGGGCCCAGCATTTAACCACTGTGTGCCTTATCAATTAGTTAAAAGGAATTGAGCAACAGAGTCCTTAAAGGTTTTCCAAATATGGACTTTTTAATTGTAAGATTTCTTCTGGCTGGAGAGTAGTGGGTCTTGATGACTGGGAATCTGGCATCAGCAAGGTTGCTTTTGAATCCAGACTAAGCCTTTTTGCAGCTAAGATCTTAGACTCTTACTTGCTTATTCTGTGCCTCAGTTTCCTTTACTGTGAGATGGGGAGAGTAACAACTTCTTGTTTCAGTTTGGATAGGTAGCAGCTATCGATTCAGGGGCTCAGACTTATTAGGGATCCAGACTTTTTATGTCAACTTGACCATCTTAAAAATTTTTCCTGCCTATTTGTTGCTTTTAGAAGACAATGGAGGTCTCTCCAGATAGGGTTTTCTTTCATAAGAAGAAGCAGGGGGTGGTGGTAGCAGGATTTAGGGGGGAAAAAAAAATGGTATAAATGGAGGAAAGGTCCGTATTTCAGGACTGCTTCCTCCAAAAAGAAGGAAACCTTCCCACAAGTTCCCAAAGGATTTCTCTTTCGATTTCATCGGCCAGAACAGGGCCACAAGGCCCCTCCTCTGTGAGAGAAGGTGGCAAAGTCTTTCTCAGCTTTTGTACCAGTGGCTGGGAGCGCCACGGGGTTGGCCAGCAAATAGGTGCGACACACGGCCCCGTTGTGATGGCAGGAGGTCACAGGGGGATCACAGCGAATTCTAGTTGAGGGCTTGGCCCAGAGACTGACCCAGAGCTTCTTTCCTTTGCATCGGATTCAACCTCACCACAGTGATTTTCAACCATAGGTGTAAACCTGGAATCATGGACGTTTGGTACTGTTTGACTTCTTCCCCTTATGGTAATATCACTTTCCTGTGTATGCTCGGCTCAGGAATTAACCTAAATCAGTCCCTCTATCTTAAAATGTTTTTTTAATGTTTATTTCTTAGACACAGTGTTGGGGGGCGGGGAGGAGCAGAGAGGGAGACACAGAATCCGAAGCAGGCCCCAGGCTCTGAGCTGTCAGCACAGAGCCTGGCGTGGGGCTGGAACCCACAAACCGGGAGATTGTGACCGGAGCAGAAGTCGGACGCTTAACCGACTGAGACCCCCAGGCGTCCCAGGCCCTTTATCTTAGAGTCACTCCTTGAATGCAAGGTTTTAGAGTTCTACAGAAGCTAAGGGGCACAGTGAGGGGACAAGTAAGCAGAGGTCATGAGGAACAGAAGCTATGAATAGGGGCAAGCCGGGAGGTAAATGGCTGAGGTCATTGCAGAAGCTGTAGAAACAGAACAGAGAGGGGCCGAGTTAGCGTGATGGGAACAGCAGCTGGTACTGCAGGGACAAGAAGATCAGACACCTGAAGCTGCTGCTTTGCCCAAGGTTGCTGGAGCTACCCTGTGTCCTGAGCCATGTTCCAATTGTACCCTGGCTGGGTACCACCTTCCTTGCTCCCCTCATGTCCCTATATTAGCCGCCCCCCCCAGTCTGGGGTAACTTGCAAAAGTCTCCAACCCTTGTAATTGCTGAGACTGGCTCACAAAAGAATTCAAAGAACTTGGAGAAGCGTGCTATTCTGCTCCTAACGGAGAACGAGCGAGGGAGACCAATGCACAGCCTCTCCCACACCTGTTGGCTGTTATCGAACAGCCACAGTCACGATGGGAGAAACCTCTCCAAGCACGGGCTGAGAATCTGTTTTGTGCGGTCCCAGTGGCTCATCAGCCTGCGCCCCAGGGCCCCACGGCCCCCTGTTGATGGACCAGGAGTCTCATCGGGAGGGAATTCAAGAGACCCGCTTTGCCACCCTACCCTGGCTCCATTTACATAATCCTTCCTAGGCTGTTGCTTGTGTAGTTCAATTACTTGATTGACTTCATATTGTGGGATGCTGGACGAGGTGAAGAAACAACAGGTTCTTGGCTGTACCCTCTGGCCTGTTCTGTTCGGTCTTGTTGGCTTTAAGGATTTCACGAAGCTTTGCATCGCTGCCAACTGTCTCCCCGGGTGTTTTTCACAAGCAGCATCCTGCTTCCATGCGCCCATCTCCCAAGGGATCCCTAGGACGTGGGACGGGGACCTAACCCTTCAGCTGCAGGCACGTGGGTGGGGTGTGCGGGCCACAGAGGATCCTGAGAAATCCCTTCAAGGGCCCCCCAAGTTGCAGAATTTAGCACTCTCCTTCTGGCTTCTTCCTATCCTCCTCCCCCCCCACCCCCCAGGAGAGATGGGGGTATTTGTTCAGGAGGATCTCGTGCTGTCTGGCAGCTGTGACACCAGGGAACACAGCTTGAAGAACTAGCTTCCCTGACATTTTGGCTCGGCAGATTTCCGACCACGGAACTGTTAAGCCACATTTCAGCTTCGTTTCCAGGCATGTGTCTTTTTTATTTATTAACTCGAAGACTCTGCCATTTCTTACAGAGCTCCATCCCTAGGTTCTGTTGACACGTTTTCCCCCCTTTCTTCTCAGCTTGAGCGGAGCTCAGCTCGAATCAAACTCCCCCCTGACTTGTAAACAGCTTACGAGAGGTTTCCCATACGTGACTGAATGGCCCTGGACTGGGTCCCAGGAGGGGGTAGATCCCCCAGCCTATTTGTCCCCCACCTTCACTGGCTGAGTAAGCTTTGGACTCTGTGGGTGGGTGCGACACTGGGGTGGGCTGGGGGCTGGCTTGCGTCTGACAAGTGAAGTCTAAATGCATTTTCCCACAGAACAATATTACTTGTGAAGGCCTGCAAGCCCCCTTTACCTTCACAGCGCTAAACGTTGTAGTACAAGCTACATTCGTGGTTTCTAGACCATGACTATACATTAGAATCACCTGGGGGTGCGTTTAAACGCTGCCTGAGGCCCTTCACCACAGTCGGGCTCAACCACCCCTAGCAGAAGCCCTGGCACAGGTGCTTTTAACAAGCTTCTCTAGAAATTTTTAAATTTTTTTTAACATTTATTTATTTATATATTTATTTATAAGACAGAGCATGAACAGGGGAGGGTCAGAGAAAGAGGGAGACACAGAATGTGAAACAGGCTCCAGGCTCTGAGCTGTCAGCAGAGAGCCTGACGCGGGGCTTGAACCCACGGACCCCGAGATCATGACCTGAGCCGAAGTCGGCTGCTTAACCGACTGAGCCACCCAGGCGCCCCATCTTCTCTGGAAATTCTAACGCAGACGGTGGGGGGGGGGGGGGGGGGGGGGGGGGGGAAGAGCCCTGGGATTTTGCAGCCAGGCCAAGACTGGAGGGAGGCACCAGAGGCATCTGGGGGCAAAACTGAAGGAGGTGTTCACTTTCACAGCGGTGCAAATCGGCCCTGTTTTGGGGATTCCACGTTTCAGACGGACGCAAGCTTTTAGTTTTAAACATTTCTTTTTTTTTTTTTTTTTTTTTTTTTTTATTTATTTTTGGGACAGAGAGAGACAGAGCATGAACGGGGGAGGGGCAGAGAGAGAGGGAGGCACAGAATCGGAAACAGGCTCCAGGCTCCGAGCCATCAGCCCAGAGCCTGACGCGGGGCTCGAACTCACAGACCGCGAGATCGTGACCTGGCTGAAGTCGGACGCTTAACCGACTGCGCCACCCAGGCGCCCCGCTTTTAGTTTTAAACTTGCGTGAAAAAGCTTCTCACAGGCCTCCGCCCGCTTACAGTTTGGAGATTTCTCCCCTCCTTGCCTGTTTCTCTTATTGTCACATCTCTTTGTAACCCTTCCCACCCCAAGCGTTTTTCTTGTTTTTCCTCTTCCCTCCTTATGAGAACTTTCTTCTTCCCCTTCACCTCTCCTCCTCCTCCCCCTCCCCCGTCTTTCCTTTGAGAGCATGCTCTTCACCTTCCCTCTGCTTGTGTGCTTTGGCTCTTTCCCTCCCGCTCCTTCCAAGCCTGTTCACTTGTTTTGGATCTCTGTCTGGTTCCTCGCCCCGGCTGCTCCTTCCCTACAACACACAGACCATCACCCATGAGTCAGCCAACTGGCTCCCATTTAAATACCTCCCAAGGTTCTTTACGTTAAGCAAGCGTCAGCTGTGGCCAGCGCTCCAGCTGCTTTTCATGAACCACCGCTTGGCCCTCGTTGACACCAGGCGGCCCTTCTAGGCAGGGTGGGCAGCAGTGGAGGTGGTTTGGGAGCAGGAAATACAGATTGGCAAGGATAGAAAAGATCCAACAGCCACTCTTCCTCTCCCTGAAGCTACTTTGAGGAGGAAAGACACATGTCTGTAAAAGTCTTAAAACCTTGGATCCTGGTGGCCTCTAAGGCAGGTTTCCCTCCTGCCCTCCTGTCTCTGACGGCGCAGCTGCTCGGTCTAATCTTTTGACTGTTTCTGCCCTCTGGGTTTTCTGGAAAGATAAACAGTGCCATCATCTTTTTCTCAGGCCCTCCAGCACGATTGGCACTTCCGCAGCTGGGAATCAATCTTTTTATACCACAACCATGCCAGATCTTGAGAGCTGGGCCAGCATCCCCTTTCCTTGTGTGGGAAAAATGAGGACGAGGGAAAAAGTCGAGAGCCAGAAGCATCAAGTCGGAAACTTCAAAAGGCTTCCTTCCTGCCAGGTGTTGTCCACACAGGCAGAAAATGCAGTGTTCTTGGGAATTGGTCCCAGGCGTGGCCTGTGAGAGCCTCGTGGGAGAGGAATGAAGCACACAACTGGGCTCTGCTCCCTCATCTATACGCACTCGTGGTCGCTCCGGTGGCCTTAGCCTGTCCCCACGGACTTAGTTCCCACCTGCCCCCCACCCCCCAGGAGGCAGGACTGGAGGGGGTGGGGGACACGATGTGGAGCAAGCCCTCTGCCCAGATGGTGGGAGGCCCCGCCATGGCCTGACTGCTCACAAACAGTGTAGCCTGTCCACATGTGTGAGATCACCTCATCCTTGGTTGGCATTAGTAGGATGTGGCAAGGAGGCTGGCACTGCTCGTGTCATACCGGTGAGAGGAGGGGCGGCATGGTGCCCACTATAGCCATCTCACTGCAGGGATGCACAGGAGGAAAAGGAATCAGTGACCTCTTGGGCTTTGAGTGGGGTGGCCGAGAGGGGATGGGCATATTTTGGCAGGGGAAGAGCATACGGAAGTGGTGTGAGGGCAGCTGTAAGCAATGGCGACTACATGTTACATGCTATAGTCTTCCACTCATTTTCACATACACCTAATTTGAGCCGGAGGATAAGCCCGTGCAACAAACAGAGCAGAATCTCTTAACTTCATCTCACAGGAATTCAGAGGGGAAGGGAGGCCCAGAGTTCACAGTGCTAGCAAATCACACAGCGGAGTCCTCTCATGGCCCAGGCCCTGGAATTCTCTGTTGAAATGTCATCGTACTGAGCAGTCTAGAGATTGGCCCAACTGCTTTGGTGAGACCCACATTGGGTGTCATAAATGCAGTGGCATAAATGGGTAAGACAAATAGCTCCATGCTGATTTGGAAGGGGTACGAGAGCAAGGCCAGCATAAAGTTGGAGCTCTTAGGAAGCGGTGGCCAAAGGGACTTGCCCTCCTGGGAGGGAGCAATGACACACGTGCCCCCTCAAAGGCCATTGACGGAGCTCAAAGTCAGTTCAGACTGGAATGGATGTTGTAGGAGGCGTTAAAGGGCCTACGGGGGAGTGGCAGTGGGCTCTCTCAGTTGGCCAGGTGTAGATTAGGAAGACGGTGTGTCTGTTGTGGTCAGCGTGGCAATCATCTGGAACAGGGCTCAGCTGGAAGGGACTAGAAGCAGCAGCAGCACTAATAATCCAGGTACTGGTTGTAATAGTGTCGCAGGATTGTCGCATGGGGAGATGGGACACCGAGGCTTTTCTGCCCGGGAAGCAGCTTGACTCATTGCACCGGCTCGGGTTTACTGGGCTCACACCCGAAAACCTGAGCCCCGAGCGCAGCGGGGTGTAGCCTTTCGTACAATTTTTCCTCCTTTGTCTCCCGTATATGGTAACATCCAGTCTGAACGGGCGGTCTACGTTACAGACTTGTGAGGGATATTGTGCATGCACCGGTAGCCAGGTTGCCTTCCCGCGTCTTGAGGTTTTTTTTTTTTACCACATTCCGTAGGGAGGGACTACAGCAGTGGCAAAAGACTATGGGTAGCATGAAAGATTTCTCCTTCTTCAAGAGGTTCTTGCCATTACTTGGTCTGCCAGTTTAGGCAGAAGCATGGTTCTAAGAGACAAAGACCGTGATACTCTCCCCAAAGCACGATCCTGGACCGCTAATAATTCGCAATTTATCAGTTTGCAAATGACACTGTTAGATCTTTCAACCTCCATGGAAGGCAAGCAGATATTCATCATCGCCCCCATTTCCAGATGAAGCCTAGAAAATTCACCAGCATCTAAAAATCTTAGAGCCAATAGGTCTAAGCACACAGATCGGAACTTAAATCCAGGGCCTCCAATTCCTAATGAGTTCTATTTTCTCTGCTCCCTTCTGTGTGCTGAGGCATTTACTAGGCTAACGTCCTCAACTCTCCCTTGACCAGGTTTGAGTCTACAGATAGCAGCAGGCCAGCTATTCCTAAGTGTGGGAAGCTGAGGCCAGGGAGGCTGGGGACTGGATGGAAGAAAATGATGCTTTCTTATACCTCACCTCTCCTCAGAGAAAGGGTGCTCGAGGGTGCTGCTGTTGACCTAGTGTTGGCGTTAGGATGTGAGGGCAGTGATCGACTCG
Source organism: Panthera leo (assembly GCF_018350215.1). NCBI lineage: Eukaryota > Metazoa > Chordata > Mammalia > Carnivora > Felidae > Panthera > Panthera leo. The sequence goes on along the minus strand of NC_056679.1, from coordinate 138,688,555 downwards.
GGGCCTCCGGACGTCACCAGGCCCTTCGAGATGAAGGAAACAGCAAATTTCTCTCCCAAAGTCTTTGTGCAGTTTCCTTTAGCAGCAACTTGGTGTCTCCTTCCTCACTGCAGAACACATTTCCATAAACTTATTTCTGTCACAGAATAGAGCTTGGTTTTAAAGCTGCCCATATGTGAACCATGCTTTCTTTTTTCCCCCCCCTACCTCACATAGTGTTAAAATGTAGGCGTGTAAAACACTTCTGCTTAACTGCAAGTCTGTGTCACGTTAGTACTATGTGCCTGTCCGTTCCGTAACCTGATGGAACTGGGGTCTCAGAATTGTGGCTGAAGCCCCAAAGGTGAGGACAGTAGGCAAAAAGTTGTGTCCGTAATCTACCGAAATCAGTCAAGGGGTTGCAGAACAGCTCCCTCTAGGCTTTTATCAGAGGGGGCCAAACTGGCCTTGGGCCCTCCACCTGCACCATCCCATGTAGTCCATATAAGCAGAGTCATAGAAAGGGGAGTCCCTGAGTGGTGGGCTAAGAGCTTTGGGGGATAAGACTGTGGTATTTTCCCTCACTTTCCCATGGCGTGCCCTCAAGTCTCATGAGGGAAGGCCAAGAAAACACTTATCAGAACCACCCTAAAGTGGGGTCCCTGCCCTGACCTCTACATTTTAGAAAGAGGATCTCAGGAATTCCCCTAGCATACTCCTTATGGAGCAGGCAATCTGTGGCATTAGGGGACATGTCCTCTTGGAGCCCCTCCCCAGCACATTCCAGGTATCCAGTTCTCCCAGAGTGCCTTCCAGGGCCTGTTGAGGTCCATCAGTCCAAGATGGATGTGCTCAGCCCTGGGCCTGAGCATGGCCAGGGGGCAGCAGTTTTGGGGGGATGAGGGAGGATCCTGGATGTGCAGCTTGGATGGCCATAAGTGTGTGAGACAGTTATGAAGTGAGACACTTCTGGTAAGGGATGCAACTGAGGGTAGGAAGAGAAGCAGAACAGGCTATTGGCCACGGGCAGGGCCCTGGGATGGGAGACACATCTCTCACAGATTAAATGCCAAGGAGAATGAGAATCCTAAATTCAGACGGACCTTCCAGGCCATCATGAAGGGGTACATGTCAAGGTAGGAGGCTAGAAGGTACTTTTACTTAACAGTATTGTTAGCTACATCTGTAACTTTTTTAAAACATTTGGATATTTGGTATGTGGGCCTCCATCTGGACTCTTGCCTTGGGCCCTGCAACATTAGGGGTGGGCCTGCCTCAAGGAGACCTGGGGGCCTGCCCGAGGAGAGGCTCACCCTTGTCCTCTGGTTGGCTGACTTTAAGCTACAGAAGAGCAGAGGTTCACCCAGCACCTTGGGAGAGGTTTGTACTTCCCCGTGAAAGTTCGGGGGGATATGAGACCCTACAGCCTGGAGCTTGCCTGGAGCACCCTGAAATCAGAAAGCTAGCTGGAATAAGGAGAAGAAAGTTCTCATATCCCTTGCCATTAAAAAAGTATTTATTTATTCATTCATTCCTTTATTAATTTATTATTTGTTTTTAAATGTTTATTTTTGAGAGAGAGAGAGAGAGAGAGAGAGAGAGAGAGAGAGTGCAAGTGGGGGAGGGGCAGAGAGAGAGAGGGAGACAGAGGATCTGAAGTGGGCTCTGTGCTGAGAGCAGTGAGCCTAATGCAGGGCTCGAACTCACAAAACATGAGATCATGACCTGAGCCAAAGTCAGACACTCATCGGTTGGAGCCACCCCGGCACCCCTCTTTGGCCATTTCTGCCCTGACTGGTAGCACTCCTCAGCTACAGGAAGAAGAAAGCTTCAGTGTGGAGGGAGAGAGAAGTTTTGACTTAAATAAAACTTTTGTTTTTAATACCTGAAAAGATTTTAAGTGCCACCGTGAGGCTTGTTGATAGAGGTGGAAGCAGCCCAGAAAGTTCTAAGGTGAACCCAGGATGCTGTATGGGGGCGAGGGGGGTCTCAGAGAGCTTGGATTGGCATAAGGATAAGCGGGATTTCTTTTATATTCCAACGAGTCCGTTAGGCTGCTTATGTGCCAGAGATTCTGTGCTCACCACAACCTAACACCAAACTACTGACCCTTTGCCTTGGCCTTGAATCTTACCGGAACATTCTTCAGCAAGGAAAACGATGTTGACTTGGTAACTGGTCTCTGAGTATGGGACCATCCTCTCTGAACGTCATCTTGAAGATGAGAATGATGGTACCTGCTCACGGGGTTAGGAAATGCTCAGGCGCCCAGCACACGCTTACTTCCCTGCCCTTTCTTTACGGGCCAATGAGCGTACAAATATGGCATGGTCAGAAAAATGTGAAAATTCTCAATTTTGCGTGAGTGATGCCTGTGACTCAGCCTCCCAGCCTTTCTTGGGGTGGCTCCAGCCCACTGACTGCTGGGCTGAGCTTGCAAGTCTGTGTCTAGATGGCGAGCCCAGCCCTTTCCTCGGTGTCTTCAGCGATGTCTTATGCTCATGCTGAAAAGGGTGAAGGTTGCTAGCTCAGCTTCCTCCTTCAACTCTCACATATTTAGATAATAAATATCCTAATCAATGGATGTTGATGTAGTATTTATTTTAGCATGATTACTATATGGCCAAAGATTACCTTTGATACTGGCTCCTGTTTTGTTCCGTACATATTACTTTTCAGCTCAAGGTCGAGAACATTGGGGTCATTTTTTCCATCCGAGTTAGCGGGAAGGATGAACTTTCCATCGAAGACTCGCTGGACGCCTACCTGGAAGTTCGTGAATCCACTTTTACGAGCAGGCTGTGCCTTTGGGCCTGAGTGTGGTGGGAAGGGAATATGTTTCTATTTTCCTTGCTGTTCATTGCTCTGCATTAAAAAAAAAGAAAATGCCTCTTGACCCCTTTGACCAGAAAGTGGTGTTTCATTAAGACAGAGCACATATTGATTAGGCCAGCAGCAACCAGCTTAGGCCACACCAAATCGCTAGCTTCTCTGTGAGGGGACAAATGGCCTTACATCCCTTCCCGCTGGATATTCTCTCCCTGCCTACTTTACTCACCACTTCTGCTTCTGTCCCCATTTGCTTGTTTGGTTCAGAAGAAGATGGCCACCCCACTTCTGTGAGACATGAATGGGAAGACCATGGAGGTGGCCAGGAAGCTAAAAATCACAGGGTAGCAAGTAGCATAGGGAGGCAGGGATATCAGAATGGTCTTGGGACCCCACATGGAAGACTGAGGTGTGAGGAAAGCTGAAATAAATAAGTGCCGTGGTCCTTCCTTAGCTAAACTTTTGATCTGTGATGGGAGGGTGACCACGAGTTTCTGGGTGGTATGGAAAGGCCCATTCTGGAGTTTCCTTGGTATTATTTGCCCACTGCCGGAGACGATACCTAAGCTTTGGGGGTGTGTCTGCTAAGGAGTCCCTATATGGGGATGCTCTCTTTGGTGGCCAGATCTAACAAGGCACTGGTGTATCAGCCATATTGTCCTCCTCTCCCCCAGCTCAGAAAGGCTGAAGGAAAACAGCTCCTCAGGGTGTTTAAGCAGGTCTGATTCCATAAGGGTATGTGTTGGCCTTGCCTCAGACCGAGTCCTCTGGGAGCCAGAAGTCCTGAATGATGGTATTGTTGCATTTGAATACCTCTGGGAAGCTGTCTGAAAGAAAAGAAGAGATAAAGTTGAAATGTTAAACGTTTCCAACAAAAGCTATTAGGGGAGAATTTCCTGACTCAGCACTTGTTGACATTTTTTGAGGGTTTCACAGACAACAGAAAGTTACTCTTTTTTTGCGTGTGGTTTTTGTTGTTGTTGTTGTTGTTTAGGATTTTTTTTTTTTCCGTTTTTAAAGCTTATTGGTTTTCATTGATGAGAGGGTTGTGCAACCCAGGGCCCAAGGCACTGCCAGGAAATGCCAGTAATCAGTGGGTGAGCGCTCATTCTTGGTGCCAGAGAAAGCCTGAGCTGGCCTTTCCTTCAGCCTCTGCTGAAGTTTGACCCACCCTTATCTGAAGACACCAGAGCTGTTCTCCAGGTAGCTCTGAGTCTCACCTCTCAGGAATTCATTTCCTCCCTACTCCTGTGGAGCTCTGGCTTCTTAACCAACAGGCCGTGTGGCCCTAAACTTGTGTTATGGGATGAATTATGTCCCCTTCCCACATTCATATGTTGAAGTCCTAACTGCCAGTCCCTCAGATTGGGACTTTATTTGGACACAGGGTTTTGGGAAAGGAAAAAAATTGTCCCTGCCCTTCAAGATTTTCCTGGCTGGTCCAAGAATCAAATTGACATAAAACAGATTAACAGGAGAAAAGGAAATTTAATTAGGTATGTGCAGGGGCTCCATAAGAATATAAGGCCCACAGACAGTCAGGCAATTAAGGCTTAGAAGGAGAGAAGGGTGTAGGGATTTGGGAAGGAAGACGATCCACAGAAAGATGAAAAAGAGTAAATGTTTGGTGAACAAATGTTGGCTGGCCCTACAGACACAATGGGGCAAAGAGAGGAATTTTCACAGACTTGGCTATGTTCCTCCCTGTCTACTGCCCCTAGTTCATGTTATACTGTACTTATATTTGTGGTGATAGCTCCCTTCCTGGAGCAGGACTTCTATCTACGTTCTTTCAGGCAGTTAGGAGGAAAGTCGAAGTTTCTTCCTGAGTATTTTGTTTCTTAAAAATAACCAGCCTAAAATAGTCCACATGACAGAGAGACATATTTGAGGGTGGCAAATTTTGCTCATCTACAGGGTCTTTATAAGAGGTAATCGAGTTAAAATGAGGTCGTGAGGGTGGGCCCTAATCCAATGTGACCGGTATCCTTATAAAAAGGGGAAGTTTGGAGACTGACCCACACACAGGACGGAATCCGTGTGGAAGATAAATGCAGAGATCAGGAAGATAAATGCAAGATAAATGGTGTTTCTACATGCCAAGGAACGCCAAAGACTTCCACCACACTGCTAGAAGTGGGTGAGAGGCCCGGAATAGATTCTTCCTCACAGGCTGGGAAGAAAGTACGCTGCCATCTTTGACCCTGTTAGGTCAAAGGACCTTGACCTTGGACTTCTAGACTCCAGATCTGTGAGACAACAGACTTCTGTGGTTTAAGCCACCCGATCTGTGGCACTTGGATACAGCAGTCCTAGAAAACTAACGTTTTTCTCCATCTTCCTACTTATGGTTTTTCCCTCTGTCCCTCCTTTTCCCTCCCTCTTCTCCCCAACTCCTATTACATCATAATAAATTAGACCATGCTCTGGAATCAGACTGTGTTCAATTCAGAGCTCTGCCATTTACTAGTATTGTGTCCCTAGACTCTTGTCTGCCCGTGTTTCCTCGGCTGTAAAATGGAAATAATCATAGTAATACTGACTTCATAGAATAAATGGAAGAATTGACGGAAAGCCTGCTTTAAACATGAGAAGAGTCCAATCACTGTGCGGAATCCTAGTCTGAAGACTTCACGTCTTTTATCACTCCTGGGACTTTATACTGTGATCAGAGACATAAAACATTTGTGTGTGTGTGTGGGGGGGGTGGGGAGGGGAAACAGGCACCAAAAGCACATTTGTGGGGGAACAGTTCATGAAGCAAGGCTTTATGTGATGATGGGGTCACAGGATCTTTGTGCCGGCTCCATCAAGAAGTTCTTGATCACAAGACCCCACGGGTTGTGCTTTGAAAACAGACTGCTGCCCGGGCCCTTTCCCCAGACCGGCAACAGAGTTTCCGAACCTTAAGCGAATTGACTGATGAGCCTTCGGAGCTTCAGTTTCCTCATCCGCAAAATTAGGGTGACACGTGTAGCCCGGTTTCTGAGGGCTGGGGTGATAAGCCGTGGGCGTGTGCGGCCGGTTGTGGTGCTGTCACAGGGCAAACACTCAGTCACATGCGCTCCTCTTGGTGAATAAACGTTCAAATATTCTCCCTGGTAGCCTGTGCCCCAGCTTGACAACATGTCTGTGATTCCTGCCGGTTTGACAAACTCTGGCGTCTCTGTCGCGTAAAGGCTGTGGCACTTTCAGAGTGCTTAACACCGAGCGTGTGGGCTGGAGGGGGGGTCGCCTGGCTAGAGGGTTTGTCCTCAGGAGCAAAAATGGGACAACAACCTGTGGGTCACTATTGAGGAGCTCCATTCTCTTTTTTTTTTTTTTTTTTAATTTTTTTTTTAACATTTATTTATTTTTGAGACAGAGAGAGAGCATGAACAGGGGAGGGTCAGAGAAAGAGGGAGACACAGAATCTGAAATAGGCTCCAGGCTCTGAGCTGTCAGCACAGAGCCCGAAGCGGGGCTCGAACCCACGGACCGCAAGATCATGACCTGAGCCGAAGTTGGGCGCTTAACCGACTGAGCCACCCAGGCGCCCCAAGGCTCTCCATTCTTTAGCACGTTCCAAGGCAGCACAGAGTTCCGGATCTTAATTTTCGGTCTTGTTCCGCATCTCTTGTCTCCTTCTTCTTCCTCACTTTCTGGGCCTCCTTTTTTTTTTTTTTTTTTTTTTTTGTCTCTTCATTCTCCAGCAACACGGCTAGAGGCTGAGAGAAAGACCTAGGCTCCAATTCTGACTCCTACCTACTCCGATCCTACCAGCTGTACAGTGGAAAGTGAGGCTCCCAGTGGCTCTCAGCTTCCTTGCCCTTATGAATGAGGAATTTCAAGTCGCACGTTAAATGCCTCTCTTTTGATATTGAAATGAAAGGCTGAGAAGCCCTGTTAACCCAGTGGACACTGCTCCGTCAGTGTCATTCACGATCACTCATGTGGCCTAACTCTGGTGGGGACATTTGAGGCCAAAAGGTGCTGCTCTTGGTGGCTGGGGCTCAGAGGCTATCTTTGGATAAGGTGGGTCAGCTCTGCTAAGGTGGCAAGGAGGGACTGAGCCTTCAGGAGGCTGGCTTTTGTGAGACTCCGGCTGAGGTATCTCTTTCCCAAGAATCTGAAGCGCTCAGGCCGGCACGGCCTGTGGATTCATGCTTTGAAAGAGATACAGCAACAACAGCTTGTTTGGGCCCACATCTTACTCCCGTATCTCCCACCGCTGGCCTGTGCCAGTACGATCAATTGTCCCTCTGTCTCGTTTGGTAACTTGGAAACTGTGCTGGGCATCTACGATAACCATTTTGGCTGGAACTAATGTCCTTTTGGAGGTGAGGAGGGAAAAAAGGAAAGCGATGTGACATAGACAAGGGACAGACGATTCTGTAAATGTTGGCAGGAGGGGACCAAGTTTTTAAAAGCAAGCCACTAGAAAGAGAATATTGTTCTACTTCATTCTTTTTTCTTCCTTCTCTGGGCTCACATTTCTAGGAGCTTTAATTTTCAAAACTTGAACAAGAAAGTGTATTATCTTAAATGTCTCCCATTAATCACCAAGTCCAGCCCAGTGGCGAGAGAAAGATGACTCATTTCCACAGTTGATTTCTTGGTAATGGTGGGTCAAGGCTTGCCCTTACATTTCCCCCTCCTGTCTAGCTAATGGGGAAAGCTTCCCCTTAGGAAGTACCCATCCTGGAGCAATTTTTCAAAGGAAAATTGCAGACGGGAATAGCCACTGACATGAAAATATTTCTCATAGGGAAACAAGGTGAGCAGGGTAGCACAGTGATTATAAATACGGCCTTACCTTAGAGACTTATAGGATTAAATTGGAGGACCAAATAAAGTGCAGAAAGTCTCATTTAGCAAGGTGGGATATGTTGAGTAGGTCTCAATAAGCAGTACATACTTACCATTCCCCTTCTATGTGCCAGACCCTGTGCTAAACATGTAACTTTTGGCATTATATGATCCTCATTATATTTTATGTGACAGGTGTCATTTCCCCCTAGTTTATAGAGAGGAAAAGCAAGATGCTAAGTGAGCTGTTTAAGGTCACTTATCTAGTAACCTATGGAATCAGCATCTTTTCCCATATTGTCACACTATGTTATTGTAGAATTATGTACCTTCTTCTACTCCAGTGGCTCTGGGATCCCTGGGAGCAGAATAGCAGACATCGACCCGTGAGGAAATTAATTGATCCTCCCTTCCCCGACAGTGCTGACCAATATGGAGGTCTTCTCTAGAAACTTCTCTAGAAACCAATATGGAGGTCTTCTCTAGAAACTTCTCTAGAAACCAATATGGAGGTCTTCTCTAGAAACTTCTCTAGAAACCAATATGGAGGTCTTCTCTAGAAACTTAGAGTTCTACAACACTGGTGAGTCAGAGTACAGGGGTTGCTTTTAGCCCCCCCAGGAAGCATTGCAGGGGTTAAGATGCTCTTTAAATGATTTTAAAGGGATGCCCTTTCTGGCCCTGGCGAATTTCATCTCATAAATGTCAGAGAAGCTGCTCTGTCACCCTGCAGGCCGTCTGTCCCGACTCCTTGTCAGTGCTGAGTCCTGGTGGGGCAGGGGGATGGGGTGTGGGTTCTACAGAGTGCCCGGTCCAGATGTGTGCGCCCTGGGGGCCTGGGGGAGGGCTCCCTGAATGTGGGGGTGGGAGGTAGTCCTGAAGGGCTACTTCAGACTCTGGGAATACAATGAGCAGTGAAAAGGCAAGTTCATTTTTATATGGGTGAAGAGAGCCATGCCTCTAAGAACGTTGGCAGAGATGCGAGTCTAGCGGTTTCTTGAAGTGACTGTGTTCCCAACTGGCAGAATCTAGAAAAACCCCATGGGGTTGGAACGGCCCAATCTGGTGACTCTTAAGCCAGGCTTTGGTCACCCTACAAGCCATTCTGTCTGCACGCGGTTGCATGGGGGTGAGGCTGCGAGGGGAGAGCGTGTTCGGGAACACCTTAATGATGTCAGGATGCTTTTCATTGCTCATTTATCACTTAACAGCTCAGATTTGTAATGTGCTACCCGCGTTCTCCCTTTAGCCCAGACAATGCATTCTTTCAACAGTGTGCGGCTCAGGGGGAAGAGCCCTGCTGAAAGCAAAGCGGGGGTGCCTGCAGCCTGCCCCCTCGGGGAGGAGGGGCGTGTGGGGGGCAGGTGGGGACCAGATGCCTGGCTGCAGCCGGGCTGGGGGATGAGCACATGGAACAGCCACTTCTGGTTCCACTTATTCATTTCTCTGTGCTGAAAGGTGTCATATAAATGCTAAATAGGACAGAGAGAGATGGGGGCCTATCTATTTGCATTTTGTCTAATGTGAGCAGAGGCAGAGAGAAAAGCGGCTTAGCCGCGCGGCTGTTCACCTGCCCCGCCAGGCTAAAACATCTTCAGTTCCTTTCAATGCAGCCCACGGCAGTTCCGCTCCGGTGCCGCGGCAGACGTGGTGCGGGGCACAAAGGGCCGCAAGCCCTCTGTCCTCAGTGGGTTTACGAGACCGGTGGGGGAGGCAAGTTTCACCGCAGGAACCATCCGAACACAATACAACCCAGCATGTGGTTAAGTGGGAAGTCACGGGAAACAGATGAGGTACCGCGGGAGGCTGCGGAAAAGGGAGGACCACGCTTGCGGGCGGGGCGGGAAGCCTTCCTAGGGGCAAAAGGACTGGACTTGCCCCGTGACCGCTGGCCGGAGGGCAGATGGGCAGACGCGGCCGTGGAGATGGTCTGAGCATTCCGCAGGATCTCGTCATCTGCTGTTCTCCCGATACGTCCCCTCAATACCCCTTCTCTCTCGAATCGCTGGGTCCTCCTCCTCTTTTAGGACTTGGCTCCCATGTGACGCTTCCAAGAGGTCTACCTCAGCCATTGTGGCAAAGTGGCAGCACTCTCCGCTGCACCACCCTCTCTCAGCGTCTCCTCCTTCTTCCTACCCCCACTTAACACAAGGGGCAATTAGGGATTTGTTCGCCACTGTCTCCCCCATTGGATCGCGCCATCACCCAGGAAGGGACTCCGCACATCAGTTTCACTCACCCTTGTATTCAGAGACCAGCACGGTGCCTACAGCCTGCGGGGCTCAGTAAATACCCGTCGAATGACAGAGTGACACTTGAGAAAAGTCTCCTTTAGCAGACGTATTTGTGGGCCAATTGAATCGGAGCTCTTGTTTTACATACCGGGAAGAAAATCTATAGATTCCGTAGGTTTGGCATGCAGCCGGATGTCTTTCAGGAGGAAGGGTTTTCATTAAAACACACAACCACAACAAAGCAAGAAAAACAGAGCAATTGATGTAAGCATGCCAGTCAGGGCTGCGTGTTAAGAAGTAGGCTAAAAAGAAATAAAAATTTATGAAGAATTGCAATAGGGCCCTGCACAAACATGACCCACGATTATGCATAATTCAACGCATGGCATTTTAGTCTTGGACCCTGTCCCAGGTGGTTTATTCCTGGAGGAAGCAGGAGAATCTTGTGAAAACACAGCTTTACCTAAAACATGGTCCCAGCCATGGATCCAGGGAACAATGTCTCAGGGAGGCTCCAGGATAGTTGTAAGACAGGAATAGAGTTCTGATTTCATTCTCTGCTCAACTTGGGGCAGTGAAGAGATGAGTAGCCTGGATTATTCCCCTTTTTAAAACCAATTGTTGTGTTTGGTGAAGATGAAAAGAGCCACGTCAGCTCGAATACGGAACAAAAATTTTTAAAGGGAAATTTCCTTGGGTATACGGTGGCTGCTCTTTTATTTAAATTTAAACCGAGAAATACTTCATTTTAATTGTAGAAATTGGAGGCCACGAAATCAAAAATATCCTCAAGTTTCCTTAAATTATTAAAAATGATCTCTCTTCCCTTTGGTAAAATTTTATTTGGGAAAAGACAGGGGTGGGGAAGGGAAGAGGGGGACGATGGAGGGAGGATGATCAGAAAATAGAGAGACTGAATTTTGAATGTTGGCTTTGTGCAATGAACATCTTGCCATTTCTTATGCAACTTCAGCGGTAGAACCGGAAAGTTAGCATGTCTGTAGAGATTACTCCTCTCCACTCCCCCACCCCCACCTTCCACTGGCCCATGAAAGTCAAATTGTTGGGAGAAATACATTCTCATATTGAAAACAATATTCTGGTTGGCCTGTGGCTGATTGTCGAAGCTGCCATCCCGCGGTCTTTTGCAGGAGCTTTGAGATTCTACAGATCAGGTAATTTATGGTTTATAGAATACGAAAAATAAAGCTGTTGGTTTGAGTTAAAAAAAAAAATTTTTTTTTTATCAGGCCTGCCTACGATCTTCTTAACATTAACTGAGAAGAAGGCCGTGTTTTTAACCATTATGTTTGGGTTGAGGTGGTGATCCAAAGTTAGGCTCCATGAGATGCCGGTTCTTGGACTGGCCCCACCCTTCCCAATCCCACCCCTCCCCCATCCTCCCCGCCCCCTACTCCCAGGCCTGAGGTGGGTTTCTCAGAGATGCTGCTACAGCCAATCTCAGGATGACTGTGAGGGATCTATTTCATCCTTGCTCATTTGTACTTCAGAGTGTTGTGTGCAGGACATCGATCCATCCTCACATTCTGTCTATGGTGTTTGTAACTGTTCCAGAAGAGAACTTTTCCCAAGTCAAATTCTACACCATAAATATATAGAGACAGCCGAACCCTGAAAAGTACTATAAACTACAGGTCATTATATAGTTTGGATAGTCATTTACAAAAAGCAATGCAATTTAAAAATTTGTTCTCTAAGCTCTGAAACTGATTCCACACCCCCCCAACCCCCCCCCCCCCCCCGCCCCGCCAGTCTTCTTTATACATTTGTCCTTTCAAAAACTGGGATATTTGGTCCATCTAAATTAATAAGAATGTTGATTATGAATGATGCATGGTCACTGGGATTTACTCAGAAGATGTTAGAGAATGGGTATCAACAGTGGGGTATCTCTATTGATGGAGAAATCAAGACTCATCCCTTTTTACTCACTGTACTTAGAATTTATTTTTCCTTTAACTGTACTCCAAATACCTAGATCCGTCTGCAGTGCAAGTGGGATCTCCAACATAGAAACCAAAGGCACCATATGCCTTCTAGCCTACCTTCCTAAAGAACCATAAGGCGCTTACCAAACTTGTAGGCTTGTGTTTCGCATCGGGACGATAAAAAATGTATAAGTAGATAGAATGTATTAGGCTCAGTGATGCATTATTTCTAAGCTAGAGAATTAAAATGAAAAAAACTGAGAATAGAGAAATAGATCAGTGCAGTGGTATAGAAAACAAATGGCTCAGTGTATATATGGAACTTGGTTGTTTATGTTAGAAGTGGTACTAAAAAATCAGTGGGGAAAAGGTAACTTATTAAATTAATGGTGTTGGAATGATTTCCAAGTAGGAAAAATTCAACTGTATTCCTTCCTCATATCATACAGAGAGGTAAATTCAAGAAATAAAATTATAAAACTATTAGAAGAAAACCTAGAATTTCTCTACTACCTCAAAAGTGAGAAGGCTTTCCTTAAAGTACCAGAAGTGCGTCCTATAAAGAAAACGATTTATAGATTTGACAACATTGAATCGAAAACTCCTATATGACAGAAGACAAAGATAGGGTCAGAGGCAAGAAGTGATGGGGGGGTGGTGGGGAGGGACAGGGAATTTGCACCAGATATAATGGGCACAAGATTAATGTCCCAATTATATAAAGAAACAAGTACATAAAAGAAAATAGAAGCCACTTTAAAAATGAGCAAAGAGAAAGGCAATTCAGATTAGACTAAACCTAAATAGCTAATAAACATATATACATATGTTTATTATATTTATATTATTTATATTTATATAAATATAAATAATATATATAAAACTTTTTCTTTTTTTAAAAAATTTTTTTAACTTTTATTTATTTTTTTTTAATTTTTTTTTAACATTTATTTATTTTTGAGACAGGGAGAGAGCATGGACAGGGGAGGGTCAGAGAGAGAGGGAGACACAGAATCTGAAACAGGCTCCAGGCTCTGAGCTGTCAGCACCGAGCCTGATGCGGGGCTTGAACTCACAGACCGCGAGATCATGACCTGAGCTGAAGTTGGACGCTTAGCCGACTGAGCCACCCAGGCGCCCCAAACTTTTATTTATTTTTGAGATAGAGAGAGACAGAGCATGAACGGGGAGGGTCATCGCCCCAAACTTTTATTTATTTTTGAGATAGAGAGAGACAGAGCATGAACGGGGAGGGTCAGAGAGAGGGAGACACAGAATCTGCAACAGGCTCCAGGCTCTGAACTGTCAGCACAGAGTCTGACGCGGGGCTCGAACTCACGGACCGTGAGATCACAACCTGAGCCGAAGTTGGACGCTCAACCGACTGAGCCACCCAGGAGCCCCAATATAAAACCTTTTCTACCTTACTAGTAATCAGCAAAATGCAAATAAAGACAAGGAGATACCACGTCACATCCAACAAACTGGCAAAATTAAGAAGACTAATGATAGACAGCATTTGTGAAGAATACACAAATTACATAAGTGTATTAGTATAGTTTATTAGTTCATTAGTTTAACAATCGAGAGCAATCACTAGTTTTTACTAAAACCTTTGGCGCATATAATCTAAGACTTAGCATTTCTATATCTAGGTTCTCTTCTTGGTAGGGGTGAAGAATTGAAAACCTATGTTCCAGTCAATATAGAACAGGAGGGATTTTCAAAATACTTAGCCATAGAGTAGATACAGGCTCCAACCATTCAGAACAGATGCTGGCCATCGACCCGAGGAGAGTCCTACTAGGTGACGGCAGGGCTCTGAGGACAGTATTTGCACAACAGGTATGGCTGTACTGGTAGGGATGCATGAGCATTAAGCCCAAGTAATGTAGAGTAGAAGTCGAGGGTAGGGGTTCCAGAATCATCTCCTCTGGGGTTGAATTCTGGATCTGTTGCTTATCAGCTGTGAAACCTTGGACAAATTCCTTATCTGTGGCTGTAGTTTCCTCATTGTGTACAACAGGGGTTATAACAACCCATTTCTCATGGATTTGTTACAAAGATTAAGGGAGCTAATACATAAAAAGCTCCTAGAATACTTCCCCACATGCTTATTGAGTAAGCGCTCAATATATACAGTAGGAAAATGGAAACGAATAAATAGAAGGTACTGTATATTTATATAAGAGAATATCACATAGCAGTTAAAATGATTGAACTTTATGCACTAACCTAGATAGAGCTCAAAAAACATGTTGAGTGAAAAAAAAATCTGCAAAAACAATTTATTTATGGATGCAAATCGGAAGTTAAAATGGAAAGGTCTGGACCGGGAGGATACCCACCAAATGAACACCGATTATCTCTGGGGAGTCTGTAGGGTACCAAATGGATTTCAACTAATTTTTTTTAAATCTAAATGAAGAAAATTCTCAAAAAAAGGACAAAAATTCAACATTTGTTAATTCTGAGTTTGTGGCTAGACATTTGGAATATTCTCTGAACTTTTCTGTATTTCAAAATTTTTAAAAAGACATGAACAAAAGTAGGGCCAGGTGTCAGGAGATCTGAGTGCTAGGACCAATTTTCCTCTAATTGACTTTGAGCCAATTGACTTAAACCTTTCAAGATCTTAGTTTCCTCCTCTGAAAAATCAAGTTAAGAATACTATTTATTTCAAGGGAGAGGGGGTTGAGAATTAAATGATTTTTGGGGGAAGTTCTATAAATGTTAAGGCTCTATTCACATGTTAAGTAAAATAAAATTGAGTTGTTGGCTTGATAATTCCTAAGACTTCCCTAACTCTAATGGCATAAAGCTAGTAGAGGTGTTTTGAGGAAGAAGCAAGATAATGTATACAAAGCTATTAGCCCAGGAGCTGACACATAGCTTGTAGCAGAGACTGCTGGATGCCTATTCAGCAAAGAGTGTTTCCTTTTCCTCACCAGTAGAGTCTGAATTTATTCTGGGTGGTGATGTGCCTGGATAAAGAAATACTTTGCCAAGTCTCCTATGAAAAGGAGTTGTTGATTGGGCTTCTCAAAATTTTTAAGAATGCTCCCTCAGCTGGGAGAAGTTTCTTTTTGCCCTTTTTCTACTTCCCTTTTCTGTCTCAGAAAGTAAAGATGATGGCTGACATTCCAACAGCCATCTTGAATCCTGGAGTGACCTTGAACATGTAAGACATATGCTCGGCCTGATGGAGAAGAAAGATAAAAAGTGTCTGAATCCCTGATGACTGTGGAGCTGCCATTACAGCCTTGGGCTGCCCACTTGAGGACTTCTTTTACATGAGGGAAAAGAAATGTGTATATTATTAAGTCACTTATTTGAGTTTTTGTTAAAAGCAGCCGAACCTAATCCTACCTGATATATTTTTGTCATTCTGAAGCTGTTTGCTTTCCTCCAATGCATTTTGAATAGGTAAACTAATAAAGAGGAAAATAAGGGCACAACACCTGTCCCTCTGCTATATGGAAAGGACAGGAAGCCCTCAATCACTCTCCTTCTTCCTCACTCACCTGTCTCTTTGCAATGAAGCCTCTCAAGGGTGTGCCTCCAGAGGAGACAAAGCTCAGGGAAGACTGTGTCAGGCCCAGTGTACCTTAGCTGGGCACATTAGCTCCCACTAGACCATTCTTGGCCTGTTGGTGAGTGAGGAGGAACCCTTCTCCCAGGAGTCTGAGGTGGTCAGTGTTTTATTTGTTTCTCTAGGTCATACTCAAGGGTAAGACAATAGGAGACAAGATAGCTCTCCCTGGAAGTGGAAAGGTGAGGAGAGACTATGATTACAGGTTCATTTTTGTCAAATCTTACACTTTTGTGATCCAAAGCTTTCTGTGACCTGATTCTGGAAATGGCAATAATGTACCCTGTAGGGAGCTATAAAGGAATACTAATCAATATTAACCAATAGGCAAGACCTCAGCTATACTCAGGACATATGGAGAGCTAGATTATCATTTTTTAATATAGTAGGAAGAGGAAAGAGAGACACAAGATATTTCCCTAAGCGTTAGTAATAAAGAGGACATAAAAAAGATCCATCAGCTCTTTGGACATGTGTGTAATATGCAAGGTCTCCTGTGAGCAATTCTCTGGAACCAAATGCAATAGCTCCAGCATTTTTCCCCAAGCTACAGAGGTTGGTAAGCAAGTATATTGAAAAAGTAGGCAAAAAGACGGAAAGAGAGAAAGGCAGAGGGAGAGAGAAAGAGCGAGAAACAGTAAAGAAGGAAGGAAGGAAGAAAGAAAAGAAGAAAGAAATGAGAAGTGACAAGAAGCAAAGCAAAGAAGAAAAGGTCCAGAAGCTCCGATAAACTTTCTCCATTTCCTTGAATCAAATGGAAGAGACATAGGTTTAGTGGTTCACTGATGTTCAAAGGGTGATTTCCCTGAATTGGGGAGAGAGCCCAGGAGAGGTGAAATTTATTCTAACTAGAGCAGTGGGACTAACTGCATCTGTACACAGGGGATTCTAAGTCATGTTCTTAGGGGTGCCACAGAATCTGAGGTGCTCACCTTCAGGAGGTAACTTGAGCCTTGTTCTTAGCCTTATCTGGGTTTTAATTCAGATGCTGCCATTTGTGCCATGGGCAGGCCCCTGAGCTTCTTGTCGTCTGTTTTCCCCCATTTCCAAATACTGGGATTAGAACCCCTCATGTGGGGAGCACCTGGGGGGCTCAGTTGGTTAAGCATCCGACTTTGGCTCAGGTCATTGATCTCATGGTTCGCGAGTTCGAGCCCCACATTGGGCTCTGTGCCGACAGCTCGGAGCCTGGAGCCTGCTTCGGATTCCGTCCCTCCCTCTCTCTCTGCCCCTCCCCAATTTGTGTTCTGCCTGTCTCCCTCAAAAATAAATGAACATTAAAAAAGTTAAAGAAAAAAATGAAACCCTCATGTGAACAGTTGTTGTGAAGCATGAAGGCGCTGTTGTGAGTGGAAATGCCTGGTGGTGGGCTGGACACAGAGCAGCTTCTCAATAATGTGACTCCTGCCCAGTACCTTTCCTCCTTACTCTGGTCCTGTATTGGTGCACATGCCCTGGGCTGCCCCCACTGAGATGATCCCCGAGTCTGGACTCAATGGGCAGAGAATAACAGGCAGAGGCATATAAGGGTGAGGCCATGAGATTCCACCCTGATCTCCGCGACAGGGGATTGAAATGCGTGAAGAATTTAAAAACAGTTATTAAGCCAGCTAAAATGGGCTTTGCTACCACCTTGGGCTCCCGATTCGAAATAATGTCACGATAAAATATCCTCCCTGAAAAAATCTTGTAATGATCTAAATTTGAAACAATAGCTGCGATTATTGTTGGTTAAGTTTTAATGCTATGTGTAAGCTTGAAATCAGCATGTTTTTATTACGTATTCTTTCATACACATTATACTTTATACGAAAGTAAATTCAGAGACTTCCTGGCTTTGTGGGAATAAGCTACATGCTTTTATTTCATGAACCAGTTCCTAATGGTTCAGAATCAGTTGAACTTATATATATCTGTTTCCCTACACCATCATACCACACATTCCTGTGTCACAACACTAGATTTGGGGCGCCTGGGTGACTCAGTCAGTTGAGTGACTCTTGATTTCGGTTCAGGTCAGGATCCCAGGGAGGTGGGATCAAGCCCTGAGTTGTGTTGAGCGTGAAGCCTGCTTAAGATTCTCTTTCTCTCGGGGCACGTGGGTGGCTCAGTTAAGTGTCTGACTCTCTATTTAGGCTTAGGTCATGATCTCTTGGTTTGTGAGATCCAGCCCCTTATCAGGTCCTGTACTATCAGCTTGAGATTCTCTCTGCCCCTCTCGTGGCTCACATTCTCTCTCTCTCTCTCTCTCTCAAAATAAGTAAATAAACTTAAAAAAAAAAAAAAAGATTCCCTCTCTCCCTCTGCCCCTCCCCCACTCATGCACAAGTGCCCTCTCTCTCTCTCCGTCTCAAAAAAATTAAATTAAAAACACCCACTAGAGGGGCGCCTGGGTGGCTCAGTCAGTTAAGCATCTGACTTCGGCTCAGGTCATGATTTCACGGTCCGTGAGTTCGAGCCCTGCGTCGGGCTCTGTGCTGACAGCTCAGAGCCTGGAGCCCGTTTCAGATTCTGTGTCTCCCTCTCTCTCTGACCCTCCCCCATTCATGCTCTGTCTCTCTTTGTCTCAAAAATAAATAAACGTTAAAAAAAAAAGAATTAAAAAAAAACACCCACTAGATTTGAAGTAAATAATAATTTCAGAAGATAAGAAAACAGTTTGAATTACCTCATTTCTGTCATTGTCTTTGAGCATTTTGAGTGTTATTTCTGTTTGAAATTTGAAACCAGGACACTGATAAACCTGTGGGGTATAATGTTTTTGTTAAGTGTAAATTTTAGTTTGTACCTGAAATATCTTACTGAATGTGAACAATATCTTTAAAATTGAAATGTGGTCTTTAACAAAATTTTTTTTAATGTTTATTTTATTCTTGAGAGAGAGAGGGAGAGACTGAGCGTGAGCAGGGGAGGGGCAGAGAGTGGGAGACACAGAATCCGAAGTAGGCTTCAGGCTCTGAGCTGTCAGCACAGAGCCCAACGCGGGACTTGAACTCACAGACTGCGAGATCATGGCCTGAGCCAAAGTCGGACACTCAACCGACTGGGCCACCCAGGTGCCCCAAAATGTGCTCTTTTAAAAGTATGATTGTTTTTAAATGAAAGAGTGAATCCAGTAAATAAAATGTCACCACAATGTTATCATTTCATAGTTAGCCAATTTGTACTTCTTGCAAACATTTTGATTTGATTAAAATTTATTTAGAAGCTAGTGAATGATTCTTTATGTAAAGTAATATTATCACATATTATAAAGAAAGGATCAAAGTTCAAACTGTAATTTGAATGTAAAATTCTTGGACAAAAAGTGCTTTTTCCTTTCACGTACATACAGTAAACTTTTTCTTTTCTTTTTCTTTTTTTTTTACTGGCAAATTATAAAGTATAATAAAGGAAAATTTTCACTGCCTGTGAGATTTTCACTGGCTTTTCTGGCAATGCTATTTTTAATTTTATTTCAAGATTTTGATGAAAATAATTCGGTTGAATGGAGGAAGGGATGTTAACAATGATCTGTTTGGGGGATTAAATACACCAGGTAAGGCCAGTGATCATGTCCTGAGCATGGAATACCCGAGGTGGCTGCTGGGGCCAAAAGTATAGGGCTTCCCAGCTGCTTGGAGAGAAAACTCTTTCTTGTTTCAGGGCACTGGTTTTTCACAGTCCTGTAGACTCTAACCTTAAGGAAAATAGCAGCAGCAGTAGTCAAAACAAATAGCTTCTCCAGGCATCAGGCAGATATTTCCATCATTTTCTTTCCCAAATGGCCCAGACTCAGACTTCCTTTAGTCTCTTTCAGACAATCTAACAGTCTCACCTTAAAACCCACCCACTCAGCCATCTATGCAGGAAGGAGTGGCCAAAGCGTGACCCTTTCTCAGTGAAGTTCACTGATTGCTCCCTCTGGTCCTGTGCTGGGCTGTTTTTCTAATGCCCCCTTGACACTGAATTAAACTTTAATTCTATCTGGGGAGGAAGCTCTGGGTTGGGTTGTGTGGCCCTGCTGTACCATCCACGAGACCGTCTGGGAGTTAATTATGCTGTAACTCTTGCTGCTTGGAGCTCATTAATTCCCCACCTCCCCAGCCCCTTCCCTTCCAAGCTGTTTAGTTATTTGCAGCTGAAGCTGCTCATCACGCTGAAAGAGTCCCTAGGACTCAACTGCACCTCCAACAGTAACCGGAGCTCTTTCTGCCCCTGCTATCAATGCTCTGCTTTGCTGGAGATGGCTCTTTGGGTGATAGAAGCCTGGATTTGCATGCAGCCAGGTCAGAGCCCTCTGTCAAGCTGTCCTGGGCCAGGCTAAGGGGATGCATCGAGTCACTGGCAGCCGGCAGCTAATCTACCTCCTGCATACCATTAACATAGGTGAACACAAATCCACATCAAACCTGGCTCCTTTTTAAAAGGCCATGTTTGGGCGCCTGGGTGGCGCAGTCGGTTAAGCGTCCGACTTCAGCCAGGTCACGATCTCGCGGTCCGTGAGTTCGAGCCCCGCGTCAGGCTCTGGGCTGATGGCTCGGAGCCTGGAGCCTGTTTCCGATTCTGTGTCTCCCTCTCTCTCTGCCCCTCCCCCGTTCATGCTCTGTCTCTCTCTGTCCCAAAAATAAATAAAAAAACGTTGAAAAAAAAAAAAATTTAAAAGGCCATGTTTACAGCCCATTAGTAGTCAGGGCGAGTGAGAACAAGGCTTTTGGTGGCAAATATGCAATCCATCATAGTAATTAAACGGGGTTAAGTACGTACAGCACTAACCTGGAGAGACACAAAGAGTGCTCTTTTGACATCCCAACTTAAAAAACTGAATAATGGCAAGGAAAAGTTCTTGTCTATGCCCCCCACCCCCATCGGTCTCTCTTTCAGTTTATCTCTGCTTCCAGCACCTCTCTCCATCTTTGTTTTCCTCTGTGTTCCGGGTCTCTTTGAATTTCACTCTATCTCCGTCTCTCTTTGTTTCTCCAGCAGATTCCTTTCTCTTTTTATAAAATCCTTCTTCCTCGATATAACATTACAACATGTAATAACTTAAGTAAAGTCTTCCAGAAGTTAAAACAAAACAAAACAAAACAAAACTTCACCCCGCTGCCCCTGCTCTCAGCATCTTGTGCCTTTTTTTAGGCATCCTGCCAATTCTAGCCAGAGTAAGGCACTTGCCATGTGGTTAGATTTTTCCTCAAGATTTCAGAGAAGTCCTGGTACCGCCTTCTATCTCACCTCCTTTGGTTTGGGTTTTTTGGCTCACAGGCAAAATTTCAAGCCACTCAGCTGATTATATCACCCATCCATCCCCAACTTGAACTTCCCCATAAAATATGGATCTCTGGTGCTTACAAAAGAAGTGACCAAAAGCGCATCTCCAGCCTGGAACATATAATTTCTACCTATACTCTGGAGCGTGTCATAGACCCTAGTGCTGATGTGCTGGGGTGGCAGGGATATTAGACTCATTTCACAGGGCCTTGTTTAATACACAAAGTAGTGCACACCAGTTTAGGATGGGAAAAGAAGAAGTGGACCATATCCAATTGCAGCCATGGTTGGGGGGTGGGGACTGGAGTAGACAGGACGTCATCACCTGTGATACACCTCTCTTCCCTCTAACATCGAGGAAGTTTATAAATTACTTCCCATTAAAAAAATAAAAAATTGCATGTGGTCATAATGTCAAGCAAAGCTGGATTACAGACCAGCTTTAAAATTTGCCTCTGTAGAAGAGATGACTCCGGGAAGGAGAAAGCAAACACTACGAACCGCATTTCTGAAGGTCCTGCTGCAGGCAGACGAAACAAAGCAAGAATTTAGCATCTTCAAAAAAATATATGCGGAATCAACTTATTTTCCATAAACACATATTTTATGCTACAGTAGCCGTGGTATACCCTTCTTCTAAACTGACAAGTTTTACATTGATTCAGGGGGCTTCCCTATTAATAAGTGACTGCAAGAGGGGTCCCTCTGTCCATTAAAATGGACTCTTTAATTAGGACGATGATGTCTGAATTTCTTGTGACATTTCTTTTATTTCCTTAAGTTTATTTATTTTGAGAGAGAAAAAGAGAGAGAGGGAGAGGGAGAGAATACAGCTGATGTGGGGCTGGAACTCATGAACTGTGAGATCATAACCTGAGCCTAAATCAAGAGTTGGATGCTTACCCGACTGAGCCATCCAGGCACCTCATGACATTTCTTAACCATGAGTGTCTGTCCTCAGTTTTTTTCCCCTTTACCTCTTTAAAAAGTTATTAAATATAGATACTTATAGAGAAGTGCACAAACTATTAACGTACAGTCTAACAAAGATTGAAGAGGAAACTGCCTTGATCCATTTCAAGGAATGGAACAGCATTACAACCCAGAAGTCCCCATACCCCCAACCCTCTCATCTTTCTGTGGAGGCTTCTCTGTTCTTGCATTTATGGGGATCACAGCTGCCCTTTTCTTTATAGTTTGATTATATGTATATATGTATATATCTATATATCTATATCTATCTATCTATCTATATATATCATTAAATACTATAGTTTAATTTTGCCTGCCTTGAACTTTATATATAGAAAATCATAAGAGTATATATTATTTCATGTCTTGGCCTCTTTCAGTCCACATGTAGTATCCCACTGTATGAACATACCACAATTTACCCACTCCCACTGGCTCTTTACTGCTATGAACATTTGTGTTTGTTTCCTGGTACACATGTTTCTCTAGGATTTTTAATCTAGTCTTGATGATGCTTGATCTGGAAGTCTTAAAAGATCAGGAGGAGTTTTTAAGGCCCCCACAAGAAAAAGGACATTCCAAGCACAGGAAACAGGGTGTGGTAAAGCACAGAAGAGTGAAACCACATGATATGTTGGGGGAATCACAGTCCTGTATTATCGGGGTGTGACACAAGTAATTCCAAATAGAGTTCCCAGTATGAGCACGGCAGTAAGTGTTACAGGTGCATTTATAATCCAGGGTAATAGACACATGTCGAGTCTTCACGGTGTGAAGGGGGACCATGTAGTTTGACCCAGTTCTTGTAGGACCAAGATCAATTCTGGGCAGTCTTATATGCTAGGGATCATCAGATTTTAAATGGCAAACAACATTCATCTTGTAGCCAGGTCTGAGCTGGTAAGCAGGTGCCCAGAATACGACGTTTTGAAGAGTCTGAGGCTCTGTCGGGCATCAGCCAGAAAGTCTTGACTGATGGTGTGGAGGTCATGTGTCACGGATGTGCTGACTTTTATTCAAATGCCCCTCTCTGCGGTAGTTCGGGCGCTGCGGAGGAGCGCTTCAGAACAGCTCATGCTGTTTCACATATTGTTTACTTTACTGCATGTATAATGCTGCTCTATTCACCAGAGTTGCCATTATAAACGGCATCAGCCATCTGTGTGCCTGGAAAGAACAGCTACTGGGGCAAACTAAATTTGACCCCCTCCCCCGGCTTTCAAATGACAGGACTAGGAGGTACTGAATATCAAGGTCTTATTTAAGGAATAAAACGATAAGCTTTGAGCCTTGCGTGCTCTCATTAGAGCAACCGCATTTATTAAGAGGAGAACAAACAACAATTTATGTGTTGAGCCTCTCTCTCTGTCTCACTCTTAAACCAAAATGATCTCAACACTCTGGCCCACAAGCCGAAACGGTACAATGCATTTATAGCAGGTGGCTTGGTTCACTACTCTGACATTGTCAATTTTCGGGTATTAAAAACAAGCCCTCTGAATTCGAGCAAGGCTTTGCCTCAGGTAACCTGGTTATGGAACACGTGCGCCTTGGATTCGGTGACCAGGAAGAAACAGGTCTATATGCTAAATTAATATTATCAGTGGGTTATTGGCACACCTATGGAAGGCAAAGAAGTGGCAGCCACACAGGTGGACAGACCACAGTCGCACGAGATGGTTGGTGCCTGGCAAACCTAAGGGATCTTTGACTTAATAGAGACAACAAACGAGACACTTGCAATGCCATATGAGCACGTCTAAGAGTAGCTCCTGGTCATGGTAGGAAAGAAAGGTCCCAAACATTTTAACACTGATATGCAGGCCCAAAAATCCCAGTAGAAACCATTCTTTGTTGTGTGAACTTGGATGCATTCTTCGTCATCACTGAATTTCACTTTGCTTGTGTGTACAATGAGAAAAATGCCTCATAGTGTTAAGTGAATCTAATCAAAGGAGATCATGTATATAAAAGTCACCTTTAAATTATAGAGCACTGAACAATATTAGGTATTATTATTATTATCTCATAAGGTTATTGCAACGTTCAAAAGAGATTATGTACAGGAAATCACTTGGAAAAATCTGTCTGGAAGGGTAGAAACATAAGGTGGTAGTTGCAGTAACAGTATCAGAGCTTTTAGTTACGGGGGGCTAGAGATACTGTGAGAAGTACGTTAAAGAGGGCAGAAGAGCATTGTGGGAATAAAAAGTTAAGAGCATTTTTTAAAATGGGATACGAGCCCTGGAATTTTCCAGAACGGAAGCATCGGTGTCAACAGAGCTGTACACAGGTTAAAAGTCATCATTCAGCTGAGTCCATGTGGCATCTTATATTTAATAGGCACTTTTGATCATAGGAAAGGGAGACTGACTCAGGTTACAAGGAAGAAATGGAGATTCATTGATGGCTACATGCAGGCAGAAATCTGTACCACACCTCATGGGAAACTACAAAGAGCCAAGTCTCATGGCAAATGGAATGTATAGCAGGAACTGGGAGGTTATGCAGGATGAAAAGCAACTCTAGGAAGTGGATTATCTTGTTGCCCTAGAGCGGCAGGAATTGTCTAATTTCTGCTGTTCGTGTCACTACACAACCGAGTAGCTCATCTTCTCTTCTGTATGTCCCTTGGTTTCTGCTTTCTAGTACTCCAGACTTACCTTCGCTCCTGCCTACCCAAGGTTTCTCTTGCCTGTGGCTTCTGCTCTTCTAGGTTTCCCACCTTCCAACTCATGAATCTCTCTCTCTCTCTCTCTCTCTCTCTCTCTCTCTCTCTCTCTTTTTCTTTTTCTAATTCACAGACTCTTCAGGCATGAGAATCTGAGAGGTTCCACTTGTCCCCATTGTCTTTACTGGCTGTGACTTTTGTATCAGGCCAGCTCAGACTGACTGCTCTTAGGTCAGGCATCTGTGCCTGGACCAGTTACCTGTGGTCTAGGAGGTAGAGTCACATGATAGGAATATAGTAATTTATGCTTCAAGAACCTATTAGCTCGGGCCTCTTAGTGGGACCCTCTTGGATCAGTGTGAATCAGGGGTGTGTTGGTGGGCATGTATTCCAAAGCTTCAGTATGTACGTGAGGGAGCTAGGAGTTCTGCGGTTTACTTCTCATTACTAAGTCAATCGGAGCAGTGCGAGGAACTTTCTGTAAAGACAAACAAATGAAACGCCCCCTTCCCCATACAAAAATATGACGACAATAGTAAAGAAGGTGAAGAAGAAGGAGGAGGGAAAGAGAAGGAAGAACAACGTGAGGCTTCTGAGGTATCTTGTGGGATAAGCCTTTCTATGAAAGCCATTCTGGAAAGAGACAGGAAATGCGTGCTCTAAAGTGTTAGGAATGGTGTACTTGGCCAAAGCCAAGCATTATTTTGGATTCCGGTTATTTTACCTAAAGTAGAGTCTAAGTAGCTGCTTTGACATTGTTAAGAATCCCAGAATTTTGGAACAGAAAGAAAGCTCAAGGTAACCCCCTCCTCATGTTGCATGGCCTATCCCCTTCACTTAGAGAAATGGAAGTGAGCGTCTCCAAGGCTGAGTGGCTTGAGCAAACTGAGGGTGCCTCTGCTCTGGGACAGCAGAACAAAGGAGCGATTTCAACCTAGCGATTCTCTGCCCTAGAACTGCTAACTCTGGTCAGCTGGATTCCACTTGGGCCCCTGTAGAGATGAAAACATCATCGGCTTGAAAAAGTTACCCCTGCCGTTTGGAGCAGCTGGCCTGGAATTCTTGTCAATATCGCCCGTATAAAATAGAAATCTGCTTTTCCTGTAAGAGTGTGGCATATTTTCTATGATTTGCCTTCAGCTCTTGAGTGTTTACATGCCATTTCTGTATGTCCCATCCTCGCCTCCAATACTCAGCCTCAGAGTTGTTACCGGAAGTCTAGAAGAGGAAGCCATCTTGATTTCCGGGTGCTTGTGAAGGCTGTGGCCCCTCGTAGCAAAAGCAAACCAAACAGCAATAGCAAAATGCCCCTGCTGGCTTAATCAAACTCTCAAATTTAATCACACAACAATGGCTATCCTGGGCGAACCTTTTTCTAAGTTTTGCATTCTGCCAAAAAAAAAATTTTATGTATATTATATAAATTATTTATAGTAAAAATTATTATATAAATTTACATATTATATAAATCTAAATATATATATACATGTATATGTGTATATATATATATATATATAATTGAATGTATTATAACAGTAGCCAAGGTTCTCATTATTCTAAAGTGATAAACAAAACAACCACGATGTGTGTTAGGTATCTGCTGTTTTAACTGTGTGGCCTTGGGCAAGTTACCTAGTCTTCGTGATTTACTTTGTTTCTCATCTGAACACTGGGGTATTTATTTTCTTAGCACTGTGCCTGGCTTATAGGAAATGCTTAATAAACATTGCCTAGTAATATATACCATTTCAATTAGTCATCATAAGAAGTTTATGAGGAACACAGCTCATACGACATGAAGTAATTTGCTTAATTTCTAGGACATAGTAAGGATGGAGTTAGACTAGGGAACTAATTTTTTTACTGCAGTTAGGTGGTCTTTTTGCTTCAAACACCCCCTATAGTTAGGAGGATGTCCTGGAAAAGGTCTCAGTGCTGGAAGATTTATTTCTTCCCAAAGTGGGCTGGGCAGGGGGAATGCCAGTGAACAATCTGGATCTGAGTCTCTTCACCCAGCATTCGGGAACCCCAGTGTAGTCCCTGCCTCAAGGCCCCTCTCGTACTCGGCACTTGAGGGCTTCCTGAATGCTCACCACCCCTCTGCTCTGACAGGTGGAAGGATCTGGGACTCTGGAGGTATTTGACGAGAGCCGTGCTCCTGCTCCACCTCTGCCTATGGTTTGGACTGTCCACCATGCCCTAAGGGGCCTCAACACTTCATGTCACACAATCTAGGCTCCTCACCTTGGAAAATCAACACGGTTGATTTTCCCTTTCTTCTTCGGGTAGTCAATGTGTGTGGAATCATTCAATGAGATTTACTGAGGGCCCCCCACAAAACTTGATAGGCTTTTCCTAGGTGACGAAAAAAGGTGGCCTGACCGGGGAAAAGCCACACTGTTGGCCACCCAACACTTTGTGGACTAAAGTTCTGAAAAGTCCAAAGCATGACACGGGCAGGATTTTATTGGCACCTGGAAATAGGCCGATCGGCAGCTTGTTCTCAGAAGCCAGAGGCTGATCTGCCCGCATTTGGTGCCCTGGGAGAGAGGAGCGAAAACCTAAGTGAAAGGAAAACTGGGATTCGGAGAAACCAGGAGGAGTTTGGAACAGGACTTTTGTGTAGGTCATCTGGAAAGTGTGCCCCGTTAGGACTTACGCATAAAAATAGCCTCAAGAAGAGGATAGGGGCGGGCTGGGGTGGAGAAGTGTCTGTGTGCCCAGAAATCCACCCAAACGCACACATGGCCACATGCAAACACCTCAAACAAATGTGTCCCCAAGGACTTAGACTCCAGCTTATTATGTAATCGCTGAATTTGTGGGCTTGCTTGTCTAATTCAAGGAAAGATTTAGACTATTTCCACTATCCTTCCAGAGACCGTGGCTAAATGACCAGATGGGAAAAAGCCTACTGCCTGACCTAACTGCCAGCAGCCCATGAGTGTCCCAGACGGTGCAGATTTGTAGCAAAAGAATTATTATTACTCCTTTTCCTCCCATGAAGAAACAAAAGCCTCCACTCTTGACCTTGGCATTCCCTTGCTGCTGTCTTCTCTTCCGTGACACCTACACTTGATTTTCTTTATCTGAGGTATTCCAGTGAATATTTGCTGAATTTTAATTTAGATTGAATGAAATTCAGAAGGCTGAAGCTTTCCGAATTTCAGACCTGCTGAGAAAGGTGTGTGTGTGTGTGTGTGTGTGTGTGTGTGTGTGTGTGTGAAAGAAAAGTTCTCAGCTTGTCTCATCACTGAAAGTCCTCCTGAGACCTCTGAGCTCAATTGGAGGAATAAGGCAGATTGGTTACCCTGTCTGATGGGTTTTATCAAAACGTGAGAAAACATAGTAATGAAAAATGGTGGGCTGAATTCCTTATCATTCAGGGAGGGGTTCTGTACAGGTAAACCAGCCCATAACTCACTTGCCTCACGACAGTTTTTATTGCTCTGTTTCAGTGCAGTTTTGAGGAGGGAGGAGAATTGCCCGAGACAACAGATGTGGGACTCTTTTCTTTCTCCCTGTCCTGCGGATAGGCCTAAGGCTCAGCCCAGTGACTCACTGTTGTGGTATTATATGGCTCAAGATTAAGTGTGTGCTGTGGAAAGTGTGGGGCAGGATTTATCAGTGAGAGTTCTTCCTTTGAAGTATCAGGGCAGGCTACTTTGCTGATGGTTTCTGGAACCTGGCCAAGCCCCAATATGCTGTGAAAATAGCCGTCTTAGGTTCTCTTGGCACATGAGCACATTTGCACTTGATTCTCAGACCTCCACTGCTTTCTGATGTTTTCTGAGGCGAGTGTTCTTGGGAATTAGGGCCCGGGGCCAGATTGTAACCCTGCCTGTTTGTGCCTCTTCACATGCCCCATCCAAACATAGTTTTGATGGCTCCAGATACGGGTTGTAACATCAACTTGAAAAAGACTATCCTTGAGTTCCAAAGTGCAGGCTGGCTTTGAGTCGCTTTTGGGCATTTAGGTATAAATTTCTCGATAACTCACATTTCCTGCTGCCCTGCCCCCCCTAACAAAATGTTGACGCTTAAGGGGTTTTACTGCAACATTGCTTTCCACCGCAATGTGTCTTTGCATTTCCAGCTTGAAACTAATGCAATATGCATGATGGAGAAAAACCTCAGCGATGTCATTACGACTCTACCAGTAAATTAAGAAGAAAAAAAATCTATCCTTCTCTGGTGAAAAATCCATCATCTATCTGCCTGCATCTTTCTCCTCCCACCTCTACCCATCATCATACTGTTATTAATTTTGAGAACAAAGGACATAAAAAGCTAATTATGTGAGATTCCCAGACACCCTTCCAGAGGTTAAAATATCAGCCACATTTCTCATCACCCAGCTATGTGTAATAAATAGCTTCCTTGTAAATGCAGATTTCCCAATAGACTCCCCACTTCAGGTTTCCCTCTAGCCTGGGAACCAGACTCTGTCCTTCATCTAAATCTTGCCAGCCTGTGTTGAAGAACCCATGTGTAACCTTGCTGAGCATTTATTTCTCTCACCTTTCTGAGAGGGCAGACCCTTTAATAAAAACAACTTGGTGTGACAGGGCTTGAATCTTAGAG
Source organism: Panthera leo (assembly GCF_018350215.1). Lineage (NCBI taxonomy): Eukaryota > Metazoa > Chordata > Mammalia > Carnivora > Felidae > Panthera > Panthera leo. The sequence continues at coordinate 138,659,707 of NC_056679.1, read as the reverse complement.
AGGGCTCAGGCAGCTGTCGGGTCTGTATCCGTGGACCTCCTGCTTGAAAACATAATCGAATGTAGTTGCAGGCTGAGTTCTGTTGTGAGTTGAGTTGTGTCCCCGGCCTTCAAATTCACACATTCAAGTCCTAACCCCAGTACCTCGGAGTGTGACCTTCCTTGGAGATAGGATCTTTGCAGAAATAATCAAGCTAAAATGGAGTCATTAGGGCAGGTCCTAATCCAGTATGACTGGTATTCTTATTAAAAGGGGGAATTGGGGGACATTCACACACAGGGAGAATGCCATGTCCACATAAAGTGGTCATGTACAAGTCAAAGAGAGAGACCTGGAACAGATCATTGCCTACAGCCCTCAGAAGGAACCGACCCTGCTCATACCTTGACCTTGGGCTTCTAGCTTCCAGAACTGGGAGACCATACGTTTCTGTTTTCTAAGCCACTCAGTCTGTGGTACTTGGTTACGGTGGCCCTAGCAAACTAAAACAGGTCCCTTGGGTAGCAGACTGAGGAAGGGGTTAGCACGAAGGAGGTTTGTAAGGGAGTGCTCTGGGGATACATTCCTGTGGAAGAGAAAGAAGCAGACTGGGAAGGAGGAGACATCAAAGTGGGTTGTAGTCCCAGGGAAGGCCTCAGCTGACTCCACGGGAAGTTCAGATCTAGGATGGCCCTTCATAGTTGGAACATGGGTCTGGGCCTTTGTGGGCTCCTGTCGATCTATCATTGGGTGTGGGCTTCCTCTGGAAGGAGGTATGACCTTAGCTAAGGCAGTTTTCTTCAGCTGAGGTAATCCGTGAAGAGGGCTAACAGTGGGAACGGTCTTTTGGGAGCAGTCCCAGCGGATGGAGGCATGAGTCAGTACTTCCTTCCTCCGGAAGGACCTGGGTGGCACTTCACAGCATCCACCATGACGCCCGTTATAATAGATTCGTTGACTGAACGATGGCTTGTCGAATTTCATGATTTTCAAAATGGAGTTTAGCTTTCTAAGCTGTGGTGCTTTGTTGAGTCCTCCTTTCCTCCTCTGCCTTAGAGATGAAGCAGGCTGTGGCTCCCTGTCCTGGAGCCTCTTCTGGGAGAGAGGTGGGCTGTGGGAGAGGTATCACTCAACATCTGGACAGAAAGACAGAAACTGCTCTGGATGCTTCAGACAGAGAGGGATGAATAGAGAAAAAAGCTTACAAAGGTGCTGGAAGGTCTGGAGGGAGCGCGAAAGGAGGGAGATATTCCCCAGAGATCAGGAGGCTGGTTTTGCCTGGCGTTGGAACCTCGAAGCTCACACTCTCTGCCCAGCTGCTGCTGCCGTCACCGCTGCTATCGGATCTTGCTGTTTGCTCTGAACAAGAACTCAGGACTCCGCATTTTGATGTTGGTGAGATGAGGCTGACACTGCCAGAGCTCAGATTTACCTGGAAGCTTCCGGACCCCATGGTTGCTGTTCCCATTACTACTGCTATTAGTGGTACCACCAATACCAGACAAAAAAGCCTCTTTTTCCCCCTATCTTCTAGTTTCCCTTGTTTCCAGGGGACAGGTTCCCAGTCTCCTGCCATTGAGAGGAAATCATGGAAGAAGGGGCAGGCATCTGGGACAGCAGACAATCATCCTCTGAGGGGCTAGTCTAAGAGACATCGGTCAGCGGATGGTCCTGGGAGGGCAAACCAATGACTGGAGCACTGCAGAGAAATGACCCCTCCCCAGGAGCAGTGTCCAGCTCTGGAATTTGACTGATCATCTGCTGCTGTCTACTTCCTGCTCCACATCCCTCTACTCCCTCTGAGAACAGAACTTGCCCAGGATATCTCATGCCTAGGCCAGCTTGGTAAAAAGGAGCTTTGTTTCTTTTTTTTTTTTTTAACGTTTATTTATTTTTGAGACAGAGAGAGAGCATGAATGGGGGAGGGTCAGAGAGAGGGAGACACAGAATCTGAAACAGGCTCCAGGCTCTGAGCTGTCAGCACAGAGCTGGATGTGGGGCTCGAACTCACGGACAGTGAAATCATGACCTGAGCTGAAGTCGGCCGCTTAACCGACTGAGCCACCCAGGCCCCCCGAGGAGCTTTGTTTCTAGAGATGTTAATTACGATCTGGTAGAAACGAAGTTTACCAGCGCTCAGCCAATATGCTCCTGACCATACCATGTCATTGCTGCAGCAGTGGCAATGACCTTCCTTTTCCTTTCTTTCTGATTCCTGACAGGAATGCTGGGTCACCAATAAGCACAATGGGACATTGGCCACAAAAGGGCCAACTGGATCAACTAAACTACCCAAGTACTTCAATACCCGGGAAAGCTGATGTCTCAGTTGAATTTATGGTTATTTGATTGAATTCACCAAATAAATGTTCTCTGGACATATTCATGTCTCTGGGACATTAATAAACTAATAGCATCTACCTTATCATGAATAAAACTTCTTGTGTTTATTATCTCTTAACTTTTTTGAAGTGATTTTGCATCATTTTCGCCCTTGTTTCAGCAGCCTTATGATACATCCTAAGCTGTCCTTCTTCATTCATCCATTTGTGCCTTCAGGAAATATTTACTGGGTCCAACTATGGGCAAGGGTTTGTGTTATGTATAGCAGCAGCAGCAGAAGAAGAAGAAGAAGAGGAGGAGGAGGAGGGGGAGGAGGGGGAGGAGGAGGAAGGGGAGGAAGAAGAGGAAGAAATATCCCTACTAAGGAATTTATCTTCACAAAGTAGGAGTCTGCTTTTGCAAATAAAGTACCTAAATTCAGAAAGAAAACTAGGCACTGATACCAAGACTTCAGATTGGCAAACCCAAGCCATTCGAAATAACTCCCTTCTTACTGAAAACTAACACGACACATTCAGTAAGCATTCGACTCTGAAGATTCTAGTTGATGTCTCTTGGTATCTCAAATGTCATCTGACTATAGATTGATATGCATTTGGTATCAGGTTGCCGTGATGCAATTTCATTTGTCCTCATGGAAGGTGACCGAGCAAGGCTTGGTGTTTTCCACATCGCTCAGCTTTGTAGATACAAAATAAGCAATATATTGTATTCCTTCTGCCTAAGCATGTGGTTGGTATAATTTTTTCCACGGACAGCTGAATTCAACAGCCTGTGCGTGGCGGTTCAAGATGAGTACGAAATGGTAGGCGATGAAAGCTGTTAGAGAAGATCCCTGGGGCTTCACTAGGCACTGCCACCGAAGCCAGTCAGATTACTTGGCGAGGTCAAAGGTGCTGCCAACTCTTACATACCAGATTCTTCTCTCCTGGGAATTTAACCCACAACCAGACCCCCCCATCGCTCCTGAATTTAAGAGATGTGGTGAGAATTTTTATCCAACCAACACTGTAGTTAGTAACTTGTAACTACCACCAAGCATCTTGTTCTAGCCCCCTAGCAACTTCTTTAAATCACGGAATATTCAGGATATCTCCTCCAATCATACTCCTGGCTTAAAATAATAAGCAGAACCCATTCTCCTCCCTTTGGAACTGCTACTACGCTCAGCAGAAGCACTGTTGTCATCATGGTTTCCTTTTGATGCAGGTGTTACAAAGGGGAGAGAGAGAGTGTGGTTGGAGGAGGCAAAGAATAAGAAGGAAAAGGGACTTACTTCGATATTCCTTGTCTGTAGGGTGCCAGCAAGATTTCCTCCTGCACGTTGGGGATGAAGGCCCATCTGGTGAAAGGTCATCCTTGGCAATAAAAGCTTTGTTCAATTCACTTAAAAATTGTGAAGTGTGTCCTGTGTGCCAGGCTTTTTTTTTTTTTTTTTTTTTCATTTTAGCTCCTAGAATTATCGACTAATTTTTCCCGATACATCTGGGATGTTTCCCTAAAATAGCAAAGAAGAGAAGACAATTTTGTGGTGCCACGGTTGTATATGGGCTTAATTTGAAACTATTAGTTTCATTAGTCTTTATATTCTAATTATATCTCTACATTTCACCCTGTAACACTTTGTTGCTCAAACAAGTTGGCTCAGAAAATAATTGCCATGTTCTTGCACAGCGAATGTACAAAACAAAGGGCCATTGTGCCAGGGCTGGAAGGAGTGTTTTTTGATTGTTTCTCATTCCCTTCAGCGTTTTCAATAGGAGCCAGCCCTGAATGTTCAGTAAGGCCTCTGCGCAATTAATTGGGAGCCATCAAGCAAACCCTGCCAGGGTGTGGGCTTACCCGGACAGGCTTCTGACTAGTCATCTGCTTCTGTCAGGACTTAAGGACATTTATCAAAGTTGTATTAGGCTGTTGGAAAATCTGTTGTCTAATTCTCGGATATTCTTTCCTTGGTAGAGGTACCTACATGTTGCCACCAGGACATTTAACTTTGTAACCATCCCCCTTCATCTTGTAAGTCAGAGGAACGCGGCAATAATGTAATATGTTGTGTTTGCAAGATGATGGAACTCTATAAGAGAGTTAATCTTTACAGAGCCACAGACTAGTAGGGAGCCTCCATTAGAACCACTTTGAAATGAAGAAAATATAACAGGAGAAAAGGAATTAAATCTCTTAGAATCTCTCCATTCATGATTTAGTTTTGATATGGAGTTCAAGAAGAATTAATTATCCCAGTGCACGTTGGCCATTTCTCAAGATACCTTCTCTCTATGAGGATCAACATAGGGCATCACCTCTCCATGGCCATCTTTGGAGACCCTAGGGTTCTGCTTCCAGATCAACAATCCATGATATTTCTCGAGCATCTGAAATGTGTCCAGCCTTGTATTTGATGATGTGGCAAAGAGACGGAAAACATTATTCTTAATCTTTAAAAACATCTCCAGTCTGGCTGGAGAGGTAAGGTTTATGCAAATGAATTAAGAAAACTATCAGATAGTATATAAACCAGTGCTACGTGTTCATGGGTCAGAGTTTCTTCTCTTGCCATCAGAACAGAGAAAGGGCAGAGAACATAAAGGCTCAGAATAACCAGGGAAGGCTTCTTGAAGGAGGAGAGGCTTGAACTGTAGAGAAAAGAAAGGTCTAACAGGTTCTTTAGATTTGTGAACTTCCAATTTCCTCAATGCCACAGTGGAACTTCATTTCTCCCATCAGCCAGAGTGAACCGTGGAATACAGAGAGTTTTTGCCTCTGTAGTGACAGGCAGAGAACACAAGGCCATGTCGAGATACAGATGATGGCAGGCTCCCTCCTAGTTGGTGACTCACACCTCCACCCCGGGGGTGCAAGGCTCAGATCCGTGACAGAAAAGTACAGGCTATGGGCTTTCCAGCTTTCTCCTGAATAGACGAAATCAGGACTATTGTATTTCAAGATGGGGAGATTTTCATGTAGCACAGAGGGCATTCTGATTGAGAGTCTGATCTGGCTAGAAAGGAAAGCTCGTATAAGAAAGCAGTAGGAACCAAGGTTTGCTGGGAAGGGTGGTAGCCTACTGCTAAAGGGTACCGAGGTTTGACAGGATGCAGTGATTAGGGGAGATTAGTACCTTTTGCTGGGCAGGCTAGTACATGGGCAAAGAAGCCTTTTAGATATACTTGAATGGAAGTGTCTTACTAAAAGGACTGGAGGCAGGGAGGAAGCCAGAGTCAGGGAGATGGCTTAGAATGCAGGTTGTAGGAGGGGGTAGAGACAGCAAAGTCAGAAAAAAAAAGGGCAATCAGCAAGATTTTGCAAGTAATAGCCTTGACGACCAATGTACACAGTGGATGAGGGAGACTATACAAAAAGGAGGAGGGTATGGAGCAGGCCTTGATCTTAGCGTCACCTTGCAGCTTCCCAGTGCTCTGTCTTCAAAAGCGGTTTTCCCACCTTGCACACCTGCTGGGTGACAATTCATGTGCCACTCACGATCCCAAAGTAGTATTCTGAAAAAAAAAATCTTTAGGGGTGCCTGGGTGGCTCAGTCGGTTAAGCGTCCTACTCCAACTCAGGTTTGTGGGTTTGAGCCCCGCGTCTGGCTCTGTGCTGACAGCTCAGAGCCTGGAGCCCGCTTGGGATTCTGTGTCTCCCTCTCTCTCTGCCCCTTCCCTGCTCGTGTTCTGTCTCTCTCTCTTTCTCTCTCAAAAATAAATAAGCATTGATAAAAGATTTAAAATTAAAAAAAAAACAAAAATCTTTAAAAATTTTTGGTAAAATACACATAACATAAAATGTACCATCTTATCTGTTTTTTGAATGTACAGGTCAGTAATGCTCACTCACACTGTTGAGTACCTGATCTCCAGAACTGTTTTCCTATTGCAAAACTGAAACTCTCTAGCCATTGAGCTGCATTTCACTCTCCCACCAGCCCCTGGACACCACCTTTCTACGTTCTGCCTCTATGAATTTGACCATTCTCATATAGCATTTGTTTTTGTGACTGGTTTCTTTGACTTAACGTAATGTCCTCTAGATTCATCCATGTTGTAGCCTTTATCAGAATTCCCTTCCTTTTTAGGCTGAATATACTATTCTGCTGTAAGCATATGCCATATTTTGTTTATCCATTCATCCATTGATGGACACTTGAGTTATTTCCACCTTTTGGCTATTGTGAATAATGCTACTATGAACATGGTGTACAAATACCTTTTCAAGACACGGCTTTCAATTCTTTTGGATATATACCCAAAAGTAGAATTGCTGGATCATGTGGTAATCTTCCTTTCAATTTTTGAGGAAACTCCACACTGCTTTAGACAGCAGCTGCACCATTAAATTCCCACCAACAGTGCATAAGAGTTCCAATTTCTCGGGGCGCCTGGGTGGCTCAGTCGGTTAAGCGTCCGACTTCAGCTCAGGTCATGATCTCGTGGTTTCTGAGTTCAAGCCTGGCGTCGGGCTCTGTGCTGACAGCTCAGAGCCTGGAGGCTGTTTCGGATTCTGGGTCTCTCCCTCTCCCTGCCCCTCCCCCATTCATGCTCTGTCTCTCAATGAGAAATAAATGTTAAAAAAAAATAAAAATAAATAAATAAAGAGTTCCAATTTCTCCATATCCTTGGCAATGCTTATTTTCAGTTTGTTTGCTTTAGCCATCCCAGAGGGTATGAGGTGGCCCATCGCTGTATATTGAGGATGTGCAGTTTCTTTCACTAGCTGTAACTCTCTTTCTTTGCCATTTAAGAAAGTGTAGTGGAATACATGGGTTTTTGAGTGACTTTGAAAGGCTAAGCAAATTTAGTCGGTTCTAATTCAGTTTTTGTAAGGGAACTCATTCCCACACTTTGGTATTCTCTTATGAGTAATAACTTACTTGTGATCTTCCTTATCCATGATTGAGACAGAGCAGTCATTTATGACATTATGTCATAATGACATTATGACATTTATGACATTATGACATCACACTGAGAATCACTCCTCACTGAATTCTTACACACCCAGTGCAAACAACACATTCTTTCCTAGATTGATGCTACATAAAGGAAGGGGAAAAGCAAAAAGAGCCAATCACGTAACAAGATTTTATTTCTTCCCAAGCGGTTTAGTCAGAGACACTTATCAGGAACAACATCCCTCTTCAGCTACAGAAACTCTGAAGAAGGTTTGGAACCCACATCAGAGCATCTATCACTCCTCTCATGTCACTATTTAGTAATTATATTTTGGGGGAGTGATACTTACCTGTCCAACTTGGCCATATAATAGCATCCAGAGAGAAAAAAAATTATAACAATAAAAAAAGTTTTTAATTTTTTCTGAGGTGTTATCCATTGGGATAGAATTTGTTTGATTTAATGGAAATTTTTGTGGGTTTTTTTTTTTTTTTTTTGCTTTTTTTTTTTTTCCAGCAAGGAATTTACAACTGAAGAGTGCTATAGACCAATTAAATAGTATTCCAAATACACAGTGGCTTTTCTGGCCCTGCAAAGACTATGAAAAGTGCTAGACATAGCAAAAAGAAAAAAAATGGAATAGAAAAAAGATAGGCCTTTGGCCAGGGCATCTGGTGACAACTTTTTCCCAGCAATTTCTCCTCAAACCAAGGGGAAGAAAACAAGGTATGTAGGTAGGATGATGTCAGGCCAACAAGAATAGTCCGGTGGATTCTGTGTCTGCATGATTTCCAGTATTGCTCTACCTGACTGCTTTATCTGTAGTCATTGACCCCTTAGGTAATGACAATGGAATTGTTTTTTGTTTTTGTTTTTGTCTTCAGCTGTAGTTTGAGTTTTTAAGAAAGATTTGAGTTTTGAGTTTTTAAGAAACTCGAGGCTGAGTATTTTAAGGCAGACGATAGGGCTATGAGATCATGACACCCCTGGGAAACTCTTCCTCTACTTACCTAGGGAAGAGAACCTAGGGAACCTAGGGAAGTCAGAGATTCTGTGCTCAGTCTGTCCCAGTGTCCTGTGTGTGGAGCATTGCTAACCATCCAACTATGCAGACGGACTTCCTTCTAAAGGCTGCCTCACTGGCCCTCCCACACTCAGCTCTGGTTCAGATTATTTTCTAAGACTGCTTGACGTTTCTCTTTACCCCGTTTTTTCCTTTATTAAAAATGTAATTTGGCTTTTAGGAAACCACTTCTGAGAATAACAGTGAACATACACTTAAGAACTACGATCCTGGAGAAGTGATATAGGGTAGTAGTTAAGAAGATGGATTCTGGGTCAACCCATTTGAGCACCTGTGCTCAAATCCTGGGTCTCTCTCTCACAAACTGTGTGACCTTGGGCAGGTCACTAAACCCTCTGGGCCACAGGTTTCATATCTATAAAATAAGGAGAGTGATACTGTGCCCTGCCCCTTCCCCCCAGTACCCCCAGGGTTGTTGTGAGCACTAAATCATGAGAAGCACTCAGAAGAGCATGTACATGTATATGTGCCATGTAATTATTAGCTATTACTGCCCTCCTGGGCCCTCAGGTCCATTTCCTCCTGCCCAGCTTGCACAGGGGACAGTATAAAATCCAACTCTATGATCTGTACTTAATTCACACTTTTAATCTCTTCATATTCCACTGAGGTGAAGTCTGAAGGTTTATTTGCCCTTAAAGGCCTCTTCTCTACCTACTCCCGAGTTATTCTTCTCTTTCCTTTTATTTATTTTCCACTTTGGTTTTTTTCTGTCTTCTTTTTTTGATGTACCCTCCCACCAGAATGTATTACAACCTTCCCCACCCCTCTATGCCCCAGGGTTCTGGAGGAAACAGAAGTTTAACTCCAGTATACACGCTTTTCTTTACCTGAAAACTGGAGAAATTAATTTAGCTTTATATTTGTTAAATCTGCTGTACTTTTTTTTTTTTTTTCATCTCTGGAAAAGGAGAGGAAAAAGTTGCTGCCTTGCAATTAGGGCAGTACACAGAGACACACACAGCACACACATTCATGTATTTGTGTTATCCTCCTATAGAGTTGGTCCAGTCTGAGAGCCAAAGGCAACTGTGGTGGCCCAAGAAGTTCTGGCAAGAGAAGGAGACTGATGGCTCTTTCTGAGGGTGCTTTAGGAATAATAGCACTACCTCTGACACAACCTTCCAGAACCTCCAGAACCTTCTCTGCTTCTCTGTGGGCTGCCTCTCCCCACCAGCCTCAGGGGTCTTTCAGGCTCTGACTTCCCTCCTAGCACCTCCCACGATTTCTTTGAGGTCCTACTGCTCAATGTGTCCCACGTGAGTATGAGTGTCAGTCCCGCGAGAAGCCCTACTTGCTGGCACTACCTCAGTCTCTGCCCATGGGCCTGGTGCCTGGCAACCACCCTTCCAAATATACCCAGATGGCCAGATAAGGCTTGATGACAACAGCCTGCAGTGCTGTAACAGGACTTCACCACGTGGAGGCCACTGCTTCTATACCTTGGTGCCCATTTCACATGGGGACCCCACTCAGGCAGAAGATCTGTTCTGTGAAGCCGGGGGCAGCTGAGATGTGGTCCTAGAGAACAACAGTGGGACACTCACCTCTCCAGCTCACTGCTAAGGAAGGAAAGAGAGCCTGGGAGGGTTCTCTGGGGATTCCCAGGCGGGGTCAGTGCAGAAGCATTCCAATGAGTCAGCTTTCTGGTTGCAGACCAGGAGCCCTGCCTGGGAAATAAGCCCTTCAGTAGCGATATGACAATTGCTCCTTTCTGTCAAGTGGTGACTGTGTTGCCAGCACAACTGGGACACAAAACCCATGCATATTTACACATTTTTGTTTAAAACCGGGCATGCCGCAGTTCGTTATTGATTTACGATAAATTGAACTCTGCCCTCATTTTTAAGAAGCAAGGACGTTAGATTCTCTATTTGCACCCTCAGAATGCAAGGTGGCACCTGAAATACTGGGTCCATATGATGCATCTCTTTGAAGCTTTAGTTCTAAATGCATAAGTCACCCAAGATATTTGCCTTGGACTAACCATCCAGGTGATGTGCTAACTCTGTCTTTAGGAGATTATGGTAGAAAAGTTTAAGAAGTGCTCCTTGTGATTTGGTGACTGTTGACTTTGACTGTCTCTATAGCCATTCTTGGAAAAACAGTGATCTCTTGTGGACCCATGCCCAGCAAACTGGGAGACAGGGATTTGGAGAAAATGCTGATGAGATTCTAATCTGGTAAAATTTCCAACACACAGTTATGTAATCATAGTTATATTCCCACCATGCTGGTCAGTGTTGCTTTAATGTAATAAAAGAAATACAGATGGCCCAGAAATGGTGATGAGGTCAGCTTGCCCGTATGCCGAGAACCAGTGTTCTTCAACATGGTTCTCTCCAGATTTTAATTTTCTACACTAAGCAGAGCATATACATTCACATATGAATTATACTGCACAAATATGTGTTAATTTATGATTATATTGTGTCTGTGTGCAACCATACCATTCGGAGAACTTTCTAATGTGTGGTAAAATTGATTTCTTTGATCTTTATCTCTTTGTCAAGAGCCCAAGCAGGAAGGTTTGCACTGGGTACCAGGGAGCTGGTAACACTGGGTGGTTCACATACCACGTGAATGTTTCATATTTTCACAAGCTCTAAATACTTCTTTCGGCCACCCAGATCAGCCAGTTACACACTGAGGTTCAGTTGTTGATTCTCACCTGCAGAGCAAGAAAAGAGGGCCCATGTCCGTTGTTCTCCATTGACTGGGAGGAGTGGCAGGCTCTTCATTGACAAGTTGGGCAAAGGCAGATGTGTTCTTATTTTTCACATGGGAACACTGCAGGCAGGTTTATGTTGCTGCAGATTATATGCGCAGTGGCGGCTTCTTCCCCATTCTTATGCACTGGGCCAAGCTACAGTCCTGAGCTTGTAGAGAAAGGACACATATGGGGCTTCCAATTTTTCAGTCATTTACCAGCGCATGACTTTGAGCAAGAGACTTAACTTCTTGGAGTACTGAAGAGGTGATACTTATCTTTAAATGAGATCATGTGTGTGCTATGGACTAAGCACAGAGCCTGGCACATAGCAGGTGAACCAGAAGCTCGAAGACCTCCATAGTAGATAGCTGCAACGGTGATAACATTATTTTCTTTCCCCCAAAACAAGCATAAGAAATTCCCCAAAACTCAGAAATCCAGCCAAAGCAGAAGGTTGAATTCCAGCGAATTCTGAAGACAGGAGAGAGCGTCATCTACACAGACACCATGTGACTGGTCACCCCTCTTGGGCTATACCAATGAGACATGAGGCTAAGGCTTTAGCACAATTTCCCTCTAAAACATCTGCTCATAAAGAATATGTCCATCTTCAAGTTGGTAGATAAGCTCAAGGGATTTTAACTTACCCTATGAAGTGTAGATAACACCCGTTTATCTTTTAAAGAAGATACACTGCTGCCTCCATATCATCAATAATGAGGCCCTTACCACCTGAGAGTGACTTTCTCCTGAACTCTGGCAGAGCCGTAGGCCCTACAGCCGTGATTCATCTTCTGTTTAGTAATTCGGCAACTCCCTTGGTTGTGCATTGCTGCCTCAGTGGAAGGAAGAGGCAGAGAAGAAGGGGACGGAGGGGAGGGTAATGGGATGCTGGGCTCATTGTTGTATTTCAGGAAATTGTTATCCTTCGTTACCCCTAGGGGTATGAGAATAGCCCTATTTCTGCACCATATTTTATACTCAATTAATTCCTGGAGACATCACCAGAGATTGATATGTGCATACTGAATAAGCTTGGGATTTTTTTATTGTCGTTATTTGTTTAGATCATATTTTTTGCAGACAACAGTACTATATTAAGTATTCATTGGGGGCATAGAATAGCTATCCTGAAACTATCATTCTTTATTTGATTCGGTTCATTAGTTCTTATCACAAATGCCATTGACAATGGGGACCAAGAGCTGAGGGTCCTACTTGAACCTATTTTTGTGTGTGAGATACTGAGATGTTTGCTCATTTTTAAGTTTCAACATTTTTATAAAAAATAAGGGTGAGAAATGATCATTGGACAGCCTGAAACCTTTGAGAACTCCTGATGTGAAGACACCATGGCCATATAAGACATGGCAATGGACACCTAAGTCCCCAGGCCCTGATTGGTTCAGGTGGCATCTGGCCATTTCAATACTTAGTTGGTTTCACTGCCTAATAATGTAGGAGTTTATGTGTTTTATAAATTATTATTGGACAGTTGTTGATAGGTGGTATGGAATCCATACTGCATGTGCCAAAGAAGCAGACCAGGCCCCACTTGTGAGTTTCATGTTCCCCCTGGAGGGTCAGAGGTACTGAGTGAGTCAACCACTCATGCCATTTGGGCCCAGATCCCTCCCCTTTGTGTTGGCTGTTGGAAGGACTGAATTGATAGGCATTAGAAGTCTGCACAAAGACCAATAACCTCCTCTCTAGCTGTTCCTTAGTAATAGGTTTTTTTCTCCTTCGTTTCTTGGTCAGTTGATAAAGTCAAATTTTTGTTAAAGTTTTTGAAGGACTCATCAGTGCCTGAAAAGCTCCAGCCAGTGCCTTCTTCCACATTACCCTATGCTTTGTGGGGATACTTTTCTTCCTTATCTGGAGGAGTTAGAAAGCAAGCAGGTTTTCCCTCTGAGTTTCTCTTGCTGTCATTCTGGGTTCTATTAAGGTACTGGGTTAGATTTCAGAGGAATTGTTTCATGCTTTGAGCAATTAGTACCTTTTTAAAATTCAGACATCTTTCAGACCCTGTCCCACAGATTCCTCTGAAATGCTTTTGTCAGGATGGTTTATCTGTCCTGGATCATGTTTTGCCAGCTGCTCAGGCCAGCAGCATAGAGGAAACACTTAGGCATATGGTTCAGATGCTTGCATTTTTATCTTAGTAAAATCTATGTGAAAAGACCTCAGACTTTAAAAAGTCAATCAGAGCATATGATGTCAGAATGTTTACTGTTTCTCTCCTGGGGCATTTTCTTGGCATCCCAGTCTGATCTAGGTGTGTCTAATTGTTCCAAAGGCACAGCTGTGTGAGTTTGATTTGCCTGAAGGAAAAAAAAAAAAGCGCCATATCTTCCAACGTCATGGAACAATCTCTAACTTCCCTCTTCACTCTCACCTTTGAATTTCTATGAAAACTCCAGACTTTAAACTTTTTTGGCGGCTAAATATAAAGCATCATTTCCCAGTCAGCCCCAGAGACTGACTTTCAGTATCTTTGAACTAGCTCTGAAGAACAAGGGCCATTCAGAATTGGCCTCATCACTTGGACTTTTAAGCACATTCATAGCTCAGAGCTAAAAGGGAGGAAAAAAGAAAGAGAAGAAAGGAAATTTTTGCTGATTTTTCTCTTTGTAGATGCTTGTGTGACCCTTTCCTGTAGGGCTTTGTGGGGGTGTTGCAGCAAAAGATAGCTTTGCTTCAGACAGCAATTCTGTTGAAACACAACAGGCTCATTTTCCTGGAGCTGAAATAAGCATTTCAACATTGATGTTTAAGGCTCCCTCTGAGCCTGATCTCAGGGAAGCAGGAAGCTACTATTTTTAGTTGGGAAAAATATCAACATAAGATGAAGAGAATTGGGTCATGGCCAAGTCTCTACTGCTTCTTCAGGTTACTCAAGGTTAATAATGTCAAAGATACTTGCTAAGCAATGGGCATAGCCCTCTGGGCAATTTTCTGACATGATTAGGTACTCAAGTAATGTAACAAAGCTGGCAAAATCCAGTGAGTGTAGACACTTCTAGGAAGAACCTTCCTCTTGAGAACTTTCTGCTTGGAGTAGTATGCTATGGCCCCACCCTGTTACCTCCTCATCTGCTGCAGAAAGAGTTCAAGGTGTGTGAGCCTGGGAGGCTCTGCTCCAAGAGTTGGAACGCCTATGGTTGTCAACTTTTCCCACAGCTGCCTGGCCCCGTCCTCCTGCTTCTGGAGAAGTCCTCCCTTCTTGCTTTGGAGATTGCCACCCAAACACTGCTCTGACAGTGACTCAGCCACCAAACCTCCCTCACTGACCCATTTGAACTGCTGTTATATTACTTATAAAGTAAATAGCCCATTCTCAATTATCAACACTCAGAAGAAAGCAGTGCCATAACACAAAAGACACACCCAACCAATTTCCAAAAGTTTTGTTTTTGAATTGCTATATTTTCTATTGGTAGGGTGTGATCTTTCTTAAGATCAGCATAAATCCTACCAAAGCAGCCTTTTCTCACCATTTTCACGAGACATTATTATCATTTTTGGCAGGTGTCAAGAGTCAAAGAAGGCCCTTATAAAGGTTTATCTCAGGGGCACTGTGTCAGTTACAAGTAACAAAAACTTCAAAAAGGCTTAAGCAGAAAAGGGAATTTATTGATGAGATGTAGTCAGGGTATAGGAATGAGAGGCTTTGGGACTCAGTTGATGTAATCATGGCTACTATTGTCATCATCATATTTTGACTTGGTCTTCCATTTTGTTAGCTTAAAACTCTCAATTCCATGTGACAGCATGGAGTTAGGTTCAAATCCAGCAAGCAAGAACAATGACAGGACCTCCGTTAAACACCTCAGCAAAAATCTCAAGATACCTCACTGACCCTTAGGATCACGTGCCCTTCCTAAGCCAATAAGTATTGAGAAATGCAGTGGTCTGTTGGGTTGGCCCAAATGAGCCTGGGGTAGAAAATCATCTCCCCCAGAACTCCATGGACTGGAAGTAGGACATAAATAGGTTTCCAAAGGAAATAGGGACTGTTTCCACAAAAAGGGGAAGTGGAAACCGAGTGTCACAGAGAACACAAGCATGTCCACCATAGGCACGGGTACATCTCAGTAGCTGTGCTCAAACGGTGCCGACTTCATGATGGACACTGGAAGTCTGGGTGAAAGGAACAAAAGAGGCAGACAGGTGCCAAGATGAATAAAACAGAATCTTTGTCAGTGAAGAACTCAGCATTTTAAATTTGGTTTGGGCCAGAGATAGCAAAGACATGGTTCAGGTGCTAACACATCTGCCTCTTGTGCCCATGGCAGACATCACCAAGGAGCCCTTCCTGTTGAGCCCGGATGTGGTTTTAGAATTCTTCACTCATTGCGCTCCTGGAAGCCGCTACAAATCAACGGATACCGGTGCCTGAGAAGATACTTATTTTGCAACCTTAGACTGATACTTAGTGAGTTGGACCAGATGAACATTTACTTTCAGTATGGTTGGGTAAAGTGGGCTGGGTGTGAGCTGGAGAGGGAATACAGCTGGTCAGCAATTTATCACCAGCCGCTAGTTGTCTGGAAAACCCTGAGGCTGTGTGAGGATAACAGCAAGCTGATTATATTTCAAGGTCTGCAGATATCTAGCTTCCTTCAAATAGGTCAATGAGTATATCACACTCATTTCTTTTCAAAGCATTTTAAATAATACTAGAGGAAAATAAGAGTGGATAACTAAGCTCTTTTTTTTTTTTTTTTTTTTTTTTTTTTACAATTTTGTTGAGTGAGATCTTTGAGGGGTGGGTGGAAATTCTTCTTTGACATAACTATAGCAGAATTAATCTAGCTCTCTACTCTCAATATTTAGAAATCACATTCAATTAGTTTAATGGGAGAGTAAACGGCTAAATTTTCCATATAGTGATGCACGAAGCCAGGAAAAAGGATACACAATACAAAATCATGACTGGATACACAAACGTTTTGGAAGCACATGCTTTCTTTTTTTTTTATTTAAAAAAAAAATTTTTTTTTTTTAACATTTATTTATTGTTGAGACAGAGAGAGACAGAGCATGAACGGGGGAGGGTCAGAGAGAGAGGGAGACACAGAATCTGAACAGGCTCCAGGCTCTGAGCGGTCGGCACAGAGCCCGACGCGGGGCTCGAACTCACATACCGTGAGATCGTGACCTGAGCCGAAGTCGGACGCTTAACCGACTGAGCCACCCAGGTGCCCCGGCACATGCTTTCTTAAGGCTCTGAGGACAACCATGAAAGCAGGTTAACTGAGAGAATATGAAGTGATACCTTAAACGTGTCTAAAACATTAGAGGTAAGCAAGCACGTTTCAATTCATCTAGACAACAAATTAAATCAACAAACATTTATTGAGCTTTTACCAGGTACAAGTTATTCTGAAATGCTTTGTGAGATATAAGAGGATAAGCTCATCCCTTTCCAAAGAAGAGGTAGACAAAATGAAAGACATAAGATTTACAAAATGAAAACTTAAATCACAGCAAAGCATTTAAGAGTAAAAAAAAAAAAAAAAAACAATTGAAGAGACGTTAGTAGGCAGTCGGTGGTTAATTGCCAAGTGAATTATATGAATAATTACAGGAAAGTTTTAGGAAGGAGTGATTAGTTCAAGCTAGAGAATGAAGAACCTCATTAAGGAAGGGTGGAACTGACCTTAGCCTTGGGAGTCAGAGTCGGGTTAGGAAGGCAGTCCTGGTGCAGAAAGCAACCTACACGAAAGCAAGATGGATAGAAGGAGCAAACCACATTTGGAAGAGAATGAGCAAATACACGTGTCTGGGGTTGACGTTTTGTGTAAAGGAGTGGGATGGAGAGGAGGTTGTAAAAATATATTGGGACCAATTGTGGAGGCCAAGCTGGTTTTAGGTGTAATCACGTAAGCAATGAGGAGTCATGGAAGGTTCCTGAGTGACAGAGTGGCAGGGTCAAGCTGTTTGGGGGAAGGACGATTTGACACAGAGGTGGGGGATAAAATGGAGGTTAACAGATACTGGCTGAGGAAACCATCAGGTAACTTTTTCAGTAATACTAGGAAAGTAAAAGGGGCCAAGTTAGTTGTGTTGGTGGTAGAACTATTATCACTTTGTGGAAATAAGAACATGATGTGGTCACCGATGAGACACTTTCTGTAGAGGAGAGAGGAGACATAACATTGAGATTTCAGTCTCAAGAGATTGGAATAGTGGAGGAATCTGAAGAGGAGACCATTCTGGGCTCAGAGGTGAAAAATAGGCCTCGAAGTGGAGGCTTAGGTGAAGGCCCAGTGACCAAGTGCGATGTCCAACACCTCACTGTGTTGATGGCCTGTGAGGTTTTGGTTGGAGTTTCAGGAGTCATCTGCATGGAGGAGATGTTTGGAATAATACTTATCATCCAGTTTGAACAATTATCCATACCTGGTCAGGCCTGTTTCATCCGCTCTCCACCAATTTATTTTCTGGAATGAGGGAGCATGCTTGCTGCCTTCTCCTATGTCTCACTGAGGGTCCACCCTTTTCTTTCTAGCAGAGAGCATGTTGTTTCACATTAAATTTGTTTTTTTTTTCTTTTTAATTTTTTTTAACGTTTATTTATTTTTGAGACAGAGAGAGACAGAGCATGAACGGGGGAGGGTCAGAGAGAGGGAGACACAGAATCTGAAACAGGCTCCAGGCTCTGAGCTGTCAGTACAGAGCCCGACGCGGGGTTCGAACTCACTGATCGTGAGATCATGACCTGAGCCAAAGTCCGACACTTAACCGACTGAGCCACCCAGGCGCCCCTCACATTAAATTTGGGATGAAAGTGATACAGCTGAGGTTTGAGGAAGAAAAAACTCATTGTTTCTGTTTGGAATTTTTAGACTACTTGTTTGTTAACTACAACAAAAGAAATTGGTTGATATATCCTATTCTTGGGCCTTCTCCAGCTTCAGTTCAGGATGTCCCTGAGCTTCAGACGCTATATGCATGTGGTACGAGCTGTGCCTTGGAAATCCCTGTATTGTGTGCAGCCATCCTGCCTTTTTCGTTAGCTCTGGCACAGATGTGTGACAGGCATCCTCATGCTGACAGTCACTCAAATAGGGACCGAAGTGTGGAAAATAGGCAGGAGCGAATAGCTCTGGTCTCTGTGGGAAGCAGGGGTCAGAGTAAATTGACCTCTGCTTGTCTTGCCTTTGGAGGTATCCAAAGCCATAAAGAGAGAGATCTACTCACAAGAGTCCACCTTCAGGACATTACCACCAATGCCTTCCACAACAAAACGGCAGTGGAAAGGGTTCCTAGAGAAAATTCTTTTTTTTTTTTTTCTGGTACTTCCCCTCCTTGCCATACTCCTCTAAAATATAAGCCAACAACCCCAGCAGTGTGGGAAGTGGCCAGGTAGCAACGATTGGTTAAGAGCATCACTATGGTTGCTTCCCGAATCCATTGTGGAGTTTCACTTAGTGGCTGCCTTTCTATCCTTGTCTACCTCCCAGGAAACTCTTTGGACAAGACTGCCTTAACCTGATGGTAAAGAATGTGCAGGGCTCCAATAGAACATGCTGGAATTGGATCCTCCATGCCTGATGGGAGAAGTGGAGACTTGGTGGGCTGAGCTGACGTGTGATGACCACCTACGCTGAGGACTTTTGCTTCCGAACTTCCCAAAGTCCTCTGTCAGCCGATGTACAGCCAGCTTCTGTGTGGCCCAGGTTTCTACCTACAGGGAAATAAATACAGGCAGGGCAGACCCCTGGGGTTTCAGTCCTCTGTCTCTCTTCAGGCTAGTGTTCAAAGAGGAGAGCAGAAAAGAGCAGAGGTGAAGAGCTAGGGTATCAGTCACCGGCTTCAGTCTTATCTTTACCTTGCGTATAATATTGGAATAGGATAATATTCACCTCAGAAGGCTGGGATGGGACTCAAACATGGCGATGCATGTGAAGGGCGGGGCAAAGCATCTGGCACATGGTGAGTGCTTGATAAACATGAGCTCCCACTATGCTCTAAGCACCATTTTTCCAATGAAAGCATAAGGGTATTTTAGGTTGTCAGAATGCAACATTTGCCAGGCTTTTGAATACATGAAGTAACTGGCCAGGATTTGATTAGTGTTTCGATCCATACACACCTCTGGCTTAAGTTTCCAAAATCCAGTTGCCATTTTATGGCATCGATACCTCAGAGGCATCACCCTGCATGGAGCTGTGGGACAATGGTGGACTTTGTCCTGCCACAGATGTGCGTGCCAGCGGTGGGAGACACATAAAGATGAAAAAAGGTTTTGGTAGAAGTTATGAAGAAGAAAACCCTCTTTTTACAGTTTGCAGTAAGGTAAGGGGAAACTGGATTGATTTTCCCATTAGACCATTTTATATTAAAATGCAGCCTCTTGGGGCACCTGGGTGACTCAGTGGGTGAGGCATCTGACTCATGATTTCGGCTCAGGTCATGATCTCATGGTTCATGAGATCGAGCCCTGCATCAAGCTCTGCGCTGACAGAATGGAGTCTGCTTGAGAATCTCCCTCTCTCCCTCTTTCTGCCCCTCCCCCCTTAAAAATAAATGAATAAACTTTAAGAAAAATAACATAAACTACAGCCTCTTAACCACAGACTAGTGGAAAACACAGTGCCCTCTCCACATGGATCTGAAACTCGTGGTTCTCTAATAGTCACTGCGGATGTCATATTACTCTTCCCGGCATCCTTCGCCTGACCACTGGCCTGTTGTGTTTGCCTCCTCTCTCCAGTCTGCTGCTTGTGGCCACCTTCATCAGGGCTCTATTTTTCCTTGCACTCTGTGTCTCTCTTGGAACCATTTTCTAGAATGAAAGTCCTGTGTCCATCACTTACTAGCTGTACAAAGTTGGGGCAGATTCTCACACTTGTCCACTTTTCTCCTTCATAAAGTGGGACTGTGGACAGCCCCACACTCATGGGACTGTTGTGAGCAAATGAGATGATGCACGTAAATGGCTGAACACAGAGCCTGGCACTCGTGGGCACTCAAGAAATATAGGCTGCTGCCATTGTTATCAGCAGCAGCAACAGCATTTCTATTACCATCATCAATTCCTGAGCAAAAGTCTTATCAACAGTCTTTCTCATGTTCCATGTTGTCTCCTGAATTTACATCTTTAGGTCATGCACTTGTCTAATATATTTTCAGATGCCTGGGCCTCCAAAATGTCTACTCACCCAGTTCAGAATGTTGTCTGTTTCACGCCTGAGCACCTCGATGAGAAATGAAAAACTCAATCAAATGCTCAGGTATTCAACATATCATGTACCAGCCACTTAGGTTGTTCTAAATATCTGGAGGATTGACTGACATTTTTAGTCTGAAATCTGATGCCTGTCACCAGGCAACACTGCCTTATCCTGAATAAGGTTTCGAACAGACAAGGCACTTTCATATAACTGGTTTGTCATACAAAAGACATTTTGAAGAATCAAAACAATTTTCAAAATTGTTTTTTTTTTTTTGCCAAGAATTGAGTAAATCACCATATATTCCTGCGAGATGAAGGATCAGATGAAGATTAGGATTGAGGTGAGGAGATCTCTTGCAAGTATTGGCATATATAGTTCCACAATTTTTTAAAAAGTTTCTTAGGGTATAATTTACATTCAATACAATTCACCAATTTTAACTATATGGTTTAATGAGTTTTGAAAGATGCACACCATCATATCAAGATATAGGAAATATTTCCATCTTCCCAGAAAAGTCCCTCATGGGTCTTTGTGGACAGTCCTATCTACTACTCCTAGCCCTTTCCAACCATTGGCCTCCTTCTATCACTGTAATTCTACCTTGTCCAGAATTTCATAGGAATGAAATCATATGGTATGTAGACTTTATTTCTGGCTTTTTTTTCTTTTAGCATATTTTGAGATTCACCCATGTGGTTGCATGTATCAGTAGTCCATTCCTTTTTATTACTGACTAGTATTCCACGATACCCTAGTTTGTTTTTTCATTTACCAGCTGATAGACATTTGGGTGGTTTCCATTTTTTTGGCTATTCTGGATAATGCTGTGATGAATAATTTCCTGTACAAGTAACAGCATGGACATGTTTTTATTTCAAATGAATAAATACCTAGGAGTGAGGAAGCTAGTTTGTATAGTAAGTGTATGTTTAACTTTTGATGAAACTGTCAATCTGTTTTTCAAAGTGGCTGAACCATTTTACGCTTTCAACAGCAGAGTAGGAGAGTTCTAGCTCCCCATTCTCAACAAGACTTTACATGGGTGATCTTCCTTATTTTAGCCATCCCAATGGGTTTATAGTCGTATCATGTGATTTAATTTTTCATTTCCCAAACCACTATGATGTTGAGCATCTTTACACATGGTTGTGGGCCATTTGTGTATCTTCTTTGGTGAAGCATCTCTTAAATCTTTTGCCCGTTTATTTTTTAACAGATTGTTTGTCTTATTATTATATAATAAGAGTTATTTACATATCACTAATGTCCTTTAATAGACATATGTCCTGCAATTATTTTCCCCAATCTGTGACTTGCCTTTTCATTGTCTTAACAATATCTTTTGGAAAGCAGACGTTTTTAATTTTGATGATGTTCAATTTATCACTTAAAAAAAGAGATTGTTCTTTTGGTATTCTACCTAAGAATCTGCTTACTCCAAGGTCATATTTTCTCTCATGTTTTCTTGCAGAACTTTATGTTGTTTTAACTCTTACATTTATACCTAAGATTACTTTGAGTTAATTATCTTCTAGGGTAAGGCCAAGGTTGAGATTCCTTTATTTGCACATGGATATTAATTTTTTATCCAGCAATATTTGCTGAAGACTATCCTTGAATTACCTTGACACACTTGATAATTTTAAGAACTGAATGTTTTGTTTTTTTTTTTAGTTATGCCAAAGTGTCTCCTCCCAAAGGATGTGGCAAATTTTTGTGTACCATTTTTAAAAATTAGAATATTAGCAAAAAGTTACCCCAAGTACAAGGATATTTGTACAATATTGTTTATAATAGAAAAAACTGAAAACTAAATATCTACCAATAGAAAGCAAGTTAAATAAACTTGCGGCATATTCATATAATATTGCAGCCCATAAGAATTCTAATGTTGATCTACATGTATGACTAGAGGAAGATATTCACAATCTGCTTTAACGGAACACATATGGACCACAAACAGAATGCCTTATATTCTGTTTTTGCAAAAACAAAAACAATAAAAATTACCATCATTTATGTAGGTAGAGAAAAGAAGAATATGAGGTAGTACACAGTGTGTTTATTTTTGGATGCTGGGATTCCAAACAATCTATTATTTTTTTTACATTTCTCTTTCAGATGATACAGATTACCTTTAAGATCAGAGAAAAACATTCCTTTACAAAAAAGAATCATGGACTCTTGGTGCTGACTTTTAAGGATTCCGCATATGTGTGGCTTAACATATCAATATGTGATATTCTCACCTGAAATGCTTTTTGAGGTGGAAAACCAGGTACCAGCTGAAATCTGGTTTGCTTAAGCTAGAGACCCACAAAAGGCTTACTGAAGAAAATGAGGCATTCGAAGCTTCATTTCCATTAAAATGCAAATTAGAATTAAGGTTACCCATATGGTGATGAATCTAATTTTCCCCCAATGCTCTTTCTAACCAAATAAGAGATAATTTCTATTTTTAAATTCTTTAATGATGTAATTGCTCACAGTTATAAGTATATGTAATACGCTCTATTTTTCTATCAATAGCACAAGATTGATGCATCTGATCACTCACATGGCCATATGGTGTGATGAGACACGACTCTACTTTTAAAAGTTTTATTTTCCCAGAATATATTCTGCCTTCAGCTGCATGTACATCATCACTCAGCTTTTTGGAAGGTGTCTCTCAGAACTTTGACTAAAGTCAGAACAGAGCTAGACTGGAGTGTTCCATGAAGATAAGGATCTGTAGCACCTAGCACTATACTGGACTCCCAATGGGCCCAGATAAAATGCCTGTTGAGAAAAGGAATTGGAAAAGAGCGTGACTCTTGGTTTAAGAACGAGGGTCATGTTTATACTTCAATGATCAAAGAAAAAATGTTTTAACTTCAGGGGTCCTTGCTTACGTCTTTTGCGATGTGAAAATTAGAATCCTTGGCATTATCTTACTTACCACATGACAAACCTTATTCCTCCTGGTTTTTTAATGTGAGGAAATTGACACCTGGATAGAAAGTGTCAGAATTGAGACTCTTTCCAGGTCTTCTCTTTAAAGTCCTGTGCACACATTTCCTTCCTCCTCTTCCTCTTCCTCCTCCTCCTCCTCCTCCCTGCTAGTCCTCAGCCCCAGGTGTCCCTCATCTCCCACTCGAGGCTTACTCCGAGAAAATAGCCAAGAAGCCTCTAAATGTGAAACTGTATATACATACGGCACAATGGACCAAAATGTTTTATTCACATCTTAAGAAAAATAATCTGTAAAAAAATGTGTAGAATGACCCCAGAACCAAGTGAGGTGAATCTGGCCACTGCTAGCTATAGACAACTCAGAAAGAGCTTATAGTATTAACCAATTAACTAATTCAGTGAGTATTGATTACATACCTACCATGTATTAGACACATGGTAAGTATATCACATTCTTGCTCATACTTAGTGCGCACAAATTTGTTAGTGATGTGAGACTAATTGGCATAAACACATGTTGAGTTATTAGATAAGAAACTTTTATATGTAGATAAGAAATCTCAGAATTATTACATAGGAAAATACATGTAAAATAAGTGATATATTTACATGGTGCTTTTCAATTTTCAAATGATGTATTCATCTGGTTGGATTTGCACAATATCTAGGATGAGAGAAACAGGTGTTAGCCCATTTTCCAGACAAGGAAACTGAGGCTCAGGAGGCCAAGGACTGTCTCTAGCTAGT
Source organism: Panthera leo (assembly GCF_018350215.1). Classification (NCBI taxonomy): domain Eukaryota; kingdom Metazoa; phylum Chordata; class Mammalia; order Carnivora; family Felidae; genus Panthera; species Panthera leo. The sequence goes on along the minus strand of NC_056679.1, from coordinate 138,635,809 downwards.
TAATATGTGACCTTACATTTTCTGAATCTTAGGTCCTCCTGCAATTTATTTTAAGGCTTTGTTTGGACAAGCTCATTTTTTTGTTTTAAGGGAGGTAGAACTATATCTGTTTGCCAAAATAGAAAAGCAAACTAATAACTAGCTTGGCAGAATCTCCTTTTCTTAGAATGGACATAGCAAGCTATAACACATAGTGTTTGAGGGCCATGGCAAAGCAGCCATGTTGTGATTACCCCCTCTCATTGCGGTTGTGGGAAAGGCAGACACTGGCATAGCACATGGGATACATTCTTTCTTATTTTAAAAACCATATAAAACAACCCGAAGAATTGGGTTCAATCTGATTCTTGCAAACGCACACTCTGCTTATGAGTAGAAGGCACAAACCCAGATGCTTCAGCCCCATTTGAGAATGGCTTTGGGAGAGTGTCAAGAGTGCTGTCATGCTTTGAGCCCAAGCAGTGGCTCCTAGGGGGGACCAATCAGAACAGATTCCATGGTACCCATCACTGACCTAAGTTCATGGTGCTTGTGTTCTGTAATAGATGTCACAATGAAGGAGAAAAAGTGGTGGGAGGGGTGGGTTATTTGGGAACCAGAAAGGTCAGATAAAATGGCACCAGGTGTAAGTGTTGCTTACAGAGTTGAACAGTTTGGGGTGGGTGTGAGGATAGCTCTTTAGGAACCATTAATAAAGATAAATATTGTTCCTGGAGAAATGTTAATGTCAGGACATGGTGGCTATTAATGACATCATAACTAGACCCTGTGCCTCCTGCCATTGTTTTCTCTTTTTAAATTTTTGGTTATTTACCTCCTCTCTGATGCTTAAATTCCAGAATATAGATTCATTTTGGTGAGTTGAACAAACAACCCAATTGACTACAGTGAAATCAGGAACAGAAGCTCTTCTTTGAGAATGATTTATTTAGGGTACCAAGACCTGCTTGTCTTTATGACCTTGCTACCAATATTCTCCATTTGCTCATCAATCAACACTGTGGAAGAGATATGTGCCAGGCACTGTGCTGGGCACAGTGGGGGAAATGAGGTGAAGGAGAGCCAGCCCTCTGGCCCTTGATGGGCTTACAACTGAGCAGAACACACACATGACATAGGCTATCATGATGAGGGCTGTCAGCGGCTGAGCCCAGCGCAAAGACTCCTCCTGTGAAGAAAGAATAAGGTGGTGTGGAATTTGAGCTGGAACTTAAAGAGTGGGGAAAATATGACAGTCTGAGGAATGAGCAGGGATTTTTGTACTGGCAGTGGTCAAAAAGGATGGAACCCTTTCTCAGGAGCAGTAAATTCCCTGGTTTGACTAGAGTCAAGGTCTAAGGAAGGAAATGGCAAGGCCTAAGAGTGACAGATAAGCTGAAGCCAAATTATGATGGTTTCAGGTGTCAGGCTGAGGAACTTTTACCAAGCAGTGGGGGGTTAATGAAGGACTTTGGCTGAAGGCAGATGCAAACAAGACTGTGCTTTTTACTGATTAATCTAACTGGATTGAAATGGAGGAACATGGTGAGAGAGATCGGTGATGTGGGAGACTACTGCAGTAGACCAGATGGGATACCATGTGAGCCTGAGCTAAGAAAGGTGACGCATAGCTCGTGAGCTATTCAGAAATGAAAATCAGTGGGCCTCGGGGGCTGATTACATGTGGAAGATGAGGGACAAGGAAGAGTCACTGATCAGCCGAAAGAAGGGATACTGGAGGAGGAACATGTTTTAGGAAACGCACAGTGGTTTCAGCTTGGGACATATGTTGATTTGTTAGGGTGCCATAACAAAATGTCACACACTGCGTGGCTTAAACAACAGAATTTTTTCTTACAATTCTGGAAGCTAGAAGTTGAAGATCAAGGTGTTGGGGAGGTTTGGTTTCTCCTGAGGCCTCCCTCCTTGGCTGGTGGATGACTGTCTTCCAACTATGTCCTCAAACGGTCTTTCCTCTGTGCGTGCACCCCTGGTATCTCTCTGTATGTCCAAATTTTCTCACCTTCTAAGGACACCAGTCAGATTGGATTAGGGCTCACCCTAATGGCCTCATTTTAACTCAATCACCTCTTTAAAGGCCCTATTTCCAAATATAGTCACATTGTGATGGAGGGCTCCTTATCGCTTCTCAGCCTTTTGGCTAAGATCAAGTGTGATGCAGGGCTCCAACATAAGAATTCGGGGAGGACAAAGTCAGCCCATAATACAACATGTGAAATTTAAGGTGCCTTTGGATATTCCAGGGAAGCTGTCCAGTAGATGATTTGCATTGTCGGTTGAAGCTCAGGGGATGGGTTCGGCTGAGAACGCAGAAGTGAGCAACATGAATCAAATACAGGGGCTGAGGTCAGGGGAGAAGATGAGAAGAGCTCGTTCTGGGAGGTCATGACAACAAAGACAATCAGGAAGTAGTGTGTTTTCCATTTATCAACAATGGGTTAGGCCTTCTGCAAGCTTGGAACAATTCAGTCAAAGAGTGATTGTTGTTGGTATAATTCCGCCTTACTTTATAGAAAACAAAGCTGAAGCTGGGAAAGTGAAGTGGTTTTCTAAGGTCTGATAGCTCATAAGTAGCAAAACCAGCATATAGAATTCAAGTAGGTCTGCATTTAAAGATGTGTGCCTGGGCGCCTGGGTGGCTCAGTCGGTTAAGTGTCTGACTTTTGATTTTGGCTCAGGTCATCATCTCATGGTTCATGGGATTGAGTCCTGCATTGGGCTCTGTGCTCACAGCACCGAGCCTGCTTGGGATTCTGTCTCTCCCTCTTTCTCTGCCCTTCCCTCCCCCATTCACGCTCTCTCTCAAAATAAAGAAACTTAAAAAACAAACAAACAAAAAAGATGGGTGCCTGACTGTCTCTAGGGAGAGCAAGTAGAAGGAAAAGAGAAGAAAGTCAGGGACAGAATCAATATTTAGAAGGAAGAGAGCAAGGCAGAGGGACAGGGAAAGGTTGGTCAGAGGACAGAAAAGCTAGGAAGAAATGGTGAGCTGGGAGCCGAAGGTGGTTGGGGGAGTATAGCCAACAATGCCGAAGGTGGCAGTAAGAGGAGAGGTAAAATATGTCGGAGGTGGGGACAGGGAGGTTGCTGGTAACCTTGATGAGAGCTGGTTTTCTGGGGTGTTGGAGGCAGATGATAGGTGGCATTGTGTTGAGGAGAGAGGGAGGTGACAAGAGGAGGTGGCAAGCCTTGTCATCATGGGAAGGAGCAGGGAGAAAGTACTCTGTTGGGAAGGGAAAGCAGAATCAAGGCAGAGTTATTTTTAGAATGGGACAGATAGATTGTAAAATCTTGTGGCAAGGGAAACATCCTTGAAGACAGGGGAAAAGAAAGACTTTTTCTTAAATTTTTATTTATTTAAAAAATTTTTTTAATGTTTTTATTTTATTTTTGAGAGAGAGACAGAGTGCAAGCAGGGGAGGGGCAGAGAACGAGCGAGACAGAATCTGCAGCAACATCCAGGCTCTGAACTGTTAATGCAGAGCCCGACACAGGGCTCAAACTCATGGACTGAGAGATCATGAAGAAAGACTTTAAAGAGCAAAAGGCTCTGGAAGACATAGGGCTGGCAGGGTGGGATTTAAGGTTGAAAATGGCTTTTAAAAGGAACAGGGGCTCTTCCTCTGAGACAAGAAGGATCAGTTAAGGATGGGTGATGACAAAGAGTAGCCCCAAGGTTGGCTTGGAATAAAATAAACAGAATGGAAGTTTCTGAAGCAAGTTACCGGCAGAAACGATGAGCTCCTAAACCACAGCTATACCAATGAAGAGAAGGTTCTCTTTTCTCATCGTAGGAGAGTGGGCTGCTTCTTAAATTAGGGCAAAGCTGAACCAGAGAATGGACCCAAATTGCCTCCATTGAAGGAATTATTGTCCCCAAGTCAATAAATATTTGAACGTAGACACCAAGAAACATTTCCCATCAGCTAATATTGGTAGAGTGACCTCTCTGTGCAAAGCATGATACATTCTTCCGAGAGTGATTCTACAAAGTTTTCCCAACCTGGCTTTGTGTGTAAATTAATCCCATTCTTAACCTCTGATACATGTAGGAGCAAATGTAGAACCTGGATTAGAAATGGTTTCATGCTGGTCGCTGGTCTTCTCAACATTGTCTTTCTAGCTGTTTATGTTTGTTAGAGTTGGCCTGAGTAATATGCTAATCATACAATTAAGGGACTCAGCCTCTGGCCAATCTGGCTTGGCACTATGAGAGCCGACTAATTAGAAGGTAATTTAATGACCCTGCTTTTAAATCATCCATGTGATCTAACAGAGGATTCTGGGCTTTTCAAAGTGATAGGCATTGTTTGGGAGAAATGCAGGTATGAGTATTTAACAGAGTGGGAGTGAGAAGGATGGAGACCAGCTGTTCTAGGAACCTTTCCCAGGCTCCCACGAGAGTAGTCACCAGTGGTTGGAGCGTCGTTTTGGTCATGTTTGGAAGCTTGCTTTGTGGGCAATGAGAATGGCCAATTCCTTCTCAGAAAGTCTCCTGTTGTGGGAAGACCTTGGCCTAAGTGACCAGATCTAGTATGAAGTGGATGTCCAGATGGTGGAAAGCAGAGGAAGGTTTTACAGATGCCACAAATCATGTGGACCACACATAAAACCAAAAGGGAGCATGGTGAAGGCTGTCACCATTTTCCCCAGGGGCTGGCAATAGCTCACTGGTATATGCCTCCTGGAAGGCATCTGAAAGTTGCCTTCTTAAGTACTCAGAAGCAAATTAGTGCTGTGGAACTTGGCTCAAGGATTCCTGGGTCTGGTGTTCCAGCCTGTACCGTAATGTACAGGAAGCCTTCACAGCCAAAACCTGAGCTTCCAGACAAAACTTTAGACATACTTCCCTCATAGTCAGTTGTCACACACCTTTGGCATTAAGAAGGCATTTGTTTTATTTATTCATTTTTTTAAGTTAAAAAAATTTTTTTAAGTTTATTTTTGAGAGAGAGACAGAGAGAGTGAGTGGGGGAGGAACACAGAGAGATGGAGAGAGAGAATCCCAAGCAGGCTCCACGCTGTCAGCATGGAGCCCAATGTGGGGCTTGAACCCACGAACCATGAGATGATGACCTGAACCCAAACCAAGAGTCAGACGCTCAACTGACTGAGCCACCCAGGCACCCCAAGAAGGCATTTGCTTTAAAATGACAAATAATGCAAGAGGAATTTGAAGAACATTCAGCATGGTATTCTCTGGAAGGCAGAGCTGAGAATGCAGGTGCCTGGGAAAAACATGCTCCAAAATAAGATTCTTCAAGGCCAGTTATGGAATATAGAATATGTAGTTTGAAAGCAAAGTTCTATTTTTTTTTTTTAAGGAAAGACAGTAGAAGCATTGAACTACAGGAGATATTTGAGGCCATTATTCTCTCCCCAGTGAAAAGGAAGAAGAAACACATTGCATGCCCCTGTTAACCGCTTGGTCCAGACTAGCCCAGACTGGGACAGACGAGGAGCTCTGTCAGGGTTTGCCGAATGAATGCACAAATGAACTTCTCTCTTTCTCCCTTTCATGCACACCCACTCATGGAGTTGTCTGCAGTAGCTACTTAGCAAGTGCTTTTGAAATGGATTACATTAAAACACAGGCTCAATATATCTGAAAGACATTTAAATGAAAATTAAAACCCTAAAGTCAATTAATATGTGTGTAGGTGGTAGCATGGCAGGGATAACTATTCCAGAAACTTAGACTAAGGAATGCTACCAAATACTGCCTGCAAAACGCACCTCCGAATTTCCCATCAGTCAAAGAAAAAAAAACCAAAAAGATGGATTCATGAGTTCTTATTTTTAAAAAGTATGCCATTTCACAAAGAGAGAAGTTTCCTGAGCATCAAGAGGAAGTTGGTGTAAGGGTTATTATATGACAACCAGCTATAAATATGGCTACTTTGTACATTGATTCTTAATAAAAAGGCTCAACATTTACAGAGGTGTGAAGGAGTGCTAAGGGAACTTAGCAGTATAGTCTGGTCTGACTTGCAGGAGTGACTGGCATTTCTATAGGAGGCATTTCTTCCAGGTATTAACTTGGGATGGCTGGGGGGGGGGGGCTCAAAGTCCCATGATAAACAGAGACCACAACCATGGATGCTCACTTAATTCAAATATGGGAGTGTGCGGGGTGGGGTGGGGGGGACCAGCAGTTTGAGAAGTTTCACTGATACCTTGAAATATTACTTGTTAAAACACACATGACATATTATGATGCATGGTATATAACCAAAAAAAAAAAATCACAGTAATATTTTTATGATGAAATCTCTAAAGAAATTTCTTTACTTAGCAGGACATGTCAGGCTATTACCCCCAGACCGTCTGATAATTATATTTGCTCTCTGCTGACACTAGGAATGATTTGAAAGCAAAATCTGAAAACTTTCTCAAATATGAGACTTTTAATAGGACCTATAAGGTTGACAATTCAAAATTAGGATCCCCAATAAGAATGTGAAAAGCAGACACTGTAGATTGAGAAAGGATGCCCGTGCCCTTGTGTCAAGCAGACAGGCAGGAAAAATGAGATTTTGTTGTTAAATGCATGCATCCCTCATCATTGCTTCTGAGCAAAGAGGCTTTATTCCAGCCAACACACAAATGCTGGCAAACCTAGACATGCCGAGATTGAGAAATAGATAAACTGTGAGTTATATTCACTATTCTAGTTTAAAATCTGTGTGGTTCTGTGAAGGGTTTTGCATTTGCCCATAATACTCTTTGCTGTCATTTTAATCTTCACATTAAAAATGGGTCTTTACATTTAATTACTTTGGGCCACTGCCAGGGTTGAAGAACAGAACTAAGGTTTCAAGCAAGGCAAAGACTCCTTCTGTTTTGTTTGGGGAAGAATTCTGTTTAAACCCAGGGATGCGAGGGCAGCAGATTCTGCTGCTTTTCATTACTGGGGCAGTCCCACATTTTTACAATTATTTGGTTCAGAACGTAACTGGTGTCCCTGCCCCAGGCATGTTGTTGGTGAGATCCTTGGAAAATGCCCCTTCCATATACAAAACTCTCCAATGGTTTCCCCTCACACACTTGGAATAAAACCCACAGTCTTGTCCATGGTCCACAAGGCCCCACAGGGTCTGGCTCCTGGCTGCCTCTCTCCTCCCTTTGCCACCCACGCCTAGTTGGCTCTTCTCCAGCCACAGTGGCCAACTGCTCCTCAGATGTGCCAAGTTCCCTCCCGCTCCGGCTCTGCTCTCTACCCCAAGCACTCTCCCCAGCTACCCATATGTCTCCGTCCCTCACCCGCAAGTACTGACTTAATTTTCACGTTCTCACTGTACATTTCCTCAACTGCCTTATTCCTTTAACCTTACCAAAGCTTGCTTAGAACCTCAAGGGATTGTTGCTAACATACAATCCATCTGTTTGGTGACTTGGTTCATTGCCTATCTTTTCCCACTACAGTGTAACCTCCGTAAGGGACGGGAGCTCTTCTGTTGTGTTCATTGTCATGCTTCCATTATCTAGAACAGTACCTGGCCCAGAGTATGTGCTCATTTTTTTTCTCTGAAGGAATAAGTCAATACCTCATATCCTTGTTTATCTATGGATGATGACAGGCACTAACAATTCATTGATTTTTCTTAGTTATATTGAAATCATAGGTACTAATGTCAATTACAATAACAGGTCAAAATTAAAATATTGAGGGCAGTTATGTGACTCTGAAATAATTCCTTCTGAAAGCAAAGGCAGAGCATGTGCCTCCTCAGCTCCAACAATCAGATACTCTCTACTGGACTCTCCAAAGAGAGAGTCCATTATCATCTAAAATACTGTGACCTGCCCAAGGTCATAGTAAGTTATTGGCAATGTGATTACACTGGAATCCTGGTGTTGTGGTTCCCATGTTGGTGCTCTGGAGTAGTATATGAACGATTTCCCATGGAGTCTACTCACATGCCAGCTCTGCTCATGTTATTTTCTTGGCATAACAATAGTTATTATTTATTAAATCTATACTATGTCTGTGTTGCGTGGCATTCCTAAATTTGATATGATTCTAACAGCAACTTTCATAAATGGCACTGTTACCCTCATTTTACTCCATAAAAAGGGGAATGGAGAGGTTGAGTAACTTGCTCAAGAACTCACAGCTAGTGAGTGCCAGAATCATGTTAACCTAGGTTTTTTGGCTTCAAAGCCTATGTTCTTTGTTATACCTTGCTGCCACTACACCCAGTACTAGGTTTTTGTCCATGACTCATCTACTAAGAAATTGTGACCTGGAGTGGTGGTCATTTAAAATTATTTCAGTGATGGAACCCTTCCCCCAACTAGGCAGGTTACAAAAGGCACTACCTCTTTAATCAACTGCTTTCTGAACCCCAGGGAGGTCAGGAGACAATTGTAGGGAAAATGTCCGGGAAGGTGGGCAGAGCTCCTTTAGAGCAGGATGAGCTCAAATTATTTCCATAGTCACCCAAAACCCCTTAATTTTCCACAGCTTTTCTACCTCTTTCCTTAGCTCATCCTCATCGTCCACGCACACACAGTATATTATTTATGTCACAATGATCTGGAAGTTTTTCTGAGAATCACATTTCATTTTCTGGCTATTTTTAAGGACTACACAATCATCTCTTCATACAAGGTGCCTCTCTAAGCACTGGCAGACAGAGAACATCTCAAGCAGTGGTCACAAATGTTTAGAATCTCTAAAGGTCATATCTATTGCCTAATGAATGTTTGGTTTCTGATAATGGACTTGTGACAAACACCTATCATTTAAATACTAATCACTATGATTTACATTGAATTCTCATTGGCTGCCTTGCCACTTGATGTTCCAGAAAGTCCCTGCTGGGTAAAAGACATAGAATCATGTCTGGCATTGAGATGTTGAAAGGAAAACAGTACACTTTGTTCTTTTGGCGAGTTCCCATTTAACTGACAAATCTGTTGAGCTGGAGAAGTTTTGTTTAAGTAAGGAATAAGGAATGATTTAGTTCATGTGACAGTCTAAATATGTTATTTCCAAGATGGGCTGGGAAGGAGATGTCTGACCTCTTTTCTCTAAAGAAGGGGAGAACTGTAGCTTGGTGAGAAAAACATGAACTTTACAAGGAGAAAGAATTTTTAATTCCAGTGTCATTGTTCATTATTATTATTGCTGTTATAAGGAATGATAATACATCACACCTATAAGCCGTATTCTAGATGCTTGCCTGAATTACCTTATTTAATCACCACGACAGTTCTATGATGTATTATCATTAGGTATTATTAGTCATCTCCTTTTTATAAGTGAGAGGATTGAGGCTTAGATGGTGAATCAGTCAGGGTCCTGGCACAGGCAGCAGAGTCGAATTCAGGTGGTTCCAATAAGGAACATTTAATAAAAAAGACTCATTATGGGGTGGAGCAGGGATAAGGGAACCGACAAAGGATGTTGAGGCACCAAAGACTGTAGCCTGGGTAAACTATTACGATCCCTAGTGCTTAAAGGGCAAGAGGAGGAAACAGGGAGTGCTAGCATGTGCAGAAAGTCTGCCTGGTGGGAGCTGACATCACAGGGGAATGCTTCAACAGCCAGAAATGTGAAAGCACATCATGGAGGAAGCAGGGAGGAGATTCTCTACTCTCTCTCTCCTTGCCCTGATCTCCTGCCTCTGCCTCCTGCTGACTAAACCCCATGGGAAGCCAGAGGGCAAGGGAGGATGCTGATGGTTTGCAGATCAGCTTTCCCCGGGGAACAAGCAGCTTAGAGGGTGAGAATGCATTGAGGGTTGGACACTGAAGCAGCAGAATGGACCCTGCCCTAAATTCGGTTTTGGTGTTGAGACTGATGCTACCATACATACACTAAGAGACTACGAAAAGGTTTAACTCTCATAATGAGGCTTTCTGGGAGAGCATGGCGGCCCCAGACAGGTACGAAAAGAGCTTGAGAGAACAGGGAAAGGAGACTGGCGTGGTATTTTTACGGTGGTTTGGGGCTTGGGCCAGAGTGAGAGTCCCCATGCATGGTCTAAATTTCCAACCAGCCCCAAAGAAGGGAGCATCCAGGCTTTCTTTTTTTATTTTTCTTTTTGATTTTTTAATTTAAATCCAAGTTAGTTAACATATAGAGTAATAAATGGTTTCAGAAGTAGAATGTAGTGATTCATCACTTACATGTAATACTTAGTGCTAGTCCCGACAAGGGCCCTCCTTAATATTCATCACCCATTATCCCCTCCCCCCACTCAACACCCCTTCAGCAACCCTCAGTTTGTTTCCTGTATTTAAGAGTCTCTTATGGTTTCCCTCCTTCTCTGTTTTTATCTTATTTTCCCTTCCCTTCCCCTATGTTCGTCTGTGTTGTTTCTCAAATTCCACATGAGTGAAATCATATATTTGTCTTTCTCTGACTCATTTTGCTTAGCATAGTACATTCTAGTTCCACATTCTCACAAATGGCAAGATTTCATTCTCATTCTTTTTGATCTCCAAGTAATATTCCATTGTAGGTGTGTGTGTGTGTGTGTGTGTGTGTGTGTGTGTGTGTATACATACATATACCACATCATTATCCATTCATCTGTCAATGGACATTTGGGCTCTTTTCATAATTGTAAATAGTACTGCTATAAACTTTGGGGTGCCTGTGCCCCTTTGAACCAGCATTTTTGTATTCTTTGGATAAATACCTGGTAGTGTAATTGCTGGGTCATAGGGTAGCTCTATCTTTAATTTTTTGAGTGACCTCCATACTGTTCTCCAGAGTGGCTGCACCAGTTTGCATTCCCAGTAACACTGCCAAAAGGTTCCCTTTTCTTCACATCCTTGTCAACATCTGTTGTTTCCTCAATTGTTAATGTTAGCCATTCTGACAAGTGTGAGGTGGTATCTCATTGTGATTTTGATTTGTATTTCCCTGATGATGAGTGATATTGAGCATCTTTTTATGTGTCTGTTAGCCATTTGGATGTCTTCTTTGGAAAAGTGTCTGTTCATGTCTTTGGCCCATTTGTTCACTGGATTATTTGGTTTTTGGGTGTTGAATTTGATAAGTTCTTTTTTTAAAAATTTTTTTAATGTTTATTTTTGAGAGAGAGAGACAGAGAGAGACAGAGAAGAGTGCAAGTGAGGGAGGGGCTGAGAGAGGGAGACAGAGAATCAGGAACAGGTCCCAGGCTCTGACCTGTCAGCACAGAACCCGACGTGGGGCTTGAAGTCACAAACCGTGAGATCATGACCTGAGCCGAAGTCAGACGCTTAACCCACTGAGCCACCCAGGCGCCCCAAGTTTGATAAGTTCTTTATAGATTTTGGATACTAACCCTTTATCCAATATGTCATTTGCAAATATCTTCTCCCATTGTATTGGTTTCCTTTTAGTTTTGTTGATTGTTTCCTCTGCTGAGCAAAAGGTTTTTATATTTTTTTATTTTATTTTTTTAATGTTTATTTTATTTTTGAGAGAGAGACAGAGACAGAGACAGAGACAGAGACAGAGACAGAGCATGAGTGGAGAAGGGGAAGAGAGAGGGGGAGATACAGAATCCGAAGCAGGCTCCAAACTCTGAGCTGTCAGCACAGAGCCTGACATGGGGCTCAAACTCACAAACCGTGAGATCATGACCTGAGCTGAAGTCGGATGCTCAACTAACTGAGCCACCCAAGCTCCCCAAAGCTTTTTATCCTGATGAGGTCGTAAGAGTTCATTTTTGTTTTTGTTTCCCTTGCCTCTGAGACATGCCTAGTAAGAAGTAAGCTTCAGAAAGGAAGCAGCAAAACTTTTTCAAAACAAAGCAGCAAAACAATGTCAAAGAGGTTGTTGCCTGTTTTTTCCCTCTAGGATTTTGATGGTTTCCTGTCTTACATAAGGTTTTTCATCTATTTTGAGTTTATTTTTGTGTATGTTGTAGGAAAGTGGTCGAGGTTCATCCTTTTGCATGTCGCTGTCCAGTTTTCCCAACACCATTTGCTGACCAGACTGTCTTTTTTTCATTGGATAATCTTTCCTGCTTTGTTGAAGATTAGTTGTCCGTACGTGTTTAGGTCCTTTTCTGAGTTCTCTATTCTGTTCCATTGATGTAAGTGTCTGTTTTTGGTCCAGTCTTGATGATTACAGCTTTGTGATCCACCTTGAAATCCAGAATTGTGATGCTCCCAACTTTGGTTTTCTTTTTCAGGATTACTTTGGCTTTTTGTGGTCATTTCTGGTTCCATAGCACCCAAGATTTCTCATCAACTTGACTAAATGTGGGGCAGAAGAGGTAGAGTCTTAGAAGCTCAGAGAGATTCAGCATTGTGCCCTAAATCATTTAACTACTAAGTGATGGAGCTGGATTTTCAACCCAAGTCAGTCTTTAGCTAAAACTCATGCTATTTACTACCACATTAACTGAATTTGCTACCTTGAACAAATTACTTCACCCCCTTAGTCTTGGTTTTCTCATCCATAAAATGGAAATCATATCTCTGTTTCTGGTCCATGGCAGGTGTTCCATTAATGACAATTATTATTGTTAACCATTTTGTTTCTGTTGAACTTGTGTTTGTTGACACTACTTGCTTCTCCTATCTTGCCTATCTCCATCAGGATTGGATACCCTGGTGTTCTAGTGTCTCTTTGTGAAACATCTGGGACACAGCTGCTTGCCTAAGAAGTATATCCTTAGGTACTGAACTATTGCCTTTTTCTCAAGATAAGGTTGAGAATAATCCTCTTCCCAAGTGGATCAAGAAACCACTTTAACATCCATTTTCCTGGTAAGCTTCAGAAAGGAAGCAGCAAAACTTTTAGTAATTCAGACACCACAGCAATGTGACCAAGGAGCTAGGAAGTGAAAGCGACATCACTCTGTTCTTGTCTATCACCTTTGAAATACTGTCTTTCTAAGGTCCTAGTGAGAAAAGGTTTGAGATGGACAATTTTTCCCCAATGATCCTATAATGTCATGTGGTTCTAGAATCTTCTATTCCTCTAATATTACTCCAGCACACACAGCCCACAGGGCTACAAGGTGTTTTGCACATAATCTCTTTTTAATTCATCTTATTCATCTTTGTTGAATTAAAACAAACACATTAAAGACTGATTTTGAAGCAATGGCACATTGCCACCAAAGGCTTATGTAGTGTGTGTGTGTGTGTGTGTGTGTGTGTGTGTGTGTAACAATGAGGCTAATAAGATTAATTATAAAAAATAAGGGGTGTTTCAGAAAGTATTTTGCTAGGAGCCATATTTTCACATGTGGGGACTGAAACTATTTCTGAAAACTTCCAGGTCCCTAGACTTCATGCATATGAACAATTGATTAATCAGGTGATGACATCAACCCACAGCCTGGAACTCGGTAGCTATGGGGCCTGCAAATGCCCATTCTTTCAGCCAAGGGGCTGAGGATGTAAGGCAAAGATTACTCTCAAAAGCTGTGACGGAAACTTTACTGAGAATTTTAAAAATCATCATTGAAAAAAAAAAAATCCTGGACTTTGTCTTTCAGCCAGCAGTCCTCTTGTGGATGGGAACAGATGCTACCCTGGCTAAGTAAAAAGCACAACATGAGCCTTTTTCTTTCTGCCTTTTAAACCAGTAAACACCATCCACTGTGGACCAAAACAAGACAGGTGGCAGCCATTCGAATTGGAAATGAGGCACTGAGATAATAGATTGTGGGATCCACCGTGGCCAGCCTCAAGGGAGTGGCTCCGGTCAGAGGGCTCATTGTTTTTCTCTTTTAATGAGCAGACTCTATAAAATGTACAGCTCCTGATGCCACTTTGATTCCCTAAATTTTATTAATTGTTCTTTTGTGTGCTCTTATTTGCACAATTTACTTTTGATGAACCACGAGTGTTCGTCATGACTGAATAGAGCTGCCTCTCACAGAGACCCTGGGCTTTCTGTGAAGCAACAAAGAAGAAGTGGTTCTATACTGGATGATTCCCAAGGAGTGTGTGAAGTTCTGAAAGTGCCTGTGTCACCTCCTTGGCACAGTTCCTCAGAAGCCAGGTATCTTTAGAGCTGGAGGAATAGAGTTGGAGTTTACAAGTGAAGAAAGCCAGAGGATCCTCAGCCATATTCTGACTGGGAAAGGCACAGTTGTGTGGTGCGGTGAGCAGGGAATGGGTGTTTCTGCTCCTCAGTCAGTGTCTCATCTTTCTGGGATAATGTGCAGAACAGCCCCTTGCTGCTCTGTCTTCTCTGTCCCTTGATTCATGCAAAGTGTGGTGGGGAGACTGGGGAACAAGGCCCATGTTTCAGATTTCTACCCTTTCATACTGTGCCTCATCTTTATATGCCCCAACAACAATACACCCACACCTGCTGGCACTCTGGGCTCAGTGAGTGGTTCCCCTATTGCAGTAAAGCTCTCAGGTAAAACAGGAATGCCTCCTAATGGTGTCCACTTTCTAGCCCCAGTAATGGTAACTTTGATATTTTCACAGAATCTTCTGTGCTTATAACCAAAACTGGGTGGAGTGGATTTTAGTTACCAAGAAAGAGCTGGTTTTTGGAACTATTGGGGAGCAAGGAATATCTTTTTGTTCACTGGAGCCCCTCAGATTAAGCCAAAAGGACTCAGCATTAGGCAGTGTGGAACCATGACAGAAAAATGGGAGCTGATAGTATCAAAAAGCCCAAAGTTTTCATATCTTTGGATCTAGTAGCTGCAACTCTAAGTGTCTGTCCTAGAGAAGAAATATTCAGAAATGTAGACAAAGCTGGATGTGTAAAAATGTATGTTATAGGAGTGGTTTGTGTGTGTGGGGGGGGGGGGGAGAATAATTATTCTAAGGGCTGGCAAATAATCCCTTTAAGAGAGAAAACTGTCTTGGGTTAGCGTCACAACTTCTGGAGTAGTCATGGATATAAAGACGAGGTCCCTCTGGTGATGAACAAGAGCAGACAAAGAGGTAACTACTCTTCTCTGCCTTATGATGTTTGTGGAAATCTAGGGGTCAGGAAAATAGAGGCAAGAAAGGAGAATTCAGAACAGATCATCTGAAAGGGGGGTGGCAGAGAAGTTACAAAGAAATATCTGGCCTGGGGCACCTGGCTGGCTCAGTCGGTGAAGCATGTGACTCTTGATCTTGGGGTTGTGAGTTTGAGCCTCATGTTGGGTATAGAGATTGCTAAAAAAAAAAAAAAAGAAATACACTTATAAAATCTGGGATTATGGGTAAGTTGAGGGAGTGGGTAGGCTTTAGGCATCGATCTGTAAGAGTTTATTTGAATGGGGGAAAATGAAGGGAAAAAGGGGACAAGTTGGATGGGGAATACAGAGGTATCCACCTGGATTCCTTCTTGGGCAGAGCTCTAAGGCCTAAGCAGAGTCATTATTCTCACAGAGGATTTCTAGAGTCTGGCTACTCAAAGCATGTGTTGGGGCCAGCAGCATCAGCCTCACCAGGAGCATTTAGACCCACCCAGACCTCATGAACAAAGATCTGAATTTTAACAAGGTCTCAGGTGATCTGTGTGCACTTTGAAGTTTAGGAAGCACTGCCCTGGGAGACCCATGGTATCCAAGTACATCTCAGAGAGTGAGAAAGAGCAGCATCCCTCTATATCTGCCCAGAGAATTGCTCTGGGTTGGGACACAGTACTGGAAGGATCCAATGGGGCCTTGGATTTTCATGAAGGGTGAGAAGCAGATAGAATACATTCTTCCTGCCATTTTTAGATGGTGGAAACCAATTAAAAGGACTAAGAGAAAAATGTGCAGTGATTACTTTAAAAGAAACATGAGGTATGCTAGAAGGTCTCAAAAATGATACTGAAGTTTGGAGAAAGGAGGGATCTTATACACAAGCCCTCTTTGGGTTAATACTGTCACCAGG
Source organism: Panthera leo (assembly GCF_018350215.1). Classification (NCBI taxonomy): domain Eukaryota; kingdom Metazoa; phylum Chordata; class Mammalia; order Carnivora; family Felidae; genus Panthera; species Panthera leo. Next base: position 138,620,011 of record NC_056679.1, on the reverse strand, counting down.
ACCACTGCAATGGTCTTGGGAAGACTCGGTGACATGTGAGGCTGGTATGATCCTCATTAGAAGCAAAATAGACAAAGGAATATTATATTGCCTATAATATTGTTTTTAAAATATGCTTAGAAAAAAGGATGGAAAGGGTATGTACCTCTATCTCTGAGTGGTTTGGGATTTTACTTTCAGACATTTTTGTACTTTTCAAGTTTTCCACGATGATCATAGGTAAATACAAGTACAAGCAATGCAGCAGAATGTAAATCGTGTCTGCTTCTGAATGGCAAGAGTGTGGATTTAGCCCTCCTTGCATTCTTTTTTGTCCTTTCCAAAGTTTGTCCGTGGGCTATTAATACATGTGTAATCAGGAAAAGAAACAAAAAGGAAGCATGAAATGTAGAATCAAAAGACCTGTGTTCCAGGTGGACCCCTGACCTTAACAGTTGTGTGTTCTATAGTCACATAACCTTGCTCGAAGTCTCCTTGCTCATGTGCAAATGGGACACTGTCACTGATCTTAAGGGATATGAACATGATGGGTGTGGAGGACTTTGTGAACCGGTAAGTGCTAACAAACCTGAGTCCCAAGGCTGGCTTGGTGCTATCATGTGGAACCCTTCGTCAGCTCTCCCCCAACACCCGGTGGGAGGGCAATGGAGAGTGTCTGGTTTCAGCCTCAGCAAGGCTTATCTCTCTCACAAATGAGTGGATACACAGGCCCAACGTGCTTCCCCTTTGGCTACTTTGACTGAGATAAAATTCTCCAACATTCCTTAGTAAAATGCCACCTACCATCTATCAGGCAAGAATAGCCTTTCACATTGATACCATTAGGGTTGGGCCATGATGTTTTCTGTTGATCACCCATTGCTTGGTGTAACAGTGACATTCTTTAGACAGATTTTTGGGTTTCTATATGAGGAATTGTAATTCTAGTTTCAGAGGAGAGCAACAGTAGCAAGAAACCCAAAAAGGATCTACCTCTAAAATCTTGAATAGTTCTCCGAAATCACACTAGTTATAGCTAACAAGTAAATAGAATAGTCTATAAGCCCAATTCAGCATATGTGGAAAACCTCCTTCCTACACAGGCTAAATGTTTCGCTAGAGATCTTTATATATAAAGCCATCTTGGCCCTACAAGCCCAACTTATAAATCATAGAGGGTTGCTGGGTCCAGAAGTATTTTTGACTTGCAGTCTGGGGTGCTGCAGTTCAGGACAATCAGTAGGCTGAGTGGAGAGGCCTCATGTCCCTTGCTTTCTCCTAATATGATTATTGATGTGATGTGAAAACTGGAAGGGCACTGGCTTAGAAGGGTGCTTGGAGGTAGGTCCCCTCCCTGGCGATCCAGTGTCTGATGAAAACACAAGACACCTCACTAGACCAAAGCCCTACTGACCGCACTTTTGAATTTTGCGAGGCAGAGAAATCTAGGGCAAGATTTGCTCTTCTTCACAGTTCTAGGGAGATTTCTTCCTTTGCAGTTGTGGGATGCCAGGCCTTTTGTTAAGACACAACTATAGCCCAGCTCACTGACTTATTTCTTAATGACCATGATCCTCATCAGATACAAGCTAGGCCATTTGTTGGCGAATTTGCCCTTGTTTGTAGTCAATGTGGGATCAACAAATATTGACTGGGCAAACTTTTCCTGGGGGCTGGCCAGGCAGACTCTCTTCCCTACTCTGTTTCTGTGGCTGTTTCACGGAGCTTGGCTGGGCAGAGACTCAAAGAGTCAGCTGGGGAAGAAGGGCCTGCCAGGCAGTGAGAAAGAGACCAGAGACCCTTGTTGGCATGTAGACAACCTATTAACTCTATACCCAGCCAGGTGAGGAGGGCAATATAGCCTCTCTCTCTCTCCTTTCCACATCCTTGCCCTTCAGGCTGCATACCATCTTGTCATTACTTGTTTTTCCTTTCTAGGATGCATCCGATGTTAATTTTCACTGGCTTGCATCTGGAATAAAAAAGGAAGTGGGTTCATGATAGAGGGGACGCTGTGTGTTTTTTCATGGGTGGGTCTTGAAAGCTAGACTCTGGGCTTCTGCAACTTGGGGAGAAAGGTCTGGTGCACAAGGAAAGATCATACAAAAAGTAATTCTAGCTATATTTGTAGGGACTCTAATTTTCCAGGCATTGAGATGGGTATGCAAATATGAGTACATTATTTATTTCTGCTTCATTCCTGGGTTATGGGAGGCCACTACTGGTTTTCCTAAAGGCTGAGTTTTCTTTCCCTTAGGAAAGATAAACCAGCTCTTTGTTGGTGTTGGGCCATTGGCTTCATAAATCATCCTGCATTTCTCCCCTACAGCTACTAAATCTCCGAGGGTAGGAAGATGTGCTTCTTTCTTTCTGAAGGTTGAGAAAGGCAGAGGAGAGTGGAGTTTTCCAGGATTCAGGGCAAGGCAACAGGCATGGTTGGCACATTCCAAGATTAGTAAAACATGAGCCTGTTTGTACCCAGCACTCTACAAACTGCTGGAGCTTGGAAGGAAAGGGCTCAGGGTTGCTGGAATTCAAGAGCAATTAGTCCCCAAGGCCAGCTAGGCATGAAGGGAGTGCAGCCACCCAGCGGGGCCATCTGCCTTTGACAAGGCTCTGTGAGTCTGGCAAAAAGCCTCTTCAGAGGTGATCTCAGTAAACCGATAACCTGAGGCCTCTTCCCTGGATTTCCTTGATTATTCCTTGATTACCAGGTCAAGGGGTTAGGGGTGGTAAAACCATGGCAAATACTGGACTGCTCATGACACTTGGTAAGAGCAGAAGGGGGTCTGAATTTGACACGATTCAGAAAAAAAGTAAAACAACAACAATAACAAACGATGACAGTCCAAAACAGGCCATACTAAATACTACCTTTTGGAAATATACATAGGTGGTAAAACTGTAAGGAAAAGCAAAGGAATAATTATGAGGAAAGCCATATGGGAGGCAGGCTAATGTGATAGGGAGTTGCCTGCTGGATAGGACTGCAAGACAAAGTACAAGACACCAGTTAAATGTGATTTTCAGATAAATAGCAGTATTGTAGTGGAAATATTTCCCAAATATTGTACGAGATGAACTGACATTAAAAAGAAAATAATCCATTGTTTATCTGAAATTCAGTTCCTGGATTTTTAAACATTTTTAAACATTTTTATTTATTTATTTGAGAGAGAGAGAGAGAGAGGTGGGAGGAGGGCAGAGAAAAGAGAGAAAATCCCAAGCAGGCTCCACACGGTCAGCGCAGAACTCGATGTGGAGCTCAGACTCACAATCCGAACCATGAGATCATGACCTGAGCCAAAACCAAGAGTCAGATGCTTAACCAACTGAGCCACCCAGGCACCCGAGAATTTTTGGTTGGTAAATCTAGCTGCTAAACTTCTAAGGGACTGGTAATCTTCTATTTTGTGATGATGGCTCTTCTGTTCTTTGACTGTGGATCTTCACTTTCGTTTTTTATAAATGTACATTTATGTTTTATACACTCTTCTGTGTATATGTTATCTTTCATAAGAATTTTTTTAAGTTTATTTATTTATTTTGAGAGAGAGAGGGAACATGCACACTGGCAGGAGAGGGGCAGAGAGAAAGAGAGAGAGAGAGAGAGAGAGAGAGAGAGAGAGAGAGAGAGAGAGAAAGAGGGAGAGAGAGAATCCCAAGCAGACTCCATGCTATCAGCACAGAGCTTGATGTGGGGCTCGAACCCACGAATAGTGAGATCATGACCTGAGCCGAAATCAAGAGGAGGATGCTTAACTGACAGAGCCCTATTCATAATAAATTTTGTTTAAAAGTTCTCGAATACTGTGAAACAGTCTTTGCTAATTAAAAAACCATCATCTATTTATCCTGTTCCTTCTTCTCCCTACTCTCCCCCAACAAATGTTATGAGTAAGAAATGTATCCATATCCCATTATAGATGAGGCGATTGAAGCTCAAAAGTTAAATAACTTGTCCAAAGTCACAGAACTGGTAAGTGGTAAAATCGAGTTTGAATCTGATTTTATTACTAATTTTACTAATCTAAAGCCTATGCTCCTAACTACTGTAAAATGCTTATATTGTATGGCAACAGACACACACACACAACACAGACCAAAATATGGAAACCTGAAAACATGTTTGTCCTTAGAGCAAGGGATGGTTGAATCATTCTGACAATGGGGTAATGAGTAAAATGTTTTGTAGAAGAGAATAGAAGATATCACCAGACACCAGCACTGAGATGTCACATCTGTTGGAATTATCTGACAAGGATTTTAAAGCAGCCATTGTAAAACTGCGTTAACAAGCCGTTATGAATGTGCTGGAAATAATGAAAGAAAGTGTCAGTAAGAATAAAAAAAAGTAGAGGAAATAAGCAAAAATTTTAGAAGCCAAAAAAAGTAATGGGGCTCAACAGCAGAATGACGAGGACAGAGAAGGAATCTATGAACTTGAAGATAGAATAGGAATTACCCAATCTGAGGAAAAGAGAAAATATAGACTAAAAAAAGGTAAAATGAACAGACATTTCAGAGAACCATGGGACTGTAACAAAGGATCTGACATTCATGTCATCAGAGTCTCAGAGAAGAGAAAGGGGTAAGACTGAAAAAAGTACTCAGGGAAATAATGACTGAAAACTTGGTAAATTTGACACACACAAAAAAATGAGAAACATTCACTTTCAAGTAGTTGAGAGAATTCCAAGCATGATAGATCCAAAGAAATCCATACAAAGACACATTAAAATCAAACATCAGAGGGGCATCTAGGTGGCTCAGTCGGTTCAGCATCAAACTCTTGATTTCAGCTCTGGTCATGATCTCAAAGCTTTGTGGGTTCGAGCCCCGCATCAGGCTCTGCACTGTTAGGGCACTGCTTAGGATTCTCTCTCTTTCCCTCTCTCTCTGCCCCGTCCCAACTTGCACTGTCTCTCTCTCTCAAAATTCATTAACAAACTTAAAAAAAAAAAAAAAAAACAACCCAAACATCTTGAAAGCAATGAGAGAGCAATGTCACTTTACCAACACAGGAAAACCAGTTTGAATGACAGTGGATTCCTCATCAGAAATTGGGACAGAGTGGGGGCGGGGGGGGAGGGCAAAAAAGAAGTAGCACAACATATTTTTAAGAGCTGAAAGAAAAGAACTGTGAGTTCTATATGCTACGAAATTATCCCTCAGGAAGAGAGAAATCAAAACATTCTTGGGTGAAGGAAAACCAGAAGAATCTGTTTCTAGCAGACCTGCTTTGAACGCATGGCTAAAGGAAGTTCTTGACATAGAAAGGGATGAATTCTAAAGCATCTGGAAGGAAGAGAGAAAAAGAGTAAAAGAGTAAAAATATGAATAAATAAAATGGACTTTCCTTCTCATAAGTTTTCTAAATTAGATTTGTCAGTCAAAGCAAAAAGCATAACATGGTCTGATGTGGATTCCAATGTATATAGACGAAATATTTGAGACAATTATACCATAAATCATGGCAGTGGCAGGAGGGACAAGGACATAAAGGGAGGTAAGGTTTCTACACTTCACTGAAACTGGTAAGATACTGTTGCCAGGAGATCTTTGTGGTGATCTGTATCTTGATTATGCTGGTGCTTATAGAAATGTATACATGTGATAAAATGGAATAGAACTATACACATACAGTGTATCAATGTCGACTTCCTGGTTTTAATATTGTGTTAGAGTTATACAAGATGCAACCATTGAGGTAATTAGATTAAGGATACATGCGAACTCTCTGTCACAGCTTTGCAATTTCCTATAAGTCTGCAATTTTTTCAAAATAAAAAGTTGAGTGAGAGAGAGAAAGAGAGAGAGAGAACGAGTAGAGGGCTACAGATCTCATGTTCCTTTGGTTGTAATTGTTTGACTTTAGGGTGTCTAGGAAAAGTCCAAGTGCTTTTAAGATACCCGAGTTCAGGGGTGCCTGGGTGGCTTGGTCGGTTGGGCGTCCGACTTCGGCTCAGGTCATGATCTCGCGGTCCGTGGGTTCGAGCCCCGCGTCGGGCTCTGTGCTGACAGCTCAGAGCCTGGAGCCTGTTTCGGATTCTGTGTCTCCCTCTCTCTCTGCTCCTCCCCAGTTCATGCTCTGTCTCTCTCTGTCTCAAAAATAAATAAAAGTTAAAAAAAAAAAATTAAAAAAAGATACCCGAGTTCAGTGCTGGCTGTATAGAGACTAGTAATTGAATGGAGGCATCTGTGGGTCAGCCTGAAACAAGACGATTTTGTGCGTAGAACACATATTGGTTTCCTGTGCCCTTTCAAGGGAATCGATACACTGATTTTCATCTATCTAGCCATATGTAGCCAGGACATGGTTTATTTAGAGAGTCTCCTCTCCCTATGCATCAAAAGACAGGGAGGCCCACAGACACAGTTTTCCTAGAGAACAGGTTACAAGATAGAGAGCCTTTTGGAATTTCCTCTTCTTCCTCCTCTTCCACTGTGCCCACCGTCTAGCCTGTATGGCTAATGTGTGCAGCGTGTACACTTGGACCCTCTGTGATCCCTCACAGCTCCACCTCCAGACTATACTTCACATTTCCCCACTCCTTTCTTTATCCATTGCCATCTTCCTCGTCCAAGTCACCTTCACTGCCCCTGTGAGTTACTTCAGTATTCTCTTCTTGGTCTCTTTCTTCCGTCTTGCACCCTTTCTCCATTCTCCGCACATCAGTCTGAGTGACATTCTGTGTACATCGGGTCATGCCACACCCTGCTCAGCACCTTGAATAGCTCCCCTCGTACTCAGCATAAAGTTTGCACAGATTACCCCGGCCTGGAGGATCCCACGTGACCTGGCCCTTGCCTATTTCTCTGACTTTATCTCAGAGATTCACTTGGTCTTAGGCACACGGGCCGCTTCTCAGTTCCTCCACTGTCCAAGCTGTTTCACACTGGAAGTCCTCAACGCTCTCCCTGGAATAGGCTTCTTGTGCAGCTGACTCAGACTGTGCACCAGAGCTGGAATGCTCCGCCTCTGAGTGGCCCTCTGTGACCCCCTGCTTAAAGCAGCTGCCGCTTCATTGACTCCCCATTGCACGAGCCTATTAATTTTCTCTAAACATTTACCATGCTTTCTCATGATTCTCGTTGTTTTCTTGTTTATTGTCTATCATTCTCCCAGAAAAGTAAGCGACATGAGGGCAGGGACTTTGCATTCCTAGTCACTGTAGCAGCCCCGATTCAATAAATATTTTGTCAAAGAAGTGAATGAATGAAGAATTATAGACTATTAGACCTGGCAGGGACCTTCTTTCCCCAAGACAAGAAGCCCCCTGGGGACCCTTGGAAGAGGCTGCAGAGAGAAGATAATGACGGTAATCTGACAGGTGCATGCAGCACCTTGGGGTTTGCAGAGCATTTTGAATTATTGTGCCTTCCTTCAACAAATACAGAAAAGCAAATGTCTTTGGGGGTCGCACAGACCACGGCAGTGAGGAGCCTGGACCCAAGGAGGACAGTTGAGCTTCTGAGCACACAGGCACCTGGCAGAGGGCTTTGGAACCAGTGTCCCCACCATGGCCGGCAGGTGAACAGCCTTCACGGTTCACCTAGCAGCAGGGGCTCCAAGTGGTCTATGTTAACCAGATCACCTGACCTATAGCAAAGCTAACAAGGAATGTCCCAGGGAGGGAAGAGCCGTCAAGAAGCCATGGAGACATGTCAACATGATGTGGAGAGAAGAGACAAAGAAGTAGGAAGATAGCTGGTAAATGGATAAATGGAAGCATTTTTTAAGCTGAGCTAGTGTCCTGGAGGCTTCAGTTTGTCAAACCCTCAGCCTCTGCTCATGTGTTCCAGAGAAAGGTCACAGCAGGACCTGGTCTGTGTTCCCGTGAGGGCCTCACGGTGCCTCTCTGGCCTTGGTGCCGAGAACACAGAGGTGGGTACCCAGCTCTGCTGCTGAACTGTGGTGTCCCATGAGATCCTCTGTTGCCTCTGTCTTCTTGAAAAAATGGGAACGATGGCGAGAGCATTTCAAAAGTGACTCTCTGTTGTTGCTTTTCTCTTGTTTCCAAAGACTCATAGTATTCAAGGGACTAACAATCCCCGTCTCTAAAAAGCATCCAGTTGAGCGAGAATGTTACCACAGAAATTCCACTTGCATATACCTTTAATCATGTGGCAAATTACCTTATTAACCACCAGGGAGTCTAGTCTTATTACTTAATTAAACCATCTCTTTCTTTTTTTCTTATTAAAACCACATGGGTTTAAACTTCTGTGTGGTTTTAGATTCTTTTACCTTTCTTTGGATGTCTGTGTAATAATGGCCGCATAAAGAATTTCTGTTATTTTGCGTTGATAACTAAAGGGTTAGCAACATGAAATAAAAGGTGGGGGGGAGGTTGGTAGAGATGGTCTGGATAGGCTCACACTGGCCAGTGACGTAACAGCCACTTGGGTGGTATGAAAGTCTGAGATGTGTACCCGTCACTTATTGCTTCTCTCGCCAAAACATCTGCAATACAAAATCCTGTCATTAGACAGCCCACATGTTAGAAAAACAAAAGGAGAGAGAGAGAGAGAGAAAGAAAGAAAACCCAGTCCCCCAAAATGGCTGGATAAAGCCTCATTATTACTGGTAGGAAATTAGACATTTAAGGTTATACTTCAAAGCAACTATTTTTATTACAAGAGGCTCAACATTTTGATTTATTGGGCAGCAGAACAAGATTGTGACAAATATTTCCACCTCAAAGAACAGACAAATCAGGCCTCTAAGAAGTCATATATTAAGTAGTTTAAAAATAAAGTTTGTTGCAACAATAGTCATAATGATGAAAATTGCATGCTTTTGCTCACAGCCCCCCAATGACTGCTTTAGCATACTTGCCAAGAAGAAGAAATAATTTAATCTTGTGGGAATTTTCTTCTAATCAAAGGAAAGTACTAAAATTTTGTGAAATGAAACAGCTGAGTTGTTAGTAAGTCTGTGGTACCTTTCTCCAAAGGTCAGCACCAAGCAGGGCCTGTTTACAATCCTGTATCTCAGTCTAAAATGCACCAGTCTAGAGAGATGTTAAGAATGTAGAATGGGTTCTGAGGAATCTATAAAGATAATTAAAGAATAAAACATAGGGTTTTGAGACAAAGCTGAAGGAATTTAGAATATTCAGCCTTGTTAAAAAACACACACATACACCAACCTAGAGGGTTAGGTTTTTAACCATTTTATGTAGCAGGGTTATGTTGCACTAAAGGCTGACCATCTTAACCCACATCCATCTGGACACAACCTTTTCTCTTATGACATGGACAGTTCTGATTAGATTGAGTTAGAGGAAGTTTTCAGTGAGAGTGTGCACAAGTCAAACTGGAAGACAAGTTTCTCAGACAGGATGTAAAGTCATCTTCTCTGTAGGTCTCTGAATAAAGAAGCACATATCTGCCTAGGTGTGGGAACAGAACTTAATGGAAAGAGCGCAGGCTGTTGATGTGAGGCTCATAGCTTGGGTTCTAGTCTCAGCTCAACTGTCGATGGACTCTGTGACTTCTGGCCAAATCACTTCACTTCTCTGGCCTTGGTTTCTCATCCATAAAATGAAGATTGGACTAGGTGATCTAAAAGACTTTGTGCATGACATTTTGATTCTAGGAGGGAGACAGAATGATCATAGGAGAGCAATAGGGTCCTTCTTTATTTTATTCTTAAGGCTCCACTTGCTTGGAAGGGAAGTTTATGTACGTAAGTGTCTCTGTAGGTATGAGTGTGGTTATATTGGAGGGAGGGAAATGGAGATTCTATGCACCCTAGGTACGTTCATAAAATTCTAGGTGTAATTTGAACTTACATAAATTACTTTCTCCTTTAAATGCCATGTAAACAAATTCTAGTGATGAATGCTTTGTAAATTGAGTAATCACTGCCACATTTTATTTGTAAGCACACATTATCATTTGTCAGGGGGCCTGCTGCAATTCTGAATGCCATGCTGAGTTCCATCAATGTGCGTGTGAATTAACTTCTCGGTAATGCTGAGTGCTTCCACAATCCTCCTAAGGACTGGGATAATGAATTTCAAGGAAGTGGGCCTCAAATGCTAACAGAATTCTGTTGCATGTTTTAAATCTTCAAAAGCTAAGTACATCTTGCTCAGTCCCCTTTTTTCTTTATTATAAAGGCACTTCCCTGAGGACAACATTGCCCTGGGAGTATTTCCTAAAGGGAACAGAGAATCTTGGAGAGACAGAGTCCTGGTGAGTTGGGAGAGAGGAAGGAAGCCAGCACAGAGCTCTCATGCCCTAGAACGGCTCCCTCAAACTCATCAACTGACCATTATTGGGCTCCCAACTTTGGACTTCAAGACATTTGGAAAATGTTCATAAACATGTTCAGAATCCCCTGGTGTAAGCAAAACATTTTTATAAGATTGTAAAATAAAGAAAACTGGCACACATTTTGTTTGAACAAGTGTGCTGGCGATTTCTTTTCATAAGGTGATGGACTCTTAAACAAGACTTAGTAATTGCTCTTGGGGAATTTGGCCTCTTAATTTTGGAAAACACAATAAAATACATGCAAATCTCTAAACCTTGTAGATGACAGATCCTAAACCTCAGGCACATGGGGAGAGAATGTGAACAAAAGAGGACCCTTCGCAAGTTATAGTTTGAGAAACAGAATTAAACCGGAGACAATGGGATTCTTGCCTTGATCATTGCTTATGTAGAAACATGAGAATTTGGGAGGATTTCTTCATCCAGAGAACTCCCACAGACTACTCTAGGAGGTAAAGTAGGCCTAACCACTCATAAACTAGTTGTTTCCAGAAGAATGAGGCATAAAATGTCATTGTTGTGGCTAATTCATATTAAATGCCACTATTAAAAGTTAAAAGCTTAAAAGCAAAGAAAGGGTGGGAAACTTTTTTTATGACTAGATACAATAGAAATTATACATAAATTTCCCCCTTTTCTCTTTTTAAGAAATTTCCTTGAAGCTCCAGGAAACCCCACCTCTGTTGGGATTTGAGCATGAACTGGGGAAGACAGAAGGGAATTATTCCTTGAGGAAGTTGTGGCCGGAGACCCTCTTTTCCTCCTCTGGCTTTTTTTTACTGGTTTCTAAGGCATTCCTCTTAGCGAGGGCATCAGCTGGAGTAAACAGTCTTGGAGCTCTTCTGAGAAGGGTTGGGAGGTTGGGATTTTTTCCTTCCAAGTAAAGAGAACAGTAAAAGGAGATGTATTTAAGCAGTGAGTAGTGACTCTAGGTTAACACACAGCCCTGGTCTCCCTGTTTCCACTTAATGACCAACCTTGGGGCAGGGGGCGGTGGTGGTGGGGGGGCGGGCAACAAGATCAAAGTTGCTTTAGGGCAAAATTACTGACATTCCTGAAATAGCCCCAGATTCCTCACATCCCAATAAGCAAGAATCAAGTTCACTCACTTGTGAAGAGGACCCACTACAGCCTTCAGTTCTTTTGTTACCTTGACTTTTAGCTCATTGTCCTGTCTGACCTCTTCTTAAACCAAAGAGTAATGATTGCTGATTTGACCACTGTTCTCTGCATATAAAGATGTCAGGGGTCAAGATGGGTAGCTATAGAGAATCCAACATTCCAGGAAAAAAAAAAGAAAACTAAACTAAAAGAAAGCTATATCGATGTGGTTAAATATTTAGATGTATAAAGACAGCCTGCACGTAAAAGTAATCTGAAAGAAAAATCAAAGAAAGTGAGAATCATAATTGACCCATTAAGGCTTAAGAGGTTTCAGAGATGACAACACACTCATATTATCTAAAAACCTAGAACTTTCTCAGGGTACTGGTGGAAGGGTGTGTTACCTAGCAATACTATGTATCAATTTGGAGTCTGAAGTCTCTTTTCCAATTCATCAAGAATCATACTTTTTAATAGTCCATAATAATACTGATGCTCTTGATGATACTACTGATGATAAGAGTTCCGTCTTATGTGTTCTAAGTTTCAGAAAAGATGTGAAAGGGAGAAAAAATACTAAAAAATTCAGTCACTCAAAATATTAAAAGGAAAATTATTTAAGGAAAATTTTTAGCATTTAAAAAACAGCAAAACAAATATAAATAAGACACCCTTACACTGGAAAGTGATTGTTACAAGCCCTTGTGCAGATGTATGTTTTCAATTCCCTTGGGTAAACACCAAGGAACAGGATTGCATCATGTGTATCAGAAACTGCCATACTGTTTTCCAAGGTGACTCTATCATTTTGCATTCCCAAGAGCAACGTACGTGAATTCCAGTTGCTCTACACCCTAGACAACACTTGGTATTATTAGTGTAAAATATTTAAGACAATTTTGATTTATTATTTTCTGCAGCTACAAATGAAATCACAATGGTATCAGTAGTCCTGAGTTTCTTTTGGCCCACTTGCTTATCAAGAATCTTGTCTTCACGCCTGGCTTAGTACCTTTCAAGTGTTTTGTGTCTAAATATTTCTTGGTACTCCTGAAGAGAATCTCCCATTTCTTGGGAACAGCGTGTGAGCCATAGTCTGTCCCCCATTATGTGCCTTGGACTCCCTCTGTGCCTCTGCTGGACCCACAGCCCACTGTCCCCCCATTCTCCATGCTGATGCTGTGTGAAAATGCCCGTGTTCACTTGGAGTGCTGTCTATCTCCAATGTTGCTGTCAGTTTCGACAGCGTCAAAGGGGGCCAGGTTCCGTGTAGCAATGGGGACATTGGCTTTCCGCTCAAATCAAGGACTCTTGGGCTTAAAGTAGCACTGTTGTTGCCTGGGGTCTCACAAAGTCTCCCAGAAATCCAGCTCTTTAAGTTGGTGTTCTAATCTCACTCCTCAGGGAGCTTAATACCAGCCTAGGAGTTGGGGTGAGGAACAGCTAACAGGCACTTCTCTCTGTGACCAGTCTCTCCATGCTCTCTCAGGGTTCAGGGCATGGAAAAACTCAAAAAAATGTACAACCCCTCTCAATGTTCTTCCTCCACTTTCAGTCCCTAAAACAAAATATTCCATGCCTATGAACTCAAGACAAATGAATACTAAAAATAATAATCATTATTCACATTATTGTTTCTTAAAAAGTTATCCCAGCCTACCAGTTCTGAATATTGATTGGCTATATTTGGGCACAAGTGGAATTCTCTACTTATCATCTTATAGTCCTGAAAATGTAGACAGGAAGTGGTTTTATCAGTGGTCACGTAGTAACAAAGTGGTTGCTGAACCCAGATACCATATCCTGAGGTCATCACTATAGAAGCTCCAGTAAATTGCTGATTCTGTATTCATCTATTCGGTCAAAGAAAATATTACCTCAGGGAGGCAGTCATCAATCCATCCTGGTATCTGAATAAAGCAAATGATCAGATTGATCAACATGGCCACACCAGTGGCCCCCAAAGACTCTGTGCTGGAAGAGAAGTGTCGCAAGGTTTCTAGAAAATATTTCTTAATAGTAATTTTGTGGCTTTGGGGTAAGATTTTAGCAAGAGAGGCTGTCATGGAACACTGAGAGACTTCTCAAAAGATATTTCTGGGAAGTGACTGGGAAGGTTAATGAAAATATGTATTTAGTTTTTGTCAAAAGGATCCTGGCGTGCTCAGTAGGGGGTGTGCAATCCATCAAATCAAAGCATAATCAAAGGCATAACGTGAAGAAATATAATTATAACTTATACATACTCTTAGAGTCCAGACCTCACCCTTGCAACCTCCCACTTCAAACTCAAATGAAAACGAAAGCAAATCTGCTGTACCTCAGACAAAGCAGCATCAGATTTATGAGCGACAAATTTGGGGGGGGTGGGTCTGTGGGGAAGACTTAATTGTATGACTGAAGGACTCCATTGAGTAAACCACTCCAAGTATTATAGAATCCAGACCCAGGCCCTGTTAGCGTAATGCTCCCACTGATTTCCAGAAACATAACAATCCACCAGGGGAGAAAATGTTCTTTCACTCACTGAGGCTATGCTCCTTATTGATTACAATACAATTCTCACATACCTGGAGATAAAAATAGATGACACATTTATTTTCTTTCTTTTAATAAATACTGTACTCTTCTTTTTCTCTAAATTTTAAGTAATCTTTACACCCAACATGGGTCTCGAACTCATGACCCAGAGATCAAGAGTTACGTGCTTTACTGACTAAGCCAGCCAGGTACCACAGTAAACACTGTACTCCTAAGAAAATAACTCTCGGGGCACCTGGATGGCTCAGTCAGTTGGGTGTCCGACTCTTGATTTTGGCTCAGGTCATGATCCCAGGGTCGTGGGATCAGCCCGTGAGTCTGGCTCCATGCTGAGTGTGGAGCCTACTTGGGATTCTCTTTCTCCCTCTCTTTCTGTCCCTACCCTGCTCGCTTATGCTCTCTCTCAAATTAAAAAAAACAACAACTTTTTTTTTAATTTAAAAAAAAGAAAAGAAGAGAAAAGAAATCTCTAATTTTGGTCTAGATTATCTTTCTGTTCTAAAAGACAGGTTGAGGGCGGTAAGACATACAATTTTTCACATTCCCAGGGGCCAGGTACCAAAAATCAAGCTCTCAGGAACAAGTCTTGGGAGAAGGGCAAAGAGTCGTGGGCAGTAAGAGAGAACATGCCTCACTGAAATGACATTATAGGGTCAATTGGAGGACAGACCTGCTGTGGGCTACCTAGAGTTGTCACAAAACCTGCTACCCTTGTGCCTTCTGGACCTAGCTTACTCCCTCTGCAATTCTAGTAGGCCCTGGGCGTTCCACCTGAGAAAGGGAAAGAAAGGAGATTTGACATCCAAAGACCACATCCCATGTCCTGCAAAGGTAAAGGGTCCATCAGAGAATCTACCAAGCGTCTGTGGTGAACATGTCTCAGGTGAAGAATTATCTCCTATGAACCAGGAGAGCCAAGAACTACAGAATCTGTGTCTGAAAACATCAGAGAAGGTTCCTGAACCACACTGGCTGCAACTCCACTCTGCCCTGGTAACTATTCAGGGACGACAACAGTAATTCTGCCAAGCAGTTTCGCCAGTGTGTAAGTAGACAGTCAACAATATTGCCATGGTGCATCTGTAGCCATGATGGTCAGAGATCAGAGGCAGAGGCAGCTGCTGGTTAGTCCCATTTTACCTCCACAAGTGGAGAGGGAGATGTTACTAATTCTATAGTCGCTTCCTGGTAGCTTCCAAATTAAGACCGACTGTGTCCCTACAGTGATTTTTACTTGGCTGGCCTAGTAGAGATTTCTACCATGACTCTTCCAGAAATGACCAAGAGGAGATTAGAGAGGCTGTGATTACTAAGAAAATCTTAAAAGAAGGTTTTCTAAGTCAGTCTGTGCCCAGGCACCCCGCCCCCCTGCCACCAACCCCACTCCAACACATACATACATACATACACATATGCAGAAAGCCCATACGCCAACCAGCAAGGACAAGGAAAACCTTCCTATAGCCAATCTTATTTGGGAAGATTGTCACCTATATTCTTCATACTCAACCTCTTCTCCTTTGCCAAGTGTTGCTTCAGTGAATTTTAAATATGGTACCAGATATCATCTTGGAATTGTAAAGGGACCAGATTGTTTAAAATAGAGGCTCAAAGAAGAAAGCAAAGAGAAGGATGGAATGGAGTACTGAGGAAATAAATCCCTGACCCACGTAGTCAGAGTGGGCTAGGCTGCAATTTTCTCCTCAAAAATATGCAACACTAATTGCCTCCACCCAAAGTAATTTTCCAAGCAGCAAATTAAGAAGCTTAAAAAGAAATAAGCCTCACTCAGTGTGGATTAGTAGATGAGCAACTCTGTAGTGTAAGATCCTGATTGATGCGATAGAGAGTTAAATGGGAGAGCTGGGGGTGGAGCTGGTACTTTCTCGGAAATGATGAGGGAGCAGCCCCTCCCCCTCAAGTGCAAAGGAGCAATTTGGGGGTTTTATGCAAGCCTCACTAAGGAGGAGGTTTATGTAAGTCAGAGGATTTTCTAGGCAGCCCAGTCAGGGCCACTTGAAAAGTGGAGCGGGCTGCTCCTAAAGACATTGCCATCCTGCAGATTTAGGTCAACAGCATTCAAATGGAGAGCTTGGGATTCTGCCTGTTGATCTTAAAGGGGTTGGTTGATCAAGTTTTTCTCAGAGACTCATTCTGCCTCATCCTCATGCAGTGTAGTGCACTAAAAGATAAAAGAAGTTTTGAAAGGACTATCTCAAGGGGCGAATTCTTTTCTGCTTTTTGGGCATTCCTTTCCTGGTGCTTCTCTGTTCTCTAGTTCCCATAAGTGTAGTCAGAATGATCAAGGCTAAGACTTAGAGAACACTCATTTTGTGGCAGGGTTTGTGTGTGCCTTGCATTTACTTTCTTAACGTTTACAACCCCACCATGTAGTAAGTATTATGGTTATACCCAATTTACAGATGGGAAAACTAAGGCTCCAGAGACCTAAGTAACCCGCCCACAGGTTCATAGCTAGAGAAGAGATTTATGCAGAGCTTGAGGTCCTGACCATCATGCGTGTTTATATATCTATATCTCTGACCTCCCAGCATTCTCATCTGCCCCGGTGGAATCGAGTTGCCCTCTTCATGAACACCCACCCACATCTTTAGTTCTTTTCTTGGCCTTCATGAGCTTGCATTCTCAGTGATGGATCTGTCTGCTGCTGCTGAAAATGAACTGAAGCTCACCCATCTAAATCCAAATACCACTTTTCCCCTTAAACTTGCTTCCTATCTTTAAAATATTTTTTAAAAACTTAAGTATTTATTTACTTATTTGAGAGGGACAGAGACAGCATGAGTGGGGGAGGGCAGAGAGAGAGGGAGAGAGAGAGAACCCCAAGCAAGTTCTGAGCTGCCAATGCAGACCCCAATTCAGGGCTCAAACTCACCAAACTATGAGATCACGGCCTGAGCCAACACCAAGAGTCAGATGCTTAACCAATTGAGCCACTCAGGCACCCCTAAAACATTTTTTTGTCTTGAGAGAGAGAGCACGGACAAGAGCATGCTCGAGTGGGGGAGGGGGAGACAGAGAGGGATAGAGAGAGAGTCCCAAGCAGGTTCCATGCCCAGCTAGGAGCACCCAACTGGGGGCTTGATCCCACAGCTCTGGGGGCATGACCTATTTGAAATTCAAGAGTCGGACACTTAACCAACTGAGCCACCCAGGTGCCCGTATCTTTAAAGCTATTATTTTGTGATTTTTTTTTAAGTTTATTTATTGATTTTCAGAGATAGAGAGTGAAAGAGAGAAATACAACGGGGGAGGGGCAGAGAGAGTGAAAGAGAGAGAATCCCAAGCAGACTCCGCAGAGTCTAACACAGGATTTGGAACCCATGAACCGCGAGATCATAACCTGACTGAAACCAAGAGTCCAAGGCTTAACTGACTGAGCCACCCAGACGCCCCTTATTTTGTGAT
This sequence comes from Panthera leo, assembly GCF_018350215.1. Lineage (NCBI taxonomy): Eukaryota > Metazoa > Chordata > Mammalia > Carnivora > Felidae > Panthera > Panthera leo. The sequence continues at coordinate 138,602,671 of NC_056679.1, read as the reverse complement.
TTTTAAATGAGACTATATGATTAATAATAAAAGCTAGCACTTGGTGAGTGCATGCTATGTGCTAGGCACTGCTCTGAGCACTTCACATGTACTAACTCCTTGATTCCTCTTAACCACCTCATGAAGAAGGTGCTATTATTACTAATCCCATTTTACAGAAAAGGAAACAGAAGTTACAGCTACTTAGTGGGTTGGGAAGCCAGGTTTGGGCTCAAGCATTTTGGCTCAGTGCCCATGCCCTAAATACTGAACCCTACTGTCTCCCAATTTACCATCAGCCTCATTGATCCCCTCTCCCATGATCAAAACCCTGGTGTCAGACACAATTTTTCTCTCTTTCTCTCTCACCAATCATCAAATCATTTTCTTACTTCATCCTAATGTCTTCTTGCATACACCCATGAAGTCACAGACTCTCACTGGTCCTTACAAGATCCATCCAGGCCATCTCCCGATTGGCTGCCTCCCTCCAATCTCTTCCTTTCCAGTCTATCCTAAGTGCTGTTCCCACCTCAGTTTTCCTAAAACACTGCTTTGTATGCATCATACCCTTCCCCCCCCCAAAATCCTAAATATGTTGCTTACCAAATGAAGTTCAGATTAAAAAAAAATTTTTTTTTTAACGTTTATTTATTATTGAGAGACAGAGAGAGACAGAGTGTGAGCATGGGAGGGGCAGAGAGAGGAGGAGACACAGAATCTGAAGGAGGCTCCAGGCTCTGAGATGTCAGCACAGAGCCCCATTAGGGGGCTGAAACTCACAAACCCAGCGAGACCTGAGTCGAAGTCAGATGTTTAACCGACTGAGCCACCCAGGCGCCCCTGAAATTCACATTTTTTAATTTTTTTTTTTTTTTTTTTTTTTTTTTTTTGGGACAGAGAGAGACAGAGCATGAACGGGGGAGGGGCAGAGAGAGAGGGAGACACAGAATCGGAAACAGGCTCCAGGCTCCGAGCCATCAGCCCAGAGCCTGACGCGGGGCTCGAACTCACAGACCGCGAGATCGTGACCTGGCTGAAGTCGGACGCTTAACCGACTGCGCCACCCAGGCGCCCCTTTTTTCTTTTTTTTTTTTTTTTTTTTTTAATTTTTTTTTTTTTTTTTTTTTTTTTTTTTTGGGACAGAGAGAGAAATTCACATTTTTTATTTGAATCTCCACAATCTACAAAAAGTATCAATTATGGCCCCTTGGGTCATATTCACTCACTACCTGTTTTTGTTTACCTCATGAGGTAAGAATGTTTTTTTAATGATTTTTAACGGAAGGAAAAAATCAAAGGAATGATATTTTGGGACAACATGAAAATGACATAAAATCAAAAGTTCAGTGTTCCAAAATAAAATTTCATTGGCATCTGTCTACTTTTATTTTTTACTCTTGGTCTGTGGCTGCTTTTGAGTTACAACGGCAGCACAGAGTAGTTGCAGTGGAGAACGTCAGGCCTGCAAAGACTAAAATTACTCTCTGGCCCTTTTCATAAAAAGTTTGCCAGTCTGTATTAGAAACCATATTTTTCCACTCAGTCTCCACTACACCACTACCAGTGTTCTTACTGGTCTTTGAAGATCTATCAGGTACTTTTCTGTCTTAGGACTCTTTGTTTGTTTCCTGCTTTTTTCATCCTTTGGCTTAGAGCAGAGATTTGGCAGAGTTGTTTTTTTTGTTTTTTTGTTTTTTTTTTTTGTGAAGGTCTAGATGGCCAATTCAAACGGAACCCTCCTGATTTGCTAACTAGGGAATAAATAGCACAAATACTTTGTGCCCCCCTTCCCAATATCCACTAGAACCAAATGTAAATATACTTTAAATAGCAGAAATTACACCTCTAGGTATATACTCAAGCGAAATGCTTACAGAGGTGCACCAAAAGTCATGCCTGCAAATGTTCGTTGCAGCCATGAATTCATAAGAACCAAAAATTAGACAAGACCTAGACCTCAAATGCCACCGGTAGTAAAAATGTAAATATACCACAGTACATTGAAAGAATACTGTACCACATTAAAAAAGAGCTAAGTACTGTTATATACAATGACATGTATCAACATATATAAACCCCATACACATAACGGCGAACAAAAAAAAAAAAAAAAAAAAAAAACAGACACAAAAGAGTACGTGATTCCATTTATTATGAAGCTCAAAATCGCATGGGACGATCCACGATGTTAGGAGTTAGGCTAGTGGTATCACAGCTTGGATTGCCCAGGAGGCCCGAGACGTGTGTGCAGGAAGCTTCACGGGGAGTGCTCTGGGGTCAGCGCTTGGGAGGGAATGAAGGAAAGCAGATAGGGCAGAGGGAGAGGGTGATGGGTGATGAAGTGCCAACTTCAGCTAACCTAAAGGGGAGCTCTCAAACTGCTGTGTTCATCAGAGTGTTGGACTGGGTTGAGGGGTCAGGTCTCCACACTCCCACACCGCTCCCCCCACCCCCCCCGGCAATCACCGGACCTAAGAGGCTCTTAGGAGAGTGCATGAACTTGGGTAAGCCTCCCTTCAGCCCGAGGAAGTCTTAGAGGGAAACTAAGCTGAGAGTTATTTGGCCACCAACACTCCCAGTAGCTGGGGGGAATGAATGCTTCATATCTGGAGGGGTTCTGGGTGTCACCCCCACAGGATCCACTGCTAGTGGTTACTTCTCAGCAGGGGTAGTGACTGGAAGGGGGCACTGAAGCAGAGGTCTTCTGGGGTACTTGGCGATGTCTTGTTCATCCAAATGAGGTTTATAAGGGTGCATCCGCTTTAGAAACATTTACAAACTTATATGGCTTTTGCACGGGTCTACATTATATTCTATGCCAATTAACAAGGTTATTTAAGAAGGAAAGGAAGGAGTGAACAAGGATGTCAAAAGCACCTGAGAAGTCAAGAAGGACCAGGAATGCAAAATGTTCCCTGGGTTTCAGAGCAGGGTACCCCTAATGGCAATTGTCTCAGGGTGACAGTGAGGTTAGAAGGGCTGAGGGGTGAGAAGGAAAGGGATGGAGAGAGTGCAGGGGTGACACTTTTGAGATGTTTGCCTGCAAACTGGTGGTGGCTTGAGGAGCAAGAAGGGGCCAGTAAGGATTTTCTTTTAAATGGAAAATACTTGAGCCTCTTAAAGATCTGGTGGGAAGCAGCCAGTGAGAGGAACCGGTTGTATATACTGGAAAGATAAGGGGTGGTTGGTGGGGTATGGTTCCTAGGAATACAGAAGAAAATGGGGTTCAAAGCACAGGGTGGTGCTTTATATACAAGGAGGGCATCTCTAACTTCTGACTGCACCCACTATTCAGGCCACTCATCTGGTCCCTAGCACCTGATGCCTCGTGTTGTTATGCCTCAATTGATATGTAAGATTTTTATCTTTTTAAAAATCTCACTTATTTATTTTGAAAGAGAGAGCGAGTGTGAGTATGCAAGTGGGGGAGGGGCAGAGAGAGAGAGAGAGAGAGAGAGAGAGAGAGAGAGAGAGAGAATTCCAAGCAAGCTCCATGCTCAGTATGGAGCCCAAGGCGGGTCTTGATCTCGCCCAACCGACTGAGCCACCCAGGTGCCCCAAGATTTTTCTCTTTCGATAAAATTCTCTTGAGGACCATGAGCATGAGCCCTTGCAACCCCACTGGTCACTTGGCACAATGCTCTGTATGCTGTAGGGGTTCCATAAACATGCTATGGCAGTGGATGACGGCGATGATGATAGAAATAGGAACAAAAAGGGAGCTTATCCATTTGTTCAGATCTGATATGGCACTTAAGGCAGGATACATTCAGGAGAATTCCCTCTGAATACACTGACTTTTTTCAAATGTTTGCTTTTATTGGCATAGTGCATGCATCTGAGGATGGGTTGGAAGGGTCAGGGCAGTGAGCAAAGTGGGCGTCCCAAGTTAGGCAACTAGGATTGGGTATAATTCTCTTGTTTCAACTCCTTAGCAGGACTATGGCACTTCCCTTTCTTACTCTTTCGAGCACCTTCACAATGTGGAGAAAACACGTTCCGAGAACTTCAGCAACTTGTCCAAGGCCACACAGCTGTGGATGGAAGCATGCCTAGCATTCGGGTCTCCTTCCCCAGCAGCTCTGTAGCCAGTCTGCCTCCACTGACCATGTGCTCCAGATGGATTGCACATGCTGGGGTGTGAACATGCCAGGCCAGGAAATCTGAAATGTGTGTTTGATCAGTGAAGGCGAGGGCTTGGTCCTTGGTGAAAACTCACTTTTCCCTTGGACTTGTCTCTCCAGACATATTTGTATTATGATGACAATTAGTAATTACACGGAGTCTTTCAACCTCAAAGACCTCAAACCTCTTCTAGATTGTAAATAGACTCGTGCCTTCTGTTTGGCTGCATGAGTCATTCTGCAGAGCCCGAGCATCATGGAGGTGGCTACCTGTTGGGCGTCCGCTGCTGGAGTGTGGGTAGAAAATCCCAAGCACAGAAAGGAAGATCTGTAGGTGAAATCTTTAAACCACGACTCTCTGGATTTATTGTCCCAGACGTTCCAGATCATAACATTTCAAGCAACAGTGTTCAACATAGTTTGATTGCAGACCACAGTTCATTTTCTCCTTGCCTTTTCTTTATGTCAGAAATATTACAATTAAGTGAAAAACGAGCGCTCTGTATTTTCTCTGGTTAGCTGAATCTAACTGCCTCTCTCTTTGTTAACCCTTTCTTTCCTACTAACTTGGTATCCTTTGGCTTTTTCATTCTGCAATCTAGTAAGGATGATCTATGAGGAAGGCACAACAGACTCAGACAAAATGCTACTTTCTGGAGCAGATGCTGGGAAGATTCCCTCCACGCACCTTTGAGTTCCCGCGTAGCTGAGACGGACAGTTCTGGCATGTGGACAGTTCCCACCTCAAGCATGTAGACCCTCTGCTTCTATTCAGCTTCTTTCTACCTGAGGGCTTTCTAGGGCAACAAGGGTGCATCTTGGCCCTTACAGAACAGTGCAGAAGTCTTATGAATTGACTATTCCTTGGGGGAATCCTCAATAATAAGCCAGTAGAGTCCGAGGATAAGTAGCCCCGGGTTGCAAAGAAGCCAAGCGGCATTGTTGAGATGTGAATACGGGACGTCCGGCTTCAGAGTGTTCTCTTCCTCAGGACACTGTGACACGTTGCATACCCATGGGACTGGAAGATCAGGGAAAGCTTGGTGGAGGATGGAGCACTGGCCTTGGAGAAGTAGGTGGGAGGTAGGTGTTTGGAAACAGGGGCAGGCGTCTCACCTAAGTGGTAGGAATCTATGCTGGATGCCAACACACTCTGAGACTATCTTCTGCTTCTTCGGTCTTTGGGTTGACGTCACTAAGCAGAGGACTCAGTTTCCATTTGAGGAAGGATAAATTAATAAAAGGTACTGTTTTTTTCTAGTTTTCTTCTTTTTCTTCTCCATGATGCTCTGCTGCAAGATGCAAAGGTTTGGGGCGATTTGACTGAAGGGCACGAGAGACAATACATTCTGGGAAGGCAGGACGTACTTCCAGTGGAAATCCCCATGCAGGACACATATTCCATCTGTCTGCTGAAGCACAAAGATGAATGGCATGACAGGAGGGCAAGGGAGACGCTTCTAAAGCATCGAAACGCTTGAAAGCGGAGAATCTTGTAGGGCTTAAAAAAGACTTTTATCTCTCAGATTCATTTCTCCAGGGAGCATTCGCTGCCCTCAGACTTAATATCACCCTTGAGTGGCCGGGATGCAGCAACTGGTAAAACTATTTTCACTGTCTCTGCAGAGCCCCTGTAGCACCAAGAGGCCAATCCCTCAAAAGAAGGCATGCAAATGGCAGTTCCAACTTGCAAGAGGCAGCAAGAACTGTGCGGGAATCACAGGTGTATTTTACAAGCTTTGAGTTGATCCTTGCAGAAGGGCAAGGTCTGAAGGCTTCTCAGGTATCAAAGCTGTGTTCCATGCTGCGGGGCCCAGAAAACATTGATGTGGCGTTTATCTGCGACTCACTCGTGACTCCAGGTTCCGAGCCACGGTCACCAATTGCTTAATTACTTTTGCGTGGCTCCTTCTGCTCCCTCCTTTCCGTTTGATGCAGCCAGGAATTATAACCCTGATCGTTCCAGGCTGTTTCTTGAACATTGATGTGTTTCCCTTAACTGGAAATATGCAGCGCAGCCGCCTCCCTTCTGGGACTGGAAGATGAGATATTTTGTAAGCTCGTCTCATCCTCCGAAGCACACGGGGGGTGGGAGAGGGGGTGGGGGGGGGACCCTTTCCCTGACCCTTCCCACACACTGTCCTCCTCCTCTGAATGCACAATCACTTCCTCCCGAGTCCCACTCTCACCCCCAGAGTGATAAAGAATGAAAACCTTGCCCCGGGATGAGTTTCCCCGCTGTGAAGCATCTCTTGAATTTTAAATTTACGACAAATGTATTCAATTCTCAAGATTCACAGAAATGACTGGCCATGAACTCTGCATGTGTATGAACGCAAACACAGTCGAAATGTACATTTTAATTGACCAAGAGTACAATTCTGAGTTCCTATAAGATAATTCTTTTAGCAAGGCACAGTGTGGGCTGGGGCCCAGGCATGGCCGGCTTTGCCATCACAGGAGCCAGATGGCCAGTGGCCAAGACTTCTGGTAGAGCGCTGGGGAAGTGACCCCAGAGCAGGGGCCCCAGACAGGGAGAAGGCCAAGTGCTGCTTTCTGGGAACTGTTTACAAACCTTCTCCTGCCATCCTGCTGCAGCTGCTGGGGCACATTCATCTACCCAGGCACCGGGGCCTTGCTTTGTGCCTGCTGGACATTTGTCTTCTGGACAAGCTCGCATCGTGTAGGTTCAATGGGGTAAACCCAGGCAAAGCCTCACCCTAGTAACTGCCAGCCAGTGACTTCAGTGTCTCTACTTTTGGAGAAGAAGCCTGTGAAAACCTGTGCTCCCTTCCAAGATGCAGTTCATTTTTCTTCTTTCTAATGGGGCTGAGGAGCGGGGCAAATGAATTCTTCTTTGCAGAAGGCCCTTCATGTGGCTGCACTCTGGGAAACGTTGGTATAGGCTTGGCTCTGACACCACATTGTCTGTTTTTCTCTTCCACCCCTTCCCCCGCTTCTCAAAACAATATTCATCACTTATTTTCCTTTTCCTCTTATTTTCAAGAGCGCATGACGCCAACATCACAAAAATTTAACGAAAGTCTAAGCGAGGGGCAAGACAGGCCATCCACAATGCCACCACCACCATCAGCCAGGCTGCATCCAGGTTTTTGTCAGCCTATTCACCAGAGCCATATGAATATGTAACTTTACTGGCATAATTATAGCAGAGATACATTAAAACTTTTTTTTTTTTAAGTTTTGAGAGAGAGACAGAGTGCAAGTGGGGGGTGGTCAGAGAGAGAGGGAGACACAGACTCTGAAGGAGGTTCCAGGCTCTGAGCTATCAGTACAGAGCCCAACGTGGGGCTCGAACCCAGGAACTGTGAGATCACGACCCAAGCTGAAGTTGGACGCTCAACTGACTAAGTCACCCAGGTGCCCCGCAGAGATACATTTTTGCATCCATTTTTTTTTAACTGAACATTATATGGTGAGCCTTTTTCATGTCACCACATAGCATTTATATTTATCTTTCTATTCACCATTCTGTTGGACAGATATAATGTAACTGATTTAACCATTTTCCTACACTTCATCAATATGAACAGCTTTCAGCTTCTTGCTGTTATAGGAAAGCACTATTCTTTTTCCCATTGGGATTATTTCCTCGTGATGACTTCCCAAGAGTTTCTTCTCTATTTTTGCTTTGGATCCAGAGGTCAGTGCTATTTTCCTGTTTATATCAATGTCTTCCTTGGTCTGACTGAAGGCTGGCAGTCTGGGTGGGAACTTTCTCCCCTGATGTCTTGGGTCGTGGGAGATGGACAGGGGTAGAAGAGGGGGCAGAGGCCTTTATAAGAAAGTGGAGAAAACTCACTGTGCAGCTAATTAGAAAGTGCCATGAAGCAAGTCCAAACTTTATGGCTTTCCTAGAATTGATGACGGTCTCTAACCAGGCCTGCCTGTTCTCTTGCAGGTGTGTGCAGCCTTCGAGACCATATGGTTTTCGGCTGCCCTGGGCCTCATTCTTTGTTCAGCCCGTGATCTTGTAACTGAATATCAGTTAATAACTTTTCATAATAATGTAGCTTGGATCAGCTTTGAGGTCCAAAAAGAGGCCCTGTACAAAGCTCTGTTTTTCCCACACTCCTACCGCCTCTCTGGCACACCTGCCAGGAGATGTGGGCCCCATGGCCGTCTCCAGGGCAATAGTAACATCCTAAGTTCACGGAGGGCCAGCCGCACATTCAACAAGTGGAGAGGCCAGGGCACGGAGCTCATTCGTCAGCAGGAACTTGTCTCCGTTGGGATCTGCTACTAAGGTGGGGGTTCTGTGACTTAAAAAAAGGGAGGGGGCAGGGCTTTTGACTAAAAGCTATTTTAAAGCCGTTTACAATACCCAGGCAGTGCCTGACTTAGGTGAATTGATTTACAGGCTCTCCTGAGAGGCCTGAGGTCCCCTGGGATCTTGAGATCAGCCCAGGTCAGCCCTGTAACCAAAGGAATTCTACACTCTTCCCATGAGCTGGGGGATTTCACCCTCTTTTGTCCCCCCACACCCACTCACCTTCCCCTTACGGGGTCCTGCCATTTTTCCCACTGTCTCCTCTCCCTGAATGGGAGGGATCCTGTATGGCTGCAATCTGCCTCCCCCCTTGGCCCCCTGAGCCTTCACACTCCAGCCAGATGTCCAGTGGTACTTGTGGGCTCCATTGGCCAGCAGTGCCAGGGAGATGGGTGTGCCTTTGATCCTACTGGAATCTGTCTGATCATCAGAATCACCAGGAATACTCTGCCTGGGCCTCACTGCAGACCCACTGAATTGAAATTTCTCAGGTGAGTGCCAGAGATGTCCTGGACTCATTCAGAAAAGCAGTCATGGCAGTAACTGTCTTCGTGAGCTTGTGCTTTGGTGCTTCATGTAAAGCGAGAACATTGCCACTTGACACACTATGTCCTTCCCACTATTACGAAGCAGAAAAGCACCCCTTGAAAACCGTCTGCCAGAGATGGGGCAAGGGAGGCAAGAAACTCTGTTCAGCTTGGCAATTACCTGGGAAGGGAGAGATGGGCCCAGCTGAAGCCACAGACAGATGGGTAGATATACCCTGAAGCCCTGAGCAGCAAACAAAGTGATGGGGCATAAGTCTGGGGTGTGGGGGTGTCTAGGACCTTGCCTGGAAGGATGTCCTCACCCCTTAAATGTTCTCATCCACTAAGCTGGACCTGTGCCAACCAGACATCCCAGCACCCAAGGCCTGAGAGGGAACAGAGCAAGCGTGGGTTTGGATTTTTCGTCTTCATTCATGCCATGTCCCAGCATCCAGCACAGAGCCTGGCCATGCTTAATCAAGACTTGTTGAATGTTAAACTCTAATAATTATTTATTTAAGTATTTGCAGTCATCTACTGGAACTGTACTAACCATTTTGCTTGTATTATCTCATTTAATTTTTACCACCCTAGAGGGTAGATACTGTTATTATCCCCATTTCAGGGATGAAGGCGAGGCTGACTGAGATCAGGCAATTTGCTAAAGGTCTCATTGCTAGGACGAGAAGAGTTAGGATTAGATCCCAGGCCATGGGGGTCCTGCTTTCTCTGTTCATGGCCGTGTGGCTGGCAGATTTTGTTCTAAGAGTCGGCCCCTAAACTAAAAAAAGGCGTGAATCACATAGGCTTTTGTTAGTCTCCTTAGTGCCTGATCCTAATGTGGGACATTATCCCTATGGAAAAATGTTCTCATCATTCCAAACATGAGGCTTAGGGAGATCCTACTGGAGCCTAGCCAATGGATGAAGGGCAAAGTACAATTTGGGGTCCTCAATATTCCTAAATGCTATCATCCTGGATGACATTCCCAAGGAATAGAACGAAAAGGAAACTTTTAATTAAATACTGTGCTGATTCTTAGAACATCCACTCTCCATTCCAACCCCTTTCTCTCTCCTTGATATAGCTCTAGGGACAACTCAGAGGTCAGTCTGATTCGGGTTAAGACCTGGGTGTGGTGGGACAGAAGTCAAAGAGAGATTGCTCCCCCACCAGTCTAAGTGTCTATGCTATTTCCTGAGTGATTCAGCCAAATTTGGGGCTGAACTTGCTCCAACTGGCCTCTTAGGCCTTTCTAGTGGGAGTCCAAATCCTCACAGATGCACTGGATCCAGCCAGCACAAATGCCTTGGGGACCTTCCAATAGGGACTTGGGGGCATAGGCAGAACACTCTACCATTTCTTCTAGACATGAGAAAAGCTCGAGGACAAATGCCAGGGCAAAAAGATTGTTCATTTTGCTCTTTTCCTCTCCAGGTTGAACACATCCATCTTCTTCAGTCTCCCGTGGGCCAGTGGGAGGGAGACGTACTGGAGAAACCACTCACAAAGCATTGCAATGAAGCAAGCAGACTTGACAGACACATTACAAGGGAGAGATAGCTCAGCCTTCAGAAATAATTTAGAAAACAGGATGTGAGAGGGAATGAATCTAAAACTATGTATGTGGTGTGGAGGGTAGAAATTCAGGCAGGCGTGGAAACATTTCCAAGTCGGAAGGGGCAGACTTTTGCTCCCAAAGCAACACCACCAGAGACAACAGTGACTTCCTGGCAATACAATTTTCCTCTTATGTTCGTTTAAAACCCTTTCTTCATTCTAGTTAGCAATCATGAGTGAATGCTTGTTGGTCTCAGGGTTATATACCAGCCTAAAAATATTGGAAGAGACACTGGTTTATGTTGTAAACATATAGACTCTTCAAAAGAGAAGCGCGCGCACGCGCGCGTGTGTGTGTGTGTGTGTGTTTGTGTCATGCAGTGTGGTGGGAGGTACTGTGAGTACCCTGGAGGGAAGACTTCTGACTTCCACTTATTTGGTGAAACAGCACAGTATAGGTAGGTAAACAGCAAATATCCCTCAATATGATTCTCCTAGTACATGTTTTCCGCCACAGATGAAGTCAGCAGACATCATAAGTTGGAGAAAGAAAATGCTAGATGACAAGGGTTCTTGGGATTTATAAGAAAATGATACCTGTGTTCATCTTGAATTCCCCGGAAACATGATTGGTGTTTTATGCAGACAGGAACATGGAATGTTACACAAAGGATCTGGATAAGAAGGACAACATTCTTAAGAGCTGGCCAGCACATCTATACCTGCTCTTAGTTTCAGTGCAGCTAGCCTATGACACTGTCACAGTGGAGCCCCATTACCTCCAACTGTTGGCACTGGGCTGAGGCTGATGCCTCTTTTCCCACTGGGACAACAGGAAAGCATTGACCTGCCCAATGCAAGGTGAGGTTGCAAAAAGAGCAAACACTGGAAAGTACTAACCAACCCTACCTGCTCAGTCTTCTGTCAATATCCAACAACCTCATATCTCCAATGGGTTTCTCTTTGGTTTTGTGTAAGGCTCTGGGATCCTCAATTTCCCTCTCACTTCCCATCATTGTTTAGAACTGAGTTTACTTTGCCATATTGCTCAGAACAGGTAAAGATTTTTACTTTTGATTATATATTTCTTAACCAGCCACGTTATGAAGCTACCTTATTTGTTCTAATTATCTGTCAAGATTTGGAGCCATTAGGTGACTCTCTTAGTATTACAGGAAACTCTGATAATCTTATTTATTTTCATTTTGAATGTAGTTCATTTTATATAGCACAACAGTATAGCTGTGGGGTTCCATAGTCTTTCAATTCAGAGTTTAATTGGAATGTTACAGCATCACCAGAGCATGCCATTGTGTGGATCTTACTTTCTTAACTAATTTGTATCTTCTGATTAGAAGTCTCAAGTCTTTCTGCGAGGACATTATTACTATCCTTTCCTGGGGAAAACATGTCTTCCTGCACTTGCCCTTTGTGTCTCTTATAGGTTGATGCATCGTATAATTTTCTTTATCCTTTCCCTGTGAAGAGTGGACAAATCATCTTATTATCCTCATTTGTGAGTTTGGTATCTAGCTTGTTCTGTATTATCTGTCTTGCCTTCATTAAATCTTGAATTTGCTAACTTTTAAGATTCTGAAAGGAATCTGTGATAAACTCAGGTTATGTCTTCTCAGATCTCTACCTGTCCATGGGTCTCATATTTTTGGTAAGTGTTTTCCCTGTTTCTTAGGAGTGCAAGTCATATTTACTCTGAATCTTAAGAATAGTCCTTTGTTTGGAACAACTTTGTCTTTTTATATGTCTAGTGATCCGTCTTCCTTCCTCCCTCCCTCTTCCTTCCCTCCTTTCCTTCTCAACCACAGCAGGAAGTCTATGCATGTCTAATATTAGACGCTGAGATAGATTTTCTCAGAGTTTTTGTAGGTACTCGTCCAAATATTTTAGTCCCAGACTAAAGAGGAATATTGAGTTTAAACTTTCTCTAGTATAATTAAACTGAGATTCTCATTGTCTATGAAGCACAGGGAGGGCACAAGATCGGAGGCAGCCACGGGCCGGTGTTAACGATTCTGAAAAGAATTTCCTGTGCATATGTGTTGTGGCACACTAAAATTAACCGCTCTTGTTTCTATCTGAGGTGGATGCCCACTTGAATAGATGGTTGACACAATTTCCCATTTTACCTGGTTCTTCAATACACATCAGGTGAGCTTCTTCATGTGTGGGGTAGGGATTTTCCTCAAACTGTTTGACCCTCAGCTCACCCTAACTCCTATCTTCTGTCCTATTGACCTTGAAGGGATACTTTGGCTTTGTTAGTGATCACAGGCACTTCCTCCAGTTGTGTTTTTCTGTCATAAATTTGACAGACTGTATTTGCAAAACAGCCACAAGCCATCCTCATTCAGAAGGATACGTCTCCTCATACCACAAAAGGACAAGGAGTTTCCTTCCCCCTTGAACATAACTTGGCCTCTAGGAGTAGAACGCGGTGGAGGTGACACTAAATGAGTTCGTGGGCTAGGACAGAAAAGGCGATATAGCTTCAGCCTGGTTTTCTCTTTCCCTTTATCTCTCCACACACCTTGGGAGAGGTTTGCTGCCCTGAAGCCTCAGGGCTGGAGATACAGTTTGGAGCGACCACACAGAGATAGAATGTTCCAGGACCCTCGGGCTTCCCAGTCTCCACCACTAGACCTGTGAAGGAGTGAGCCTTCAGATGATTCCATGTTCCAGCCCTTGACACCCAGTGCAGCAGAGATAAGCTGATTTTGCCAAGCCTTGCACCAAATGCAGATCCATTAGCAATGTTGTTTTAAGTCACTGAGTTCGAGATGCTTAGTCACTCAGCAGTAGATAAATGGAACACATGTTAACTTACAGGCAGGGACTTGTTCCATCCCATTCCATTTTTATATATTGGGGATGTTTTTCAAAACGTCTGGCCTTTCACGTTACCCTTCCCTGTCTCATACTAGTAAAGACATTGTTATTTATTTTATTTCTTATTTAAATCACTTTAAAAGACTTAACATTTGTATTCTCATTGGTCATTTCATTAGAATTACAGGTAAGAAAATAAGAATGTGGCCTCCAATTGCCGCTTTGAACAGAAACTTGGGGTTTTGTTTCCAAGCAGGAGGCTGGGTGATATCCGGAAGTACACATCCTTTACTCCCGTGTTCAGAGTGAATGAGTTTATCACATCAGCTGTTGGCATTTAGCGACGCCCAGCTCTGTTGGACTCTTTGGCCCTGACTGTGTGTAGTCGTGACAGTAATTTATAATTTAGGAGGATTTCTGCCCGCTCATCTGCTTGAGAGCAGAATAAAATACTTCTAAAAGTTAATCTATCAAGGCAGCTTGGCACCAAATAACCAGAGCAGAGTGTTACCTAAGGATAAATAAAAGTCATAATGCTCTACTTTCATGTGGAATCAACAGTTCCATAATCACCAAAATCTGTTAACAGAATGTCAGCACCAAAATATTAAAATCCCTAAAAGATCGCAGTTGTGTTAAATTGGTAATAAATCATCGATCATCTTCCATCTGAGTTGGCAGATGATTTTTAATGTTTTTTTTTCTTGACCAAGCTACATTACAGAGTGACTCTCACTGCCCTCGCGTCCTTGTTGGTTTCCAGAAGTTGAGCCCTGGAAACTTTTTTCTCTTCTTCCTGATTGGTACTTCTTTCTCATGTTCCCTCCTTTTATGAGGACATCTCAACAGGATGCAGACCATTTAAGTCTTTGGGGGAAATAACCTCTCAATAGTTAAGAGGAGGAATGGGTGTGGAGGAGAATCACCTGGCAGGATGGAAAGGGCACAGACTCTGAGATTAGACTTGGGATTGGACTGTGGACACTGACACAGTCTTGTGATCTCGGGCTGTCAGTTTCTTTATCTGAAGAACAGGCATAATCAGATGCATTATTTGTGGGCTGTCATGACAGAGTACCCCAGACTGGGTGGATTAAACAACAAAAATGTATTTTCTCACAGATCGGGAGGCTACGAGTCCAAGAGCAAGGTGTTGGCAGAGTTACTTTTTTCTGAAAAGCCTCTCTCCTTCGTTTGTAGACATTCATCTTCCCCCTGTGTCTTCACACTCTTTCCTCTGTGCATGTCTGTGCCCCAATCTCTTCTCACAAGGACACTCATCATGTTGGATTAGGCCTACTATAATGACCTCATTTTAACTTAATTGCCTCTTTTAAGACCCTATCTCGAAGCACAGTCACATTCTGAGGTTAGGGCTTCAACATATGAGTTTTTGGGGGGACACAGTTCAGCCCATAACACACATCAGCCCTAAAGAGATAATATAAATCAAGTTTCTTCTCCCAATTCCAGAATCCTTTGTTCTTGGTAGAAGAAGAGAATGCATCTCCTTTACCCTCAATCTAATTTTCCATCTTTTTTCTTTCTAAGAAATTATTTGTGAGAAATGATAGATATGACTTCATTAGTCTCGAATGGAATTCTAACCATTTTCCTCCTCTCTCGGAATGAGGATATGAACTGGAGTAGCTGCCCTGAGACTAGGAGATGAGCTTGGGCTTGGAAATCCCTTAGAAGGTGGAGGAGTGAAAAACAGGGTATTATAGCTGACTGAAGTCGGGAGCACGACTCGTGTCAGCACATGCTCATAAATCCGTGTTTGAGAAACTAGGAGAGGGAGGAGTGGACAGGATTGGAGTGAGTATGGAGGCAAGTGTTATGTGATAAAGTCAGATGACTACGCAGGAGGTAGATCATGGACAGTTTAACAATCCTCTGTAAGAGTTTGGAAACTTTTCTAACTGATCATGGAGAGCCATGATCTAATTTGCATTTTCAAAACCCTGATGTTGCTTAAAGAAAGCGCTGTAGGGGCAGGGGCAAGTGTAAAGGAAGAAAGCCCATTTAGAAGACCAGCGATTTACTAAAGGAAGTAGTGACCTGGACTAAGGAGGTGGCATTGCAGAGGGAAGAAATGTACCTTGGGAGTAGAACCAACAAGATTTGTTGATTGTTTGGAAGCAGCGTCTGAAGGGTAGGAGAGGTCAAGGATGACACGAAATCATCTGGTTTTAATGACTGAACTGATGGGTGGAGCTAATTAAAGAGACAGGGGGCAGGGTGGCAGAAAGAGAGCTGGGTATTTTGGGGGAAGGGAGATGGGATACAGTTTTAGTGATGTAAATTTTGAAATGCCTGCAATATACAAGTGTTAATATTGACTAAGCAGTTGTCCATGAGTCTACTCTTCAGGGGAGAGGGTGAAGCCAGAAACATAAATTTTGGAGTCATTGCTTTAAGACAGCATCAGAAACCACAGGACTGGAGGAGAACATCTAAGAAAACACATATGGACAGAGAGGTTCTGAAATGAACCCTGAGGAGCTCTATTCTTTAAAAGGTGGCTAGAAAAGGAAGATTTAGGAAAATAGCTTAGAGAGAATAGCCATTAAGGGAAAAGGGAAAGTAAGAATGTGGTGTCCTGGAAGCCAAGGAAACATGTAGAAGGTAGTGACTAAACATGGGCAATACTGTTGAGGGTGTTAGGACAGGCAGTAAAGTGTTCACTGGCCTTGGCAAGATCAACGTCATCTCTGATGTTGAGAAGAGAGAGCAAGTCAGTGAGTGAATGGGAGGTGAGGAAGTGAAGGGAGTGTGCAGAGATAATTACTTCTGACTTTCCCTATAAAGGAAAGCAGTGAAATGGAGTTGTAGCCAGATGGAAATGTGGGATCAAAGAAGAATTTAAAAGTTTGAGAGATATTGAGCATGTTCATATGCTGATGGGACGTATCTAGTAGAGAGAGAAATTGGTGATAAATGAGACAGAGGGAATAATGGAGAGAATGAATTCCTCAGAGAGCTGGGCCAGAGAGTAAGTTCTAGATAGACTCTGATAGGAGAAGAAACATTTTTGTTCTTAATACTATATTTTGTTCTATTTTGTTTTCTTAATACTATAGCAGATAATTTTCTCAGGGAAAAATTGTCAGGGTCAAGACCATGGACATTTTTTAAGGCTCTTTGACACATCTGTAAACTTGCATCCAGAAAAGTTATTTCAATTAACATCTCACTTTTATCTTACGTTCCTTTGACTATTTAAAAATATTTTTCAGTCATTATGATTTTCTTTCATGCAGTATCTCTTCTACCTTTTAAAAATTGGAACACTGATGGTTATTAAAGTATGAGTGTATAAATTTTTATAGGTTAATAATTGTTCCCGTTGCCATATTTATGATAAATTTATTTCCCAGTTTGCTGTTTGTCTTTTAAACTTTTAAAAAATTTCAATTTTGCATGATACTTTTCTATGAGTTTTTCCTTTGTAATTCCTTCTATTGATTTTATCCTTATATAGCATATTTTCTCCTAAGGACCAATACTTTAAATAATGATTTTGAAAGCACAACAATGTTGTGATTTAGATTGCCCTGTAACTCTGTACTAGGAACATATGGCTCAGAAATGGAGCAGTTCACCTAACCCCAATGCATTTCCAGCCCCAGGAAATGAAATATTCCCAGAGAAAATGTATTATATTTCATGCCTGCTAAACAGCAAACAACAAAACTCAAAACAGTTGGCCATAGAAACCTTCACCAGTGAAATTTTTGCAACATCAGAAGCTAAGCCAAGCAACAACCAACCCACATCACAAAGCCCAAAATGCTGAATCAAGTTACCAGTTTTTTGGTGTAAACTTGCTTTTCAGTTGTTTATCTGATGAACTACTACTTTGTTTCACCCAGAGAAACTTCTGGTGTGTAATCATAAAAGTAACTTCCTTCCTTCCTTCCTTCCTTCCTTCCTTCCTTCCTTCCTTCCTTCCTTCCTTCCTTCTTCATCGTCAATGTGAAGCACAGGAATTTATGATGGAACTACAGTTATTATTACAGGAAAATCAAGTAGTAATGTAGGTGGAGGGATAAAACACGAATCAGGCATGGACACTCAATTTTCTTCACAGTGTGAGTGGTTCTACCAATCTAGAGGAAGAATCATGACTTGATACCCAGAAGAATATCAGGTCCATAGTAAAATAAAACCAAAAGCCACTTTTTGAAGGATTTCTTTTGTCTTCATAACCTGCTATTTTCTCCTCTCTCTTACTTCCTTGACCTTTCTCCTCTTTTCTATCTGGTACCATTTTCAGACCTAAGCAAGATGGCTCTTGTCCTGGACTCATGACTCATGCTCTTGTTTTCCTCCTCCCCTCCCCATGGTATGAAGACTCCACAGGCCAAATGGTCATGCCCTAGATTCTGCCCCTCTTCAAGACCATGCTCTAAGTAATCAGATAGAATTCCCAAATTGCCCCCAAAATGCCATGCCTATTTCCAGAGACTTTATGGGCATTTTCCCTGGATCTGGCATCTGGTGCTAAGGTGTACCTCTCAGATCTGAGTGATAGCCACAGGAGGCTGTTTGGCAAGGGGTATGGTCAGAGCTTAGAGTCACAGGCAGCATATGAATGAAACTCCTGGTGGTGTGGAGACTAACCCAGGGTGAGAAGAGGAAGGGAGCAGATTGTGTGATGAGAGACCAGGGCAGGTGACTGCTCTCCTTGCATCATTGCATTCCAAAACTCTGAGGAGTTCAAGAATGTAAATTTATGAACCCTGGACTTCTCATTTGCTATGAAGATGTATTTGTCAAGGTAAGAGGATATTACATATTTTACTTATTGAGTCTTTTCACTTGTATCCTTCTATTAAGTAAGTCTTTCCACTTGATGTCCAATTGATTTATAACTTTTAAATATTTGGACACATAGTAAATAGATCTTCATTTGCCCTCTTGCCCCTGGCCCTGAAAGTGCTGGGGTGGTTCTGTCCACACCCTCCCTCTCCTCCATTTATTTCTCATTTTCTGCTTCTCTCCCCTTTTCAGCCAATCTTCTTTTCTGAGTGACACCATTGGGACTTGCTGGGTTCTGGAATTGACCTTCAGGAATGGTGGGGGTGTTGTTTCTCTTTCTGATTCCTTGCCAGTCTTGGATCATTTCTCCACCTTGCCAGTTTGAGAATCCTGTATATAATGATGGCTATTTCTGAAGGATAAGCAGAAACCTTTATATGGCACTGAAAACATTAATTAATAAATGAGTAAATGGAAACAGATGCTAACTACCACTAACATAGGCTCAGGTGTGTCCCTTTGTTCTATTTGGTCTGGCCAAACTATTGCCTACCTCCACGTGCCTCTCCTTTCTTGTGTCATTCTGGGGGTGTGGTAGGTGGGAAATGGGACAGTCGTACCTGTTTAGCCACACATTGGTTTTCATAAGACTCTAGGATGATTTCCTTTATTCCCACTGCCAGAGTTTCTAGAAGCCAGTGGTTCTCAAACTTCAGCGTGCATCAGAATCACCTAGAGGGCTTTCGAAAACACTGGGCCCAATGAGTTTCTGAATCAGTAAGCAGGAATGGGGTGGGGCCCAATAATTTGCATTTCTAACCATTTCCCAGGTAATGCCAGAGCTACTAATCCAGGTCGTACTCTGGGAACCACGGCTATAGGCCATCAAGTTTTATGGGATTTTCCCTGTTTGAATCACTACCGCTGACATGAGATTACTTGTAACTTGTGGTCCATGAACAGACTGAGCGCAGAACACTGCACAGGGACAAGAAAAGTGATTTGAGACTCTAGCTCCTAAGTTCATATGCCCCTGCCCAATGGACAGGGTGGCTGCATAGTTAGGGATGGCCAGGGAATTTTCCTCACAGAAGCGACTTGAGTCTCCACTTGGCAAAATATAAAACAGCCTTGGCCATACCCTTTCTTGCAAGCTTCTCTTTAATTGCAGAAACCTGGGTGGACTTCACACAAGTTGTTTGCACAGCAAAGGAAAAAAGATAAGTTTGGTAACCTTGGAAGACCCAACCTCTTTTCTCCCAGCCTCCTGAGAAGCAGTGCCCAAAGGAACAAACGTTGTGTGTGGGAAACCAGAGGGGCTCTGGAGGGTGGACTGGTGAGGCCAAAAAGGGGGTGGCTTTTCTTAAAAGTAAATGTCTCCTGATGTGTCCTGCTGTGTAAGAGGTCATTAGCTGGAATCCCATAAATGACAACAGTCCGAACTTCCATAGCTAGACTCCAGGACGTGATTCTTCTTACCAGGCTATAATCACACAGAAAAAAAAATTTGGCTCCTACTGCTGGGTTATGGCAGCCAGTTCAAACTATGGCTCCTAAAGTGACTCTCTTAGGGATTTGCATCTTATAGGGACAAGGAATTCTCAGCTCTGTCAATAACAAACCACACGGGCTTCAGGGCACTGACGCAAGCAGGATAAACTCAGTCGCCAGCCAGGGTGCCGAGGATCTAGTTGTTACTTGCCCACTTTCTCTTGTGCAAATCTATAGGTCAATTGCTGGCTTCGTTTTCCAACCCCACCTTTTCCAAGTGACTTTTGTTATGGGTTGCTGAGGCGACCCCAGATCCGTCAAGCTATGAGAGCCTCCTTGCAACGACTCAGTTTCAATTTCATAATAACAGTAATAACAATAATAGGTGCTGGTTAGTGAGCATGAACTCTGCATCAGGACCCAGGCCAAGCATTCTTATCCATGATTTAATGTAATCCCTACAATAATCTTAGGAAATGGAGTTAATTACCCTGAGACTACAGGTGAGAGAACTGAGGCTCAGGAATTAAATAACTCTCTCAAGATGACACAGCCAACAAAAGGCAGCCTCGATGGAAACCCAAGCTTGTGCCAATGTTCATGCTTTTATATTTTGTACTTGATAAAAGTTTATTAATGTAGGTCAATCCACATATCTACATATGCATTAAGGAGAAATCCAAAGGCAGGTTTTAACCTCCTACATTATTTAGAAACAGGAAACTCATTTAACCAAACACTCCATTTCCCAGCCAAGTCACTTAACCGAACTGTTATAGTATCATTAATACTCAATCACTACTCAATTACTTGCATCATAAGAGGTAGCATTAGTGGCAAAGAACACTGTGGGTAATCAATATAGCTGTGTTTGTGATGGGACTCAGCTGCCTAGTACATGAAAATTTCGTGTAAAGAACATGGCTGAGAGTTGTAGCAAGTAGGAACCAAACCCATTTTCCTGGGAGAATTTGCAATTGTCATTTTTTTCAGCAGCCTGTTCCCATAGGCATACCAGACTGTATGACAAGCTTCACTTCTTCCCAAAGCACAGCCCATGCTCTCAACATCCTCTTGATGGCTTTACACACGAGTGTATGTGTGGGGGGGGGGGGGGGCGTGGGCGTGCAGGCAGATGAATGTGTGTGTGATGAGACAAAAGAATCTGTACTTGAGAAACAGCACCTGCAAGCAGTCATTCCTTCCTGCCACAGCCCAAAAGGGTGTAGGAATTACCAGGCTGTGTTAGACCCACATTTGCAGAGGGAAACGTCATGAGAGGCAAGTTGCCTTCAAGTCAAGTTCTGATGGTCAAGATCAGGCTGTAGAATACCCTAACCTACCACGGAGTTTCATTCCATGCAGTTTTCTAAAACCATCTCAGGTGTATGGTTTTAACCTGTAATAGCTTTGGGGGTAATAATTCCATGAGTTTACCTCTATCCTTCCTTTGTTACAATTCACTTTGACTAAATCTTTCAACCTTATTGACATGCTCTGGAAGAAATATGTTAAAATGAAAAATTATGCCCGTTTTTAGATTGACAATACCTAGGTTTTAAACCTAGCTCCGTCGCTTACTAGCTGAGGAGGAATTTCAGCCAAGATGGCCTGAACTTACACGAGAACCCCCTGACCCCAGTCTTCACGCGTAACAATGCTTTACAAATAAAGTATTTGAACTACCTGGTTGAATTCAAAAGCAAGAAAGGGAAACTTCAAGGCCTGAGGGATCCCTAGTAGTGAAAGAATGCTGAGGCGGCCACATGGCCTGTGCTGACACAGAGAGCAGATGCATGCCTGAGAGAAAAATGTTTTATAACTGAGATGGGACTGGCAGGGGGAGCCAGGACTGGCTTCTCAGGACAAAGCTGAGAACCAGAAAAGTTCTCATGAATGGGGACAAGAACGTCTCTATTCTCTGTCCCAAGAACGGCAGACTTGGGCTCCTTGTCCTAGACCATGAATAGAAATGGAGCTGAGAGTCAGACCCCCAACTCTGCGGCACACGATGGGGCCATGGGTCCTGAATGCTTGTATTACACGTGGTGTGGAATTCTGCAAGTGTGGGAACCCAGAGACCAACGTAGAAATCTGTCCTGGGCTCGCAAACCGTGTGGGTTCCAGACAGAGACCACCACAAGGACACTTCTAAAAAAAATCTCCTAAGGAGCTCACTGACCTGTGGGAGAGCACCTCCCTGCAGCTTTGCTCCCCCAGCCTCAGAGACACACGGGTGCTTCGAGGGAAGACTGTGGGGTCTGCGGCAAGGTGCGCCAACTGCTTAGATCACCACTTACCCTCTTCACTGTCCCTTTCTCCACACCTCCCCCCACCATCACCAGGAAAAGGCTACAGTTCCCTGGTTATCTCCCTTTGTCCTGAAAGAAACCTGCGTCCTATTCTCTTTCCCAGAAGTGTTAGCAACTGTAGATACTCAATCTATCCATAGATTGAGTGTTCCCAGAGGATTGGTCACAGAGACATGCTTCATGGAAGGACAAAGTACAGCTTCCTCTGGGGCCAGTCGCTGGAGGCAGTGTTCTCTGCATGTTCCGGTCAAGGCTCTGCAATCCAAACAATGTTTCCTCCACAATCCCACTAGCTTGCCCCCAGATTGTTCCCTTGGTTCTGTCTTGTATCACGATGTCCTCCTTGTGTATTGCCCATAGGGAAGTAATATGTCCCTTCTCCCAAAGTCCCACACCACGTTATCTGTTATCTGTCCTTCCCTTAACGTGTTTGTCACTAGCTCTCTTTATGCACTTGCCTAATCTCTCTTCCCCATAATAAACTCCTTGATTCCAAGTCCAAGGAAAAGGAAAGCCACAGAGCCATACTCTGCCTTCAAGTTGTCATATTCTACAGAGGGATAAAAACCACACAAATAAGAACAACTTTTTCCCCTTTCCACTTTGAAGTCACTCTCTTCCTTCTCTGTTGGTCGCTTAAGTCCCTTTTGGGACAGTGTTTATTCACAAATGATTCTTGTTTCCTCTTCAGAAAAGCCTTTTTTATTAATTACCTACAATGGTTAATTTAAAAACCATAGAGATTTGTTTG
This sequence comes from Panthera leo, assembly GCF_018350215.1. Classification (NCBI taxonomy): domain Eukaryota; kingdom Metazoa; phylum Chordata; class Mammalia; order Carnivora; family Felidae; genus Panthera; species Panthera leo. The sequence goes on along the minus strand of NC_056679.1, from coordinate 138,580,025 downwards.
TCATCTATGAAAGCAGATAAGATTGTGTGTGTGTGTGTGTGTGAGTGCGCATGTGCTCTGAGGTCAACTTATGTCAGTCTTCCTCTTGAAGTGAAGGAATGGGGCTGGGTCACAGGGATGCCTTGAGTTATTGCTCCAAATATTATTGAAACCATCAAAGACCTAGCTAAGCAGATAAGAAAAGCCAGCCTGTGTTTCAAAGCCAGTGGCAGTGCCCCACCTTCTTGTTTAGGGCAGGACAGAACTTTGATCTCTTTAGTGTTACTCACTGTTTACTTCTCAGAAGTTTCTGTGTTTACCTCTTTCCTATTTCTTGTCAACAGCCAACACAACTTTTCCCAGTTAGGCAGTCCTGAAGGTTGAAAGTGACTGATACCTCCGGAAGACTAGGGCGAGGAGATGGTTAGTTCAAAGGAAACTGATGGAGTGGCTGGAGAGAAGGTTTTAGCCAGGGAGTTTTTGGTTTCTAGGAATTGAAATCCTTTCACGGAAGCTCAAAGGAATAGGGGGTTTATTATAGGATGCAAAGGAATACCACAGAACTGCACTTACAGAAAAGACAGCAGGGCTTCCCAGGAATTGGAAAATTGTATCTCTTGCCCCTGTCTCCACATGCTCATTTCATCTTTCTTTATCTGCAACCCTGTTCCTGATTTCCTCATCTACCTGCAAACCACTGTTCCATTCCCTGAGTCAGTATCCATTTCTCCTCCCTAGAGCTCCCTGATCTCTGGGTCCCAGCTCCAAGTCCCTGGAGGAGTAAATCGGATTGAATTTGCTTGGATCAAGTGGCTTTCCCAGTCTAATACTGTGCCAGGGATGGGAGCTGGCAAGGTGACAGAAGGGAGGAGAATTTCCTGAGCTATGTATAGGTTGGCTAATGTCTTTAAAGAGATGTGGATGAGAGGAAATTTGGATGGTAACATCCAAGGTCAGTATGCACACTGGACCAGCTTGAATACGAAGCTAGCCTTTTAATGACCCTGACTGGCCCCAGATTCTACTTTTCAGCTAAGTTTTTGTATTGAGTGATAAACCACTGGAATAAACAGAGAAAGACAAAGTCGTTGGAATAACCTCATCTACTGTCTACTGTCAGGTGGTCACCACATCAAGGAGCTTTGCCTTCAAAGGAAGCAGTTTATTTCTGTGCATGATTTACAGATGCCTCATTTGGAAAAGTTGTAAATTAAGCTTCTTATTCAATTTAGGTTTAAGAAACAGTTTGTGTTTCTGAGAACACCCACTTCCCGAAGCATATTTCTTGAGGTTTAACAACTATTCAGGGACTGGTAAGTGGAGAACGGACATGCAAAGTTTTGACCACCCCAAGTGCAAGAAAGGAAGAGTTGCAGCGTTTGTGTTTTCCTGAGTGAGTGGTTTTCTGGACTATGGGCCCTTTAGAACAGCACTTCTGCCTTACTCCGTGATGTCCTCCCAAAGAACCTGAATCAGTGCATGCACCCATTGGTTGATCAGTTAGTGAACTGATCAGTTCAAATCGCGATGCATGCTACCAGCTAATTCAAAACAACGAAGGTGGTGAAGTATTAATAACAGTCGTGGAAATAGTGGGGCTCCTGGGTGGCTCAGTTGGTTGAGCTTTCCACTCTTGATTTTGGCTCAGGTCACATTCCCAGGGTCAAAGGATCTAGCTCTGCATTGGGCTCTGCATTGAGCATGGAGCCTGCTTAAGATTCTCGCTCTCTCCCTCTCTCTCTTTGCTCCTTTCCTGCTCTCACGCATGTGTACACATACTCTCTCTAAAATAAAAAAAAAAAAATAGTAGTAATAATAGTATAACAACAATAGTATAACCACAACCATTTCAGTAGTGACCTCTCAGAACTCCCTCGCATTTTATATCCATTACATTATTTAATACTCACTACAGAGCTGTGAGTATGGCGTTGCCTTATTACGCACAGAAAACTTAGGTGATTTGAATAACTTTGTTCTTTCATCCTGACAAGACAGTGGACTCAGGTTGTGTCTATACAATGCCCACATGCTAGTCCGATCAAGGCAGTTTGGGAGTCCTACATACACAAACCAGTTAGATGAACTAGCTCTTATTTGGGGTAGTGTCTTGGCTTAAATACTCCAGTGGTTATTTCGCACTATCAGCATTTATAAACTCACATATTCTCACTTTTGCACAAAGTCAAACAGAGACTTCAGTTCAAGACTTGTTTTGAGCTATGTATGCTACCAGCTAATTCAAAACAATATATAATGTTTAGTTCATTAAACCACAGGCATGATCAAGGTTCCACAAAGCAAAAAAGAAAAAAAAAAAAGGACTCTGTGGCTAATTGTATGTAAAACCCAATGTGTGAATTTCAGTAAGTTGCATAAAACCTTTTTATTATGCGTTTATTTATTAAGGTCAGTTATTTCCCCACACAACGTAACAGACACGGATCTTTCAGACGAGATTTCGGAAGTGTTCAAGTCATTCTTTATGGATTTAAATAACAAAGGAAAATAAGTTTCTCCCTACTTGTAAAAATATTATTTATGATTGCCCTCTCATGAAAGCTGCATTATTGATCACTGTGTTCTAGTAAATATTTCACATTTCATGAATATATACAATGGCATGAACAACGTTCTCCATATGAGACTGGAGTTAGGAACATTTTCATCACATTCACTTTATTTATAAATTTTCATAGTCTACTGTCACAATAGACCTCTCCAAAGTGATCCACTGAACAAATGAAGTAAGTTGGGAACTTCAGAGTATTTTGAGTTTTTATTGGTGTCAACCTGGGATTTCTAGAGGAACTTTAATCTTCTGGCTTTTTGGTGTCTGTGACTTTGAAATGTTATAAAACTTATTTTCAAAATAATGAATTTGATCTTTTCTTTCCCTGTTAATACAGATGTGATGGTAATCTCAATGTGTGGGAGGCATCCTTTTTCTTTACTTCATGAGAATAGAAAGGCCACGACATGCCACACAGAACACAAGGATTACAGGTCAGGTAGAGCTGGCTTCAAATCCCAGTTCATCTCTTACTAGTTTGTAACCTTGGTAAACACTTAACCTCTTTGGGCTTCAATTTCCTCATCTATAAAATAGAGATAATAACGATCTCCCAGAGAAGGAATGACAATGAAACAAAACAGTGTAAGCAAAATGCCTGGTGTAATAGGGTCTCAGGAAATAGTTTTGTCTCCTACTACTTTATATAAAATGTTACAATCAACAGTTTGGCGATGGCTTGGAGAAAAAAATCTCCTCCTCTTTCATGGAGATGTTTTAAGAACAAATGAAAGATTACTTCTTTCTTAGTTCATGCATAATGAACAGAGTGATTCTCCTTTTTTCCTATATTCCTTCTGTTCACTTTTTTATTAACTTATTTACCAGATACATATTGATTGCCTATTAAGTTTTGGGAATATTTGAGAAAAACCGATGCAGGGAGACAGGTGGGAGTGGGAGTATATCTTGATGCTGCAGCAAATCAGGAAATTTAGCTTTTTCTTTATTAAATAAATATGAACATAGATATAAATTTTAAAGGTCTAGAGTCACTGATGCAAATCAGGGCAAGTAACCTGCATTGGCGATCACGCGGGGAGGCGGGGTACCTTAATTTAAATCCCTCACTTTAAAGAATGAGTCTTGTTGCCTTGGGTCAGTTGTCAGTGTCCTTTGATTTCCTGGCTGGTGAGAAATTTTTGGTGCCAAGAGTCACATTTTAAAGAGAGGTTGGAGCAAAGAGTAAGGGGAGGAGATTCTTTTATTTTTACTGTAGTAGCTGCCAAAGTTAATTATCATGACAGTAACTTCATATAATTCCTAAGTCATCATTAGAATAAATATGATGCCTCTAGAATTCCGTGTCATTTTACTTATTAATTAGTACTTTTGAATGCTGTTGAGCCCCAGTTTGAAGATGACACTACTGAAATTGAGGCCTGTCTTGGGAGAAAGGCTGAAATGGCCAATGGGAAATGAAAGAATTCACCAGTGTGCACAGGCAAGGCTCGTCCTTTAGCTGTACATCTATGGCCACTGTTGAGAGTTGGGAATAGTCTAATAGTTACAACAAAAGAGACTAAAAGACAGAAGAACTTGATTTATTATTCATTGCTCTCTTATCAAACCAGGCCATTGGCTGGCATGCTGTACAGGTCAGAGAAGGGCCAGCAGTGTCCTTGCTTAGGCCTTTAAGAATGTTCTGCCTTCCTTCTTTTGCATTCTGAAGAAATAGCTTCAGGGTTTCTGTTTAAAAGGCTAGATCGAGGGGTGCCTGGTTGGCTCAGTCGAGCCTGTTTCAAATTCTGGGTCTCCCTCTGTCTCTGCCCCTACCCCACTCATCCTCTGCCTATGTCTCTCAAAAATGAATAAACATTAAAAAAAATTAAAAGGCTAGATCAATCCTTCCATAACTGAGAACCGTTTTAAGACCATTCAAGTCAGAAGGCCAAGTCTGGCTGAGACACGAGACAAAATAGTCCTCTTATGGGAACTAGTTCTATTGTCCTTCTGGAATTTTAAAATCATTAATAGCACTGTTAGCAATGTGGAATGTCCTACCAGCGATTCACCTAGGTTTCACTGTTTTTTTTTTTTTTTTACTTGGCTTTTCATCTTCAGCCTCTTCACATTTGCATTATTTAAAAGTCTTCTTCCCCGAAATTTAGATACTTTAGTTCAATAGGCTCAGTATGAGCAATCTAAAAAAAAAAAAAATGTTTCTTTTATTTGGCCAAGACCCATCTGAGCATTTGTCCATATTCTTGTCTATCTGTAAGTGGGTGCGTTTCTGTACATTGAGATACACACACACACACACACACACACACACTCACAATCCACTGGAATTGGAGTTTGATCACACTAAAAGCAGACCTAGATTGTATGTGAAATGACAGGAAACCCGGGAAATGTCTACAACATTCAAAGTTTTGATACCTGTCTTTGGTTCCTGAAGGTTGGCATCTATCAAACTATCAGGATGTGACAAACCAGGCTGGGCGTGAGTGTTGGTGAGATATACAAGTCAGAGTAGAAAAAACCGGACCCAAGTTATAAGGACTAGAGGGTTAGAAGTTCCGAGTCCTCAGCCCAGAATGACCATTAATTCTTGGGGTGAACCAGAACATATAATCTCTGGGATTCAGTATCATCATTTGTGTGAGAGAGTTGGTCTGGACTGGGGGCGGGGGTCAGCCAACTATGGTCTGTGGGGCAAATGAACCCACTGCCTGTTATTCTAAGTCAAGTTGCACTGGCACACGGTCATAGCCATTTGTTTAGGTAACGTTTGTGACTGCTTTCCGACTGCAAAGGCAGAGACCTTATGACTTGCAAAGCCCCAAATATTTACTATCTGATCCTTTACAGAGAAAGTCTGTTCAACCCCGGTCCAAGGGATTTCTGGTTTTCACGTTCTAAACTCTGTAATTCCTCTGTATCTTAAACTAATCTTTAAGGACAGAGGAGTGCGTGTTTCTCAGTGTCTCACAAATTGGATCACTACTCATTTTCATTCTAAAGGCCAGGACGGATGCACTTGACAACCAATGGGACAGGAAGGCAAAGAATCAGATCCTCCCGGGAGAGGAAAACAAGATGGAAGGTGATGGGAAAGACGAGGACTTGGAAGAGTTTGGTGATATGAGGAGTGCTCAGCACACCCTGGGGTGTGTTACAGCTGTGCAATGGGGATGTTCCCACTCAGCAGTGTTAGTGGAATGAGGCTGGACCAGCTGGTTGTCAGAGGGGGTTTCCCTTTGGGACATGTCATTGTGATCCAGGCATGTGGGTTAGCTGCAAAGAGGTTCCAAGTAGTGGGGAGGAGGGGAAAGGGAGAGAGAAAGACTGAGGTATGGGATGGGCAGGTTAAGACCCCAAGATGCAGTAAGTATTTACCCTGACCGGTGGGTTGTGCTAGGCACTATGAGGGGTACAAAGGAAAATGAACATAATTTCCACGCAGAGACGCTAAGCTTTAAACCAGAGGCTCCTGGGGGCTTCTAGTGGAAAGGGGAAAAGTGCCATGAGGGAGGGCAGAGCAAGATGGATGGAAGTGTTTTTTAAGAAAAATACATGGGGCGTCTGGGTGGCTCAGTCACTGAAGCATCCGACTTCGGTTCAGGTCACGATCTCACGGTTCGTGGGTTCAAGCCCTGCATCAGGCTCTGCACTGATGGCTCAGAACCAGGAGCCTGCTTCAGATTCTGTGTCTCCCTCTCTCTCTGCCTCTCCCATTTGTGCTCTGTCTCTCCCTGTCTCTTAAAAATGAATAAGTGTGAAGAAGAAGAAGAAGAAGAAGAAGGAGGAGGAGGAGGAGGAGGAGGAGGAGGAGGAGGAGGAGGAGGAGGAGGAGGAGAAATATCTAAGAAAATGTTTAGACTATCCAAGTCTCACATTTTATATCTAAACCCTAGCAAGACCTGGAAATGTCAATGATAAAAATTCCTGCAACAAACAGGCACCATTCTCTGTATTTCTGAGGCTGGCAAGCAAGATCCTTTATGACCATGTCTTACCTCTCCAGTTTCATCACTCATCTCTGTACCATTCCTGGTCCATGTCTCAGCCACATGGACCCCTTCACCCTTGACTCCAAGCCTTCACCATGCTGAGCCTTCTGACTAGAATTCCCTCCATGCCAAGTCTGCCCTACTTACTCCCATTTCCACCAGCCCTTCAGACCTCATTCATCCCCTGCCTCATCTCTTCCAGGAAGCCATCTTTGACTTCCAAGGCTACCTCAGGTTCCCTTCTTGCACGTTACCTCAACATCAGCTATTTTCCCTATCATACTACACAACAATTTCCTGTCCATTTAAAAAAAAAAATAGTTGAGGCTCCTTTAGAAGCAGATCCTGAGACAAGGATTCTGAGCACATATAGTCTAGTTAGGAGATTGTCCTAGATAAAACAAAACAAACCACAAAATGGCAGAGGAATAGGGAAGTGAGACAGAAAAAGGAAGGTGGAAAAGAAAGGAGTCTTTATGAAGTAAGTTATCACTGTGGGGAACAGGAACCAGGTCCCTCTGGGGCATCTAAGGGCCAGTTTAGAACATTCACAGCAGAGTTATCCCACCAGAGGGCAAGGGAGCGAGAGGATTTGTACACCATGTGCTTTAGCCATTGGCTGAGGGATACTCTTAGTGAGGGCGATGAATTCCTTGGCACTTGGAGCCTGTTGAACGGCATGTAGAGTGGGCTTTGGAGGTCAGAGAAAACCCTTCGGCTACGAAATGCAGGTGCTGGCAGTTGGAAGCAATGTTGATGTGCTTTGAAGGGGGAGGGGAAAGCAGGTCTGGGTGAGGCATTTCGTGTCACTTTTGAGAGTGTGAGATGTGAAAGGAGCTGGGTGGGGACAGCTGGGGGGCGGGGAGGGCAGAGCTGAAGCAGCCTGGGCATCTCTCTCTTCATAGCGTTTACTTCAGGTCTCTCCATGTGGTCTCTCTGCATGAGCTAGTCGGGGCTTTCTCTTTAGCCCTCAGACTCTTATCTGGATCACCAGGGATTTAGAGGCAAGGGTCCCAGGGGCCTGACTGGCTCAGTCGGTTGAGCGTTTGACTCTTGATTTCAGCGCAGGTCATGCATGATGTCAAGGTTGTGGGATTGCACCCTGCTCCGGGCTCTGTGCTAGGTATGGGCCTACTTGAGATTCATTCTCTCTCTCTCTCTCTTTCCCTTTGTCCCTCTCTCCCGCTTGTGCTTTTTCTTTGAAAAAAAAAAAAAGAATAACTAGAATACTCTGCTACCCTAAAAAGGATTTTGTGTACATATATCATACATGGAAAGGGGTTCACAATATATTTTTAAGCAAAAAGGCATAAGGCAGTTCAAGAGTAAATATAATGTATATATAAATATATACTTAATAACATCAAATATTATTTTATTTGTATTTTATAATGATATTAAATATTTCACTATACTTATTACAATTATATATGTGTGATTTTATATGTTGTGTGTGTTTATGTATAAATCTACAGGGAAAAAAGGAGGAAATGTTATACATTCAACACTGTCAAATGTTACCTCAGAAAAGTGTGATTACAGATGGTCTGCAATAGTCTTTTTATCTGTATATCTTAAGAGTTCTTTAAAGCAAACGTATTCATACTACTTTTTAAAATTCTGAATGTAAGTTTGACAGTCAACCTTTGAAAAATACATTTTAAATTACCCAAGAATACATACACTCTAATGATAAAAATTCAAGTAATAGTGTAACTATAGGTAAATAGTAAAATACTATACATAGAAATATCTAGTAAATACGAGTAAATAGTATAAGTAGAAATATACAATATGTTTTATCTCTGTCTCTATCTCTATCTATGTACCTATGTACGTATCTATCTATCTATCTATCTATCTATCTATCTATCTATCCATCTATCTGTCTATCATCTCAGTTTAAGGGGCCCACATACAAGTCAGGAAACCATATAGTAACAGAAGAGGCAGGGCCTGACTCACTCTGAGCAGCACGAGAAACACCTGGAAGCCCGGCTGGTCACATTTTAACCCAGAACCTCAGAGCTCCACCCGGAAAAGCACTCTGTGGACAGAGTAGGAGGAAGATAATGTGAGGCCTGGAGAGTGCCAACACAGATCATTCCTGGTACCTGAAGGCTGGCTGTGGCTCTGAAGGCCACACCAAGAGGCAATGCTTAAATAGAAACCTTAAATCCGCCCTCCTAAGGCTGTTGGGTGCGAGATTCAAGTCAAATTTCACATTACATTAGACCTGAGCTGTTTTTATAAAGCTTTAACAAAATCAGTGCTTTTTCCATCAGTAAGTAATGCTTCAAGAAAGCTTTTCTTCCCTCTCATTTATGCCCCCTGCCTTCACACTTACAGAGCTTATGAGGGAAAAAGCCTGCCAGCATGAATTTCCCAAGTGCTTTCATTATTGCCTGTGGAAAGCATTTTAGGTTTGCTGATAAGAAGCTGTTTGTGTAGATAATCTCCTCCTAGGAATCTTGGATTTTTTTCTGCCGATTGATTGCAAGGGGATGACTGGAATCTCAAAGAAGATAGTGGTCTGATAATCAGAATCCTCACCCTGATTCTATTCCCTGGTCCCTTAGGGCACATCCAGAATATATTTAATTTCTCCATGCCTCATTCTCCCTGAATATCAAATGAGTACAGAAGAAGAAATACTCTAATGATAGTGCCAGGAAGAAAAATTTTCTAGATGTTTCTATCACATGACACGTTACTAAGAAACATTGGGGCGGTTCAAAGGAATGAAGACATCCCAGGGTTTACAAGAGTTCTGGGAAACAATAAGCTATTAGGTGGAAAGAGCTGTAGAACCATGAAGTGCTTTTGTTGTGTTCTGCATGCATAAGGGAAAAGACTATTTTCGCTTATAGCGTTACGCTCTGTAATCTATTCCTTTAGCTGATGTGTTCTAGCACTACCTGCCAGACTATAATTGCTTTCAAGACTCACCTAACTTTCTGCATTTTGAGCAGTGTCTACGGTAGATACACGTAAGTTCTAATACAGCCAAAAAGAACATTGGCTCTCCAGACCTGGTCTGTGTCTACATAGATCAAGTAATATTTTTAAATGCTGGACTATCTGTCTGGCCCTCTCTGCAATTAGAAAACAGCACAGAGTGATGATAAAGAGCATGGCTTTGGAGCAGAGACTTGCATTTCGGTGCCAGTGCTGGTGCTTATTAGCTTTTTCCTTTTATCAAGTTCCCTGGCCTCTTTGAGTCTGTTTTCTCATCGATAAAATGGGGATGGTGAAAATCACATCTATCTTACGGAACTGGGTGAGGGTTCAATAGACTCATACATACAAAGTTCTCAGTCCAGGCCCAGGTAGGTAGTAAACATTTTATAAATATTAGGTCTTAAAACCTCTTCCCCATACCTAAGACAATGGCATCACTCCCCTGTGTTTACCTGCCACCTGCCACTCACCTTTGCTTCTTGCCATCTTTCTTTAACTCTGGGATATATTCCCATCGGAACATGATCTAGCCAGTAATCTCCCCTCTTCAGTTTTGCCCTGCTATTTTGTCCCATGTCCATTTTCCCTCCTAGACAGGAAAGCCCCTGAGGGCGGGGAATTGTGTTTTCTTTGTACACGGAAATATTGTATACTTCAGACAGGGCACAGAATGGAGAGGGAAAGGATCAATTTTATATACATTTCGAAGGACAGGGTCTGAAAGAGAAATGAAAAATGAGGCCCGGAGAGGGAGAATAAGCTTCCTCAGGATCCAGCGCCTCCTTTTGCTGGGGCAGGGACAGGTGTCCGCCCCTCCATGCGGTTGTGAAACCTCATTTTTGCTCTCTGCCTCCTTCCTCAGTTGCCCTCTCTGTTCCCCCTGCTTCTTCTTCACCCGTTCAGTCTCCTGAATGATTAACACTTACATGTATTTACATTTGTCTCTGCTTTGGGGTTTGATTCTGGGTAAGTGGTCTCCATAAGAGTGCCCAGCTCCATCCCAGGGCCCCAGCAAAATGATTCTGGCTTATTATCTGATGCCCGCAGGCTTCCTAGGTGACATGAACCTAGAGGTGCAGTAAATTCTGTGCCCACGTCCCCCAGCCATGTAGATTCTGGAACACGGTCAGCCCTTGGCAAATGTATGCCTGAGCCTGTAGTTTGATGCCCTGCTGGTGCCATGTTCTGTTTGCCAGACTCCTGAATAAAGAAAGACGCAGGGCTGCTTCTAGCACTGGCAGTGAGGGCTTAAACTTTCCATCCTGTATGAGAGAGCCTTGGTTTCACAGCTCTCTTTTAAATTAAAATAGTCAAGTGGTTAAATATTCATGCTTTGCTTATTTCAGTATATTTAATTTATTATGTATCACTTTTCTTGGGTTTTATATAAACTTGCCTGAGGACTTTTTTTTTTTTCCTTCAGTTTAAATTCTGGCAGAATGTTCCCTTTTCCTTGGCAGAGTGTTGATTAGTTGAAGAAAATAAAAAAGTCTGCCTCGCTAAGAAGAGAATATCTTTTTTTTTTTTTTACAGATTGCTTTTGCACTTTAATAAAAATGATATTACAGTTATTATCACCATCATTAATTAATCTTTCGTGATCGCTGATGTGGTACTTAACATGAGGTGCCATTAAAACAGCTTCATTTTATTCCCAAGGCTAAACCATTGCCTTCAGCTTTTCTACCCAGCATTATCTATTTCTCTAGGATAGTGAAAATGAAGTAGAGACGGGTCTCTCTTTTTCTTCCCATTTTTCCTGCTGGTAAATGGAATCATATCAGCTCCTTCTCTCTATCTTTGTGCAATGAAAGTCTTCACCAAATTCTGTGTTGTGATTGTCAAGGTCTGGAAGATGAGAGAGGACGGCTATTTCTCAAACCTGAATAGTAGGCCAACTTCTTCTAAAGCTTTTCTCCAGCCCGGGTTTTGGGAAGGCAAAACATTATGCAAACATATAACATTATTGAGGCTAGACTGAGCCTCATAACCCATTATTTTTTTTAAGATTTTTTTTAGTTCTATTTATTTGAGAGAGAGAAACAGAGAGAGAGAGAGAGAGAGAGAGAGAGAGAGAGAAGGCAGGGGAGGGGCAGAGAGTGGGAGAGAGAGAATCCCAAGCAGGCTTTGCACTCTCAGCCTAGAGCCTGATACAGGGCTTCAATTCATGAACCATGGAACCATGAGATCATGCATGACCTGAGCTGAAACTGGATGCTTAGCCAACTGAGTCCGACCTGAGCTGGATGCTTAACCAGCTGAGCCACCCAGGCACCCCAAAACTCATTACTGATGCATAAAAGAATTTTCTTCCCATATCTAAAACAAAGGGATGACAACAATGGATTTAAAAAGAGTCAAGAGGGTCTTTATAGGAGAGCTTCTATGTATAACTCTTGGAGACACTTTTCTCTTTTTAAAAAAGTCATAAGGCCATCTTGTACCCAATTTCAAAATACGTGAATAACGATCCCTTAATTATCAAGAGCTAATTAAAAATTACCAGCATTGTTGTCCCCCACCCCATCCCACACACGTACATCATAACTCACATTGCCTCTTGCCACCACCCACACGGCATCTGCTAGGACCTAAAAATGAGTTTCAGTATTAGCCTAAGAAAATAACAAAACAAAGTTAGAAATTTAAATTAGCTGCCAAAGAAAAAAATCACGTCACTCCCCTGCTGAAAGACATTATATAAGCAGCAACAGAAGAAAGGAAAAAAAGGCGGAAGGCGGGGGGCGGGGGGTTGGTGGTGGAAGAAGAGGGAGGGAGAGAAGGAGGGGAAGGAAGGCAGGCAGGAAGCACTAAGTAGAAACTTAAGGAATGTACAGGAACTCTGTGAAGGGAATTTTGAGAGTTACTGTAGGACATAAATGGAGAGTTTTAATAATAAGAGAATGGGAATGGCAACAAGTAATACCTTGAAAAGGTAATTCCTCTCCAAATTATTCTACAAATGTAATGCATTTAATCCCAAATGACATTTGTAGAGAACTTGCAAGAGTTCTTTTCTGGAAGATGACATAGTTAAAAATAAATATCTTTTGTTTAATAAAGGAATATTCGTATTGCCAGATATGGAATCAAAACGATAGAATTGAAATAGTGACACAGGAATAGATGGATGAATGAGAAGAATCAACAACTCAGATGGCATTTCAGACAAGTAAGAAAACGCTGATATTTATTGCTTTAGGAAAACGATTTGGGGGAGTGGAGTGTTAATTTCCTGTGGCTGCGGTGACCAATCACCACAACCTTGGTGGCTTGACGGGACAACACAAATTTGGTCTGTCACACATTTGGAGGCCAAAATTTGGAAACGGGTTTCGGTGAATGAAAGCCAAGGTGTTGGCAGGGCCGCGCTCCCTCTGGAGGCTCTCGGGGACAATCTGTTCCTTGCCCTCCCCAGCTTCTGGTGGCTGCTGGCACTCGTTGGCTTGTAGCTGCACCATGTGCAACTCTGCCTCTGTCTGCACATTCCCTTCTCCTCCTCTTTGGGTGCCAAATCTCCTTCTGTGTCTGTCTCTCCAAGGACACTTGTCCTTGGATTTACAGACCACCCAGCTCATCCAGAATGATCTTCCTCTGTCCAAATCCTTAAATTATTCCCAACTGTAAAGATCCTTGTTACTTATAAGCTAACACAAGTTCCAGGGATTAGGACCTGATATCTCTGGGGGGCAATTTTTCAGCCCACTTCATGGGTAATTTGGATTCTTATCTCATCTCATACATCAAATAAATTTGTGATGTGTTATATATTTAAATAGAAGAATATGATGGAAGATAGTGATCTGATTTCAGAGGGAATGACCCTTTTAAGTAAAAAAGGTTTATGGGTTTCTTATAATTAAAAAACTTATATATGTCTAAAATTACCATAAACAAATTACAAAGAACTGGCAAATTGAAAAAGCATTTGCTACAGACAAAAAGTTTATATCATTAATGTAGAAGTGGTTTTTATTAAATGAGAAAGAGAAAAATCTCCTAATAGAAAAATGGTTCCAAAACAGGGCTAGGCATTTCACAACAGAAGAAAAATCAAAAGGTCAATGAACATTAACAAATGTACCCTTGGGCGGGCTGGGTGGCTCAGTTGGTTAAGTGTCCATCTCTGGCTCAGGTCATGATCTCACAGTCCGTGAATTTGAACCCCATGCTGGGCTCTGCACTGACAGCTCAGAGCCTGGAGCCTGCTTCGAATTCTGTGTCTCCCTCTCTCTCTGCCCCTCCCCGCTCACATTCTGTCTGTCTCTCTTTCAAAAATAAATAAACATTTAAAAAGTTTTTTTAAAAAGTACCCTTGTACTAATGAAAATTTTAGTATTGATAATATATTCATTTGGGCCAACAAATTGGCAAAAATTATAGGAAGTGCAAGGCTCAATAGTGGCAGAGAAATGAGGAAATTTCTTCATTTAACTCCTCATGCTAAGTTAATGGTGCACGCCGCCTGTCTCAAGAGACATTTTACAAAAATAGGAAAAGACTTACAATGTATATTTGCTTTGAATCAGAAATTGTGATTTTAAGTTATGGCAATCAGCAAGCAACCACACAAACAACTGTATATGCTCTTTCTAGTTTCATCAAAACCTGACAAAATTACAAATGGTCTAATATCCCACAACAGAGATGGAAAATGTTCACAATATGTGGTTAAATGAAGAGAACAAGACCATCCATCCATCTGGCCCCATGTGTGCGTGTGTCTACATGTGTGTATCTGAAATGATGAGTGAAAATGTTAACAGCTGTCTTCACCAGAGGTAGGATTATGGGTGATTCTTCCTGCCATTTAAATGTTTTTAAATTTTATAATGAGAATGTATTATTTTTGTGATGAGGAAAGAAGGGAAAATAAAGGCATATATTTAAGTTATCCATAGGATAAAGCTGGATTTTCTAAATGTGGCAAACATGTTCTATTTCCAACTACCCTTCCGTTTTCACCTCCCTTGACTACCCGTCACCTGCCCAAAGTTGCCGTAGCAACGAGGAATCTCTTGGCCTTCTCTGAACTGGATCCTGTGTTTTCATAAGGCTATGCCTTCAGACACGTTCTTCTTTCTGCCCTGAATCCCAAGAGAGCCCCTACCTAGTATGGAAAACCCACTCCTCTGAGGAGGGCAGAGAATCTTCATGACTCTCCCGGGGAGAATAAATCACTTCCTCTTTTTTGCTGCCTCGACTCATTGTGTACACACTTCAGTGTGATTGTTTTTCTATCCTGTTTATACGTCATGGCTCTTCTCCCCCTCACTGGACTGTGAGCTCAGTGGAGGTGAGTCAGAATCACACAAGATTCACCCCACTCCCCAGCTCCGGACGTGAAGTGGGGTTGGGGTTAGACTGAACCACACAGAACCATAAAGAAAAAAGCTTCCCCCACCCAAAGAAAGTGCTAGTAAAGAAAGTAAGGGGCATGACACCCAAATATGAGGGTCAGACGTGATGTTTTTGGACTGGTCAAATGCGAATTTTGAAACCGGACGTGGTCAATGTTGGTTGAAACGAGATCAATGCATTTTAAACCTGGTTTGAGGTGCCCACTTCTTTAGGATTTCTCAGCGTGACGCGTGCTGTCGTGTCACTGACGCTCTTCAACCGACACTTGGCGTGTCGCGTGGTGCAGGTTTGTTGGGCATGTGCTGGCTGTGTCTCAAAACAGTCTCACCTCTTTACAAAATCAGATTCCTGAGTTGCGCTGACTCATTGGCCCTGGGTCTTTGAAGATAATCAGCAGCAGTTGGGGGGCGGGGGTGGCTTCAGTGCATAATTTTCCATCACAGGCACAGAACAGGTGAGGAACGGGAGTCGGTTCGGGGATTGATGGGCCTTGGGGTGGTCAGGTCACCTCCCAGTCCTAACCCTCGGTTTTTATTTAACAAGGGAAGTAGCTTCCATGAAATCGGGTTGGTACCAGCTGCTGTTCCTGAGACACTAGAAGAAAGAGCGTGGGTGCCTTTAAAGGGCTGGTGGAGCTAAGGGCAAAGCTGAGCACCAGCCAGGGGGCAAAGGAAAGATGCCGTTTACTTCCAGGATGTCACGAGACAGGGCCAAGCAGACGAACTGTCTGAAAAAGATCATGGATGACTTTAGAGCTAAGTACACAAATCAAGAGAATGACGAGGAGTTG
Source organism: Panthera leo (assembly GCF_018350215.1). Classification (NCBI taxonomy): domain Eukaryota; kingdom Metazoa; phylum Chordata; class Mammalia; order Carnivora; family Felidae; genus Panthera; species Panthera leo. Next base: position 138,564,406 of record NC_056679.1, on the reverse strand, counting down.
CTCTAGGAGACAAGATGCGGTGCTACATGGCTAGGCCCTTTTTCTTTCCAGTTGGCTGGGATTCTCTTGGGTGCGGTAGCATCTGTATCCCTGAGATGTAGGAGGTGCGGGATGGCTCCTCCCTCACTTTTAGTCTGCCTTTTTCCCTTTCTTTTTCTTTTTTTTTAATATTCCCAGAGAAAGTCTACATTGCCTGCTCCATGATAGGGAACAGAGCACAGAGAAGGATTGGAAACATGTGTGTGTCTAGAGGCAGGAATGTGTATGGAGAGACGGATGGACAGGGAGGCTGGCTCTGGGGGTGGTGCTGCCTCAGGAACTGGACCCTGGGCAAGTCACAGGCTCCGGGGCTCAGTTTGCTTCTCGATAAGGGACAGAGACTAAATCATTGTATTACAAACTTTATTTTAGCAGAGGAATCTCCTTATTCCCCAAAGGAAACCTTATACTGAACGCTGTTTTATGTATGAAAGAGAGGTTTTTAATGTAGCGATTCTGGTTGAGAGGAGGGACTCAGGCTCTGTCTGCTTGTCTCCCCGGCTCACTGTCTGGGCATCCCAAGGGAGCCGGACCTGTGGGTGCCCCGGGGTGAAACTAGACTCAGCCTCGGCGCCTGCTCCGTCTCTAAAGTCATGGAGTTGAAAAGGAAATGAAACCCTAATCAAATTGCCTAGCGGCTTACTGAGCTCACTGTCTCATTTGAAGACATCAATCCAGTATGCAAAGTAATTAAAAAGCCATGTAAATGTTGACTGAGGGCTTAAAACAATGAAACCAAATGAAACACTCCTGCCTCCCCGCAACCTACCAAAAGGACATTCAATTCATCACCGAAGCACAGCTTCTCTCTTGGTCTCCCCCGCCACGTCACCCCCTCTCACATGCGACAGCTGCTTCCAAAGTCCTTGCCTGGGTCCCTTCCACTACATGCAGACTCCCCGGCTCCACTGGCAGGGGTGTGGTTCTCTTCCTCCTCCCTGCCTCACCCCCACTCCTCATCAGCCCCGTCCTTCCCTTGCTCAGCCCCTCTCCATCCTGTCTGATGGGAATCTGCCAGCTTCTTATCCTTCTCAGTTTCATTTTGCCCACTGCAACCCTATCAACTCTGCCACCGTGCCAGGCAGCTTGATAGGCAGTCGAGTGGCAGATCTATGGATTTCTTCTTCCAGTGGGTAGTCAGGAGCGGTGGAAAGGAGAAGGCGACACGTGGAGCTGAACCCTTCTTCACAACTCCTGTCCTCACTAGTGACCCCAGTGCCCATTCCTAGAACTCCCGCCCCGTCTCCCCTTTAACTCGAATCGCTAGAAATGGACAGGGTCCGGCTGGCCCCTGGGTCAGAAGGACTGTGCAAAATTCAGATTCTGGGGAGTGTGTTTAATGCTCATTTCTTCGTCGTCGTGTGTCTCTCTTGTTCTTTTCCTTTTTCCTAATCGCTAGCCATTCCTGGGACCACTTTTCACTGCTCCAACATTTCTGTGCCTTGGCGGGTGGTAGAAAATGGAAGACCTCCTTGGTTGTCTTGAAGCTAATGGTGCTCTTTAAGGAAGCCCTGGGGTCTTTCCAAGTGAGTTGCCTAATAGGACGCATTGGGCTTTGTGGGGGCGCAGGGGGATGCCCAGAAGTGGTAGCTGCCCAAGGTGAGCCAGGACCCCCACGGAAGTCCTTCAAGTATCATCTGGGTGCAGATGTGACTCTGAAACTACAAGTCCAACACCTCTTCCCACTGTGTTCATACCTACTCGTGTCACCTGTGACAGCAGCTTTCTCAGGCACAGTGAATACAAGCTTCAGTTCTTTTTGGCTTCACATAAAAGAGAAACATGATCCCTGCCCTCACTGCACAATGACTCTGTTTTCCTAATCACTGTGCCCATATTTCTTGCCTTTGATATGTGTGGGTCCATTTCCTTATGTGTAACTTACTCCTCTGGTGCAATACAGTTCTTGCTGCGAACTCCACACATGCACACACACATTCACACTCACAGTCCTTGGGAGAAAACATCATGTTGCCTGGCTCTGGACGATGCCAGAATCCCAAAGAGTGGGCCCTCTATTCACTGCTTGCCAACAAACTTGTCCCTCTGGCAGCTGCAGACCACAGATCTTTGGTTGTTTCTCTTTTTTTTTCTCTCCACTGACAGGGCCATTTGTAAAGGTGGATAATGGAGGACGTTCTAACAGGCAGCAGGTGAGTGTGAAAGTGTGAGTGTGTGTGTTTGAGAGAAAGAGAGAGGATGCAAGTCTCCCAGACACCACTCATCTGCGTCTGTGTTTGTGTAAGTCACTAGTTGCCTACGGAGTCATCAGGGTTGGGGAACCAGTTCTACCTCGTTGTAGAACCATGCACCTGCCACAGATTGCAGTCACCTCACATACTTTCTCCTTCCTTGCCTGTACTCTTCCCTTGGGCTAAAACCCAGGCCTTGTCTTGGCCGAAACAGATGGAAGGAGCGCAGGATTTGGAGTCAGATGATCTTGTCCAACTCTGTCGCTGCCAGGAGAGGCAGAAAAAGGATCGTGGTTGAGTGGTTAATGGCATAGGGACAGTGAACCCAGATTGTGTGCATGTGAATCCTGATCCTGTCTCCTGCGAGCTGGGTGACCTTGAACAAGGTACTTTAGATCACTGTGCCTCAGACTCTTCAGTTGTGAAATCAGGCGATAATCCAAGTAGCTACTTCATGGAGTTGTCGTGAGGACTGAATTAGTTAACTTAGTTTCCTTCATAGTAAAGGCTACAAAAGCACTTGCTATTTGTTATTCATAGAAACAGCGGGAATAATCCTGGGCCAGGCACAAAGCAAAGGCCCTGCTATTGCTGGGTTGTGTGGGTTTCAGGTAAATTAACCTCTCTGAACCTCATTTTCTCCATCTGTAAAATGGGGTGAAATTAGATCTCCCACTAGACTGTGCCACGTGCTTAAGCATAACCTGTGTTTTGAAATGGCAATCTGTAGTTGATCGTCCATTTGCCGCTTAGGATTCTTCCAGGCTCCGCATGCCCTGCTCTACGGACTTTGAAGTTGTGAACTAAAACATCTCAAACACTTAAAATCCAGGAAGGAATATAAAAAGAAAGGAAAGCTATTACTCATTCTTTGGTGCCATATGTCTCCTATCCCAAAGAGTTTAAGGAGGAGATTGCTTCCTCTGAATCCATGCACATGAGATGTTTTCAAAGGGACCTCCTTTGACCACATCGGGAGAGCAAAAAAGGGCTGGATAGACTTTGCGGAGTAGAGAAATGCTGTGCAAATGTGGGATGCATGATGGAGCAGAACCTACTGACCTGGTCATTTCTCATTCTGCCGTTTCTCTGCTGTGTAGCCTTTGGCACATTAACCTCTCTGGGTCTGAGTTTGTTTTTGTTTTTTGTTTTCTTTTCTGAAAAGTAGGATTAAGTAAGATATAAAAGAATGTGGCACAAAGTAGACAGTCTGCAAATGTTTATTCCTTTCCCCGGGAATACATATTAAAATCTGGGTTTATCAAGCCAAACTTTGGATCCGGGCTGGTGCTTGGGACATGGTTTATGAGACATAATATGTGAAAATGCTATGTGATTTAAAGATTCCAAAGGTACTCATTATAAAATAAGAACATCTATTTTTAAAAACCCAGCTGAGTTAATAGTCTGCTTTTTAGATCTGGACTTTTTAATTTTTTTTTTAATGTTGATTCATTTTTGAGAGACAGAGCACAAGCGGGGGAGTGGCAGAGAGAGAGAGGAAGATAGAATCCGAAGCAGGCTCCAGGCTCTGAGCTGTCAGCACAGAGTCCAACACGGGGCTTGAACTCATGAACCGTAAGATCATGACCTGAGCCAAAGTCAGATGCTCAACCAACTGAGCCCCCCAGGCACCCCTAGATCTGGACTTTGATAACTCTCCCACAGTTAAACAATTTGCTATTCAACCTAGGATTAGTCTAACATCTTACATCCTGAAGCACAACACTGGGCATAATAATCTCTTCACTATTTTAGGTAAGATGACCACATAAAGGATAAATAATAGTCTTAGGATGGGTGCTTATCTGCACAGCTCGGGCAGAGCAAATAGAAATCCAAAACAACCGTAACAACAAAGAGCCTGGGGGTAAAAAACAAAGGTGCTCTGATACAGCCTCTCCAGGGCTCCGGGAATTGAAGTGGGGCCATGGGTGGAGTCACTGGGAGCCTGAAGCCTCAGGTAAACTCTCACTTCCTAACTCTCTGGAAGCTTCTGCCCTGGGAGACATTTTTAAATGGTCACACTCCTTGCAAAGCTGCCTACACTGTCGTCTCCTTTGAGGTATCTATATGGGTATCACAAATCTTAACAAGTTCAAAATCAAACTCCAGATCTCCCCTTCTCCAATCCGGCTCATTGAGATTATTCCAGATGTTAGTGACTGGCAACTCTCAGCCTGGTTTTGCTCTGCGTGAAGACATTCCAGTCGTCTTTAAGTCCTATCAGGCACAGCCCCCTTCCAATCATCAGCAAACCTCAATGGCTCTACCTTGCAAGTATGTCTGAAAACCGACCACTTCTCACTACTTCCGCTGCTAGTTCCTGATCCAAGCCATCATTCTCGCTCACTTGTGTTACTGCATGCAATCTCTTAAACGATCTCCTTGCTTTGCCCTTGATGTCCTACTGAAGAAGCATATCATTCCGCTTGGAATCAACTGCTGACTCCCCATCTCATCAGAGTGAAAATCAAAGCCAGTGCATTGGCCTAAACCTGCAACCTTCCCTCCTGTGACTCTCTTAGTCTCTCTTTCGTCCTCACTCTGCCCTGCCCCAATGGCCTCCTTACCATCCTCCGATACAATGCCTGTGCCCAGAATTCCAGATCATTCTCTCTTTACACCTGACTCGGTGATTTTAATTTCACTGGACACACTAGGTCCTAAAACTTGGAGATCATATTTTTAATAATCCCCCTAAAGGACAGAGCTCAAACTCCACTCTTCCAGCCTGCATGTACCGCTCCTTTCTCTGAATTCCTAGAGCAACTTTTATTCTAGGAATCCTGTAGTTTGGTGACTGATTTATATCCTGCCTGAACTGATCTTTACTCATAATCCCTTTTAAGTTTGGTTATTTTTATTATTGAATTACAAGTTCTTTATATAGTCTAGACACATGCCCGTTATTAAAAGTGTGATTTGCAAATATTCCTTTCATTTAGTGGATTTCTCTTAATTTTTATGATGGTATTCTTTAAAACACAAATGTTTTAAATTTTGACACACTCCAGTTTATCTTGTTTTTTCTTTTGTTACTTTAATGTCACTTTAATGCGATTTTAATGTCATGTCTAAGAAGCTTTTACCTAGCTCGAGGTCACAAAGATTTTCTCCAATATTTTCTGCTAAGGGTTTTATAGCTTAGGCTGTTCAATTTAGGTCAATGATTCAATTTTTGGTTATGATATTAAGAGGGGGTCTAACATCATTCTTTTTGTATATGAATATCCACTCTCAAAACTATTTGTTGAAAAGACTATTCTCTTCTCGTTGAATTTTCTTGGCAGTCTTGTCAAAAACCAATGAACCGGGGCGCCTGGGTGGCTCAGTAGGTTAAGCGTCCGACTTCGGCTCAGGTCATGATCTCACGGTCCGTGAGTTCAAGCCCCGCGTCGGGCTCTGTGCTGACAGCTCAGAGCCTGGAGCCTGCTTCAGATTCTGTGTCTCCCTCTCTCTCTGTCCCTCCCCCATTCATGCTCTGTCTCTCTCTGTCTCAAAAATAAATAAACATTAAAAAAAAAAACAAACCAATGAACCATAAATGTGAAGGTATTTTTCCCAACTCTCTATTCTATTCCACTGATGTATACACCTATCCTTATGCCATTACCACCCTGTTTTGGTTACCATAGCTTTGAAATAAGTTTTAAAATTAGACAGTGTGAGCCTTCATACTTCATTCTTTCTCAAGATTTATTTGGCTATTCCATCCAGGTCCCTTGAAATTCTACATGAATTTTAAGATCAACTTGTCAATTTCTGTAAAGAAGCCAGCTGGGATTTTGATAGTGATTACACTGAATTTGTAAATGAATTTGGGGAATATCGCCATTTTAATGATACTAAGTCTCCAGGTCCCTGAATATGAGGTGTCTTTCCATTTATTTAGGTCTTTATTTTTCGGAGTATAAGTTTTGCACTTCTTTTATTGAATTTATTGCCAAGTATTGTATTTACTTATCTATCTATAGATTGATGGATTTACATGCTCTGTGAGTGGGTTAAGGATTTTGATTTTATTTAAAAAGCAATGGCAGTCAGCATAGACTTTTCCGTAGGGATGGTCATGACCGTGACTGAATATTTAAAGATCCTTTTGGCTGTGATGTTAAGAATTCACTTAAGGGAGTAAGAGTGGATAAAGGAAGACCAATTAGGAGGCCACTGCACTGGCCAGAGTGAGAGATGGTGGCAGCTGGATTAGGATGCTGGAGCAGACATGGTACAAAGCAGATGAATTCAAGATGCCTTTAGAAGGAGACTCAATAGGAGTTAGTGATGGACTGGATTTAGGGGGGGTGTGAGAGAGGGAAGTCTCAAGGCTTTTATCTTGTGCAACAGGATGGAGAGTGAGGCTATTCCGTTGTGATAAGGAAAACTGGAAAAGAACCAATACATGATCTGTAAATACCCCTTTGCACTAGAGATAATTCAATCCAAACCACATATTATCTCAGCTGATTTTTCTAAGACGTTTATGAGGAAGGTAGGATAAGCATTAACGTTTCTATGTGGTGGGTGATAAAACTGAGCATGTAGAAGAAGCAAGAACACTGATTACAAGTCAGAAAGCATGGGATTTTGCCCATTCTATGCTAAGAACTTTTGGGTCCTATCAGTTACCCTCTCTGGGGGCAAGCTTCTTTATCTATTAAATGTGGGCGTTGGTGAAGTTATCCCTAAAATCCCTGCTGGTATGCCTTCTTTCACTATTGTCATTCACTGAAAAATGCATGCAGGGTTGAGGTACATGTGCAAAGACACAGTGATGATGAGGTCGGGATGCAAACTCTCATCTCCCAATTTCTAGCCCATTGTTTGCTATAACCCGTGGCCCCCCATTTATTTCTTCCCAGTCACATTTTATGAGAAAAAAATGGATGTCTCCACCTTGCTCACAGACATTGGGCAGCGTGACCTATACTTGGGCAGTATGTCCAATTGTAAGTTTTGACAACAGGGACACATGGATCGAAAACCCCTTGAAGCTGTGATTTATGACTGAATATCTTTAATATGCTTTACATACTTGTGCTTCATGCATTAACACTTTTATTCCTACTGTACCTTTACCTTTAAGTTCTTGCCATATTTAGAAATGCTCTTTTGTCTCCTGTGGTGGCTACTCAGAAATTTTCTCAAGCAAGAATGACTCATAGGGCGCTGCCCACAGACCAGACTTTAGGTATTCAGTCTCAAGCATCCCAGAAGTAGTGCTTAATCTCTTATGAAATGTGGTATATGGGGGCAGAAGTCCATCTATGGGGTGGGAAAACTAAATACCAAAAAAAGCATTGTTGTACTTGAAAAACAATCAGTAACTTCTCCCAGGAGATGAAGAAGGAGATTATTACCCCAAAGCATTGGCAAGCCAGACGCTCACCACCAAGCGGGAGCTCCGGGCTCCAAAGAGGTAAGGAGACCCGGGTTTGGTCTGTGCTCAGCTGGCCAGAGGCACATGCTTCCTCCTCAGTGGCCTTTGTAACCTGAATAAGGGAGAGGGAGGAGGGATTCACCTCAAGATCAGCCTTTGAATCCACCGCCTGAATGAAGGACCAGGACCACACCTGATCCAGTTAGTCTCTAAGCAGTTTCCTTCAAAGGACACACACACTCAGCATTTACACTGTGTACCTAAATTTCCATCACAATAGCTGCCCTGCTTTTATGCAACGAGGAACAATTTGATAGTTCAGATAAAGGGGGAACCCTTTGAAAGAGGAAACTTAGTGAAATAACATCTCTGTCAAAGGGGCACGTTTTTTCCACACGTGGTCCCTTTGGATGAGTGTCACATCGCAGAGAAATATGATAGCCCCTCCAATGGTCATTTCTGCACGTTTGGATAATGAATTTTAAAGAGATGACTGCAGAGCCGTGGGGCAGCCAGAACTTGCCCACTGGCTGGGCAGCAAGCCACACACTGGGCTGTCAACAGCTCAGGAAGGCAGAGCGTGTGTGCAGCACAGCAGGGGAGACCTGCTGAAGCCAACCCGATGCTCCCTCTGGAGGGAAAACACAGGCTTCCAGAGAGGCAGAGTGTCCACGAGTTTTAGGAAAATGCACCCATTTCTGGATTGGGAAGAGAAGCCAGTTATATTCTCTGGAGCAAGGAGTCCCAAATTTGACTGTATTTCAGAATCATCAGGGACGTGTGTGAAAATGTAAATTCCTAAGTGCCATCCTGGACTTTCGGAACCAGAATTGCCCTCATTTCCTTACTCTCCCACCAGGGGGGCGGGAGAGTAGGAATCTGAACAGTTCATACCCCACTCTTTCTGATGATATGACTAGGGCAACTCCCCTTTGTGAACTGTTCATCTACAAGGCTGCCTTGCAACACAGCTCTTGCCACAGTCAGATAAAGGCACTAATCAGCGTTTCTTTGCTCCATGGTTTGGGCTTTCTGTGAAGCAAGTACGGTCACAGTACAATGAAAGGGCATTATTTCGGGAGAATGGAAAGGCCCGTCTAAATGAGAGAGGATCCTGATTAATCAACTGAGTAAAGGAACTGCTTCATTTTTTCATCATTTTTACTTGAACTGCCTACCAGCTCACCTTAACAGAGCAATGCTAAGCTTGCCCAGCTGAGTCACCAGCACTCAGGGACCTGACTTCCTCCCGGAGAGGGGAGGGCGGATGGACACCAGAATCAACCCAAGAGTTCTGCTTGGGGCAGAGCTTGGGGCTCGGCCATCTTGGCATCTGCTGCTTCTGACGCTCTGGATGATGCTTCCTCGTAGGGCAGGGGTTGGGAGGAGGCTGCGATGAGGCAGCAAAAGGAGGAGACAGAGCAGAAGGTAGAACAGTAGACCCATGAAGTCAGGAGACAACAAGCTTTGGGGCAGGGGAACACAGAGGGGAGGGTGAAGGGGACAGAAAGACGAAGAGAAGCCTTCGAAGAAATCAGTTCACCAACAGAGGAAAAGAGCTGGTGACTTACTCTGTTCTGAAGGTTCTCTTTCCAGAGGGCCAAAGGGTAGGGCTTCCATGGAGGGACAGGATGCATGTTGGCCCCCTGTTCCCGCCTCCCAGGCCCTCAAGCTTAACGTTAGGTTTCAGTCACCAGAGACTATGACTCATGGTCTGCTTCCACTGAGAAGACTGGCAGAAAGTTCTTGCAGACGGCGAGGTCTCCCACACCAGCCAGAGCTCCTGCCTCAGCTCTAAATAGACATTCCTACTGCACCTTAGGAGATTTTGCCTGCAGACGTGGAAATTTCCACTTCCCTTACATTAGGTGGTTAGAATGATAATGATACCGAATCTTTTTCAAGCTGACTGAAGGTAGCTGCACTCTAGCCCAAGGGTCCTCTGTGGTCTACTGTTAACCCCTGGGTTTACCCATCTGCCCTAGCCCCTCTACCCTTGCCTTGTATGTATGGGCTATTTCCCCAGTGGACTGTAAGTTTCTGGAAGGCAGGGAGTAGGTCTTACTCATCTCTGGATCCCAGCAGCAGAGACAGTTATCGGTTCGGGGTGTGGGGAGCGGGGAGGACAGTGGGGTTGGGCACTGACTTGTGCTGAGCCAGAAACTGAACTTAAAAGTGAATCTGATACAACCCTCTGGGGGGAAATAACACATTCATCACCTCGTCAGCCAACAACTGAAAGCTCTAGGTCAAAATTCTGTTCTGCAGATATTAAGGATATATTTGAAATCATTTTTTAAAACAACAGAGTATTAAGGGAAAGCTTGGAGTCCGTTGCCATAAATAACGTCTAACGCACACTAACATTACCCTCAGACTGTTTGGCCCTCTAGCCTCTGAGGTTGGAGGCAGAGCCTGGGTGTCAAGGCAGACCACCCGAGGAAGCTGTGAAGACCCGAGGAGTTGCTCAGTTCTGGAGCCAGGCTGTGCCACTGGGGGCGGGGGCGGGGGTCCCAGCCTGGAGGCTCTCTAGGCTACTACAGGAGCAGCTTTTAACCTACAGCTGCAGGCTTAGCCTCTCCAGATTCAAGCCTCTCTGCTTCATCTGGAACTCTTGCCCCCAACCCATGGGTCCATAGGGTGCTTCACCCTTTCATTCAGTCACCCAACATTTGCTGAACACGTTACCTTCCTACACTTCTTGGTGGCTCCTGAAGAGCTTGTGGCTGGTGGCTATTTGCACAGATGTAGGTCACGCTCCTTCTGAGACAGACATCTTGGTGGTTTTTCTTCTCTGACCAGGAAGGTGGCTGTCCCATGGATATGTGTCATTCCTGCTTCTCTGTAGCTCACCCTGGGTCTGAGAGATGCTCAGTCTTCCTCTCATATTACAGTGTCCAAAATGTTAGCAACTAAAAATGCCAAAGCGGGCCAACAAAATTGTGGCCTATTTTTCTATTTATGTTTAAGAAAATGGTGCTTTTATTTTTTTTATTAATTTTTTTTTGACATTTATTTATTTTTGAGACAGAAAGGGACAGAGCATGAACAGGGGAGGGTCAGAGAGAGAGGGAGACCCAGAATCTGAAACAGGCTCCAGGCTCTGAGCAGTCAGCACAGAGCCTGATGCGGGGCTCGAAACCACGGACAGTGAGATCGTGACCTGAGCTGAAGTCAGATGCTTAACCGACTGAGCCACCCAGGCGCCCCAAGAAAATTGTGCTTTTAATAAGAAATGTCAGTTTGTTGATTTTCAAACGCAACCAAAACACAATGAAACACACCTGACTGATATAGGATTATCAAAAATTTTACAGCAGGGGTGCCTGGGTGACTCAATCGGTTAATCATCCGACTCTTGGTTTCGGCTCAGGTCATGATCACACAGTCTGTGAGTTTGGGTCCCACATCCGGCTCTGCGCTGACAGTGCGGAACCTGCTTGGGATTCTCTCTCTCCCTCTCTTAAAATAAATAAATAAGCTAAAAAGAAAAAAAAACACTTTATAGCAAAATAATCTAACTTTAAACACTGATAATCATGACTATTCAAGAATAAGAATACCGTGACTATCATGATTCAAATGATTGCTACATTCTATTCAAATCTATTCATAATCTGTTGATAAGATTCTGGAAGTAGGTAAAAAATGTTCCCCCACAGAAGTGCCACACAGTATATACGTGCTACTTACAAGATCATTAGAAGATATAGAAAGTATTAATTTGTTGTGCATTAGAGACAGTCTGGGTCCGGGAACTTAAAATGGAATGATGACATCTTTCCATTCTGTCATTTTATCTCTGCTATGAGCAGAAGTTTAAAATTGAGGCTCATTGGTTTTTTTATTTTTTTTAACGTTTATTTATTTTTGAGACAGAGAGAGGCAGAGCATGAACAGGGGAGGGGCAGAGAGAGAGGGAGACACAGAATCTGAAACAGGCTCCAGGCTCTGAGCTGTCAGCACAGAGCCCGATGCAGGGCTCGAACTCACGGACCATGAGATCGTGACCTGAGCCGAAGTCAGACGCTTAACTGACCAAGCCACCCAGGCGCCCCAAAACTGAGGCTCATTGTAACCACACGGCTTTGGTAGAAACGGCATTGTCACAGGCCCCACCCAGCACCCAGCCCAGACCACTAAAGGCTGCAGCCAAGGCCCAAACTGGCAGCCAACGGAGGCAGAAGGCCTCCAGCTTTATAACCACGACTGTGGCAAGGGTATGTCCCTGCAGAGAAGCCCAGGCTCCACACCATCCCTGGGTCCCTTTGCCATTTGCAAGCACCTGGCTCTCAGTCTGCCTTCTCCCCAGCAGCCAGCCCCTCTTTATCTTTGCTTCCCTTCGGACCACTGGAACAATTTGCCAACAGAGCGGCGAGTTTATTCCCTTCCCTTCTTGGTCCCACTTTGCCAGTTTTCCCTGGGAACTTCTCCTCATCAAGCACTTTGACGTGCATCTTTGTCTCGCTGCCTGCTTCCGGGGATTGCAGCCTGGGACTGGAAGGAAGCCTTGTTACTTACTGTGAGACTTGGTGACTATTCCTGTTTGCAGCTGCTTCTTTATATGCAAAATTGAGGTGGACATACCAACCCCTGAGGGCCACAGCACGCCTTAGAGATCATGTCTATAAAATATCTGGCAGAGTCCATGCGGATGTCAGTTGCTATTAGCTCTTTTTCCAAGGCCATCAGCTTACTCACCCCTGCTGGAAATCTTCTCGATGGCTAGAGCAAGCAGGGACTGGGAGAGCTGGGATGGAGAAACAAGGCCACTTATGGGTTGCCCTAACATTGAGCTCCTGGTCTTTTCAACATAGATGGGTCTTAGTAATTCAGCTGTGAGCTTTTAAAAATCCTTAGCACAGAATTGGGATATCAGGACATGATTAGGTGCCAGGAGAGGATTCAGGATTTGATCTTAACTACTTTCAGGGTTGTACCCTAACCATTGAAATGTTGAGGGTTGTTTGTTTGTTTTTGTTTGTTTTTACAGGGTTTACTCTGACAGTCTGACAAGAAAGGCCCTGCTTCGTTCAGGTCTATTGCTATGTTTTGAAGTCTATGTGAGGCTTGTGAGTTGGTAGTAAGCTGTAGGCACCAGGGTTCCCATGGAGGAAGGTGGGCCGTAATGGAAATCACAGCACATTCCAGAAAATATCAGGATTTTTCACATTATGTGCATCACCCGGTAGGCAAGCCCAAGTGATTCATTTCCTCCTTTCAAGCCAGAGGGTTACAGGGATTTCACACCGTGAGATCCAGTCTCATGCTTCTGTCCCCAGCCATTTCATTTTCTCTGACTCTTTCATTTCACTCTTTCCCTCTTCCTAGACCGAGAATATAATTCTCTTAGGCCAACCGCCCTAACCATCTATTCTCCGAGGTCTTCAACATCTGCTTTAGGTTGCCACCTCAACTCCCAAAGAATTCCCCTTTGTTGTTAATCGTAAATGCAGATGGGGCAATCACCGAGTGAAAATGACTCATAGATGGCCTGATCAAGTCATATGCGTTGGGCAGACAGGACGGTGCTCAGGAAAGAGCAGGTGGTGGGAGAGGGTTCTGTGGGTGTAAGAGGCAAGGGTGGCAGGGCAGTGTGCCTGGCAGAGAACGGTCTCAACAACGGTTTTGGCTTCATTCTGGCAGCGGAGGCTGTAAGCACCCGCCCCCGCCCCCCCCCCCCCCCTCCCGCCCCACACACATTGTTGCCTTAAATACAAAGGTTCAGAACAACAGCATCTGCCGGCCTGCGAGTAAGCAGTAAGAAGCAGCAGCATGGGGACTTGTCTGACTCTAAGACTGTCACTCTGAACAAGCGCTCACATCCAAGTGCTGGTCTCCTCTCTAAAACAGAGCTCTACGTCTCAGCAGCAGAAATCTCCCGGAAGGAAATCCTCGGGTAAACAGGAGTTGGGGCAGATGGATAAAATGGACTCCTCCCGTCTAGAATTCTTTAGGGGAGAGTCTTTTGAGGGGGTGTAACGTCTCTACTGTGAGCCCTCAATTTCCTCTCGTCTCGGTAGGATATGTTTCTGTCCTCAGAGGGAGGGTGTGCCAGATAATCTATTGGGGGGGGAGGGATAGTGCCAAGGAGGTGGGGGGGAGGGGACAGAGCTCAATTCCCAAGCAAAGCTGGTGGTGGCTGAAAACACACCCACTGCCCCGTGGCCCTTTGCTCAGAGCAGCTCTGATGTGCCTCCACCCCCACGGCCCTGGACATGATGCTCTGGCTCGTGGTCTGGACAAAGGTTACAAACCGACGGCGTGACTCTCCTTCCTCAGCTCCACAAGGATTAAGCATTTAGTTTCAGGTCACAACTGTCAAAGAGCACCCGAGATATGCACCACCTTGCCACGACCGACTCAGGGAAAAGGGTCCACCAGAGCCATCAAAGCCGGGAGAGAGGGTTTGTATTTCCTCCGAGGACGTTAATAAAGGGAGCACCACTGCCAAAGGATATAGTGATGAATGTCAGTCAGTCCTGGGAGGACATCTCAGGTTACGAAAGCTGCTGCGGTATGGAAGCCATCATGACCCTCTCCATCTCTGTGGGCACACAACGCTTATGGCCCCTGGCAATCACCCTGTTTGCCCAAAACATTAACCGGCCCTTCCTTGGTGTCTCCTCACCACTACTCATCCCATGTGTTGCGAATGTAATTTCAGG